>NC_134104.1:8862500-9494166 GCF_040939455.1 Microcebus murinus | reverse complement strand
CAGAATCCAGTTCACTAGGGTTCCCAATCAGCATTTGGCTCATGGCACTTACACCACATTTTTTCACACCTTAGTTTCTTCCGCCAAGAAGGTGAGCTCCTTGGGTTCAAGGAATGTCCTGTCCTCTTCCGTGCCCCTGGCTGCATGTCTAGTGTTGGGTGCCTGGGTCCCTGAGTGAATGTAGGGAGGACCACTGGCCTGGCTGGCACAGTCTTGGACCATTCATACTCCAGAGTGACCCTGTCTGGGAACTCTGAGTCTATCAACTGCCCTGTTTTTGGCTTTGACTCTTGACCTTGCTCCTCCTGATGTGTGGCTCCCAGACCTGATTCTTCCCCTTCTCACTTGGTTTTTAGCTGCAGGGGTGGCGCAAGCTCTCAGACCTCAACTGCAGGCATTCATATTCCCACTGTAGGGTGACCTTAGCTTGAGTTCCTCTAAAAGAAGATCCCCAGACAAAGATTTCGGCCAACTATTTTATTTGGGAGGTGATTCCAGGAAACACTGTGAGAAAGTAAGGAAGTGAGAAAGTGAGGGTGGAAAGCTAAGAAGAGATACCTTGATTAGTGGGTTTCGTTACAGCCAAATAGGACTCAGACCTGTTCTTATAAGGACACCAGTCATAATTGGATTAGGGCCCACAATAATGACCTCATTTTAATTTGATTACCCCAGTAAAGACCTTATTTCCAAATAAGGTCACGTTTTTAAGATTACCTAGAGGTTAGGTCTTCAACATATCTTTTGTTGGGAGGGGTGACATAATTGAACCCCTAATGACCAAATGAAAGAAACTGCAAACACCTAACAAGGAAGTGTGCACCTTGTTTAACTAGGTCTTTTTAAAGCAGTTTCCCAAAACAGCCTTCCCTGTGATTTTTTTACTTCACTCACTCACAGCACAGAGAAAAGCGGGCCAGACCCTTTCAGCAGGAGGGACAGACTATCACCAATGCCACGTGCGTGTAAGAACGTGAGATAAAAGCGGGCCGTGGCTTACAAAAAGCCACTGGGTAATTCTGTCCAAGTGGATTAATTGGAAGCTCTTTCAGGCTAAGACTGAATATCGTGGGAGGTATGTGGCAAACCAGGAGAAAATCCACAGGAGAGTATTTGGAAAAGCTAAAATAATTAAAGCCTTCAAAAATAGGACCTAGGGAAAGAGCGAAAAGGAATTTGATCATTTCGCCTGCAGAAAAGCAGACTAAGGTGTGGCTTCGCAGCTCCCCCGCATTTGAAAGGTGGCCAAAGGCACTCCTCTTCCTGCTGAGAAGAGAATGATGGGGAAAGGCTTAAACCTGAGAGGGTATTTGGGCAGGATGAGCTGGATATTTTAGAGCTAGCCTACATGGGGTAGGCATTCCAGGACTGGTTAACTCAAGTAAAGGTTTTGCTTTGCACAGCACTTTACAGCTTACAGACTCCCTTTACTCACATATCTCATTGGATTCTTCTAACACTCCTTTGGGGGAACAGAGTAAGTGGCATCGTATAAACTGCAAAGTGCAGTGATTTATGCTCCCTAGCCTGCGCAATGCTTCAGTTCTACTAGCCCAGAGCTTCTCAGCAGCAGCACAGTTGATATCCGGGCCTGGGTAATTCTCTTGCGAGGGGCTGTCTTACGCACTGCAGATGTTTAGCAGCCTCTCTGGTCTCTACTCAATAAATGCCAATGGCATCTCCCAGTGGTGACACCCCAAAATGTCTCCTGGGGGCAAAATCCCCCCAGTTAAGAGCCTCTGATTAGTCTAAATTTCTCCAACTACTATCTTTTTTTTTTTGTTCTTTGGGGACATGAAATGTATTGTTGTTCACTTTTTAGACATTTCAGAAAGCTAAAAAAGCATAGTCACTGACTTCCAGGAGCTCATGGGCCTCTGGAAAAGGGGCCTGCCTGCTCCCCACAGTGGGCAGGTGTCCATCCTGTGATGTGCTCAAAGGGCAGAGGTCACAGAAGCCTTAAGTCTGCCCAGCTTTGTCAGGAAGAAAAAAAAATTCACAGAAGGAGGGAGTTGAAACTAAAATATTAAAAGTTGATTATGGTTTTCCTACTAGATATTATCAGTTATAATATTACATCAGACTTTTTAACATAGTTGTATGTTGGTCAGGACTCATTAGACTATGGAGCAACAGCCAAATCAGGCCCACTGTCTGATTTTATAATAAAGTTTTATTGGTACATAGTGATAGTCATTGCATAATGTCCGTGGCTTCCTTCATGCTATAACAGCCGAGTTGAACAGTCGTGACAGAATCCACATTGCTCAACATGTCGAAAATACTATCTGGCCTCTAACAGAAAAAAATTGCTGACCGCTGTCTAGGTCCTGGGGTTATGATAGACAGGGACACTTACTCAATACCTGCTCTGTAGCATCAGCGAAGCCTTTCATTGCTTTAGGTATCATACCTACTGTGTACCAAGTTCCATAAATTAGGCGGTTTATATATGTCACCTAATTGTTCTGTGAAATGACCTTAAAAATAGATATTGTCATCCCCAGGTCAATAGATGGAAGGAAGTTCAGATAAAGTAATAAACGTGTCAAAATCATACAATGAGTAGGCAGGTGGATGCAGTGTTTAAACTCCCATTTTCCTGACTTCAGTGTCATTAAAACTCTAGGAACATCAGTTTCTGCACCTATCCAAAGCAAATGAAGTTACCTGACTTTCTTTAATTTATAAGCTTTCTTCCAAGTTTTTAGTGATACGAATACTTCTAACAACAAATGATACGTAGGTAACATTTATCCCGGTTGTATAATTAAGTAGTGGGTGAGTGTTCTGCTCTGTAATCTGCGAACCCCGGCTTTGGGGCCAGCTGTATCACATATGCATATCACATATGCATATCACATATGCATATCACATATCACATATGCAAATCACGGCAGGCTGTTTTTACACCAGCTGTAGCTCACTTCGGTGGAAGCTTCCTTCCCCATCACAAAACTAAGTCGGCAAGTCCAGGGAAACAAATAAAACTCAAGCTTGGGGTTGAAAGAGGCATGAGAGCAGAGACAGAAATCAATCTGCTCCGCCGTAAAGGGTTTAGAGACCCTGGAGGCCACATTAAAGACATTCCCTAAATCAACTCAGGATGGGGCTGCCTGGGTGGTGCGGGAGCTCGACATGCCCCAAGGATCTGACGTTTCTTTCTCTCCGCCCCAGCTCGACCTGGTGGGTGGGAGAGCTTGAAGGAACTGTGCAGGTAGCCTCAAACACACTGGGTGAAGAGCCCTTTCTTTGCTTCTCCTCTCCCCTGGGTGCTCAGAAAAGTGTTTTGTTGGTGCACACATATGACTAGGCATGTGTGTCGAACACAATGGCAAGCATTGTCATTAATCATGGCACAGTGAGTCGCTAACTACTGAGCACGATACACAAAGCATTTCAAATCCATCATCTCATTCAGGGCTTCCAACCACCCTGAGTGGCAGGTGCTGGGGTTAGCTTCAGTCTACGGTTGAGGAACGTGAAGACTGGGGGAGTTAAGCAACACATCCAGAGTGTAAATGCTAAGATTGAAAAGCAGATGTAGGCGACTCCTAATCATCTCATAGCTACGTCCCTCAATGAGAGGTGGGGCTCCCAGCTGAGGGCATCTCCTGCCCGGGGAGCAGGGAGGCGTTCATTCTAGCTTCCCTGAGACAAAGTGGTTCTGCCCTGGTCTGACTTGCAGGTCTCTGCCCTTCCCAAGTTCACTAGGACGGGCTTCGGGTGTGTCAGATGCTGCAGGCAGTATAGACTCACGCAAAGTGGGCATATGCAACCAATCAGTGTCATAAAAAAGAAGGAAATGATTTGGGCCCCCCGTGCGCATGCCATGTGGAAGGTGTCTGTGCAGCAGAAGAAAGAGGTGTGAAAGCCACCACTGCCATAGGCCAGAGGCAGCATCTTGGGCCCACATGGGGGGACTTGCTTTCCCCTGCCAAAGTTACGGGCTCCTGCAGCCTCAGGCTCGTGGGGGCCCATCCTGGGCCTGTGTGGGAAGTGTAGGTGGGGATGGGGGGGTGCCTGCCTTCCAAGCTCATCCCAGCCAAGCTGCCTGTCTGCTCCAGCCTCCAGGAACGCAAAGAGGCTGCCGGGAGGGTCTCTGTTCTCAGTAGGGCTCTCACCAGGATATGCATGTATAGTGGGTTCTCCAGGGTCACCGCTAGGGGACAATGCCAATTCCAGACACCCCTACTGGAACCTCTACCCTCATGGCTTTTTGTGGTGGGTTGAATTGTGCTCCCCGAATAGACATGTTGAAGCCCAAACCTCTAGTACCTATGAATGGGAGCTTATTTCAAAGTAAGGTTTTTATTAAGTGAATGGTGTTCTCCTCAAAATTCATATGTTGAGTCCCTAGGCCCCAATGCAACTGTATCTGAAGATAAGGATCTTTAGGAAGTGATTTAGGGTTACTTGAAATCATGAGGGTGGGGCCCTAATCCAAGAGAACTTCCTTATAAGAAAAGGAAGATATGTCTGTCTGTCTGTCTGTCTGTCTCTTTCTCTCTCTCTCCTCCTTCCCCCACTATATAAGGACAGCAAGAAGGCAGCTGTCTACAAGCCAGGAGGAGAGCCCTAACCAGGAACCAAATCTGCTGCACCTTGAACTTGGACTTCCAGCCTCCAAAAGGGTGAGAAAGAAATTTCTGTTGTTTAAGCCACCCAGTCTGCAGTATCTGGTTATGGCAACCCAAGAAGACTAAGACAAAGGTCTTTTGCAGTTGCAATCAGTTTGTCAAAATGAAGTCATTATGGTGGGCCCTGATCCAAGAGCAGAAGTGCAGAGACAGACACGTACGAAGGGCAGGCTGAGAGCAGCCACACAGAAAGGGAAACCACGTGAAGACGGAGGCAGAGATTAAAGTGGTGCAGCCACGGGCCAAGAACTGCCAGGGACTAACAGAAGCTGGACAAGGCGAAGAAGGATGCATTCCTAGAGGTTTCAAAGAAAGCATAATGCTGCTGACACCTTGATTTTGAACTTCTGTTCCCCAGAACTATGAGAGAATAAGTTTCTGTTGTTTCAAGCCAGCAAGTTTGTGATAGCTTGTTACAGCAGCCCTGGGAAATGGACACATCCATTTATTCAGGAAATCCTTCTAGAATGCAAATACTTGAAAAAAGATATTACTATGCAAATGTTTGAAAAAGACAATACTCTTGATCCTGCTCTATGGAATTTTATTTTTTTCAGTAACTCATTCTCAAAGTTTGGTTCTTGGACTTTGCTGGTAAGATATGCGGCTGTATCGCTGAGAACTGAGAACTCGGGAGGCCTCCTCCTCTCTCCCCCTGGGCTGGCATCAAGGCGTTGGGTGGGACCCTGGTGCTCGGGCCCATGCAGAATAACCAGCTCTGATTGGCTGTTGGGATTTTCTAGCATGCCCTACTGAATATATGTTATTTATCTCGACCTCTGTTGGAAGGTAAAGTCGCTTTGTAGTTGGCGTGCAGTTATGATGACTATAAAGACACGAAATTAGGGTTTGATCTAAAGACACTTAGAGATAAGTCGTGCCTCAAAACGCTGTGGCCATATTAGTTGTCTGCCCCTTGATACCCTTGTTCCCAGCCTCTCTAGCTGGTCCACCCAGCTGAACTTAGTGTGGACACCCAATCAGCGTAGCATACTACAGCCCAGGACTCCTGGGCTCAAGCAATCCTCCCGCTTCAACCCTCTAAGTAGATGGGATTACAGGTGTGCGCCACCACACCTGGAAAGACATCTTAGTGCATGCACCACCATTGTGGAAAATGTACCTCCAGAGGAGCCTGAGAACACTTAGTTATGTATTGTGTTTTATTCTTTTTCAGAGTTTCTCTGTATCTGCTGACGAGATACTTGAAACTTCTTTTGAGGCAAGTCGTAGAGATGATGTGAGCGCCCTACCCCACTTCTCATGCTTTTGCCCAAGGGTATTTCAAATACATGATCTGTACCCAAGTTTGGAACCTTCTTCTCCACTGAGCTGGGGGCACTGCACTACAGATTCACCTATTTTTTTTTTTTCAGCCCTACAACTTTTCTTTGGCAGATATCTACAGTAGAAAATCCAACAAAAACTCTCTGATTACAGTGGAATGTACCCGCTCATGATGTAAAAGGTCACTCCACTGTGTGACATCCTGTGACACACACACAAAAACAGCTTAGTCAGAAGCATGTGCCACATGACTAACAGTTGGACCTGAGTCGAGCATTGTGCAGTATAGCTGCAGCAGGTGCTCCGATCTCTCCATGGCATCCGTGTCAAATGCGCAATGCGAAAGGATGCCAAGAAACCCCAAGTGAGTGAGTACAGACAAATACCCAGCCAGCCCTGCACCCGGAACACACCAGGGCCCAATAAGGGGGCCGTGTCCAAAGCCAAGTGGAACTTTGATTGCAAAGCAGAAGCTGTGCAGGCCAAACAAGGGAAGCACACAGGGCTGGTCCTAACTTCCTTGAAATTTGTCCAAGCAGCTTTGGAAATCACAGAAAGACAGATCAACCATTGGCCAATGTGCAGAAAACACTCAATAAAAAGAACAGATGGAGTTATTTGTGACAAGAGGCAAGTGTGAGACTCTTACTTATGAGAATTCTATCCTGTAGGTAGTAATAGATGACTTGTCTCCAAATTCCAGTAGTCATATATATGTAAACCCTGAACTACTTTCCATTTGGAAAACAACCCTCTATGAATAACTAAAGGTAAAAGGAACAAATGGCTGTCTTGGAGAGAGTGGGAATGGACTGATGAAGGGCATGAGAAAACCATTTGGTGTGATGGCTTTGTTTTATGTTCTGATAAACATTGAATTATATACATGTATGCATTTCCAAAAACTTTTAGAGTGACATGTGGAAGATTTTTGCATTTCTCTTCAAACAATTTATCATAAATAAAAATCATAAATAAAATCATAAATAAAAATATTGAACTCTTGCTAATGATATACACGTGGAAGTGTCTACAGATGAAGTTTACTTATGTCTGCAACTTACTGTGAATTGCATCAAAAATAACATGGAATGATGGATAGAGAGATGAACAGTTAGGTACGTAATAAGGCACATATAGCAAACTGTTGGTTACAGATTCTAGGTGGTGGTGGTGGGTATTTTCTGTACAATATGTTCAATTTTTATATGTTTGAAATTTAAACATATATTTATTGAAATTTATATATTTAAATTTAAAAATGTTGGGAGAAAAAAACTAAATGAAACTGAAAAGAGAAATCCGAGGGCTTCTCATAAAGTTGAGAATATTTCAACATTAAGTGGCATTAAGCTGTAAAAATTATCAAAATATTGCTTTTAGAAATACAGTATACCCCAAAGGCTAAAACACAGGTAATCCAAAGTAAAATCAAACTAAATCTGGTCGTAAAGACTAGTCCCTATGAAGACCAACAGGTACTTATGCAGGAAGAAACATAATGAGGGCTGCACAAGAAGTGCTGATGTTGAGGAGGCTATTTCTAAAGAAGCACTTTAGGGCTGAAGATTGATTCAGTCCCTACCTGCTGGCAGACACACCTGCCATCCCCTGACCTCCAAACCACTAACTTTGCAGTGGTCACAGAAGTCCACAGGTGTGACACATTTATGGGCTCCAAGCAAGTACTGGAGATCCTGCAATGTGGAATGAAGAAAAGTCTCATCTTTGCAGCTGCTAAAGAACATGGTTGAAAATCTGAGCCCTTCAGCTCTTATCTTTTGTATAAAGTCTACATTTTTAAAAGTCAACCTATTTTAAAAAAATGAACCTTGTATTATTTCTGCTCCACGCACCCCCCAACTTTATTGAGGTACAATTGACAAGAAATATTATATGTATTTAAGGAGCACAATGTGATGTTTCAATACACGAAACACTGTGAAGTGATGATCACAACCCATCACTTCCTGCAGTTATATTTGTGTGTGTGTGTGTGTGTGTGTGTGTGTAACACTTAAGATTTACTCTCTTGGCAAATTTCAAGGATACAGTACGTTGTTGTCAACTATGGTCACCAAGCTGTACATTAGACCTCCAGAACTTATTCATCTTATAACAGAAGGTTGGTACAGTTTGACCAACATTCTCCCAAAATTCATATCTTGATCCTCTTTTTGGCATGAGTTGTCAACAAGATTAGTCTATTTGTCAACATCTGACTTTGATAACAGAGAAGTAATTATAGAGTTCACTTCGTGCAAAGGAGGCATTTAGTAAATATTAGTTGGTTAAAGAATGAATGAGTGGGGGTGAGATTTTTCAGAGACCCTTTGGAAGAGAGGGAAAGGATGTGACTCATTGAAACACACAGAGGATCTGATAGGAATCAAAACAGTGTAAGAGAAGACGTTGAGATAGAGAAAATTATTAACCCAGACAGGAACTGGAGGAAAATGGCTAATGGCTTTGGAGTCACGCAGCTGCTCCTCTGCCTCTTGAGAGTGTGACCTTTGGACAAATGCTAAACCTCTCTGAGCCTCAGTTTCCTCATCTGTTCAAAACAACAATAAAAAATAATAATAACAGCACTTAATCTTCACCATCATTGTGAGAATCACTTATTAAAGATGAGATGCAAAGTTCCTGGAAGTTGGTTATGTGACACACAAAACATAAAGGAAGAAGTGCTCTTCCTAATCAAGCCACTATTTGCACAGCACTGGCACTGATTCTTAATGAAATATTTTATATTTTCATCATTATTAATGGCTTCTCATAGCCTTAATTCTGACTAGAGGATGAAATAGAAGGCATGAGGTCACGGATATGTTTCACTGCTGGGTCAAAGAAGAGCATTTCAAGATAAACAGCAGCAGAGCTGATCCATGCATTTGATGATGTGTACAGAGACCAGCCAATCGGGCCGGAATTCCAGTGGAAATGGCACAGAGTCCCGAAGAATAACGCTTTCCATTATTTTCCACTTCACTTGAGTCTGGAGAGTTGCTCCCCACAACAGGACAGGTTCAGATCCATTCCGTTAACTTATTCCGTGAACAAAGATGAAATCTTTTAATGGCAGTGATAAGGCGGTGCTGCAAGCTGAAATGACTTCTTTAAGAAATGGGAAATAGGCCAGGCGCAGTGGCTCATGCCTATAATCCTAGCACTCTGGGAGGCCCAGGCGGGAGGATTGTTTGAGCTCAGGAGTTCGAGACCAGCCTGAGAAAGAGTGAGACTCTGTCTCTACTAAAAAATAGAAATAAATCAGCTGGACAACTAAATATATATATATATATATATATATATATATATATATAAAATGAGCCGGGCATCATGGCACATGCCTGTAGTCCCAGCTACCCGGGAGGCTGAGGCAGAAGGATTGCTTGAGCCCAGGAGTTTGAGGTTGCTGTGAGCTATGCTGATACCATGGCACTCTAGCCCAGGCAAGAGAGTGAGACTCTGTCTAAAAAAAAAAAAAAAGAAAAGAAATGGACAATAAGCTTTTTATTACATTTGTGACCTATCCCAGACAGCATGCAATGTATAACGAAATCCCCCCTTAACATCTTCTTAGAGCTACATAGAGAAAAGTGCTGCTAGTGGGGAAACTTGCTAAGAAAGAAATAGAAGAGCAAACTCCTAAAAAAGCCCCCTGTCATTATTTGAGCCTGGAGTTTTCAGGTATCGAAGGTAATGATCTGTATCAAAGGTAATGATCTGAGAGATTCGGATCAATTAATAAGATGACAGTTTTTAGTTCATGGAAACAAATGTAAAAGCAGTGTCCCACTAAGATTTTGCATGTTAACTAAAGTTACATGGTGGAAATATTATAGAATATACTTACGTTTTCTGAGACAAAGCAAACAGAAGGAAATGTTGCTTTACCCTTTCCATCATATAAGAGGTACTTGAAGATGCATGAGACTCAAATACTGTACTCTAATATTCATCTAAGTCACAAGCTACTTTTTTTTTTTTGCCTCCCAATAGTAGAGGGGCATTTTTACCATTGGTCAAAGACTGTTTTGAGAGATGGAGAAATTTTATTGGGCTTCCGAACCTTGGGAAAAAAACCTGCTTTCCTCACCCTACCTCTGTGTTCCATCTGGGAGGCCTACCTCCAATATTTGGTGGAGATTTTGTCTTGCTTGTCAGCCTTCAGATCTGTGGAAAATTTCTACATATTTTTTTTTTTATTGAAGTGTTAGAAGGAAATACTTGTCATGTAAGCCTCAAAGAAAATTTGTACTTTTTCGACCCATAAAAACACATACAAAGCACATAAGAGTATCAGACAGGATGAAGAAACACCTCTCAGTACAATTTAGAACTCATCATTTGCCTTTTCTCAATTGACTTCATGACTTGAAATCACAGATCTCAAAGATTTTCCTTTTTTGTCTTTTTTGTATTTATAAATGGGGATAAGCGATGATCTTTACTTGAGGAATCTAGATTTATTAGAAGCAGATTTTTTCCTGTTAGGTTATTGCATGAATCAGACTTCTCGAGGTTATGTTGCAGTAATATATGATCCCCCAAATCTGAGAGGCTTATAAAAATGAAGGTTCATTTTTAACTCATTTTCTATGTTGCACATGTCTTTTCCGTGCTGGCGCCTGAATTAAAGGAGCAGCCTTTTGCCGACAGTGGTAGCCAAGAGTTGCAGTGGATGTGAACTTGGACCCATCCTCCCTCTATGGCTGCAGCCCAATGCTTAGGGTCGACACAGTAGTTTTAAGCCATCAAGGGGTCTAAGGATCCTAGAAGGTGCCGAATTGTGCACACCTCACATGTAGCCACCAATGTGAAAATGGGTGAATGGCAGGAGGGTTTAAATGTGGGTGTAGAATTTTGCCAAGAATTACCCTCTTCCCTCAATATTTTCATGCTCCGGTTATGCATCACAGCCACATGTAGCACCTCTAAATCTGATGCATCGTTATAGATGTGCCAGCACATAGATGCACCACTTAGAGTCAGAAAACTGTATATACTATCCTGGCCAGGTGACAGTGGTGTCAATTTCAAGAAAGCTCAAAGAAACTAGACTAATTTTGCTGGGAGGTACAGCAACAACTAACTTTTAATGAGCTCTTACCATGTGCAAAATGCTTTCCATGCACTACCTCCTTTGATCCTCACATCGGCTGAGTGAGGTAGGTATTATAATGTTCATTTTTTACAAGTGAGGAAACCAAGGCTTATGAAGATTAAGTAACTTGATAAAGATCCCTCGCTTAATAAGTGGCAGAGCTTAGATTTGATCCAAGGCAGTCTGATTTCAGAGTTCACACTTTTAATCATTATAAGGTCCAATGATGTTCATAATCTTGAACCTGGGCTATTAAAAGAGTCATAAGTGCCTTCTACATGATGAAAGATTAAATTATGCTCCATGAGGCTTTTATGTTAAATTTATTTTGTTATAGCCTAACTCAGTGGTCAATATACTTTTTCTGCAAAGGACCAAATAGAAAATAATTTTAGCTTTGTGGCCCCAAACAGCCTCTGTTGCATGTTGTTACTTGAAAAATATAAAAATTATTCTTAGCACATGGGGCCATACAAAAGCAAGACGTGAGCCAGATTTGGCCCACAGGTCATAGTTCACCAACCCCTGGTAACTCATCAAAGCTTGATAAGCTGGGTCTGATATATGTGTAACCTCTCTGCCAAATTATGGGATTCACCAAAATATGCCATTTACAAATATTCCAAAGCAATAGGAATCTACTCAAATTGTTATTTGAGTTGGGATGTATTTCTCTATAACTTCATGAACTTATTCTCTTGAGTAACCTCAATGAAGAGTAAGATTCACATGGGGACATCCCTAATGCCCCCCTTCCTCCCAGCAAGGCGTGCCCTGCTCGGCCCCTGTTACGCTCCTGAAAATGGCATCAGGTGATATTTTGTATATGTGCTTGTCATATGTTTATTGATGATTCTGTTTAAAAATACCAGGGAGTATTATTGAAATTGAAAGATTATTTCCAACCCTCTGCTTTCTCAAAAAGACATAAAAAAATCACACCCAAAAGTGTTGAATCCAAGATAATTTACAAAGTAATAAAGGCCCACAGAGGATAGCCTCGGATCTTTGGCATCATGTTGTTGGACATTGGATCCGGGAAGGTGAAGTTCAATATTACTACTACTAGCCCATATGTCTATACAAATTATTATGTGCAATAAGTTCTAAGCTTTATGCATAACATTTAATTTTCACAACTGCTCTAGACAGGACAAAATACTCTTTCAGATGGGAAAACCAAGGCACGGAGAGCTGGGTGAGCCATTTGAGTTTACTCAGTGAGTAAGAGGCAGGTCCAATGTGGGATCCAGACTGGCTGACTTAAGAGTCTATGACCACAGCCAGGATATTGTACCGTCTTTCCCTGGAGCAGAAAATGCTTATGCCTGTGGAGGAAGAAACTGCTGTGTGATGAACACTATTTAATTTGTGAATGAAGCACATTAAGTTAAGGGGTTCAAGTTATTCGAGACAATCAGGGGATACTGGTTTCTAATTCTGCTTTCCCCGGTCAGCTAATTGGTCACTATGGCAGTGAGTGTTATGCTTGTAAATTTTTAAGTGTAAAAGGGGATTGGTAGTTTTTAACATGATCTTTCATGTCCATATGTTAAAATTTTCCACTCACTTTGAGCCCTCTTCCTGCAAGAGTCACATGCATGCCGCCTATGAAAGCTGAGTACCAGGCCCCATAGCCTCAGGGAAACTCTATCCTCGGGCACAAGTCTCATTCATTTATTCTACAAGTAGTAACATAGAGCAATAATATTGTCTCATCTACATAATAAAAGGGTGAGACTGCATATCTTTAAGGTGTCTTCCAATAATTCTATTTTTATTATTTGATGGCTACGAAAGCATTTACTCACTGAAGGATGTCTTTACTCACTAAGGGAAGATTTCATTAAATCTCTAAAAATCTCCATTGACAGTGGCTGTTTGCAGCATAAAGTGTTTTTTCATTAACTTCAGGATAAAATGTCCTTACAATTAGATCAGCATTAATAACAATCTAGAGGAATAATAACCACGTAACCTCACTTCACAAAAGACTCAGTCCTTTAGAAGGAAAAATGAACAAACTTAACTCATTCTTCTTCGAGGGCCAAGATCCAAATCTCAAGGTATCCTTTAGATACTATTAATCCGCTTTGAACTTTGGCTCAAGCTATTTCCATGAACATTTTCTGTTTCCACTGGGGTAGATACCATAGAAGACAGAACGCTACAAATCACTTTGTTTAAAGTTACCAAAGAAAGAAGGGAGAAGAAAAAACAGAGCAGAGTCTGCTGTTAATTAAAATCGGCCGATGATGTACAGCAACTTGTCTGGAGCACTCGGACTGGGCTGGTTCCTTGACAGCTGTACATTCCTTCCTGCCCGTATTGTTTGAACTACGTCCAATGGTGCAATCGTTAAATCTTTGAGAGCTGTTGCTTGCATAGGAGAGGCGGGGGAGCTTTGCGTTTTAAGCAAGAAGAGAGATGAGTCTTGTATTACATTTAAAAAGTGAGTGCTTATTAGATCGTTCTCACTGGGTTTCGGTAGAATGCCTCTGGTCATTTTCAGATTATCTATTGACACTTTTTCTCTGCACGAATGTCAAAAATCTCGCTTCCTCCTGTCTTCCCTAAGGGATTCTTGCTGTAGGTAGAAGGGAAATAGTATGAAACACCTGGTCTTACTCAAAGGAGCCTGGGGATAGGTTAATTTCACAGTTGAAAGCTCCATAGGGGGGGAATACATTTAAATGTTTGTTAATAGGGAAAGGGACCACCACCAACAACAAAAAAAAAATTAAAAATCAGGTGGCTTCAGGAAAATTGCTCACAGACACACAAAACCATTCTGTTTCATCCTTGAGTTTGACAGATGTTTGATGGTTAACAAAGGATAACCAAGCTATTTATCTTCAAATACCAAAGTAACTTTAAAATGAATCACTATCGGCATTTTCTAAAAGACACATTGGCATTACAAATGTGTAAAAAAAAAACCAAAAAAACCCTGTCTGTATGTTTATTCACACCTAAACTCTTGGGTGTATTTTGTAGACACAATAGCGATGACATGTCTGTAAATACAAAGATAGATAAGTATAGATATATAGATTAGACAGAAACTTAGATACATAGTTGACTGATAGACAGACTTAGTGTTCAGTTTCTATTTCAGGGCAAATTTCATTTTTAAAGTTCGGTTTCAAGATAGCCCCATCTTGAAACTGGTGGTTTTGGGGTTCCGATTAACAGTTTTGCCAGCAATGGTAGTCATGGGGTTCTGCGGTTATGCAATGTTCTAGTCCATTCTTTCAATGACACTAGTGCCCCTCAGTCTGCAAGTGTGGCCCCTGTTTTCTTTGAGAGGCCTTTAGAAAGAGACAGAGCATCTTTTCACTGGGGCTCTAGACTCCTGGGGCAACGTTTTCTAAAGACAGGTGTGAAAATTATCCTTGTTTATTCAGAAATGAGTCACTGTCTCCTGGAGGCTTCTGCTTATCTCGAGCTGGTAAAGGTCACATGAAGTTCTGGTTCACATAATGAAGCTCTGTGCTGAGTTTGGAGCATCAATGGGAGTTCTTTGAATTCATTTGATTGGGGAGATCCCAACAAAGTTGCTGATGTGATGAAAGTTAAGCTTTACTGGACAACCATGGGACTGTTGTCCAATGGAAAGGTAAAGACGGGCAGAAATGGGACTGAAAGAAGCCTGGAGTCCAAACACAATATCACCAAACTAATGAAAATAAAACTCATTGGTCGTAAAGTTTACCATCTTAATGTCAATTGCTTTTGCCAACTATGAGAAATATTTGGCTGTGCTCTAACTATGAGTACTTTGTAGTTTAATCAATCTCTCAATTAAAATTCTTTGAGCCTGCCCATTTAGAGTCGAATAGTTGAATAAATAAATATGTCTGTCCAGGTATAATTCATTTAAAGCGGAGCCAAATATTTGCTCTATTTGCCTTAGAAGATGTGGTTCATGAAACATAAGTACTTATGAAAGTCTTGCTCCTGTTAGACTATGCAAGCAGGAAGAAGTTAGTAGAGCTGAGTGCAAGCCGTGGTGGTTGTCTACACTCAACGCCTTCCTCCCCTCACACTCCTCCTTGCTCAGGGAGCTCACCTCCCCTAGGGAGTCTGAAAATATCAGATACCGGATTTGTCAGCCCCCTTACAGGGACATGAGCATTGGCTGTAGACTGGGACCTCAGGGTAGTCATTTGGGGCACTTATGGGAAAGGCTTTACTCCCTAATTACAAAGCACTGCCTAGGAAGATGTGTCTCTCTTCCTCGGCCAGATGTTGCTGTGTCCACAAGTGATCTCTGTAGCAGCTGCAGCCTTCTTGTGACCTGAGGATGGCGTGCAGAACGGAGACAGAGCGTAGGTCTTTCACGACATCAGCGAGCCACCAAACTGACTCCGCACTTACCTGCCTCTGAGCTTCAGTTTCTTCGTTCTTAAAATGGAAAGAATGAAAGTATTTGTTTTATAGTTTTTTATTTTTTGGGGGGGGGTTGAGGATTAAATAAAATAATGCAAATAAAGACACTTGACATTATGCCATTGATATCATAAATGATTACGTTTTAAGCTTCTATGATTATTTCTACTATTTCTTATAACTGCATGGTACCATGTTTCCGGAGAAGTTGATGTAGTGTACAAAAGGCTTCATATGCTCAATAGAAGTCATAATGCTACCAGGAGTAAAATACCTGTCAGTTATTACATTTCTTATACCGATCCTTGCTTTTCTAGAAAAATATCTTTAAAAACTATTTCGGAGAGTAATTTTGAGAAAGACACCTGTATAGCTTATGAAACTCTTTAGTTCTCTCACATATAATCTGCCAAATTGCTGATTTCTGCATAAAACATGAGAATTTTGAAGTATGAATACTGAATAATAATTTAAAAGTGATGGACGGGCTAAACATTTCCATATTTTAACTGCTTCTGGGTTATATCATAGTTTCATATCTGCACTATTTTCATAAGCTACCTTTTGGCCCACTGGTTTTTAACATGTATTCAATCCTAAATAATCACTCATTAATCTTATGTGACAACCAGATATTAATATTTATTAGTGTGCTATTGTCAATAACAGACTGTATGCTATTTATAGTATCTGAATTTTTCCCCCAGAATAAAGTTACCTATGTATCAAGCTGCTTATCTCAAATCTGTGACAACTGGATGGTCTTAACTTTAGGCAAAACTTCATGAAATATACTAAAAAACAGTTTTGAATACTTAGTTGAAATTAATTGGCAGAATTACTTAAAGGACTCATAGTTTATTTCATAAAAATGAATATGTCTTACAAATGTAAGCTTGCCTGTAGCATGTTGGCTTAAATACAAATATACGTTGTTGTTAAAAGTTTCTGGTGTAGTTACTAAACCTACTTAGGAGAGGGCGACATATTTGTAGATGATCAATTCACATGATAATGAAGCCAATTAAAAGGATCTTAAGGGTAAAATACAATTTCAGTTTGGCTGAGTGGTTTGTTTTCTCTTTGAACATTATACCTCCTCCCTGCTCCCCTTGAGAGAATACTGGTCATTTTTCTAGAACACAGGTGCCTAAGGTGGGATTAAATACTCTACTCACTTCTCACTGATATACCTGGATGGCACCCTCTGAATATTGTTGCTCCACTAAGGCTAATTAATTTCTCCTCGCATCATCCATTTCCACTTCTTTTTGTCTCAGTTATCTGCCGTCTCCCAAGCCAGCCCTACACACCCACTGGGAAATCTGGTTCTGAGACAATTTTCTTTCCACCCAAATCCCACTGACCTGCCACTGTCTCCCATGACCTTAGGGTTCACGTGGATGACCCCTCTGATGTCTTCCGTCTTCCCTCCTCTTAACATCTGCATCTCCAATGCCATCCTCTCTGCTCCTTTTCAGGCACTTCCTCTCAGGGTTAAATCCTGAAATTTATCCAACCTTGAATTTTTAAATACACATATTTTACTTTTTGATCAAAATTTCCAATTAACTTGGTTTCATTGCTACTCTCATCCTATCTGCTGGTTAGGTTGGCCATGTCTCTTGCTTCCTCCTGTTCTTTCAGAGCTGACCTCTCCTGGGCTCTTTTCCTCCCTTGGACCCCACCATTAAAGTCACTGGGAACTTTGATTTCCTTACCCTTGACCCTTTTGTGACACCACTCAACAAAACTACGGCATTGGATGTTTCAAGCCACCTTCTTGGTTCCTGTACCACGGTGACTGAACACTGTTGGGGGAAATTTGTGATCTCCTGTCTCACTTGGGTCCGCTGTCGACTCTTGTACTTACTGTTGGACAGCTTGTTCTCCAGCACCCTTCAATGTTCATGAGAAACCTCCATCGCTCTTCTCAAGACTCTATCCTGTACAAACTCCTCAATTTTGGGAGACAAACTTGCCATTTTAATTAAAAAATGAAGTAGACAGGCAGAGTGTCTTCCACAAATTTGTTGCAAGTGTATCTATGTGTACAAATCCTGAATATCTGTGATTCCCTTATCAGACAGTGATATATCTCTTTTCTTTTTAAGTCACAAGCTATGACTTTGGTGGCCTCTCTACCCCTTCCTGCAAATCTTTTTCAGTCATTACTCCCAGTCCCTCCCATAGCTTCAGTTTCTCTTCTCAGTTGGATCCTGCACTTCAGAATACTAAAAATTCAGGTTTTCCCAATTTTTAATGAAGTCCTGATAATTGTACATATTTATGGGGTACATGGGATATTTTGATACATGCATATAATACATAATAATCAAATCAGGGCATTCAGGATATCTATTACCTCAAACATTTATCATTTCTTTGTGTTCTTCAAATATTTTTGCAAAAATTATCCTTAAGATCATGCTGAAATAGTAAAATATAGTTGTATTCTCTTAAAATTTTGTTGGCAGAATTATACTTCATTCATTTTTTTGTTCTAAAAATTAGCAAATTAAAACTTTAACCTAAATTTTGTTAACTATAAGCTTATACACTTATTTCTGTAATATTTTTATTTCACATTAAAACACAATCAATCCTTTTTCCTTCACTATTTACCATACAATTTTGATTTTCAATTTATATTTGTTATTTCAGGTGGCTATTTTCTGGTACCAATTTTCTTCTGAGAATGAGAATCTCTTGTATTTTTTCAAAGGAAAACTTTTAAACTATTCTGAAACTTTTCGGGAAAGATCCTCATTGAATTAACTGTAGTTTCTTCAGTTGAAGTTGGATAATGGGACTTCTACTTCTTTACATTCACAGACATGTATCTACAGATACTTCTCTCTACACAGATATATCTCCAAAGCCTAGGACAGTGCCTGGAATTTAATAGATACTCAATAAGTAGTTGCTTAATGAATGTGAATTAAACAGAGAAAAATTCCATCCTTGTCTTTAGAGAATTTACAATCTAATGACAGAGCTGGGACCAATATAGACAACAGACCAGGAATGCTTATAGATGGAGAAGAAAAGATCATTTCATTTGAGCCTAGTAGTAAGTTTTAATTTTAAGGAGTTTTAATTTGATCCAGGTGGAATTGGGAATCATAAATGTTGGAGAAGAGAATTCATTACATGTGAGAGGACAAAGAGGCTCCTTTTTGGAGGACTCCATTGGGTAGGGTGAGATAATGATGATGATTTTTTTGTCATGAGGTAGGTAGGTCCTAAGTTATATCTTTGACTATGGATATGTATAGCAAGAAGCAGAGCTATTTGAAGGCATCATTGGCTTTTAGAATATTTTTTATTATGCCTTCTAAATATTGAATTTTGATGCTGTTTATAACCTGGGATATATTGAAGTTGTCCCAACTTAAACATGTTTCATGAGTTGAACTTTCTGCGAGGCACCAACGTGTTCTATCCATTCCCATCTTATGTGTACCTGTTCAGAACCACAATCCATATATCCTATGTGTACTTTCCTTCTTTCTCATTTCTTCCTTGGCCTGTGCAATCTGACTTCTATCATCATACTCTATTTTAATACTTCTCTCAGGGGGGAATCAAAAATATTTTAACCAAAGACTCAAATGAAAAGTTCACTCCTTGATTTCCAGGTCCTGTGACATTCTAGATTCTGCTGAGCAGAGACTGCAGAGACACACCCAAAGCCAGATGGAGGACTTTGGGTGGCAAAATGAGGAGCTTGGATGTTTCCACAGAAGTCTGGAAGAGGTCTTAAAAGTTAACGCTCATGGAGCTATTTACTCCTTTTGTGTGAGTATTTCATTCTCTTGTTTCTCCTTTCAGTACTCCTATCTCTTTCTCAGACACATTTTATTCTGCTCACAGTGAAGTGTTGTTGCCCAGAAATCTGTCTGCAGCTTGGTTTGTTCTCAGCCCACCTTGTTATTTCCTGGGTGATCTCATCACTCACACGACCTTGAATTCCCCTGTGGACACCTTTAACACTGGCCTCAACTATAGTGAGCTTCATTATTTCATGTCTATCTGTTTAATGGACACAAAATAACCTGCAGGTATGTTATACTTTATCTGCCCCACCTCATAATGTTTCTGTCAAACATCTTTCTTCTCATGTATTTTCTATCAATTCACTTGTATCATCTAGAGAAAAGCAACTTGCAGGCATCATTTTGCCTTCACCCTTCACCAGTAATATATTTTAGTCCAAGTTCTTTTGATTTAATTTCTAGTTTTTTCTTGACTTTGCCAACCTCCCCACCTGCACCTGCCCTGCATCCTCACTCTATCTGGTTTCTGTGAGCCCCTGGTCCTTTCTTGCCTGGATGAGTGCAAGAGCCTCTAAGCCACCCTTTCAACCATCAGCACCGTTCCCCTGAAAGCCATTCCCTGGAGTCCTCTGAATTATTCAGTCCCAAATCAAGCCCAAACATGGCACCTTCCTTGAATGGATCCTTCAGTGGCTGCCATCCCCTCTGAAGCAAATCCCAAGTGCTTTCATAAGACCTTTTGTCCTCTTGCCCCTCAGGAAATTCTCTCTCTTCCTGACTCTCATATTCCATCAATACAGAACTTCTGCAATTCCTGATTATACCCTGTCTGGAAAGGTTCCCCCAACTCCTCTTCACCACAATTACCTTTGAGAAGTCCTGGATTCAGCTCAGGGATTATTGCCTCCTGGAAGCCTCTTATGACACCCTAAGCTAGCCTAAGCCCTCTCCCTCCTGAATGAATAAAATCTATGCCCACACCTATTATTTCATTTACTTTATAATGAATATAGTTTTGTGTAATATACATATGAGGTCTGTTCAGAAAGTATCCAGCCATGTAAGATGAAAATTAGAGATATCTGTTCAAGAAGATACAAGATAAAAGAAATGTTGTACATAGGATAAGGACACCCCAATCCCCTTCAAAGTAGGCACCTTGGGACCTCATGCAGTTCTCCCAGGGTCTCTTAATCTAACCCATACACGTTCAACATTCTCAGGTGTTCCACTTGCTGTAGGCCTTCCAGAATGTGGATCATTTTCAACAGATTCTTGAACATCTTTGAAGCATTTGTGTGCACTACTCTCTGTGCCTCACTCATTGCATCATTCCCGAAAGACTTTTGAATCATCTGAGTAGTTTCCATGGAGGAATGTTCAAGTTTAATGCAAAAGTTGATGTAGATTCATTGTTCTACTCACTTGGTCATTTTGAAAGCAATGGCCACACAGTACACATGATCATTCAAAATCTCTATCACTGTACTGACTAGTATGGTAAAGTTGTCATTGTTCATGAAGATACATCCCAGTCCACTCTCCTTGGCTGCCAGGTGACATCTATGTTGCGCAAATTGTTCTTGTTATAGTAACAATGGCTGGATACTTTTCAGACAGACCTCATATTTATTAGTAGTTGTATGTATATACACACATGCATGTGTATATCTATATAGTTCTATCTATCTAATTTCACTTGCCGTACAATGATTCATTTGTGAGTCTGTCTAACTCTGCTCATCTGTGAACACCTTAAATCTAGCAATGGACTTGTTGAGTCATCTATGAATCTACAGTGGCTACCATGGTGCATGGACTAAGAAAAGTGTGTATTCCATCAGTACATATCAAAGGAAATAATTCAGGAAAAAATATAGTCCCATCTCTTTCATAAACAGAACAGAATGAGTAGAATGGTAACATGAGATACAGTTTGCATATTTGACCCTCCAAACCTCATGTTGACGTTTGATCCCCATGGCTGAAATAGTGGGAGGTGTTTGGGTCATGGCGGAGAATCCCTCATGAATGGCTTGGTGCTGTCCTTGTAGTAATGAGTGAGTTCTCACGCTACTAGTTCCCATGAGGATCCCCTCTACCCCCAGAGCTGGTTGTTAAAAAGAACGTGGCCCCTTCCCCCTCTGTCTCTTGCTTCCTCTCTTGCCACGTGATCTGCACATGTGATGTGCACATGCTGGGATCCTTCACCTCCCCCATGAGTGTGGCCTTCCTGAGGGCCTCAGCAGAAGCAGGTGTTGGCACCATGCTTGTTGTACAACCCTCAGAGCTGTGAGGCAAATAAACCTCTCTCCTCTATAAATTACCCAGCCTCAGGTATTCATTTGGAGCAACACAAACAGACTAAGACATTGTGTTTAGAAAAAGTATAATCTGATATATATATATATACATATATATATATGTGTGTGTGTGTGTGTGTTCACATTCATTTTAACTTAGTAAATAGCATGAACAACTTAATATGTGCTCAAAGCTATTCTAGCTGCTAGAAATACAGCAACAAACAAGACAAGAGGGGTCTCCGATCTGGTGGAACTTACATTATGGGGTGCAAAATATTCCACCAATATAAAAGCCAATGCATAAATGAATAAGAGGACTGCTGACAGTGCTAAGTCATTCAATTCATTTTATAAATATTTATTGAGTGCCCACTTAAGGGTCAGACACTCTTTTAGGTCCTGAGCATAGAGTAAGAAATAAAACAGACAAAGATCCCTTGGAGCTCACAGCTTACATTTGGAGAGTGACTTGGCAGCATAGGAAGCAGCCGTGTTAGGATGGCTGGGTAGGACTTCTCCCAGGAGATATCATTTGTGTTCAGGTTTGAATGATAAAATCAGCCATGCAGAGAGCTGGCACTGAGAGCTGGTAGATGTTTCAACACAGGAAAAGATGGTGAGCTTGGTGTACATGTGTGTTCAGGGAACAAAGCAGGCCTGACACTGCTGTCCTTACAAAGACCTACTTGCAAGTTTGGCCCTGGCTGACATCTGGAAATTTGGATCTCCATAGTTTCCCACAATTCTCGAATTGATAAGGGTGGCTTACTTTACCTAAACTGCCTATAAACACAATGTGATTTATGCTGAACATCTGCTTTCCTTTGGGGAGGCTGAAATGTTGGTCCGTGTTAGGGAGATGGTGTCTATGTGACCAGCCCCCAGTAACAACCCTGGGTGCTGAGTCTCCAAAGAGCTTCCCTGGTAGACAACAGCTCACACTTGAGTCACAATTCAGCACTGATGGGATTAAGCACGTCCTGTGCAACTCCCCTGGGAAATAGGACTCAGAAGCTTGTGCCTCGCTTCCTCTGGACTTCGTCTCATGTCCCTTCTCCCTTTGCTGTTTTTCTTGGTATCCGTTCACTATAATTAATTGTAGCTGTGAGTATGACCATATGCCAAGTCCTGTGAGTCTTTCTAGTGAATCATCAACCCTGAGGAGGGTCCTGGGACCCCTGACATGACACGTATACTTATTTCATGAAATTCATGTCATGCATTTGAAGAAACAGGTTAGTATAAACAAAAGAGCTTGGTCAAATGCTAACAGTGGAAAGGAACAAGAGATGAATGCAGGAAAGACCAGCTTAAGAGAATGATCTCCCCATAAGGCTGTATGGGAATAAAACCCCAAGCAGGTTTCATTCAACTGCCTCAACTCTTTCTGGTCTTTTAATGATTTTTATGGTCATACCATTCTTCGTAAGTTACCCCCAAGAGTTTAGGCACTTAAATACACACATTCGGGATATTGGCCTAAGCCTTTATCTTCCTAAGATTATTTTTCCTTATTTATGACCATAAAAATTCACCAAACACAAATGAACTGTCTTTCAGATTCTTCAAGATTACATTATTCCGTCATTTAATAAATACTTATTGAGCACAGATGTTTTATTGTACCCCCGGTACTATGGTAGTCACTGGTGATTCAAGGATGACTACTACACATCCATCTTTGTTCTCAAGGAACTCACTCAAGGGAAGAAAAATGCCAAAGAAAACAGGCAAAAGGGCTTTGTTCTGAGTGCAGTTCTACAATTGCACAAAAGTTTTAGGAGCCTCCTGGCTATCCGAAACCACATGTGCTATGCCACGCCATGCTACCAACAGGTGAACGTAGAGAGCTGTAGGTGAGTCAGCACGTGGAAAATGCTGGGGATTCCTGAAATAGTACTGAGTCATTAATCACTGATATCCTGGCTCAGTCCACGGAGCAACTGGGAATGAATAAGCAAAGAAAGTGAGCTAACAGTTAGAGGATGGAAATACCCTGAGGGGCATTTATTGAGTCAGTATAAGGACGTGGAAAACTTCAACAGTCATAGATTCAAATGGAATGAAATAAGAACTGAAGAACATTCTCCAACAGCTTGATGTCTAATCAAAGATTACTGGCAAACATCACTCTTCTGGATTCTTAACCTTGGGAATTAAAGAAAGGAAGGAAAGAGAGGAATAAAATGTTGTTCTAACCATGGTAGACTTTAGATTTATATTATATGACAACACATGGTACATAACCAGTGTTTGATGTGTGATTTTTGAATTGAATTATAAATGGTAAATTATAATAGAAAGGAAAAATAGCATAAAAGAACCAACTGGAGAAACTCATGGAGGTAAGATAGGTCTTGGAAGCAGTAAATTAATTAACAAAACATAAGATAGATTTTTTAAAAAAATTACAAATAGGGATACATATGTATGAGTTTTTTTCAAAATAGTCTTTGCACAGTTGGCTTGAGAGAAAGGTCAAAGTGATACTAGATGCTGCTATGTCTTGTTTAGCAGAACTTCCCACTGAATTTGGAGCTTCCTTCACTTCGCCATGAAATGAATTTCTGAAAAGTATAGCCAGTTTTTTCACTGATCTCCACTGCCAAATCAAGAATGTGTTTTTTTAGGAAATAAGAAAATTTCTCCCCTATATGTAAAGAACATATTTAAAACAACAGTAAACTTTTTAAAACACAACTTAAAGAAAAAAAATAAACACTTTCAAAAAAATGCCTCACCATTTTCCAAAATATTAACATAATAGTATATACTAAAATAAGGCATAAAAATGTTGAACTGGTTTAAAGTCGTTTGTATCTTTCAGTGAATGATGTTGATTTAGAAAATTGACCAAGTCATTTCAGGAAACTCAAGTGGTTTTCATGTTCGGCATGGTACTGTCTCATTTTTTTCTCCTTTTCTTTCACTTAATAACCTATTTCTACATATCTCCTTTAGCACTTGTACATGTTTCAGCATCTCTCATGTAAAGAGAGAGGGTTGGACACCAACAGTAATGCAAAACTAACAGTCATTGATTGTGCACCTTCCTGTTCAGCAGTGCGCTGTGCACTTGGTGGATTTACTACATCTAATTCTCCCAGTGCGGTGCACAGTGGGTTTTCTTATCTTCATTCTATAGTAAAGACTGAAATGTCCTTATTCCTCACCAGCAGAGAGGGCTCCTGTGTGCCAGGCAGCAGGTGGGCTCTGAAAAGGCCCACCCACTGGTAGACAATGCCCCATGCTGTGCCCATTTTATCAGCGTTTGCTCTGCCAGCTCAGGTGGACTTCCGCTGGACCTGCCGTTGCCTAGGACTGCTGGCTCCCAGGGTTTGAAAGACCATCGAAGAACACTTCATCCAGCCACACCAAACACATGACCTCCTGGGACCCCACCCCTCTTCCAAAAGTGGAAGTAGCTCAGCAACTTAGCCAGAAATTTAGTACACACCAGGATTGGGCGATCATAGCTTGTTGATAGATTTACTTGTAGCAGCTGCTCAGTGAATGTGTGTTAGTTGGGTAATCATGCAGGAGTTTGAAAACTCCTGAATACCACATTGCCTCTGATGGTGCTCAAAGAAGAACCTGATGGGAACCCATTGGGTTTTACTTCTGTGCTTCCCTGGTTCTTTGGCTTCTCTTGTGGGTGTCAGAAAATAGGGATGGAATACAGTACTCATAACTGCGAAGACAAGTTTTGGGTGTGCAAGGGATGCTCTGTTAGAGCGAATAACGCAACGTCGTAGGGTGAAACGCCATCTTTCAAGAAGTTACTTGCTCTTCAAAGTTTTTTTAAAAAGTGAATCCTTCCCAAGTCTGTCTTACTTACTTCTGTTATGTAAGGCATTTCCTCAGGTTTCATCATCTTAGGCCACATATAATTCAGGAAGCTATAGCTTAATAATAGGATTCCACCAGCCCATTTCTTTCCTTACATTTTCAATCCATCAGTCATCATCTATGGACCATTTGTGATGTCCTTGGTCCTCTTTGGAATAAGAGCGTCAGTTTTTTTGGTTTCTTTTTACTTCACTAGCTCACATTCATTTCCTTTCTCAGTGAATAACACTTGTGCGCTCAAGCCAGACACTCACGGAGGGACTCCTACCTGTCCAATCTCCCTCGGTCCACTCCAATCTGCCATCCCATTCTGCCAGCTATTCCCACTTCTCTCACTCCCAGGGGCTGGCCCTGGTGTAGCCAGCTCAGAGTACTAAAGGGACTTGTCAATAGTCCACCAATGGCTTCCAACACTCTTCCACAGGGAAATGGAGCCACAAACTCCCCTTGCTTAGAATTCTTCAAGGTTCCTCCAAACCAAAGATAAGCTCACCTTCCTTGCTTGCTAGAAGAAGCTATATTCAGTTCAACCTGCATCTATGGAGCACTTACCAGTGCCAGGCACTGATCTAGGTGCTGGGGATACAGCCATGAACAAAGGCCCTGTCCTCATACAGCTTCTGTGTGTGTGTGTGTGTGTGTATAGTACACATACACGTGTGTATATGTGCATATGTTACATGTATATATGAATGGTAATACTCATATTTAGAAGATGACTTGTAAAAAAGGTATAGAAGGTGATTTGAAGAAAAAAAGACAGGGAAGGATTCTAAGGAAAGCTGGGGAGGGGATCCTTTTAAATAGTGTGATCAAGGAAGGTCTCATTAAGACAGTGACATCACGACAAAGGTGTGGCTCAGTCCTGCCTGTTTGTGCAATATCACTTTCTGCGGCCTCTCTGCCTTGCATTTTGTTTCATGATACTGAACTCTTAGTTGTCTCCAAATCTGCCAGCCCTGGGCCTCTTCATGTCCTGTTGATCATCCCTAAAATTCCTTCTCTCCTGCAAAGGCAGACCCTTAGCTGTGTCTGTTGTCTCTGTGCCCCACCCAGGGACCTGCCAGGTAAGCTTAGGACCCTCCCTTTGTGCTGTGACTTCATCTGGAACAAACCTACCAGAGCGACTATCATCTCATACTATAATCCTTCTCTCTCCCTTTCTACATACATAGATACAGACATAGACATGCACAGAAGTAGTATATAACATGTTTATTGAGTTCTTACTATGTCCATACTTTGTCATTATTTTTCATAACCTAATAAGGTGGAATTATCCCCATTTTACAAGTGAGAAAATTCACTTGCTTGATTCCTTTCCAATGATGGAGCTGGACTGGAGCTGAAAGCTCTCTGACCCCAACAGCCTTGGTCTGCCTCCAGTGCCTGCAGCCTTCTCCAAAAACTCCAAGCTACCTTAGGACATGTTTTGTACCTTTGGATTTTTGTGTTCTTGCACCCGGCACACTGCTTACTTAATACAGAGTGAGTGCTCCATAAGTATGTATTAAACAAATACATTTTAATAATCTTCATTCATTTATTCGCCATTCATAATGTGCAAACTTTCTGTCTAGCCCCTAGAGTATCTCCCTATAGGATCAAACTTTCAACAGCAACATTTTCACAGCACTTACCATGGTACCATGCTCAGTACTAATACCAATGTCTTTGTTCCTCATAACAACCTAATGCGGTAGATACCACTTTTCCCCCCATCTTACAGATGGAGAAACTGAGGCTCCAAGCGGTGAGGTCACTTTCTGAAGCTCTTGCAGACCCTAAGTGATGGAATGAAGCTTTGAACCCAGGAGGCCTGGCACTGGAACCTCTGCTCTCTGTCACCGTGTCACACTGCCTGCCCGGGCTCTCCAGACTCAGGTTTCAGGTCCAATCGATGATGTGCCATGATGTTTGTGGACTGTTTGCTACCTCCCAGATGAGTTATCCCCACAAACATCTACTTTGTATGGCCGTGGTGGGGAAAAGTGACCTCTTAAATCCAAGTGCTCTCAGTGACTAAGCAAGTATCCCGGGGAAATTTGGCAGCTCCGTTCTCATGCACTGGAGGCAAAGGGTAATCAAAACATGAAAAGTATCCAAAAAGAAAGTAGATTACTGTGTGTTGGACGAAAAACAAAAACAAAGAGCTTTTTGTTGTTGTTGCTTGTTTTGCTAAAGCAAGGAAATACTGGGAAACTGCAATTGAAAGAGGATTGACATTGGCACGGAGGGAGAAAAGTTCTGGGTCACAAAGGAAATTTGCCTTTTGATCAAATGTCGAAAAACTCATAACCCTAACCTGGAACCAAGAAGGAGTAAACTAAATCCCAGGAGAATTCTTAGATCTGAAGAACGACACTGTCTCAGTTAAGTGGCTCCTGGCGGGTTTGAAGGACATGTAAGAAATAGACAAGGAAAATGTGATCAGGAAGTCAAAGGATGCTTTTTATACTGCCCACCCTCCTCACTCTCCCCAGTCAATACCCCCTAAAAAAAGAAAAGGAATCATTTTTTCACTGCCTTATGAAAGAGACAAAGTCCATGCCTTAGAATATTGTCGATCTTATAAAACTGTGCTTCGTACCACAGGGCTGATCCCAGTGTTAAGCAGCTACCGCTGCTTTATGGAGAATAATTGTGAGAAACACTCAGAAAAGAGGGAATTCTGCTCAAGGGTCATCTTTTCTCCTTGCCTTTTTTTTTTTTAAATTGTCTTTATCAGCATTTGAAAGAAAACCAGATATTTTCTTTCCATGAAAGTTGATGACTTCAGGTGGGGAACGAGCATCCGTGGCAGATGGACTCCTGAAACGCGGTGAAATATCCTGTCCTCGTGTAAATGTTTATGGGAGCAGGAGAACCGGAGAAGAAAAACACAGCAAAAAACTGCATGACTCACAGGCTGAATTGCTTCTAAATAAAGCGTTTCTCAGAGTTTCCCATGAGGTGTTTTGAGCGAAGGAGCAGCAGGGGCTCTGCTAGCGTGGAAGTAGATTTTTAAAACACACAAAGGGACATTCGGCAGTTACTCAGGAGAAGCATTCTGTTGTTCTTGATGTTTAGGCAAGTGGATGTCTAAGATCAGGGTACGGGATCACATATGCCCGTCCTGTCCCGGACGCGGCGACGGCGTCCCTGGCAGTTCTCGGCGGGGCCACGTCGCAGACGAGGATGATCAGAGGTTTAGCAGGACGCCCCACGTTGACTCACAGACTTTCCTCTAACAGAGCATCTTGAAGTGATGATAATTAAGTTTAATTTTAGATCCTGTGTGCTGGACCTGGGAATGGTTTTAAATTGGGAGCAGGCTCCCTTGACTTTGGCACTTGAGTTTTGAAAGGGAGGTCGTAAGTCTCAGACTACTTACACAGCGTCCGGTCCCCTGTACTCCAGAAAACTGTGTATTTGGAACCAAATGGGGAAAAATCTTTCGCTGGAACTACCCTGCAGGGGACAGGCGCTCCTGCACTTGGCCCTCAGCCTCGTAGGTAGGAACACTGGCCACCTTTCTCCGTAGTCATGACTTTCGATTCAGAAAGTGGCTAGAGCCTTTTTCACCCTTGCAAGAATCAATTGTTTTTTCCAGTAAAGCCTGTTAGGAACCACAGTTGGAACAGCCTCCAGATTCCCATTGCAGCTTACTACCAGTAACAGTCTCCTATGACCCAATGAGAAATTGGCATATTACATTAGATGACTTAACCATTTCTGGGTACCTGGCAGTGAGCAGCAGCACAGAAATGAAACAATGGCATCGGAATAATTACCAACCAGAATGTTTTCAACCCTCTCTGTGTTCAGAGGACATATAGTTTGAATGAGGTGACTTGTTCTGGTTTGCCAGATTTAACAGATAAAAGTACAGGGCACACAGTTAAATTCGAATTTCAGATAAACACGAATACATTTTGTAGTATACATACACTGCATGCAATGGTTTCTCTTTTATTGTCAACCTGAGCATTAAACAAAATGTTCGTTGTTTATCTGAAGTTGGAATTCAACTGGGCAGCCTGTATTTTAAATGGCAACCCTATGAGATGGGTGAGCTTTTCTGAGGTACTATTTTATCAAAAACGGATTCTGAATGCTTTCCAGAAAGAACTGGGGAATCTAGTCAAAAATATTTGCTATTAGCCAGAAAATAGCCGTCCTGGAGGGGCTTTTCACAGTCATCGACACATACTGTAAACTTCCGCCCGGAAACCAGCAGGGTGAAAAAGTAAAAGCAACATGACAATTTAATGAATCCTGTTGTGACCTAACACTTCCACCCGGGCAGGATCCAGATTCCCTGCCAGTAATCCTGGGCTCCGGGTCCCAGTTTCCTCATTTTTCTTTACAATGTTTCACTGCCTCCCGTAGGGGGAAATAAGGGAAGAGATAAAGGAAGAAGAAGAAGAAAAAAAAAAGTCCAGCAATTTAATGTACATTTGTTTTGGCATTAGCTGAATTCTAGAGACGAAAACAATCTCCTGCTTTTAATTCAGTCCATGTGCAACCAAGTTGTGTGTTGGGAGATCTGGCTTTTAATAAGAACGATTAACAAGCGTTTTTGATCTCAGGAAGTCGAGAAGAGTCGCTGCTTCTGAGAGTACAATAAACACTGACTCGCAGTGAGTCGGTCCGCGTTTCTCTATCCGTCACTTTGCAGCCTCCACTTTGATTTGGGGGCAAATGTGCCGTGGGGCCAGGAGAGCGCTCCCCCCACGGCCCCTCCACGTGGGCAGCCGCTCGGTTCTGTGCCAGGGCCCCTTCCTTCCTGCCCAGGGAGGCGAGCTGCCGAGGCCGGTTCTGGGCAAGTGGCCACTGCGGGATATTTGCTTTAGATAGCTTGCAGCTGGGCTGAGTGGGCGTCTCGCTCAGACTCAACACCGGCAGCTCCCACCGTCTCTGCTGCTTCGGGCCAGCGGAGGCTCGGGGGCCTCTTGATTTATAAAGAGCTGTATGCACCTATAGTCACAGCTTTAGGAAGCAGGGCTGTGATAAATGGAGCTCTGGCCGCTGAGCTCACGGATACACACACACACACACACACACACACACGTGCATGCACACACACACGTGCACGCGCGCACACACACACACACAAACACACACGCACACACACACAGCCTACTAATTTTTCCCCTGTGTTTGAAGAAGATTCCAGCCCAGCCCCAGGACGTCAGTGCCTGGGCGTTTTCCCGGGCTGGGGGGCCACGTGAGCAGCCTGTGTTCATTCCACAACCTCTGACCTCAGCGCTCCCCGCAGGTAGTGCTAAATCGAAGTGTGGGGCTTGATCATTTTTCACGCAGTGTAGATATTCCTGCATTTCTGACATTTCCAACTGGAGGCCGTTGAGAGCTGTGAAGGGAATTGCATTCGCCTTTCTGGGCAAAGCCTGAAGTGGATGCTTTCTTCCCTCTGGACCACGATGTTCACCTGTGCTGGGAATTCACACGTTCTGAGAATGAGGGGTGAGGAATTCTACACGGAGAGAACCGAGAAGTCCTTATTTTCTCATCCTGGACCACAGATGGCTGCCGAATTGGGAGAAACTGCAAAGACGAGAGTGCACGAGGGAACCGTGAAAACACAGCGAACCAGAGAAATGGAAACCCAGACTCTTCGGTTCCTGTGGATGCTATTTTTAATCTCCATGTCTCAGTTGCGCTCTTTCTTGTTTCCCTGGCCTCGCTGGAACCTGTACACACACCTGGCTTCCTACTGGCCTTGGGGACAGAGAGGAGCTGGGACCCGAGGAGTGAGGGCCCGGCTGCCAGCAGGTGTGGCAGACCCAGCGTCCCCAAGGAAAACTGGGCCACATCTGATGCAAAGGTGTTTGGAAAACATGAATGAGCATCTCTCCTTGCCTTACCTGCCTCCGATACGGGACTGCCACCATTCCAGACCGGGGGAAGCGGGAAGGTGGGGGAGAGGTAGCCTTGAGGTTGTGGACCAATGTTCAGACTGCTCCCCTCTCTGTGTCTCTCCCCTCCTACCTTCCTTCCACTCGTATCTAGAAGGTGCCACTGCCAGCACTCTCAGTATTAGGCTCCAACCATACCAAGGTAATCCTTGCCCTCAGAAACCTCACCGGGGATGAAACCTGTTCACAGAGAGCAAAGAGCCCTCTGCCATTCTCCCCGCGGGGGTGGGTGCCCGCAGCACGATGCACTTACATGTACAAAAACACTTTCTCTTCCTTCTAAGAGTGAAGTAATTCATACCACCGCGTGGCTCTGTAACTGAAAAGAGAAAAGTGAATCAAGCGCCCTTGAGGAAAATAACAGCTTCTGGAATAAAGAGCCAAATGCATAAACCGGGGTCCGAAAGCCTGAGGGGAGGACAGCAGGGGCTGGGCCTCGGCGCTGTCTGTGGGTCTGTCTGTGCCCCCAGCTGCGCGCGCAGAGGGGGCCTCGGCCTGTCTCCTTTGCCCCTGTGTGCCCAGCCTCCAGCCCCGCACCTGCCCCCGTGCGCCCAGCACCAAGCCCCGCACCTGCCACCCCGCAGGCACCGGGCCCTGTCTGGGGACACACCACAGAGAGATCTGTGGGGGCCTGTCCCACCAAGCACACATGACATCCTGCAAACCCAGAGTCGCTCCTCAAAGGGAGCAACTTCAAAGTCAGCCTCCCACCAGCTTGGACATTCAAAATGTTCCCCTTCAGAGGTGGGGTTTGCTCCCTGAGACCTCCAGTCAAAGTCTTCCCCTGTCACCGATGTGGCCTCAGCTGCCCCCTTCTCCTGACCCCCGGCGTATCGTTCTGTGAGAAGAATTGGCTCTAGTTTCCATCTCAGAGAAAGGATGACGAGACCCTTAGGCCCCAGCAAAATCAGGCTTACCTTTACTTCTAACATGACCCTCTCACCTGGAGACCTGGAACTTTCTGAAACCTTCTGGAACCTTGTACAGGATGTACAGAACTCAGTAACAAATTTGCCCAGTAAGTGCAGTCTTCAGCTGTTGTCTACTCATTAGAAATTGTAGCACTATGTTGGCTTAAATAATTTGAATAGAAATGGCTACATTTAATAAAAGCGATCTGTTTACTAAATTATTTCATTTTTTTTTGTTCTCATTTATTTTCTTCAGTTCCAGATAATCTTGAGATAAACTGCTGATGTATAATTAATTTTAAATGTTATAATATCTTCAGCCAAGCTGATTTTGATGACAGTGAAGGAACATTTTGAAGTAGTGTCATGATTTTCATAACACAAGTGATTTTTATAAGGGAAAACACAATATTCCCATATAGTAAAGCTTTAAAAATGCTTGCGGTGTTGTTCAGCTTCTCCAACACAAGCACCCACAACAGTAAAGCAAACAAATCCACAGTGGGATGCAAATGTGGTTTCTGGAACTTTCCTCAAACTTGGCAAACTTCTGGGGGCTCCCAAAGGACAGAATTACTTCATGTCAAAGCAAAAGTTCTCCTGACTCCGTAAACAGCCCACGGTTCTGGGAAATATGAAAAACGTAGACCAAAAATGCAGTTGTGTTGTGTTTGGAAAAGTAGTCCCTGATCATGAACCCTCAGTCCCGTGGGATGCAGGGTCTTTGGGGTCCTCCCTCCTCACGTTCCCCGTCTCTCTCTTCACCTTCTCCTCAGAACACACAATGCCAGTGATGGCACTACCACCCACCTGGAAGGCTGATGATCTAAATCCTTCTTTAGAGCTCACACTGCCCTGCACATTTGCACAGTAAACAGATTTCTGTTTTGTGGCATGTATATAAAAACTTGGCAAGTGCAAGACAAAGGTCGCCCAAGACCTTTCACGGTAGTTTTGTGGTAAAAATCAAATTGATACTGTCCTTTCTCCTTCCTACCACACAACTGATTCCCATTCCACACTGTAGTATAGGTAAGTGCCAACACCACCCTCACCGAGAATATTTTATGGTGCACTGAATATCAAGCGAACTTAAAATATATTCTGGTTCCACCAGGTATGAAGGCAATGCTTCACATAACATAGTATCCCATCAGAATAAACGCTGAGCCTTTTATTTCCATCGCAGAATTCATGCTGGGAAGTTAGATAAATGATTTGCCCCCCCCCCAAAATGCATGTGATAAAGAAAAGTTTGCATCTTAAAAATTTAAACTTCATCTAATAAATTATACAGACAAGGGAGATGAGGGCATTTGGTGGGATTGGGGACTTAACTTCCATTAGAAGCAAGAGGTCTCGAAGACAAAAAAAAAAAAAAAACTACAGTATATTCCATTTGTTCCTTTGACAACCAGGATCTTCCTCATTGTAAACCAAACAAACATTAACAAGGAAAACCAGCTGCTTTTACAATGAATAAACCCATTACCTCAACTCCTCGTACATTACTGAGGTATTTTTACTTGTCAGATTTTCTGTTTCATGGAAGCGTGGATATTTTCAGCATGCTGTCAATACGGACAAAACAGAGCTGGCTTTAGCAGCAGCGCCAGATGTGGTATGAGAACATGGGTCTTCCTGGCCCTCCGAGTCCAAGGTTTGATGGTAAGTTACAGCTGTTGTCAAAAATAGTAACAATGGGATTTGGCGTCTTGACACAACGCTGCCTGGCGTGGCTAAGCTATCTGCGCAGTAGCCAACAGGGAAGAGGCTGTGCACATGTGCGGGGAGGGAGGGCTGTGACTCTGGAGTTTTGACTCAACCTGCGCATTAAGAGCTTGCTGTGGTTCTCCCTGCAGCGAAGAAAACCAGTGCATCTTGCTCGGAGTATCCATCTGACCCATGACATTCAGAAACACTGATTGTGCTGGGGAAAGCAAATGAGCACTAAGCAATCTAAAGTGAGCAAAAGGGATTCTACAAAAGTACCAGCATGAGGGATCCTTTGTCTTCCCATATCCAGTTCACCCCTCTTTTCTGGATGACTGGGTGTCATGCACACTCAAGGTGGCAGAGGTGGTGCTAAGAGCGCCACTGCGGTCCTAGAGTCAGTCACAGGCACCTGTAACCCATAGGTCAGGCAAGTCAGCTCTGCAGAGTCCAACAAGAGGGCTATTTATTGGTAGAGTGGAGAGGGCAACCTGCATTTAAAAATGAACAAGTGGGGTCTAGGGAAGTTAGCTGGCACAGAACCAGAGCAGGTTCAGTGGTAGAATAAACAGTGATAGAAGTGAAGGTTAAAGTTTAAAAAACATTGTTTATATGCCTCATCAGGTATGATTGCCTAACCCCATCCGATCCAATCTCCATGGAGTCTAGCCTATGAAATGGGTCTGGCATCAGACTGCTTCTGGGTGGACCTTAGTTCAACCTCTTGTTAACTGAATGGCCTTGAGCAAGGTTTCCACATGCTCTGAGCTTCAGTCTTTTCATCTATACAGTGGAGACAATCTGCCCCTTAGAGTTTGCTGATGTATGTAATACTCTTAATGATGTAATGTATTTACCACGATGTCAAGCACATAGTCAACATTCAATAGATGCTAGCGACAGTTATTCTACAGCAATCGCAATGAGCCTTGATTCCAATGGCTGACCACAAGAAAAGCATGACGTCTACCGTGGCTCACGGGCTCCACCTCTCACCAGCCTTGTCTCTCAACACTTTCCCCTCTGAACTCAACACTCCAGAGATGCTATAAATTGTTCAGCTCCTTGAAAGTTCTACATTCTCTCCTACTCTCAGGTCTTGGGACGTGTGCTGTGTTGCCCTGGAACACTCTACCAATACCTCCTACTCAGCCTCCCTGTATCAGTTCAGATACCCTTCCCTACTTCAGTGCTAAGCTGTGTCCTCCCGGCCACTTCCTTTCTAGAGGACACCTGCTATCACACTCTCTTGTTTGGTGCTGGTCTTCTCCATGGGACTCTATAGAACTAGGAGCCATGCTTTATTCATTTTGCTATCCCTAAACCTTAGAAGAGCTCTTATAGCATAGTAGATGTTCCACCAATATTTATTAAATTAATAAACAAAATTATAAAATGATTTAGGGAACTCAAAATTATTAACACTCTCATTCTAAAATGGCTCAACTCAGAAGTGAATAGAACTCTGAATAGGATAGGAATAGAAAGTGAATGTGCAATTCAGAAGTGAGTAGGATATAATCTGTTCTGCTTTAGAGCAATGGCTTTGGCTGAAGAAATGGCCAATTGACCCCTAATATCTCATCTTCTTTTCTTTCATAGTAATAGAAGTTTTCATTTCTAGCTGGGCCCATGGCCACATTAAACAAACAAACAAATAAACAAACAAACAAACAAACAAACAAAACTACATTTCTCAATATCCCTTGCAATTAGGTGTAGCTAGGTTTTAAATAGGTTCTGACCAGTGAAACACAGGCTAAATGTTGCCTTTCTTTAATCCTTTCTCTACAAAATCCAGGCTATAAGTAGGTAGTTGAAGCCATCAAGCTCACACCACCTGCTCTGAGCTGTGTACTAAACTCTAGCACTCTATCTTGAATGACGGCTGGAATTCATTCTTTGCTGGATCCTTGTTTTTTTTTTTTTTTCTCCTCTCTGATACCTGGAATAAATATGTGATGGCTGGAACTTTGGCTGCTAGACTGAACCTTGAGGAACAGGGCTATATGTGAGTGCTGATAAAGTGCAGAGCTGGACAAAGCCAGGGTCCCTGAGTATTTTAGAAAATATGAGTCCTGTACTGCTTACCTTCTGACATTTCCATTGGCTTAACCAATTATTATTTTTATGCTCTGTTACTTACAGTTAGGTTTCAAAGAAACCTCTAATTGTCTAGAATTACATTGTGAAAACAATGATTTAAGTTGGGAACAAAAGGACCTAGAGAGTTTCAAAGCTGTTTTTATTGCAGGATTTTCATAATAGTATCTTAATAGCAATAATGTATTTTATTGATGTTAGCTAAAGTAAAGATGCTTTTTAAATCCTAAACATAACCGAGAAATTTAGAAATATTATGAAAGACCAGAAAAAAATCAATACATTTCTATATTTATATCACATAGCCAGGACATTTCACAACAGCCACCGGTGGACAAAAGAATATAATTAATATCAACTGAGCAACCAGTCACCCCAGAAAGCAACTGCATATTCCAAGGCAGAGAACATAACAAACTTTCTTCTTGTGTTCCTGGTGCTATGTCTCAATCACAAACCCACGATAACTGGAAACAATATTCAAAATATTTATCAATCTGTACAGTCTGGGTGCTGCTCGGTCAGAACAGATGCTGGCTATAAAACAACCAGAGTATCCATCCTGGCGCGTGGCGACATGACATCAGCCTGCTGGTACCAACAGCAGAATGTGCACTAACGTCACATTTCTCAAGTTATCAACCACATTTTGTCTAATTTATGGCAAAAACACTTGGGAGAGATGCCTGTACATGTGCAAAATGCAAGGTTCATAAAGTAGCTCTTGATTTTTGTGAGTTTCCATGTGTTGGGTTCGAAGACAATGAGATGCAAGGATCCTTTTGGAGAGAATTTTGGAAGGTGATTAAGTGGGTCTTTAGCATATTTTTTCTTTACTATTTTTTGCCTGTGTTTGAGTTAGTGTTTCTTGTGTGCATGGCATGTGTGTGCACGTGCACGCCCACATACACACCCACAGTGTGATTGCAACCAGGAGTGCAATGACCTCGGCTGTGGCCAGCAGTACCGCCTCCTTTCATTCCAGGAACAAGAAACTTCAGAGCACTGGACTTGCTTCTGGCATTCATGCCACAGGGCTGTTAGTGTCTAGAATACTATTTTTGATGTGCAGCTGTTGAGTTGAAACATCTGACAGTTTCTCTTCTCCAGGCTGGTTTGGTGCAAGATACCAGTAAACGATCATTTGTTTCAGTTCTTATAAGAGTCAAGAGACTAATATTAGATAAGGGTTCCTCCCACACGTACAGTCCTTTCCCTCTGGCTTCTAGCCTAGAGGATCCTAGACACCGAGAAGCCCTGCAAGAGCCCTTCTTCCCAGGCTGGCTGGTGCTGTAGCCTCAAGACCTGTGGGTCTCGTTGCATCTGGTTTCTAAGTCTGACCAAATGCGGGTATAGGAACATCCAGGTCACTCCCCAAACCCCGTCAGTCCACGCTAAGTCCTGGCTGCAGTTGTACTCATTTCCTTTTGAATTGTCCCCCGTGGGTTTGGAGACTAGCTGCAAATGACTCATTGAAACAGTCATTTGTGTACTTGGAGGCCATCAGTAAAATCCCCTCTTGGTTCAAGAAGGAAGGAGATGATCAAAATAATTAACAACTGGCAAGATTTCACAACTGGTGAGGCTCCAGCTTTATCCTATCAGTACAGACCCTGGACATAGAGCTTGAGCAGGCTTTCTGGGGCTCCTTGTTTGTAGACTCAGAGGGCTCTGAGAAACAACCATGTGCCAGTTGGTATGGAACGTATTTTTTTATCTTCATAACATGCAGATCTGTCCAGCGTGGTTCTGTGGAGAACCCTCAGCCTCAGCCTTAACCATTACCCTGGTTATCTGTCCTTGTAGTATTTATCAACCTTGTATAGGTGATGATTCACAACTGGAACACTTTTCAAGGTTGATAGCCGGATTGCCAATACAGCTCTGTTTGCCAATAGCCAGATGACCTTTGCCCATATCTGGGAACTCACTTAAGATAATTTTTTTTAAATCTCTCCATTTTTCAGCATGTGCAGATGAGAGATTACAGTAACATAAACACCAGGTTATCTCTGACTTGGAATGAATCAAACTTGATTGTAATTAGTAGTACAATAGAGTTTGCTAAAAAGACCCCAATATAATCGTAGTTTGTTCTAATAGAAGCGTGATGCCTTGTGCTACTCACTGGTCAGTCTACATCTGCTCCATGGGCCTTGTTCTGGCCACCATACTTGTGGAGGAAGTGATGCACTTGATTTGTGTCCCTGGACAGGGCATTGGTTCTAGAAACACGTCATATGAGGAAAGGTCATGGTGGGTGCCATAAATGGTGCCTCCATTTTGCATAAGGCTTTATTTGGAAGAGGAAATAGGCTTATTCTATGTTGTCCCAAAAGAGTAAAGTAGGACCAGTGAGCAGACGTTAAAGGGAGTTAGCACTGGGGTCAACACAAGGAAGAGTTAATGGAAGGAGAATGAACTCTTATAGTAATATAAGTTCAAGGTCAGTATAATGTATAATTCAGTGTAAGAGACATCTGTGGGGCACCTAGTGTGACCTGGTTGTCATGTGAGGCTTCGTAAACATAAATAAGAATATGGAAACTTCCATGCGCTATGAGACACAGATGTGAGAAGCCAGACAACATAAGAATATGTGCCTGAAGACGTGTTTTTATCAGATTCCAAAGGCAGGTAAAGAGGAAGTGATTAGTTCTTCTAGGGAAGAATTAATTGGGAAAGTGTCTATAAAACAGTGAATGGCATCTATGCTTTGAAGAATTAATTCCTGTGTGACTAAGACAATAGATGAGGAGGGTTGGAAGAGTATTCTAGGCTGAGGAAACAATACGTGCAAAGTCCAGGGAGGTCCTTCACGTTTTGTCTAGGGAACTACAAAAGTCTTGGCGTTCATTATTTCACTAGACTGCACTGGTTTATGTTATCTTGGGACATTTTACATCCATAACAGGAAGCTAGAATTTCGGCTTCTTCATTCATTGTGAAGTATTTACTTGGTTTTCCTTATTCAATGGATCTATTCCTCTAGTCACTCTGTAAGGGAATTACTTAACAAAAGGTTTTCTGAATTTAAGAAAAAGGGTAACATTCAAATGTGTGTCAAATTTAAATTATTTTTGGTTCCAATGGATTTATTTTTAATTTAGCCTCTTTTACTTTGCATAGGAAAGAGCTTTTTTAACTTTGATTAACTTCGGAGACTTTGCTACAATTGTATAATATATCCAATATCCTGAACCTTGGAGGTGTAGGCTCTCAGAGGGTAAATTGGAACTTTGCAAATGACTAAGGGTCTGGTGAAAGTGAAAGATGATAAATTTAGGGTAGCATTAGTCTTTCAAAATTCCTTAAAATCAAGTTTAAAATTATTTTTATTGTATAGCTAAGCCTGGGGTTTCCTGGCCATCTATTCACTGGGCTAAAACCAGAGAACGAGGATGGGTGGACCCAGGAGCAGAGAGAAACAGAGAAGAGAATCACGCAAAGTACTCGTGCCAGGGCACACAACTCTTCTTCCACCAAGCCTCAGGCACTTACGGACGTTCCGGCCATTTGTAGACCAGCCTTTCTGCCACTTGCACAAACTTACCAGCCACCACTGTAGCAGGCAGGAAGGGTCAGCTTTGTGTCTCCTTCCATGTTTGTCACCACTGGATTGAAAGGCACACTCGACAGTCTTCTGCCAAGTAAAAACTACCAAATGTTTCAAAATCACAAGCCGGTGGCTTCCAAACAGCAAATAAATATCCCTAAATGATCACTATTTTTTTGTATATATATTCCCAGTTTAACAGAAACGTCTGTTGCATTTACTGCCAGGTGCCGCATTACCACTTAACCCAGAATTTCCACATAAAAATAACTTTCCCCACTGGAATGGCGGCATGTATGCAGAGGAATCTATTTATGCTTCAGTTCAGTTTCAAACGTTTTTGAGAAATGAGCTGAATGGAGAGAATTTAAGCAACGTGTGCACCTCTGGAAAGATGCAGCAGATGTTAGCTCTTGAATGGGCGGAAATCAAAATGACAACCTCTCATTGCATTTTAGGTTTTCTGGTGCTATGCTAACTTTCTGATATAATGTGGAGCAGCAGTTACTTAATGCGTAATGTGAACAACACTATCTTGTTGCTATAAAACTTTTGGTTTGAGAAGTTGCTGGACTTCCTTCTGCTTCTGGGATGCAATGCTCCTTAGAACAGAGCCCCACAGAAGGGCTGTTCTGAGTGTGCAGAAGAACCGACCACCCGGAACAGGCAGTGTCCATAGGTCACTTCATTGAGGTCTTTGGGCAGCCTTGAGGCACCTGTCCAGAGCAGCTAAGTTACAGGGTCCTGCAGGTCTGCATTGCTCCTCTGGGTGTGTCCCTGCCTCAGCAATGCTCAGTCCCTGGCTCCCAGTGGCCTCTGAATATGGCACTCATCCCATCTTTTAGTCATTCCTTCCTTTTGGTAGGTAAGGACTGGGCCATATTCACAGTGGCATCACCAGGACCCCGCACAGAGCTGAGAACCACATGGGGACTGAATAAGTATTTGTTGAAGAGCTTATGCCATAGCAGTGACAAGGACAGAAAGTACCTTAGGAGGGTACAGAGGGGGTCAGCCTGGACTGGGATAGAAGGAAAACGATTCCCAGAAATGGAACTTGAGCTCACCTGCATGAATGAGCAGAATTTTAAGCCAAGATGTTAGTGTAAAAGGCTAGATTTAGTGGGTAGGGGACAAATTATGGCTCCTTTCTGTCAAGAAAGAGGCACAAAATTGCACGAGGAAATTCTCCTTAATGTGTCTTATTTTTCTGCTACACTTCTAGTAGCATACATACATAGCAATTTGGAAAAGTTGAAATTTCTTTCCTTTTAAAATTAAAATCTGATTTCATTTATCAACAATAAATCCAAATTTATTTATAGCTCTTTCATATGTATCGGTCATTTAACTGCAAATATATATCATATGCATTAAATAATTTTGATGTAGTCAAATAGTTTTTGATTGTTTGAGGTACCAACATGAGAAAATATTTGTTTTCATTTTCTAATCTGAGTTTACTTAAATTTCTCCTGTTGCTCAACTGGTGCAAGCTTAATTTTTCTTATAATTAAAAAACATGTTACTGAGATTACTTTCTGGAGAACACTTCATGACATGAGATATTAAATCATCTATTAGACCTTGACAGTACAGTTGGTAACAAACTTTTAGAGAAGGAGGTTAAATAAAAGTACATTCATCTTTTTTTAACAAAATTCTTCAATGAGCCATGGCAGCCTATATGAAAATCTTCTTCTTGGCATTCAAAGCATTTAGAGACCAATATCCTTAGAACATGGATGTGCAGTCAAGTGAAAGCTTCCGAGCATTCGAGCAAGCTCTGCAGTTCTCAGCTGAGCTCTCCTACTTATTGCTGGAAGAAAGGTGGATGGAGAGAGGCTAATGTTACAAGTTATTCGTCCCAAGGCTATTAACCTGTCTCCACCTCCTTCCCTGGACATAGAGCCTCTTGATGCAAACCTGCGAGGAGCTGTGCGTTCACAAATAAACATTTCCCAGTTCAAGGAGCCAGTCTCATGCTTCAATTTAAAGTGAGGTTGAAAGACATATTTGCTTTCCTGTCCCTTTAGGGTAGAGAAGCAAAGCAGCAGCCTTCACCGGTTCCCCAGCTCAGTGGTAACCTCTTTCCAAAGATGAACTAGCCAGGGAAAGAGACGCACTTTCTCGAAGCCACTAATGGAAGATAATCCTTGGAATGAGACTAGATGACTCCACCAAGTAAAGAGAAGCAAAATACTGCCATTCTTAAGTGAGCACATTAAAATGGGCTATTAATGACGCCAAGGAGTGCTCTAATAAGAAACATGATCATGCATCCATAGGCATCATGGATCTGCAGGATGGCAGAGACCCACATGATACTAGCTCTGCACACCAGTGTGTCCAGGTGAACAGCACCCTCGGGGACAGGCCAGGTGGGATGGGACATGTCAGGGCACAAAACTACCTACCTAGACCATTGATGGCATCTGAGAGAGAGAATGTGAGTGGACTGACTTCAGCGTCCCTGAAGTCTGTGACTCAAGCACTCTGACATACCAGAGCAGGGTGCGAGGTGCTAAAATAAACGAGGGAGTCCAGGGAGCTGATGCATACTGACTCAGGGAGAAGAAATGTGGTCGGAAACAGCACGGGGTAGATTGGAATGTCCAAATCCTAATCTTAGAGACATGTGCCTTTGCAAGGCTGATGGACTTTGCCTCAACGCATTTTAAATTATCCATAGCATTGATATTTGTGGACACGTTTTGGTTCTGCAATAATGAATAAAGGCAATTGTTCATTCAAGAGGTATTTGTTGAATATCTTTCATTTTACAGCACTGTGCTAAGACTTGTGAATGCTATAAAGATGTGCAAGAACATAATCTCTGCCCTAGAGGATCTTCGAGAGTTTATTCACTATGTTTAAAGAGAATAGATAGGTAGATGTTGGTAATAACATTTTCAAAAAATTGGCTAGAATTCCAGACTTTGCATAAAGTTGTCTGGCATTGATTGATAAAGTAAAAGTCTTAATCCTCTGCTATTTGAGCAGACACTGGACAAATTTCTAAATTTGAGAGAAAAACTCTTCTGTAAGTAGGAAAGAGCCATGAATAAATGACTGAATCTACAAAATATCAAAACAGATTTTGAATGCCAGCTTCACCCCTGTGTTACCATGGACAGGTTTCTTAACCACTGGAGGCTGAGTTTCCAAGGATAAAAATATCTACTTCAAAGGGTTGAGTGAGGATTATATTCACTAATGGCTGGCCCATGGTAGACACTCTGTGAATGTTAGTTCTTTTCTCCTTTCCCAGAGATCTTTTCCCCCTTTGTTATATTTCAACCCACTGTATTCACATAAAATGAGTTTACTTACTTGAAGACCTGACTATGCCAACTGTGAGGTTCTGTGGAAGAGCAGTTAGACTTCTCTGGCAATACAGTATCCAAGGAATGCTAAATCACTCCCTCTTCAAAACATGAAAAAGTACTGGATAAAATGTTAAATGCATTGTAAGTGCATGGCTTAAGGAAATGCTCAGAGGCCAAAAAAGCTAAGCAGGAGCACAAATCCAGATAGATGACTGGAAAGGCTGTCAACGGCCCAAAGCTGTCTGACTATTCCCATAAACTAGAGCTTTGGACTTAATTTAATGGTGAGCCAATCAGTTAGATGAGCTCACTAAAACTAGGGTCTTTGAAGATCTGCACCCTCAGTGAAAGGATGAACCAAAAATATATTCTTCCATAAATGCAAATGTCCAGACAACTTATCCAGCACAGGCATTGGTTTTGATTCTGGGGAAAGGAGAAAGAAGTGTTCTTTGTGAAATTGTTAGCATGCTTCACACAGGTTTGAGGACCAGTTCACGGTATGCATGTGGTTCACAAAACATCAATCTGAGAATTTGACATTTTGGTGCCAGATTGGTTGTGGCCCCAGGTACTCAGCAGAAGTAAATGTAGAGCTTCTCAAAAGTAAAGCACTTTTAAGTTAGGCTTCAAAGAAAGGTGCAAAATTCATGAGTTAGAAAAAAATCGTAGAATATATATGTAAACAGGTACCATGAGTGAGAGTCTGCAGAAACAACACCCAGCAGAACAAATCCAGAGGATATCTGATACTGAAATGACTGTATTAAAACTATTAAATATATTTAATATGTTTTTAAAAAGATCATGAAAAGGTTGACTTGAACACATGAGAAAAGAGAAATAGAGTAAGAAGTAACATGAGTCGGATTTGAAAAAGCAACAAATATATCCTCCAGGAATAAATCTATAATAAATAAAATTTGAAACTCAGCATCAAGACTTAAGACAGACTATATACACAGCTGAGGAGGGAAAAGGTGAGGCACAAGTTCATCTTATAAAATAATGCTGAGTGCAGTACAGAGTAACAAGAAGCTGGAGACAATGAAAGGAAGTTTGAAAACACGTACATTAGAGTGAAATGTATACCACACAGTCAATAGGACTTGTGGAAAGACATGAAAAAGGGAGTAGAGGAGGCACAATATTGAAGAGGTGATGGTGGAGAATTCTCTTGAATTCATGAAACCCACAAATCTTCAGATTTAGGAACTTCATTGAATTGCAAGCAGGATAAAAGAAATTTATCCTAGATTTTTGAAATGGTTGAACACTAAAGAGACAGGATCTGAAAAGTATCCAGAGAGAAAAGACAAATTTCCTAAAGAAGCCACAGTTAGACAGACAGCCAACCTCAGATGCAGGACAATCATGTCTTCAGGGGGCTGAAAGAAAGTAACCATCAAGAGTTACTAGAACTGTGTAGCCAGTGGACATGACTATCAGCAAAGTGAAGGTATTTTCAGACAAACAACAGTGAAAGACTCTATTACCAGCAGATCCTCACCGATAGAATTTCTCCAGGGACTATGCTCAGAGGAAAGGAAAATGATCCCAGAAAGAAGGTCAAGTTTGGTTACAGATGAAGGACTGATGAACAACAACAACAACAAAAAATATATGGGTCTCACAAATATAATGTGAAACAAAAACTGCACTGACAGATTAATTTATTCATCAGAGAACCATTTATAAATGGTTCAAATACTCAAAATATATCTTGTCTGGGAACATGTACATAGCAGAAAATAGATAAGAAAAACTAGGCAATGATAAACACTAAGTTTCAGATAGTGTTTACCTGCTAAAAGAAAAAGCAAAGAGAGTTTCACTATATTTTTATGTTCTTCTGGAGCTAACTGGTAAGTACATGAATGCTTATTTTATATTCTGTGCACTTTGTATATAAATCATGTTCAACATATTATTTGGTATATTTGAAATATTTAATAATATAAAATATTTAAATAGTCCTTCAAAATCCACCTTGGAAACTGCCGATAATGATAACAAAAAATTCAAAATTTACCTTAGTCACTATGTATTTATTCCTGCAAAAGTTGAGAGGATAAGAATGGAAATGGAAAATGATAGAACACAGGTTTAGAGAAGACTCTGCCCTGTCATCTCTTGAAATCAGTAATTAGATAATAGATAAATTATATAGGGGAAGTTTTTAATCATTTGATGATGTACTCTGTCAGATTATTTCATGAGAAAATTCAGTCAAGTGCTCTGTTTGTTTCCTTCTTTGCAGTGACCTATAGGAAGCTCAAATCCCAGTTTTGTGCTCAGCTGCTTTGGTTCTCCTCACAGTGGGGTCTTAGCACTGATCCCTTCTGATGGCCCCTCAAGGCTCTCCAAGGCTGGGGCAGAGTTGAGGCTGCTAGGTTGGGTAGTGAAGGGAATCATGCAGTCAGGCTGAGGTTAAATCTGGAAGGGCTATCAAAGCAAAGGATGCGTAAAAAGTTCTCTGTACTTCTGCTATGGAAGCACTTCCTGAGCTAGACTGTCATGGCCTTTCTTTCCCACTAGGCTGTAAGCTCCTTGAAGACAAGGACCTTATCACTGTTGTTCATCACCCTATATCCAGTTGTGCAGGCACAGTGGAGCTCAGTCCACGGTACTTCTATAAATATGTATCAGGTGATTGAATAAATGATGCACCATGGTAGCTCTCTTCCTATACTATCACTCACTGTAGAGCATGTGAGTGCACTTGGCCACGTGTGAACCCATGCATACACGTGTACAAGCACACACACATCATTTACATGCAAAAGTGTCATAATACTTTTATGCCACCATCTGGGAATTCTAAAGAGAGTGTCAAATGAAAATATGCTAAATTACTTTTGCACATGCAACCAAGTCATGGGAGTATGAGTTCATGAAAAATAAGACACTGAAACTAAATTAACCACAGAGCAGAGGTTGTGCTGATGGGAAAGCAAGGTTAACACCGGGCAGGATCCTGGTGCTGTTCGTGGGCAAGCTGGGGACCACCCTCATGGCCTTGACAGCCCTCTGGGAAGGTAGGAAGTGCCGGAGTAGGTTCAAAGAGTGTTTCTGAAAACCTCCTTTGTCTGCTCACCCCTGACTGTCTAACTTTCCTGATTCTTTTCTCCCCGGGCCGGTCCTCTATCTCTGGTGAAAACTCTGACCTAGGCTTTTTATTTCAGAACTAACCAGAAATGCTTGCTGCAGTAGGTGCATTTGTGGACCACAGACGTGGGGAGAAAGGTGCCTGAGAAAAGAGTTCTTCAAGATTTCTCCTGCAGTCAGAGACCTACAAGAAGCGGTATGGCCATGACCTTCGTTGATAGCAAGAGCATGATTTGGCCTCAGCAAAGTGGGATGGGCTCCTTTCTATTTGCTTCTGGAAAGATTAGGCATGAGCAAAGTAGACTCCAGTCAGAACTAAAAAAGATCTGACATTTGCACAGAAAGCTTTTCTTGCATTGGTTTATAGAGTAAGTTAGGTCAGTGGGCAAGGAAGGCAGGCAGAGCAGGTCTGCCTGGGCTCAGCCTCCCCAGAGTCAACCTTGGTGCTGGGATCTCAGAGGCTTAAGGTTGGAAGGGCCGGGGTAGAAGGAGGGGAGGTCCGATGGCAGAGGGACAGGGCCACGTGGAGCAAACTCCCCAGAAACCCAGTCCTTTCAAATGTGCCGTGCTTCACTGAGATCAAATGCACGGGAACTGGGCAGCTTTCCAACTTGTCCCTAATTGTACTCTCCATGGCATGGCTTTATTATTGAGTTCTAAGTGTTGTGGAAGCCAAGAAAATCAGACACCATAAAATGAAGGCCAGATTTTAAAACCAAATATTAACCATACCTTTCATGTATCAGGGTTTCCCAGAGAACAGCACTTTTTTTTTTTACCTCTATTACTGCGTTTGTCCCCGCCACTCCTGTACGAATGACACACGGATTTATGCTCACTTAGCACAGGAGGAAACTGAGACACAGAGAGGTTAAGTAACTCGCCCCAGGTCTCACAGTAGTAAGTGGAGGTTCTTTCTACACCAGCAGTTCGGTTCTGTCCCATCTGCTCCCAGTGAAGACTGTTAGAGTGGGCCAGGTCATCTGCTCATTGCCAATTTTCCCTGAGGGCCTCTCTCTCCTTCTTAATAGCATTGATCATTATTTGAATGGGTCGATACCCCTGAAAATTAAAAATATGAGAAATTCTGCATTGTAACATAAAGAAAATGTGTCTTCTGAATATTTCTGCACTGTGAGGAGGTGCCCTAGAAAGGAATCTGCTTTGTTGCGGTCCTTTGGACAGTCAGTGCAAGTCTCTGCTTTCTTTGGGGCCAATGCGTCCAGTAGAGAAGCAGATCAGGTTCCAGGGAGGCAGGCGCACTGTCCAAACTTAGATAGGAAAGGCTTTCCTCGGAACTTGTCACGGAACTGGGACCCAGAGACCCCAAGTCCTGCAGCCCCTTCTGGACAACGGGATGTTGGCTGGGTCTTTTTGGAAGCCAAATGCTTCCGAGAATTGGGAGGCTTCATCTAGCAAAGAACGTTTGGCCTTGGGCTCAGGCATAAGCTTTTTACAAAAGGAACATCCAATTTATAAGCCTAGGAATTCACATTCTTCTTCCTTTAAGTACCCACCATGAAAGTGAGAGTTTGTCTGATAGGAACGGCGCGTTGTCGTTTAGGAGAGTGTGTTTGGTGGGCTCACCTGCATGGGTTAGGGCTACAGAAGTTAAGTTCATACTTCCAAGATGATTTGCTTAGGGCCGCTAAGCAAATCCTCTTTACACGTGGTCTATCTATGTGATAGTTCTAACTATTATAAAATTCCGACTCCTCATTTCATGCAGTTGTGAGGAAAAATGTTAGGGTTCAGGGTCTGTAATTTTATCCATTCTCGGTTCTCGGTGAGCTCTTGGCTGAAGAATGACCAGACACATCGAAAGCAAGGTAAGCACAAAACAAGCTTTATTGAGGAGATAAAGATAGGAATATAGAGCAAGAGCAAGACAGAGGTTTACAGAGGTTTCCTCTGCATTCTTTTGTAGTTGGCGCACTAAGTTCTGACTGGCAGATTTGTGGGGTGTGCTCTCCTCCCCCAGGTGTGGCAATCACCTGCCTTGTCCCCAGGCGGGGCTGGGGGTCCCTAGCTGTCTACCTAACAAAATGTCTTCTCATACACTGTTGTTTGGTGGTAAAAAGTTAAATATCTTGGAAAGCAAAATTTTAGCAATTTCTGTAAAACATTAAATATGCCTATATATATTTTTTTTTTACCAAATAATTCCTCCTTTGGGAATTCATGAGCACAGAGAGGTCCAATCAATGATAGCTATTTTAGCATTGTTTATAGCAGTACACAATTAGTAACAACCCAAATGTTAACCAATGGGCAAAGGGCTGATAAATGGTTGTCCAGTTATGCAGCGGAGTATTATTTAGTGAATAAGGAAAAAGAGATAGACCTATATGTACTACTATGAAGTTATCTCTACCACACAAAGAGCAGAAAGAGTAAATTACATTATAGTTTGTATGTTATATTTCTACTTTTTGGAAAAGAGAAAAATAAAATGCACATACCTTTAAAAGATTACATTGCGTAGACAATGGACTAGAAAGAGATACAGTAAGTTTTGAATGGTTGTCAGCTCTTGGGAAAGGGAATGAAAGAGGGTATTTTTGCCATTTACTTTTTGTACACAGGTCAGTATTTTTCCAGTTATTTTGCCCTGAGCAAGTACTACGTTCATAACTTAAAATGATCAATTATCAATTTATTATCAATTATCAATTTTGATAACTAGTTCTTTAATTATCAATTTAAAATATCAATAAATATTTAAGGAAGAAATAGCCAACAGGTATGGAGAGCTTGCTCTATGCCGGGCAGGCTGCTAAGTACCTTACACATATAATCTCACGGGCTTCACAGCATCATCCCATTATACAGAAGAGAAAAGTGAGAATCAGACCAAATAACCTGCCCAAGGTCACAGGGCTCATGAAGACAGAAGGGAGACTTGACTCCAAGCCTCCAGAAACAGGGATCTGTGCTCTTGACCCCTGGCAGTGACACTCCCACAGTGGGTGGCCAGTAGCTGGACATCTATGCGGATCTGTGAAAGATCTACAGGGGGACCAGCAGTCGAATTTGTCCCAGCAAGAGGAGGGGCTGTGGCTCTTTCAGAGTGACATGATGTCACTGTCTGCTAAGTGGCTTTTGTCCCCAGTTGCTGCTCTGGTGCTGATTTCTTTTTTTTTTTTTTTCCCAACCTTGCAATGTAGCCTTCAAAAAACTAAGGAAAAAGTTCTGCAGGATTTCTCTGGGCTTCCTTAAAACATGATGGCTTTCCCACCCCGGGTCCTGGGCAGACCGAGGGGCAGCTTCTGTTGATCTCCGAAGTGCTGTTTTCCTGCGTGAACTGGGTCAAAGGTGCTGCCCAGAGAGAAGCTGCCCTCTGGGCACTGGCATCTCTTCTGGGAACAGGGTTTTGGCGCTCCTGCCAGTGGCCACGGAGATCTGGTTACAGCCGTGCTGAGCTGGAGGCAAGTCCACGCCCGAGGTCAAGCGAGGCCTGAGAACCGTCCGGGAACCGACTGACCCCAAAGCGCTCGGCCAGGGGGTGAGGCCCAGGCACCCACTTTCCTCGCCTCTCGGGCTACAGCAGCACCGGCCCTGCCCGCTTCCCGGGTGTGCCATGAAAACGAGGGAAGCTTGAGAATCCAGAAGTTCTGGCAAAACTGTTTATGGGGCTGTCCCTTGGCCAGGTGCACAACCCTTCGGATCTGAACTCTTGTTAATATCCCCAATCCTCTCTGCCTGAGATGTTTAGTCATCTGACTATACCTGGGCAATTTCCCTTCGTTGGCTAAGATTCAACAAAAGTGTGGCTTCCACTGGGAAGGTTTGCCCACATTAAGCCAGGCAGGGGCCCTTCTGCTGGCTCTGGAAACCCTGATGTGACCCCCTCCATCAAGCTCCCAGGGCACGCCCCACTTCCTGGGTGTTGTTCCTTTTCACATCTCACCCTGCCACCCAACCATGAGCCAGGGAAAGGCACTGGGACCCCTTCCCAGCGCCAGGCTGGCCCGTGGATAGCTGTGACCTGCCTGAACTGAAAGTAAGACAGCCCCTCTCTGTCTGAGGAAGAGCAGGGTTAGCACCACGTCTGGGCCTCATCTGGGGCCTGTGTTTTCCCGTTGAGGGTACAGCTTTCAAACAAGAACCTGGAGAGAAGGAAAAGAGCACCCATGAGCGAGATAAGAGGTGATGCTTTGCAAAGAAGTCAAACCCACCAGTCACAAAAGCCACCCATGCTGGCAGATTAATTGAACGAAACATAACCATCTAGGAAGACAAACTCCATAAAGGAGAATCCTCTAGATAGATAAATGACAGAAACCAGCCCTCTCACATTCTGCTCGCTTCCCTTGGGTGAGTGCTTTTGTGCACTTAGGTGGCCCTAAAAATAACATTAACATGTCATGTGCTGAGCTCATTTTAGGTGCCAAGTGCTCAATGAGGTGTTTTGCATACATATGCTATTTCATTGAATCTCCATATCGACTCTATGAAACGGGCACTAGTGTCTTCATTTTCAAGTGGAACTAAACTGAGACTGAAAGAGGAGATTTGTCAAGGCCGCTCAGCTGAGAAGGAGAAGTTAGCATTCCATCCCACTGTGTGGCCCTGGGGGGTCAGCTTCCTATACCATCTATACCTGTGCTTTACAAGGTCCCAGGAAAGCAAATGCAAGAGGACATTTGCGTACACATTGCACAGGAAACCAATGGACTAGAGGAAACACATCCAAGGAAAAGGAATGAATAAACACCAGAAAATGAGAGATTTAATACAAAGGGCAGATGTCATGTGGGACATTGTACAAAACAAATTGATGGCAAAAGCCAACAGGTGTCTGTTTTAGGAGAAGCAGCACCTGCCAGTGTGGGGAACACAGCAGGTGAGGAGAGGGTGACGCAGCAGCACCTGTTCCCTTAATGTGACATGGCCAGAGGCTCCTTGACAGTTGGCCAAGATTACAGGACAGAAGGATGAGCAAGCGCTGGCCTCTGAGAACTAGTCCGTGAAGCAAATAAAGAAGACAGAACAAAGAATTCTGATTGAGTACAAAACGTTTGCCAGAGAATCTGTGCTGAAGCCCTTAAGTTTTCAAAAGAATCCAGAAAGAAATGGGTTAGAATACTATTAACAGATAACATGGAAACAAAAGAATAAAAGAGAATAGGCATTTTAAATCTATTTATTGAAACAAAAAGTATACACATAAATAGTAATATTTATATAATTAAATACTGTTTTTGAGGAATATTGGGAGATGGTTGTTTAGTGGTAGGAGAATGATTATAATATGCTTACTGTGTATGATCTTTTATTTTTAAAAAAGCCTGATAGGAGTACATTGAATTAGTGATATGAAAGTAATTAGTAAACATTAAGCTTGGTTTAAATGTAAGGTACATCTGGGTTAATCTATTTCAGAAATATTTATTAAGCCAACTCAGTGTACAAGGCCCTCCTGTAGGTCCTAGGGCCACCAAGATGAAATAAATGGACATCAATTTTGCCTTCAGCAGCCTACACCATCGTTAGAAGTAGACAATGCTGTACCAAGGATGTGTGGTGGGCTACAATCTGGCTTTGGGAATTAGGGGATGCATTTTCTGTAGAGAATTTAAAAACAATAATAAAACTGACAAATAAACAAGTAGTTCTAAACAACATCACTGATAAAATCTCCTCCCCCAAAAAGCTAGGGTTTGGCAAACTAAAGCCTATGGCCTAAATCCAGCAGCTGCCTGTTTTTGTAAATAAAGTTTTATTGGAACCAGCTACTCTTATTCACTTATGTATTATCTATGACAGCTTTCTTTCATGTGACAATGGCAATGTTGAGTGTTGTGACAGAGGCCAGATGGCCACAGAGAATAAAATATTTACTACCTGGCCCTTAACACAAAAAGTTTGTTCACCTCTAGTCTAAATTATAAACAACTATTGCAATTTCTGTTGTGTTTTGATAATAACATAGATATGTCAACTTCAATTAGCACATTTTTATTACTTGTCCTTTAATAAACAGTGTATTTACAGGGAAGTTAACTCTAGAACTATAGTGTCCCTTAAGGACTCAACTACATGCATTTGTTTTGAAAATAAATTTGTCACTGATTGGACTCTATTCCTATATTCAGCCCTTGCGATATTCTTGAATTTAAAGAGTAGACCCAGAATAAATGATGATATTACTCTGATTAGAAAGCCAAAGTAACAAAACTTGAGTTACATCAAAATTTTTTTGTTCTATGTGTCCATTTGAAATTTTTATGCATGTCTAAAACTTAAAATAATGACACCAGGTATAAACTACAAGGTATAATAATTTTTCTTGGCAAGTGAAATATTTACAGAATGTACATGGTATCTTAATAACTGAAATTAATTTACTTATAAATCATGATTATATCATTATTACTGAAAACAATTTTGTCATATAGAAGAGGGAGGGTCAAAGGCATTGTACCTCCATAAGGTATGTGTCCCTTAGATAGTGACTGCATTGTGAAGAAAGGCCAAGTGTCATAAAAAATATGCCATGACAGTGTCATGGGGATTTCAGATGAGGACAATTCTTCCAAATGGAGTGTTTGTCCTGTGTGTAGCAAATGTCCCGAGAGCCAACATTATGCCTTAGAGGACAAGACTGTGTGTATGTTCATTCATACATCAGCAAGCATGAGCGTGCACAAAAGACAACCTCACTTTTCCCCATGACAAATATATGGAGAACTTGGTACTCAAACATGTGTTTCAAACATGTACTGAGCACATACAAGTGCTAGGTATTATGCTAGGTTTGGGAAATGCAGCTCCTGCCCTACTGGAACTTATACCAGTGTGTGTGCACATGTGTGTGTGTGTGTGTGTGTGTGTGTGTGTGTGTGTGTGTGTGTGTGAGTGTGTGTGAGTGTGGGTGCACACATCTCAAAAAATCAGTTTACAAGACTTCAAACTGTACTACAAGGCTATAGTAATTAAAACATCTTGGTCCTGGCACAAGAACAGGGACATTGACCAGTGGAACAGAACCGAGAACCCAGATATAAAATCATCCTCATATAGCCAACTAATCTTTGACAAAGCAGACAAAAACATACACTGGGGAAAGAATCCTTATTCAATAAATGCTGCTGGGAAAACTAGATAGCCATAGGTAGAAGACTGAAACAACACCCACACCTTTCACCTATCACAAAAATCAATTCACGCTGGGTAATAGACTTGAACCTTAGGTGTGAAACTATTAGAATTCTAGAGGAAAATGTTGGAAATTGTTAGAATGTTAGACATTGGCCTAGGCAAAGAATTTATGAAGAAGACCCCAAAGGCAATCACAATGCAACAAAAATAAATAAATGTGATCTGATCAAATTAAACAGCTTCTGCACAGCCAAAGAAACTGTCAAGAGAGCAAACAGACAACCCACAGAATGGGAGAAAATTTTCTCAAGCTACACATCCGATGAAGGGCTAATAACTAGAATTTATTTAGAACTCAGGAAAATCAGTAAGAAAAAATTAAACAACCCTATCAAAAAGTGGGCAAAGGACATGAACAGAAATTTTTCAAAAGAAGACAGAATAATGGCCAACAAACATATGAAAAAATGTTCAACTTCTCTAATCATCAGAGAAATGCAAATCAAAACTGCAATGAGGTATCACTTATCTCCAGTAAGAATGGCCTTCATCAAAAAGTCCCCAAACAATAAATGTTGGTGTGGATGCGGAGAGATAGGAACACTCCTACACTGCTGGTGGGACTGCAAACTAGTTCAACCTCTGTGGAAAGCAATATGGAGATACCTTAAAGCGATACAAGTAGATCTACCATTTGATCCAGCAATTCCACTACTAGGAATCTACCCATGTTGGGCAGGTGGGGCGGGAGGGGATGGGTTTATATATATATATATATATATATATATATATATATATATATACATATATATATATATGTATATATATATATATATATACATTATAAGTGCATTGTGCATTGTTGGAGGCATGGACATGCTTGAAGCTTTGACTCGAGGGGGCAGGGAAGGCAATAGCAATGTTTGTAACCTTAACATTTGTACCCCCTTATTATGCTGAAATAAATTTTTTAAAAAGTCACTTTATGAAAAAGACACCTGTACTTGAATAGAATTCACAATTGCAAAGTTGTGGAAACAATCCAAGTGCCCATCAATACATGAGTGGATTAATAAAATGTAGTATATGTATACCATGGAGTACTACTCAGCTTTAAGAAACGATGGTGATATAGCACCTCTTGTATTTTCCTGGGTAGAGCTGGAACCCATTCTACTAAGTGAAGTATCTCAAGAATGGAAAAACAAGCACCACATTTACTCACCGGCAAATTGGTATTAACGGATCAACTCCTAAGTGGACATATAGGAATAACATTTATCGTTGTTGGGCAGGTTGGGAGGGGGGAGGAGGGGATGGGTATATACAATCATAATGAGTGAGATGTACAACGTTTGGGGGATGGTCATGCTTGAAGCTCTGACTCGAGGGCAATATACGTAACCTTAACATTTGTACCCCCATAATATGCTGAAATAAAAAAATAGAAAAAAATAAAAACAGAGAAGTTCATAGAGCTATGTGTGCTGCTCTTCTGTAGCAACCTTAACACTGAAGATTGCTGGAAAATTCAGACTCTTGACTACACTGGAGAAAAGGTGGTAAGCACCTTCTCTAGCTAACCCTGCCAGGCACCCTCAGGACTGTCACTGGCTACTCAGCCAACGAGTCTAGTCATTCGTGTCCACTCATGGCTTGTGAGTCACAGAGGAGTCATCACTGACCCTGACCCATAACAAGGATGGTCATTTATTTACCCTTTGAAACGTGACCAGGTGGCCTATTCATTTTGCAGCATTAATTCTAAGAGGAAATTAGATTCCAACCAGAGTCATTAATCTTTTTAAAATAGAGCCACAAGAAGAGAGCATCGATAATCAGAATGTAATTTTCCGAGTGAGGAAGTGCTCAAGACGCTGGTGTCAGGGATCCTGCACATCTAAGGTTTTCATGGCATTTTCTCCAACAACCCAACCAGGCCAAGGCAATGGTTTTAAGCCTGGAAGAAAAAGACCACTTCAAAGGGCCATTGCCTTCTGAGGTTTAGCTCAGACCCTTCTCTAGCAATGGCGAAGAAAGCGACATCTACTGAATCATTAACACCCAGTGTTCATCATTCTACCCAAATACTCTCCTTACCAAGACAAGTCTATTTAGGATGCGGGTTGATACAGTGTTGCTGTTAGAAGTGGCTCAGTCATGTTTAGTGAGTGAACCGTTTACTTCCATTAATATTCTTTTGTTATCTTGTTAATCTTTCTGTAGTCCGTAACCTCTTAGATGATGATGATGTTCATTAAAGGAAACCAAGTGTTTCTCAATAATTTAATCTACAAGCAAAACTTCTTCTAATTAATTTAAATCCTTAAATCCTTTAAACTTAATCCTCTATTGCTTCTGTCTTCTGAAACTGAAGTATTATTTATCCAGATTTTTTTTTTTTTTTTTTGTCTAATTCATCTCTCCTTATTTTCAGTCATTCAACTCCAGGCTTTTTGAAAATGCATTCCTCCTGCCTGAAGCTTTTAAGGAAAATTTACTGCTGAGAAAATGCATAACTATCTGGTTTCTATGTCACCTACCTTTTATAAACAAGCAAACAAACAACAAAGTAATGTGGACATTCGCCCTATCATCGTGGAGACCCAAGATAACCCATTTTTATTGATAATATAGGCAGTAGAGCAGGTCTTAAATACGTTTTGTTATCACTGCTCCTAATTATTCAAGAGCTATCACTAGTTTTATCATTTGCCACCGTGGAAAGAATAAAGACAGGCTAAAGAGGACTTGAAATTAATGCACGACTCTCAGGTCACAATGAGAAGGAATGGAGTTTTTGGCCAGAACCCAATGTTGATGAATCAAATGTTGGTTGGATTTCACAACTACTCCCATTGACATGAGGGATTATGCATTCAGCCCTAACAATCAAATAAGAATCAAGAGGCCATTCACACGTAAAGGGACCTCTGTAGATCTTTATCAGAAATATTTTCTCAAGTGTTCGACTACACTTCTTAACTCACAGAAAGGCTTCTAAAAATGCTTCCTTTTTTTTCTTGTTGCAAATTAACTGTTGTTTTTTTTTTTCCCATCAACTATCTGATATGTATATTGTCGCTTTATGATTGTAAATCCAGAGGACATTAAACTCATCATAAGGCTTAGGTTTTGCAAGGGATTGTGTGTCTTCAAAAACAGATTGGAGGATTCTAAAAAATGTATCAGGAAAGATGATGAGGAAATGGCACACTTCTGACATTTTTGTGTACTGTGGTGGGAATAGCAATACATCTATCCCATTCTGCAGATGGTTCTAGACAGGAAAGCCCCCATATCTTTGTCTACGGATGTGCCATCATTTCTTCTAATACTTTCCTGTGCCCATTAATATATATTGATAGGTAAGAAAAAAATAAATTCAATGTTATTTATTTTCCGTAGGCAATTTTACCTTTCTCCCTAGGTACCTGAACATTTCTTGACATGTTCTTTGGTTAAGAGTGTCAGCAGTCCATATGAAAACTGTCAAATATTAATGTCAGTTATATTAATAATAATACAACTATTAACAATTTTACCATCAGCATAATTTTCTTTAAAAAGATTAGAAAAAAAGTTTCTTTATATTTAGTGGAAGCACTGAAATATAATAAGCAGTAAATATTGCCAAATCACTATCCCATGAGGCTTTCGGGTTAAGATGCTCAATTTATTATGTTGGTGAGAATTATCTTGATGAATGTGTCATTAAACTCCTGTGTCAGTGGCAAATTAATTTTATCATAGAAGAAAAATTGACTTTTATTTTTAATTCAACATCACAAATGCCAGCAGTCGAAGTGACTGTTGGTTTAACCACATCTTCTCTAAATTGGCAACACAAGGCAATGGCCTAAATATAAGCACTGCAATTGTGGTTTTGGTTTCAGAACCATCACACACAGTTGTTAGTTACCATACTTGAGTGGAGGAAAAAACTGCTCAGGATAGGGAAAGGAATTTGCGAACTGCCTTAGCAGGTTAATTTCAACTAACTTGGACCTCAATCATGAGTCACACATGTCTTCTGGAGTTTTTTGGCCAAGCTTATGCTGGTTAGGTTAACAAGAAAAGACTGCCTTGGTTTTCTAAAATAAAAAAGACAGAGAGATGGGCAAGGCAATTTAAAAGAATCTGATGCATCACCAATGTTTTCAAGTGGAAAATACCATAGCTGGAAACTTAATTCTTGAAATCTAGCTCTTGGGTTTCAATGTCTTTCAACATATCTATGGAAGCTAGGTTTAGAGACTACCGCACATCGGTTTGGAATTAAGATTTGTGTTTTATGTCTCACCATAATTACGCCATCATGGCATATTGCCACCTTTTGTTTTATATTTTTACCACCACAAAGTGGGCTCTATGTTTGCAAGGTGGTTCTGTGGATCAAGGTGGCAATTGTAGTGTTGTTTAATTCATTCATTCAAGCAACTCAGTAACTCCACTCCAAGTCTCTACCCTGGAATAACTCTTACGAATATTCACAAAAAAATAAATAGGAAAAGAATATTCATGGCAAATAATTGTCAACTTTTTTCATAACATCTAAATTTCTCACACTAGGAGAACAGAATATAAGTAGGACTTAAGTGTGCATGTGTGTTTTCTGTGTGCATGAAGAGATGCACACAAAAACAATGGAATGCAATTCAAGAGTGAAATGCATGTATCAGTCTGGATATATCTCAAAATGCAAAGTTATTGAATGAAAATAATAATCTATGGAAAGATATATTGGCATGGTTTCCATTTATTTGAAGCTTATATATGCAAATTCATACTTTGTTGTGTTTTATAATAATCATGTAGCAAGCATATAAGTCAATGCACAGGAATGGCCAGCATCAAATCAAGAGTGTGGTTCTTTCCGTGCAGAGAATGTTATTGGGAGGCATGACTGATTGGGTAATGATTGGTTTCTAATACTTTATTGAGTAGTAAGCACAAGAATCTTCATTATACCTTTTAATCTATTATTAATTGATCAATTTAAAAAGTAGTATAGCTTAGATAAGGTTCGTCCCTGCCAAAGCTCATGTTGAAATTTAATTGCCAATGTAATGGTGTCAGAAGGTGGAATCTTTAAGAGGTGATTAGTTCAGAAAGATAGATTAACATCTTTCTTGCGAGGCTGGGTCAGTTCTCTCAGGAATGTATTAGTTCCCAGAAAGCAGGGTGTTGTGCAGCAAGGCAGCCTCTGGTGCTCTTTGTACATGCCTGTGTCACCTTCCTCTTCTCTACAAAATTGTGATTCAGCACAAGGTTCTCACCAGAAGCTGAGCAGATATGGCATGATGCTTCTTGGACTGCCCAGCCTCCAGAATCATGAGCCAAATAAAACTCTTTTCTTTCAAAATTAACTATTTCTTCTTTTAAAATCTAGAAAAAATATTAAATAGGAGCAATGAGCTGGAGACAGGTTCTAGGTACTTGTGGAGCAAGCAGATCATTGTAATTATTAGCAGCAGAGTTTCATCAATATCCCGGTGACCTTGTGCACTTTTGAAGGTACAGAGAAAGAAGCCAGTGAGAAAAGAGAGGTGTAGTATTCTGTAAAGAATGATGGTTTTGGCCGGGCGTGGTGGCTCACGCCTGTAATCCTAGCACTCTGGGAGGCCGAGGCGGGCGGATTGCTCGAGGTTGGGAGTTCGAAACCATCCTGAGCGAGACCCCGTCTCTACTAAAAATAGAAAGAAATTAATTGACCAACTAAAAATATATATACAAAAAATTAGCCGGGCATGGTGGCGCATGCCTGTAGTCCCAGCTACTTGGGAGGCTGAGGCAGGAGGATCGCTTGAGCCCAGGAGTTTGAGGTTGCTGTGAGCTAGGCTGACGCTATGGCACTCACTCTAGCCTGGGCAACAAAAGTGAGACTCTGTCTCAAAAAAAAAAAAAAAAAAAAAAGAATGATGGTTTAGATGGCGAGGTTCCAGACTAGGCTGGAGAGAATGGGGTTAAGAGAGCAAATGGAAGAGTTGAGCTGTAACGGAGAACAGCGGCATTCCCTCTAAGGCTGAAATAGGATTAAAGATGGAATCAGAGAGGGAAATTCTTCCATGTTCAAAGGAAATCAGCCAAGGAGTCACCTGCTGGATAGCATTGACTTCAGAAAATAAACAAGGTGAATGACCTGCTGAAGCCGTTCCTGGCTCAGAGTCTCAGATTGTCTCTCCTTCTCAGTGCTCTTGGATGGAACTATCTCATGATGGTTTATTTGCTCATCTGCCTTCTTCTCAACCTTCTCCCCACCAACATTAGATCAGGAACTCTTTGAAGCGAGGTGCAGCATCTGCTTTCTCTTCTCTTATATCTTCAGCATTTACCTACTCTTCAGAGCAGGTAGGAGAGAGTCAAAAAACATTTACTAAAAGGTTAAAAGAAAAGAGGTACCATTTAGATTGGGTGTTTCAAAATGGGAAAGGCATGATACAGCTTCTGTGGGGAGCATCCTAGCCTCTACAGCCCAAAGGAATGAAAGATTTGTGGATTGAAACTGAAGTTGCACCATCCAAGTTCAGGTCTGCCAATGTCCGAGACTTTCTTCAGTGAAAGATGGAGAAATGCTAAGCAGACTTTGGGGGTGATGTGGGATTCCAGTTGGCTCAGCAGGCCCGAGAGCAGGGCAGAGGGGCCTTGAGACTCCCACATGAGTATGAGAGCAACGTTGAAATGTCTGACCAAGGAATTTCAGCAAGAAAGGACATAGGAGTGTCAAGTGGGAAGACTAAGTGAAGCAGGGACTTTGAAGGGACTTTAAGAGGGGACTTTGGAGGCCTCCTTGGAGACAAAGAGCATGAGCAGCAGGGCTGGAGGCTGAACTAGTGGGTGACTGCTTGTGAAAGAAGATGGATGTCAGTGGAGTCAGACAGGGAGTGGGGTTGATGATTGTGCTTCAGCTGCTGAGGTTGTCATGGGAGATGTTGATGGTGGAGTGGAAGATCTGTAGGACCCGGCCAGATGGCAAGGACATGAAGAAGGGAAGTGGAATAAGGTTCATGGACCAGAGGAAAGCAGAGAGAAGGCAGGCTACTCTTTCTGTCACCCGCCTATGATCCTAACTGCATAGGTAGAAGATCAGGTTAATAAAGGTACCAAGGACAAGTACTGAGATAAGCGACTGCATGCATTTGAGAACTACACAATGAGAACCATGATAAAGTGGCTGATCAAATGTCTTTACCTCTGCATGTGTTCTATGCTTGTGAATAGGATTTTCCTAGCCACAAGCAATCAAATTGTGTTGACTTTTCCACATGGTTGATATGATCATTTGAACTTCAATTTTGGGACAGATTTAGCTAATCTGACATAAGAATAAACCAGGAGTATACAAATGATGAAAATGGACATGCATGCTGCTCCTCTAAATATTATTATGTAATAATAAATATTTGTGAGTAATAAATAATTGGATCAATATGTAACTGGGAGAAAACTCCTTTAGTTTGTCATTTTGTAATACAAAAAAGGTAAATTAGCTGAACTTCAAGTTTGTTTACCAAAGAAATAAAATATCATTGACAGATAAAGGAGCTCTCAGAGAGCATTGTCTCAGTTTCCTGAAGTGTGACAAATGGCTTCCATATTAAAAACATATAAAACAGAATCAAAATCCAAACAATGTGAAAGAAAAGTGTAAGTTAGAACTACTTTGCAAAATCATGCATCACTTCCCTTCTTCGCTCAATTCTGCCAATGGGATGTGCCCCTTCTAGCTTCCTGGCTAAAATGAACCTTGTAAAAATGCAGTCAATGGATGGTAGAAATAATACAGCATGTCTTCAGCAGCCCTTCCATATAACCTGCTCTCAAAATTAATCTATATAAGGATGGTCAGAAAAAAAAAATTGAAATGTATGATTCATGGTGGGGAAAAGAGCAGTAGGGAGGTTGTGAAGAAGACATTAATCTAAATGTGTGTCAGCTTCGTTTGACCAATGTAAGATTACACCGGTTGTTTAGAGATTCCAGAAGATGGTCACATACTATCGAGATGTTTGGTACCTGGGAAGATGTTTAGATGTTTAGCTATTCCCTCTTCCCTAAGAGATCCCTTTCCTTTTGCAAACCTAAAGGACATCAATCCTTAAAGTCGAGAAACCTGCACTATTTCTCACAAAATGATAAGTATTCTCCACTACTAAGGAAGAAGAAAGAATCAGGGAGGAATTGGTTCCTTAAAACGCTGCTTCATTTGTCCACAGAGCATGCATCTTGTAGCAATCTGACAGCAATGGCTTGCCTAAAACTGGGCGATCATTTCTCAGAGAGCAGTATTTACCTAATTAAGAGCTTCTCCGCGGTCCCCAGTTACTTAATTGTGTCATTAGCAGGAGTTTTGACATGAAGAACAACTTGTGTCTAGAGCACCAGCCTGGCTTCAGTTAGGGAAGCCCAGCGGAGTGGCTCCCAGGGGGGCTGGCAGCAGCCTGCCGCAGGATGTACAGCACAAAATAGAATAATTGGCCCCCAGAGGGGCTGTCTCTGCAGCTGCCAATAGGGATTGCTTTTTTCCTTGTGAACAGAAAGCCAAGCCTCCGTGACTCCCCTGCTGAATATTAACTTGTGGCTCTGGCGCTCGGCGGTGGCTCGTGGGAGGGACGAGGTCCTAGGGACTGTTACAGCTGTCCTCTTTGCAGCCCTGCCACTTATGACAGCATGAAATCGACAGTCCTGATCAAGGGAATAATGTGGTCAAGCTTCCTGATAGTCAAACTGATAAAATGTGCAGTGTACCATGGAGGTGTCCAACCGGGCGGGATCATAGGGGTTAAACTTCAGGCTCGCGGCCAAAAGGATGCTTCGCTCCTGGTAGCACAAGGCAAAGGGCCGGAATTGACCAAGACTGTCAGAGAGGTCAGGTGGGAGCTCCCTGCTGCTCCTTCCTTTCTCTAGCAGAATAAGCAAAAGGAAAGGAGCAAACCCAAGCACTGAAAAATGTTTTTCCCAGGGAAAAATACCAACTACTTCTAGAAACAATTTTTTGTTGTTGTTGTTTTTAACGTTTTTTTTTTTTTTTCTTTTTGAGATGCAATTCAAATACAATAAATTCACCCTTGTAAAGTGTACAGTTCGGTGGTTTTAGTTCACAAAGCTGTGTAACCGTCGCCACTGTCTGGTTCCAGAATGTTTTCATCATCCCAAAAAGAAACCCTGGACCCATTAGCAGTCACTCCCCACGCCCCCTCCCCCACCACTGGCAAACACTCGTCTACTTTCTGACTCTATAGGTTTGCTGATTCTGGATATTTCTAAAATGGGTTTTGATTAAAGAGTTTTTAGATAGCAGATACGAACTGGAGTTAGCAAATATTAAAAGAGTGACATTAAAACTTGGAGGAAAAGGAACTATCTGGAGTTTATAACTGTTATTTGGAGTCCTAGTTTAAACTAAGACTTCAAAAAATGACCCTAGAACAGAACCAAAGACTGCCATGGGCACACTGCCACACCTATTTCTTTTCCTATTCTTTGGATCATAAAGTCAGTAAAATTTGTCATAGAAATGCAGGCTGTGTTTTGTGGGTGGAAATTTTTTTTTTAATTTTAGAGTAGCACAGTGAATGTTTTTAAAGGAAATATTTTCATTTGCATTACGGGTCTCTATTTTGGAGCCTTTTAATTCAATACTGTGTATCTTTGTCCTTTAGAAAAAAGAAAAAACTCTGTTTCTTGGATAATGTCTTGAAAAAAAGACTATAGGCAAAAATATTTTATTAAATTTTACTTTCTTAAAAAGAGATTTATATTTTATGAATATTTACATAAAGGATTCAAATTTATTCAGCCAAGGCAGCTAACTAGAAATTATTATAGTAGTTGTATATGCAGAGATAATAGTGTCTTTATTAAATAATCTAGGAACACAAATTTCTTTAGTATAGAGACACTAAAATCATTTTTGGGTGTATCATTCTCCATTTTCTCAAAATTGAATTATAAGTATTGGTTTAATTTTGCCATTGGCTTTCTCAGTACAGCCTTGGGGTCTTCACTCTAGAACATTCGCAGTCTTTATGTCAAGTCAATGACAACTTCTTGCTTTAAGAAGAGCTACATGACACATCTTACAGCAAATGGTTAGTTGAGAGGAAAATGGTTGCTACTAATTAAAGTCTCTTCTCTTCATCAGAAGTCTTCATATCGAGCAGTATCTTACCCTTGGTTCTCCCAGAAATTAGAGCCGGAGACTAGGGCTTGTATGTAGTTTATTTCAGGAAAAGTTCCCAATGAATAGAAGTGGGAGACCACACTGAGGCAAACATCCGTGCTAAGGTACAGTGCTGAGCGGAAGCCAGAAAGCACGAGGCAGCATCAGCTGAGGCAAGATGCTGTGAGGTTACAACCCTTAAAAGACAGTTATTGCAACAAGTGGCTGGAGTGAAATGTAACATGCGAGGGGTGTCCCGTAAAAAGCATCCCAATTTATGTGCATGTTGGGTACCTACAGGACTACAAAGGATGAGCCATGGTTCTATGTGCATGGCAGACATATGTCTACATGGAACTTCGAACAAGAAATATTTTTGATCAACGCAGCTTTAGAAACTCTCATGTTGTCCTGGCACACAAAGACGGTAGATGCCAAGATGGGCCGAAGGATCATGCCAGGAATGAGTCCCCAGGCCCCAGGCAAGCAGAGCTCAGCGCGGTGAGACAGAGCAGCTGTGCTACAAGGCTCTTCCATGGGTCGCACACAAAGATGGGAACCCCACGTGACCAGAAACGGGGGCCAGGATCAAGAAGTGAGTACCCCAGGGCAGAGATGGTAAGACCTGGGTGGAGCCACAGGAGGGTCCAAACTGACCCAAAGCTCTACTCTTGGCCAGACTAGGTAAAGAGAAGCTCAGTGAGGATGAGTGGGATAATTAATTCCCCTGGGCTTTATGCTCCTGATAGGCGGTGTCGATATGTAGATCTCACTCCAGAGCTCAAATTCCTCCATTCTCAGCAAAACGTGTTGTTATTTTCATGAAGGCTGACGTCAATCAGTTCTTCACGGTTTGTTAAAATAACACCCCGGTTAGGCAGACTGTGCCTGATTATTAGAAATAATGTTTCTAAGTTCTTCAAACACTGTCAGTGGAAGAGTAAATTGGGGTGACCTTTCTGGAAGAGGGCAAATGGCAATGGGAACCAAAGCCTAAAACTGAGCACGCCCTCTGGCCCAGCAGTTCCACTCATAGGAATTGATCCATTCACAAAGATGCATGTTAATAACATTGAGAAATTTAAGATAAATATTACATTTATTAATTGAAGAATAGTTAATAAAATTTTAGGATAGCCAGAAAATGGAATACCTGGAAGTTTTGAAAAATTATGGCATAAATGTGTACATCTTGACATAGAAATATGACCACAATATTTTAAGGAACAAAGTGAGTTAATAAACTATATGAGTCCATTTACATAAAATTATAGATGCATAAGATGTGTCTATTCAGATATTTACCAAATTTTTAACAACTCTCAGCTCTATGTAGCAATGTGTCAGATTTTTCCTTTGATATATTCTATGCATCCTTTGGGATTTTATAAGTTGCACTATTATGTTTGTTATCTGAAAAAAACAGTAAAGTTATTTCCATTTTAAGGAAAATAGATGCTAGCACCCAGTTTGGGCAAAAACCTGTGTGTAGCCTCTGCTTTACTAAATTTAGTCTGGATATACTACTTGTTACAGCAACATGCAATAAATAATTAGCTGACTCAGGGTGTTTTTCCACCTATTGACATGAAAGGTTTTGGCTGTTTTACTTTGGAGTGAACTGAGGAAGATGTGCTGAAATTGTATATTCATGCTTACAGTAAATAATGTACCAAAAATCTGAGGACACTTTCTATCTTTCTGCATGTTGGCAGAGGGCCCATTTGGTGTGCCCAATACGCCAATCATCCAACCCAAAAAACTTGTTCTTGGTTTGCTCAGGGTACACATGAGTCATGAAAAGACTGGCATTTGGAACACAGAAAACAAGATCGATATCAAAAGAATGTTCCCCTGTGATTCTCTAAACATCTTTCTTCCTTCTCAACCTCCTCCCAGTGTTCCCTCAGTTCATTTAAGGTTCGTTCCTTTCCCTATCAAATTCATTGGCAGTAGGATCCAGTTGATTAAATGTACGCATCGGTTTGAAATATTTTATGTAATACATCCAATAGCATATGGTGAGAATATGCAAACTGTAGATCATATGCTGATAAAGTATATTTTGTCAGTCTATTCATTAGCTTAATAGATTAATTGATTAGATTGATCTGCTAAATAACTAATAAGCTTGTCAGAGATTCGCTGCTGTAATACTGATTGTCTTACTGATGGCTTAGAAACACACGTACCTGCTGATTCATTAAGAGACTAAATCATGCTTATAAAATAATTGCATTGTATTCTAATTCTTTACTAATTGCTAATTTACAGCTGGTGGTTATGGAAAATCTTGATTAATGAAATACCCCTTGGTCTCCTGATGTCAAATAAACAAATCATTGCATGTGATTACATATTTGTTTACAGATGGCTTTGTTAAGTATTCTGTTTTTTACATAAGTATCTTTTCCCTCTTTGGTTAGTTAAAACTATTTACTGTATTTTGAGTTCTGGCAGGACCAAGCAGGACTGTATCTTGGAATCCTTGATGCTCAGTGTCTTGCACTCTGGAAGCTTCATTCACGATGCATACATGAATGACAGTTTGACAACGGGTCTCTCTTCCTGTAGGCAAGCCACCCCCACCTTGGACCTAGGCAGAAAATGACAAGTCTGGCTTAAATTTCATTTTCCTTTCTTGCTTTTCTTGCCTAAGTGGTGTTTTAGCACAGAGGTTTCGATAAGTGCTTTAAGTTGTTTTAATCTTAGTGATTTTTCTTTTAAACCTAGAAAAATTCTTTTCTTAATATATTTTGTCTTAATTTACTCCATTTCCTCTGATTTTTTAGGAGTATTTAAAATAAAAGATTCACAGGCCCTACCTCCAGGGTTTCTGGTGAGGTGATTTTGGGTTGGGCCCCAGACTTCCTCACTAATTAAAAAGCAGCCTGAGTCTTTCTTGTAGACAACTGAGTTTCACAACCACTTACTGGGTCGCTCAAAGAATAGGAAAACACAGTCTTCATCTTATGTAATTTTCTGGCATAAGGCAGGCTTCCTCATCAGTCATTTGTAACTCCAACATTTGTTGAGTACATAAATATGTATCAGTGACTGCCTGGCTCTGGGAACAGAGACAATAGCATGGGGCTGGGAAGAAAGCAGGTAGAAAGTTAAACTTCAGGAAGGGTGCTTTAAATCAGTGTAGTTACACTCAATGAAAAGAACAAGGTTATCTATAAAATTTCTAAACGATTCTTTGGAAAAGATAAAATTGAGCATTTGGAAATAGGATATAACTTATTTGCATCTTTTCAGAAGAATGTCTTAGAAACATGTTTAGCAATGGGACCATATTTTTTTTCTTTCAAACAAAAATGTTACTAGAACTCTGATATATACCAAATATGAGCATATGGTGAGAATATACAAACTATAGATCATATGCTGATAAAGTATATTATATATATATGTATATATATATATTATATACTAGAACTCTGACATATACTAGACCTAAATGGAGTTTTAGTATTAACATTATATTGAATACATCCTAGTTCATAATTGTTTGGTGGTCTCTTCTTTCCCCTCCACTTGTTTTAGCATGGACAGGAGTCCCTGTGTCTCCATTCTGAGAGTATCTTCCAACCTCTTCCAGATTTGGTGGGTGAGGTTTGGAAGTGAGGAAAGGAGTCAGGCCAGGCATAACTGGGTTTCCCACTGTCTTTACTCTCTGGCATCCTCAACCATGCAGGCGGCTCTGATATACTCGCATCAGAATTATCCCTAAATATTGGCAGTGTTGTGGTTAACAGCACAGAGTAGAAACTTCATGGTCTTTGTCATTTATTAGCTATTTGACCTCAGGGAAACACTGAACTTCCTCATACCTCAGTTACCTTATCTGGAAAATGGTACCTTCCTTATAAGGTTGCTGTGAAGTTTATACGATTTGGTATTCATGCTTGGGTAAAATATTTACAACCTTTTGATAGTGCCTGGCATGTAATAAGGATCTCATGTGTGCTTGCTAATACTGTTATGTATTTCCTTTTATGATGATGTTCTTTTGTTGTACAATATGGAAAAAATTCTTGACTGGTGACAAAAATGGCCATGATTAGATCATTTCTCTATCATTTCTAAAAAAAAAAAAAAAAAAAAAATCTGCTTCACAGTGTCAAGACCCTTTTTCATTCAGCCAAGATGGCAAGAGATACTTCAATCTGGGTCTGAGCCCAGCCCCAAACCAGTGAATGTCACAGAACAAAGTAATAATATGAGATTCAAAATTCCGTAGGCAACACATCTGAGTGCTCATGTTTATTATAGAGTGTTAAGTGTTTGAAATACTTTTAAATGAAAATGGAATCAAATATGAAAATTCTGACGTCCCTTCCTGGACCACAGTTTGAGAACCAGTGCTCTGGACTGCACTTTCTGAAACTGATTTTTCCTGCTACAAGGCAGGACTCTGAAGGACTTACTAAATGGAGCTTTTCATCCTAATTAGAATTACAAAAAAACCAAAATCTTATTTTGAGAACTACAAAATGGAAGCTTAAAATAGTGCCATGGAAGATTGGACAAGTCCTCCCAGAGTTCCTGTTTTTTTTTTTTTTCTGCCACCCCGCTGGCTTCGCACAGCAACAGGGAGCGCCATTCATGTGGCACTGATGTCAATAATGCCCCAAGGTGGTTGGACCAAGTGGTCTTCAGCACTTCTTCCATTTGCTTCACTGATGAATCTGTGCTATCCTTGGAGACTCTGACCAGTATTACTATCTCCTGTGGTAGGCGGACTAACACCCCACAGAGATTTCCATGTCCCAATCCTCTGAATCTGTAAATATACGAATACATTAACTTGCACAGCAAAAGGACTTTGCATATGTGATAAAGTTAAGGACTTCGAGCAGAGAAGAATATTCTAGATGATCCAGGTGGGCCCAGTCATATCATAACGGTACTTCAGAGGGGAGAACCTTCCCCACTGTGATCAGAAGGTGTGATGGAAGAGGCAGAGAGATGGGGCATCGTTGGCTTTGCAGATGAATGAGGGGGATCATGAGTCAAGGAATGAGAGAAGCTTCTGGAAACTGGAAAATGAAAGGAACAGATGCTCCCCTAGTGCCTCCAGGAAGGAACAGTCCTGCCAACACCTTGATTTTAGCCCAGTGAGACTTCTGTTGGGCTTCTGCCTCCAGAACTGTCAAGTAGTGAGTTTTTTTATGCCACTGAGTTGTTTTATGCCACTAAAATTGTGGCCATTTGCTGCAGCAGCAACAAAAATCTGTCACCTGTAGGGAATCTGTGGCATGTTTAGCAAGATGGTAGCCATTCTTTGGTGAGTTTCTCTCTCAATGTAAAAAAATTTAAGAAGCAAACGCCATTATTGGAAAATTGGGCCTGACTTTGTATATAATTATCCATCCAATAAAAAATGTTTTCTGTCTTTTCAGAGCCTACTGGGAGCTAGATACTACATCAAACCTAAGAACATGGGGGTGAAAGAATAGGAGACCTCTCCCAATGGGTCCACTCTCCATAGAGGACAAGACAAATTCTTCCTCCTCTTTTCTTTCTTCTTCGTCTGTACTTAGTGAGCAAAATGTATGCACCAGGCATTCTGTAGGCATTAATTTAATCACTTCATGCAACAATTCTAGGAGGTAGGTAATATTATCAGTATCCCCATCTTATAGATGAGAAAACTGAAACGCAGATAGATGAGGAGCTTGCCAAGATTATTTGTTAATAAATGGTGGAATCAGAATATGATCTCACGTGGCCTGGCTCTAGAGCCATGACATTGACAATTACAACACACTTCCTCATATCCACATAATGTCAGTGGCAAAGTGATCAATAAAACAGTAGACATGAGAGAGAGGGTGTTCAGCACAGGTTGCCAGGCAAACAGCCAAGTGGTGGTCTCTTTTAAACAGAATGGATAATGCTCCCTGATATGGTAACATTGTATCTTTGTATATTTTAATAATAAATAGCTAACATTGACGATTTCCCCATGTATGTTATCTCTTGTTGCATAACAGCCTGTCTTAACTGCTTGAAGTACCAAGCATTTATTGATACTCGCTAACCTAGGGGTCATGCAGGTGGTTCTCCTGGAAAAGGCTGGGCTTAGCCATGCATCTGTGGTCCACTTGGATTCAGGCAGGCAGCTGTCTGGGGGTCGGCTGGCTGCAGGCTGTGCTGCCTCAGTCTCCTTCACATGCACCATCTCCTCCAGCATGCTAGCCCAGGCTTGTTCACATAGGGGTGGCAGGATCCTTGAGAGACAGCAAGAGCAGGATGTTACTTCTGTTGTGTTCCACTGGACAGAGCCAGACACAGGAATTCCAGGGGATCAAGAGGAAGAGATTCAAGGGAAAATAGACTCTACCTTTCGATGGAAGGAGCTAGCAAGTTACAATGCACAGACTCAGACACAGGAAGTGTGGAGAATTGGGAAGATTTCTGTTATCAATCAACCGCAACACACATTTGTCTGTTTAAGCCTTACAATAAACCTCTGATGTGGATAATATCACTGTACAATTGTCCCTTGCTATGCACAGGGAATTGTGCAAAAATCTGTGGATTCCCAAGTCTCTTATATAAAGCAGCCCCCAGAGGGCCAGCTGTACTTACTTGGTAGCTGAATAAACAGTGGAGCCAATGTTGGCACCAGGAGTGCCCTGACACCAAAGCCTGCACGTGCACCCAAAGCTGGCACGGGAGGAAAGGCAGGGAGCAAGGATCCTCGGGTGCCTCAGTACGGCCGCATGCTGGGGGCACCAGGAGGCTGAAAGGTGAACAGGGCTCAGAACAAGGTACTGGCATGAGGAGAGGCAGGTGGTAAGAACTGTGAATAGCGGAGGGTCTGCTGTAGTCTAAGAGAGAAATAACAAGTGGCTGAACCAAGGCTGACACCAAGAACTTTGATTAGAGAAGGGAAGAAATAAGAGCCAATGAAGAGGTAGAGTGGACAGGACGTGCCACTGGCTGGAACCCAAAAGTATAGGAGGGGGAAGATTTGAGGGGTGTGAAAAGATGGAGATGACAGTCACAAAGTAGGCAGATTAGCTAAAACAGGTGTGTGGGGAGTTGTGGGCAGGTGGCAAAGAATCACTCACCACTTACTTACTCAGTAAAGATTTTAGTGCCCACTGCAGGCAGGTAGTGTTCCAGGCACTTGAGATGAGCCAGGGACTAAGCAGACAAAAATATCTGCCTCGTGGAGCTTTTATTTTAGTGAGGAGAGACCAGCAACGTGCAATAAACAAAATAAAGGAGAAATTTTGATAGTGTGATAGGTTATCATTACTATGTGTATTAGTTACCTCTGGACGCTATAACAAATCAGAGAATGACAACTGACTCATTACAAATATTCATCACCTACTGTTAGCTCTGGACACTCCAAGGGTCATTTATATATACCTCTGTTAACCATCCCTGGCTTCTGATATTCCCCTAAGACCTGGATTCTAACACTACTGCTAAATTCATAGTGATATTCGAGCTGTCTTTTGACAGATTAAGTTCCAGTATTAAGTTGTGTGCCATAGCAAAATAAAACATATTTGACTAATTTGATACAGCTGTTAGACAACATAACCAACAAGAAGACACATCTTCTCTGCTGAATTGAAGCATCAACTTTATTGTTAAGAACTAGAACCATGCTGAAGAAGTGGCCAAACCTGTTGGGTGGTTCTACGCAGAAACAGAAGTTCTGCATCAGTCATGTCAAAACAAAATGTCATTGTATCTGGTAAACAATTTTTAAGATTGAATTGAAACTGCAAATTGACCACGCCCAGTCAGTGAAATCCATTGACTACCTGAGTACATCATTTGTAACTGATTTCTCTCCATAGGCACATTTGGCCTCATGTTGGCAACACGTTTATGGCAAAGATGGCAACTTGGAAACTCCTGCCATTAAAAAGTTTCAGACCAAGTTAACCCTCTCCACGTTTTATGAGGCGGAGGTCCTAGTTACACACATGTACACAAGCGTATAGAAAGATTGTGGTCTGTTCTCCTCTCCACATCCCGACTTCTCTCAAAGGACCGCTGTGGTTCATGTTATGATCTGAATGTCTGTGGCCCTTCAAAATGTGTATGTTGAAATTCTAACCTCCAGTGCGATAGTGTCAGGAGCGTAGTAGGTCTTTGGGAAGATCCCTAATGGATGGAATTAATGCCCCTATGAGAGCTGCCCAAGAAAACTCCTGTGTCTCCTTCCTGCCATGAAATCAGACCCCCCACCACACATCAAATCTTCCAGCACCCTTCTCATGGGCTTCCCAGCCTCCAGAACTGAAAGACATAATTTGTTGTTGCTTATAAATGTCCCAGTTTATGGAATTCTGCTACCTCAGCTCGGTCGGACTAACACAGCCCACTTCTCAATAAAGGTGATGAGGTTCCCTTCCCAAGATGCAAAGCAGGCTTCCATCAAAGGACGGCCTCTGCTCCACCTGCCTGGGCTTACCTTTGGCAGTGGTTTGCAAGCGAGCTGCTTCCTAGACTCATCTGGGAGTAATTGCTGAACATCAAAGGCTGTGCCTTCCCCTGGCCAGTTGACTCTGACATTTGGGGGTTGGAGGTGAGGGCAGGAGTGAACTCTCTAGGTGACCATGAAGCAGGAGAGGGCTGAGAACTACTGATGTAAAGCATATGGAGCCCCCATTTGATCAGCATCGTGGCTAAGGTTTTAACCATAATTTCGATGGTGATCCATGACTTTTCAAAAGGTGACTTTAGATATCTTGTGTTTAATGGAGACTGTCTGATAATGATGATGAATTGGTCATGATGGAAGCCACCATTTGCAACCACTGCACTGGATGTTGTACGTCTTCCTATGTAATCCTCACAGCAGCCAATGAGGTAGTTTTTTCCTATCCTCATCCTATGGATTAAGAACTTGGGATTCAGAGAAGAAACTTGCCCCAGGCCACACACTAAGTGACAGAACTAAGTCACAGATGCGTGTGGGTCAGAGTCTAAAGCCAGCACATCCACAGGAATGCAGCCCAGGGCTCTGAGTGCCCTGGGTGGCTTGCACAGCGTTGAGTGCTCTCCAGAGGCAGTGAATCTAACCTGTGGCCTGGAGGATAAGGTGAAGCCAGACGGGGGTCCTGGGAGAGGGAGACAGGCATTAGAGAGGGGGCAAAGTAGGAGGGAAAGAGTGTGCCTGGTTGGGGGAAGAGCATGTGCCAAGGCCTGGAGGGGAACCAGAATATGCCGCTGATCCAGGAGACAGTGAACGTGGGATGTGCCCACCTGGCCCAGGTGGGAACGACAGAGCACTGGCGTGAATGCGTTAGAGGATCTATGGATGAGTGAGTCCTGTAGGAAAATTGCTCACAATCAAACAGCAATGTGAGAGAAGCTCGTTGCAGAAACTGGAGAAAGAAGGTCCTGTTGTTAAGACCATGCAAGGTGTTGTATCTCCTAAGATAATTGCCACCCTCTGTTTTAGAAGTGCATCAGACCTTATCTGCCACAATTCTTTCATTTGGTTGAAGAATCTAAACCTCAGAGGGGGTCAGAGTCTTGTCCAAGGTCCTGGCAGCTGCCTAAACGGCCCCAAGCTGGCTCTGGGGTGCAGGGGTGTTGATCCCAGAGCAGGTCTCTGTCATTTTGTCCCACTTGGAGGTAAGCCATCAGAGAGATCTGAAATCCTTCTGTTTAATTTAAATGGCAAAGGATAACGAAAAAAAGGCACAGCTGCCTGCTTCCCCATGGCCCCTCCTGTCTGATGTGGGCAGCTCTGACCTCGGTGGTCCTTTCTCCGGGCACCCAAGGCAGCTACTGAGCACACACACATTCGTGTGCATGCATGCGTGCATGTATGTGTGCATTTGTGTGTGGACGCTGTAGGTAGGAAGAAGATCCATGGCATTGTCAGGTGGATTTCCATAGCTTTCAAAGGGCCTCTGCCTCCCAAAGAGGTTTTCCCATGACAAAGTGTTTTCATTAAAAATCCCAGGAGATTCAGTGTTTTTCCTAAGCCCACATATTCAAGTACTGTTGGGTAGTTTTATTTAATGGTGTTTTTTTTTGCATATGGTTTTGCCAGTGTGAAGCTGGCTATGTCTGTACACACAAAACAGTCCGAGGGGCAGAATCCTCAATCATTACCAGTGATAATGGCAGTGCTTACCAGACAGTTACAGTATGTCACCTAGGATTCTAAGGCCTTTTCTTGTATTATTGTATTGAATATTTAATCTTAACAGTACTCTGTGAGGTGTCGTTATCATTTCCACATTACAGAGAAGAAAACTTGAGAACAGAAACATTAAGCCCCTTGCCCTGGGTTGGTGGTTCTCAAAGTATGATTCTTGGAACAGCAGCATGAGAAGTTCTGGAAAATGTGAATTATCAGCCCCACCCCGGATCTAGTGAATCAGAAACTCTGGGGATAGAGCCCAGCAATCCTCATTTTAATCTCTCTTAGGTGATTTTGATGCCCCTTGCCATCCAGTTTGAGAACCACAGTCCCAGGGACTCTTGTTAGAAAATGAAGCATTTTATTTCCTGCTAAATATAGCAGCATTGTCCCAAATCACACAGTTGGCAAATGACAGGGCTGAAATTCAAGCCAGGGAACCAATTACTACTTTACTCTCTCTGATTTAAATAGTGTAGACGTAGACAGTCTAACTAGGTTATTGAAGCCTTAATCCCCATTGGGACTTAATTTTATGACTGTCATTGATCAAGTAACCCTTGGGGTCAAGAACCTCTGCCCAGCTGTCCCCGTTGGTTTGTTTTGCACCACTGCCTTTTCAATGTGGGTGTTCAAACTCTGGTGAGCTCCAGATATGAGCTCTATAACAATATATCAAATCATATTTATAAAAAAATTGACTTTTATAAGACAAACCTGTAGGAGCATTTCACAAAGGTAGCCAGAACCTCATTTATTTTATTTATTTATTTTTTTATGGGATCATAGAATTTTATTTTATTTTATTTTTCTTTTCTTTTTTTTTTTAGCGTATTATGGAGGTACAAGTGTTAAGGTTACATATATTGCCCATGCCTCCTTCCCCACTCAAGTAAGAGCTTCAAGCGTGTCCATCCCCCAAACGTTGCACATCTTACTTGTTTTAAATGCTTCTCTGGTACAATGAGGCTCAGTATTGAAAGAAGAAGCTGGGATTGGGTGTGAGTGACGACTTTAGATTCCAAAGCTAACCACAATAGCTGGAAAAACCTTGTCCAAACTGAAAATGTAAAATACACTGCATGTATCCACAAATGGCACTCCATGTTGCCGTAAGCCTTGGTTTAATCTCTTTGGCTTGACCTCTTCCCTACAAACTCGTTCTGAGGTCTTGAAAATACACCATACAGCTGCAAGGCCACATCTGGGGAATAAAGAATAAGGCTCAGAAGTAATGATTTGAAAATGGAGTAGATTATTTCCCATTTTCAGTTTATAAGTTTGAAAACTCCGCTGGCTTTTTGCATAGGAAAGAACACTCTCAGCCAATTCCAAACAACTCTCGGATCAGTTCACGTATAACTTACTGTTCCGACTGTGGGTTACACAAGATGCGCCATCCAGTGCAGGACAGTCTGGAGATGGCAAATGCCGGGAGGGAACTGCCTGCTCTGGAGTGTGAATTGCCTCATACCTTGAGATTAGCAGGCCCTCCAGGTCAGGGAGTGGGAGCAAAACATTTTTTTTCTTTTATTAATAAGTCCCATTAAATCCAGTTCCAGCTTTCGATCCTCCCTGCCTTTAAGGAGTGTCACGCAGCACAATGACACAATGTTCTGCTTGTTTGCATTACCACACAGGAAGCGCAATGGGGAAATGGGCCGTTCATAAAAAATGAGTTCAGACACTTGGGATAGACGTGACAAAGACCGAGCTGGTTTCCATGTAGGGAACTCTGGCCTCATTTTATGTGAAAATAAGGAAAGCAAAATAAGACAAAAGGAGACATAGGACTCCATTTTTAGATTTTTAAACAATGCAGACATACTGATATGCTATAATAAATCACTCCAACAATGGAGTTTTTTTTTATATATATACTTTTAGTATTTGTGTGTTTGTGTGTGTGTGTGTGTGTGTGTGTGTGCATGTGTGTGTACACGAGGGTCGTCTGGAAATTATCCAGCTGTCTAATATGTGCTCGTTATATAAACAGTGGCTGAGTACTTTCTGGACATCCCATGTGTGCGCGTGTGTGTGTGTGTTTGTGTGTGCATGTGTGTGTGTGTGTGTGTGTGTGTGTAGAGCGAGAGAGGTGCCTCTCCTCTCCATACATTAGCATAAAACTTGGATTTTTCAACAACCTGATGACACCAACCAAAAAGGCGTAGGCAGTGGCTACTCCATCATGCTGGGTGTTACAGTGTGATTTGCACTTAGTGGAATTACAACAGGAATCATTCAATATTAATAATTAACCTCAAATTAGAATATCTTAACACAAACTTATCAAGTATTAGCAATTAAAAAGATAAATGGAAGAGAAAAATGAGACTATACGTAGAATAGTTATAAGGTAAAATCTTTACCAGTTAACTTTCTCTTTCAAGAAAAAGCAGTTCCATTGCTTTCTCTCTATACACACAGGTACAGATATAGATATATAAATACACACACACACACACACACACACGGAGAAACTGCTTCTCACCTGGGAAGAGTAACACCGTTCTCCATTTAACTGCCGTAATCATTGCATGATTAGGTGACTAGTTGGAAATGCCTCTGAACAATCAGCAGGACCAAGGGAGAGAAACACCCACCCCACCCCAGCCCCTGAGAATGCTGAAGATTTGGGAAGTGTTTTCAACACATAACCAGTCATTTGTATTTGGCAGCTCCATTTCAGAGGAAAAGAGAGGAGAAAGTGAGGAAGAAAGACTCAAAGAGGCAGATGAACAGGGCAGAAGCAAGAGAAACAAAGATGATTTCTCAAACTGTCTGTTCTTGGCACTGGGGCTGTTCTCATCCCTCTCTCTGTATCCCAGTGATACCCTGGTTCCCTGTTCATTCTCCCCAGTTGTGGGATTTCGGCTGGGCTTTGATGCCATGCGAAGAAACAAGCCCATCCAGGCCAATACAAACTTACTCACACCACTGTCTTCCCACTCTCCCAACCCTGCCTGCCCTAGCCTTGGCTTCCAGTGGCTTCATAATCTTGATTTAAATCACCCTAAATCTCATCTTCTCTTCTGCTTGATCCTAATGACTAATCTGTTCTTCTGCCAAGAAGAGATGACACTTCCTGTGGTCAAGATTAATTCATTCCACTGATATTTATTAAGCATCTTCCATGAAGTAGACTTTGGGCAAGCAACTGACACAATTGCTGCCCTTGTGAAATCCCACAAACACAGTGCTCTGTAGCTCCACAAAAATACAGACAGCACAACTGTTCTCATCTGAACTTAGAATATATATTCCCAAAGGACCAGGACTAAAAAAAATTGTTTAGTGCATGAATGTTTCCAGTAAACTATACTGGTTGAGAAATAGTCATTTAATTTACCAAGATCTATTTAATGCAGAGATTTTTGGGGGAAGGGAGGAAGAAGTTAATTCATTTTTAATTCTGTCTTTCAGGCTCATCTGACTATCAGAATTCATTTTTAGATCTAATCACAGAACGAACTTGATTATGGTGACCCCAAATTGCCAAATCAGATTTTTCTACCAAATAAGAGCAATGGAAACAGGATCTCTTCTAAATGTGAAAACCACACTCTCATGCCAGAATTTTAGAGAAATGGAGTTTGACTCTAGTGACTATTAATATCAGGGATTACTATTTCTTATTTGTTGAAATGTTTATCTGTAAGGAATAACTCTAAGATATTTATTTGCTTAAAAAAGGTTGTTTTTTTTAAAAAAAAATACTTTGAAGAAAAAACAAAAATAAAAATAAGTCTTGTGTTAGGGTTGAGAGAGTTCAGGTAATTATGTTTCTTTCTCCAAAAGTAATATTTCATAGTGAAAAAAATACAATAGCTTTTCATCGTATGTTTATACATTCCCTTCTCTGTTTTGAACAAGTTGTATAAGCTCACAAAATAGGAGTATGTTCTGTGTCTCCTTCATACATTTTTTCCCCCCATTGGATGGTTTTGACTTGTTTTCATTTTTGCTCAGTTGAATAACATTATAATATCATAACATTTTGTAGGAAAGTCTTCCTAGATGAATGAAATCTTTCTGAAAACCCAAAAATCCTACCTTTGCCAAGCTAGACTTACTGGCATGAGGAGTGATCAGCTTCCTGCCTCTGACCCATAATTTTATATGTGGAAGTCATCATCCAAGCTTGCAGGACAACTTGTGTTGAGCATTTCCAGATACCAAACCTCCCCTCTGTTATTTCAAACAGTCAACAGCTGCTCAGCCTGCTGTTCCCATCACCGTGCGTGATTGCGTTAGACAAAAATCCACCTTTAAAAAAACTGGTGAAAACTGAGACCATTGGCAGCTAAGAGGCATTCTGCTGTTATCACCCTCCGCTCACAGTCTTGGGCGTGTGCCCGGCGGGGACTGGATTCTCTGTACAGCAAGGGAGCAGCGTCTCAGCTGACCTGCTGTGAATGTCCCAAGTGAGTCACTGCCATTAACTCCATCAGCGCCACTTGCTGTCTACTCGGACATATCTGAACAGCTGCGTAGCTCTGTTGGCCTCTAACTGGAAATACGGCCCCGTCTGACTCAGTTGCAGAAGGCAGGAAGGGGGAGGGGAGGGAAGGAGAGAAAACACACAGGCCCACCCTTAAGCAAGATCTATGACTTTGTATGTTTCCATTGCTTGGGGGGAAACAATGGTTGGAGTAGGAAAAATACTAAACGCAATTGGTTATATTCTCTCTATTTTTGTATCTTAATATTGTCCTCATAAAGTTGGATTGTGGTCTTATATTAAAATTCTGTGTTGTTGTGAAAGTTGTAGTCCTTAAGTGGTCATCCCATTCCACATTTGGTTTTTTTTGTTGTTGTTGTAGTTGTTTTTTAACATGTCCATCTTATTTTCCAAACATAAAAGTGAATATTTCCTTTATGCTAAAAATATTTTTCGTAAAATTAAAAATCCATTTTGAATCAATCAACATTTTTGGAGCATTTGCTACTAGAGCAGGCTTCTGGGCTAGACATTCATGAGGATTCTGAGAACTATCAGATATGATCCATGGATTCAAGAATTTATGATAAAATGAGGAGAAAAGTCCTATTCAAATGGATGGCCCAGGGCAGTATGAGAGAATGCGTATGAGTGTCAAATGCCTGCTACAGCTCCTAGGATCTACAGGAACTCAGAGAAAGGCTCTGGGCTGGTAGTTTTAAATCTGGAATGATGGTAACTGATACTAACAACTGAAATTAAACTGACTTTATAAACACGGATGGTGTGTCATAGCTGGGCACACAGCCCAGGTGTCTAAGTTAAAGACTGAAATATGCTCACATGGCCTCAGTATTTCATTTCAGGGGAAGTCTGTGATTTATGTGCATTGTTTTGTGCATAAGCACATGTATACCTTTTTAAATAACATTCTTATATTACCGGAGATACTGAAGAGGAGACAGTATACTTGTTCTCCTGGGATCATTTATTAACCGTTGTGTGGACAGTGAACAACATACACACAGCAATACAGGTTTCTGGGCTTACCCAAAGGAGGATAAATAGATGAAATAAGATGAGAAGAGTTCTTTCATTTTGAAAGTTCCCCCTACCCACTATTTTTATTTCTTGAAAAGAGACTTCGGAGGAGTCTAAAGATTAATTCGTACGTTGTTTTGTGATGATAATAATGTTGTTATAAATTTGTAGATTTTCCAGCACAGTCTCAACATTTATAAAGATTTTTCTTAAATGGTAAACATAGAAATGTCACTCCATGATCATTGATGCTTTACCTCTCTACCTTGTTTACTCCATTGTAGTTTGGGTTTGAAGAGAACATGTTCTCCAAATGTTGTGACAATGCTTGCTACTGAATATATGCCTATACCTAATTAATCTTAAAGTCATCGATTGAAATTTAACCACAAGTCTAATATAAAATAATAAGCTCAACATTTTAATCCTGAGAACATTTGAAAATATTAAGAAATAATAGGTTCATCATGCTATCCTCAATAATAACTGTGCAAAGGATGTTAATTACTTTCTAAATGTCATTCATTCAGTATGCTCATACTGAGTTAGCAAAAGAAATATTTATTATCTCTTAATGGTTACTAAGACAAACAAATACCATATTGCTGAAATAATTAAGTCCTTAAAAAAAAAAAACAGAAAGAAATAATATATCCAAAAGAAACGCTTTGATTTAGGGTCCTAAAACCGACTGGCAGTTTTCTCCATAATTTCCCAATTCCTATCTAAGACTGTTTGAATAATTAATAAACTATCATCAGTTTTCCCAAGACACCAAAATCACACTTAATTATACGTATGATGTGTCCAGATTTGGGTATAATCAAGGGTGTCTTAGGCCTTATCTACGGGCTCGAGGGGAACAAAAGGGCTTTTCTCCAAGTGGGGAGGTAAGCCAGAAAGGGAATCCTCTCCGAGGGGAACTGAGAACTGTGTGGTGCGCACGGGCAATGGATGCAGTTGCAAGCTGATGCATGAGTAATCCTGCTCTAACACCATGGTGCAGCCGTGATCACAGAAACAGACCGAGAAACAAGAAAGGGAAATAAGAAAAAATGGATTCTACAGAAAAGTGTCTTAAGACAATAGTTCATTCTACATGGGTGAGGGGATATTGAGAGGGGTTTCCAAAGGGAAGGTAACAATTGAGCTGGGTTCTCAGCAGCCCTTCTCCAGGCTGATCTGGGCAGAGAGCGAGAGGGGATTAGAACCAGTAAGAGCAGTATTCATTCTACAAGTATTTGTTGACGTTCCCATTATGTGCCGGGTGGTATTCTGAATCCTGGAGGCAGCATGGTGAGCAAAGCCAAGCCCTACACTCATGATGCCTGCATCTCCCTATGCAAAACACAGTAAAAAGAAATAAATGAATGAAGAAATAAGTAGATAAATGAAATACAGGTCTATATTCTCATGTCATATAGGGACAAAAGAAATAATGTAGGCTCAAGTGACATTATTTGCAAGTACGTGGAAGTGTAAAAATGTAGATGACTTTCATTAATCAGCAAGATCTGATTGTCTTTAAAGCTCAGCGTGCTGAGTGGATGTAAAGGTGGGATGGGGAGAGAAAGTGAGAGAAAGTGACTAGAGAGGAGACAGAATATTCCCATTTCAAGTCTGATATGATTTTATAAGCACTGCTATGAAGTTTGGGGTTTCTTTTGTAGTCATGAAGGGATTCTTAAGTGGGGGAATGACATGATAAGATGTGTTTTTATATAGATCACTCTCATGGCAGTGTTTGGGTGAGCAACTCTGGAGGTTGGTGTTCCGGATAGGAAGCTGGTTGCTTGTGTCCTGCCAGTGGAGTTGAAAAGACTGTACACAGCCTGCCATGTGTCTGGTAATCTAAGCTCTAGAGAGAAGGACTCCTAGACCAAGTGAGTCATTGCAAATACTTAACCCGGTTGTGATTAGCAAGTCCATTGGTCTTGAATTGAGAGATTGCTCCTAACTCCCTACTTTACTTGTCTGGAATTGCTGCTCCTGTCAGATAAACTATCACAGGTAACAACTGTGAACTTTGAACAAAATATAAAAATCAATTACTGAATATACTAGAAAGAGATCAAAGACAGGCAAAGACTGAAGAGAGGCAGTCGATGCTGGGAAGAAGGAAATAACAGGGATAAGTTTTCTGCTTTTTATACTTTATAGCCAGAGAGTAGCTCCAAGCTAGGGCTACACTAGGAAATTAAAACTTGGATAGAAAACATGAGTTTTACAAGCTTGAAGAACCAGAAAACACATGTTGGGAGGATTAAACAGGACAGAAGTCAGGCAGAGAATAACATACAAAATTTCATGTAAACTTTCTGCCCAAAGTTTGGATGAACCTTGAACTACAGGGTAGACTCCCCGCAGTGAAGCTGCGACTAAATAACTGAACATAGATTTCAGTTCCTGTCCACCACAGAGATGAAAAACTTTGGAATTCAATTCTGATAAAGTTAATTTTCTGCTTGAAACAAAATAATCAATCCTCTTTGGAAGAATATAACAGAATTCAGGGACTCTAAAATACATCACTCACAATGTCTAGGATTACTAGATATGCAAGGCAAAAACTACTAGATATACAAAGAAAAAAGAAAGTATAACACAAACCCAAGAGAAAAGTTAATAATAAAATCTGATCCTGAAATGACTCCAATATTAGCAGACAAGAAGTTTAAAGTAGATATTTTAACATTGATTTAAAATATTTTAAAAAGTATGTAATAAATGAAAAAATGCCAAATAAATCTCAGCAGAAAAATAAAAACCATACATAATATGGTTTTCTATTTGGCTAAATAGAGAACCTAGAACCAAAAAATATAATATCTGAAATAAAAAATTAACTGAATAGGCTTAACAACTAGGAGATGACACAAGAAAAAAAGGTCAGTGAAAATAGATTAATACAGTCTAAATAGATTAATACAGTTGAAAATAGATTAATACAGTCATGAAATCTGAAGAATAAGGAGAAAAATAGATCAGCCTGTGGGAAAATTTCAAAAGTCCTAAAATCCATGTAACTTGAGTGCTATAATGAGGAGGAAGGGAAAATAGGGCATTTTTTCCCCTGAGACAGAGTCTCACTCTGTCACCTGGGTTAGAATGTTGTGACATCAGCCTAGCTCACAGCAACCTGAAACTTCTGGGCTCAAGTGATCCTTTTGCCTTAGCCTCCCAACTAGCTCGGACTATAGGTATGCACCATCACACCTGGCTAATTTTTACTATTTTTAGTAGAGATGTGGTCTCACTCTTGTTCCAAAGTTTTTTGAAGTGAAAGTGCCTAAAATTTCCCCAATTTAGTGAAACACATTTAAAGATCCAAGAATTTCAGAAAATTCAATCAAGATTGAAAGAAACTCATAGTAAGACCCATTATGGTAAATATAAAGAAAACCAAAGATAATGAAAAATTATTAAAGCAGCCAGAAGAAATGACACACAATATTTTATACAATATATCTATATGTGTGTGTGTGTGTGTGTACAGATATATGGGATAAACAATGCAAATAACTACTTACTTCTCGTCAGTAACTATGGAAGCCAGCCTGCAATGGATTTATATCATTGGAGTGATAAGACAAAAAACAAACCTTTCAAGTTAGACTTTTTTTTTTTTTTTTTTTTGAGACAGAGTCTCACTTTGTTGTCCAGGCTAGAGTGAGTGCCGTGGCGTCAGCCTAGCTCACAGCAACCTCAAACTCCTGGGCTCGAGTGATCCTTCTGCCTCAGCCTCCCGAGTAGCTGGGACTACAGGCATGCGCCACCATGCCCGGCTAATTTTTTATATATATATCAGTTTGCCAATTAATTTCTTTCTATTTATAGTAGAGACGGGGTCTCGCTCTTGCTCAGGCTGGTTTTGAACTCCTGACCTTGAGCAATCCGCCCGCCTCGGCCTCCCAAGAGCTAGGATTACAGGCGTGAGCCACAGCGCCCGGCCTCAAGTTAGACTTTTATATACAGTGAAAAAATCTTCAAGAATTAATTTAAAGACATTAATATAAAGACATTTTGAGATAAATTAAAACTAAGATAACTTGTTGCCAGCAGATCTGTACTATAAGATGTGCTGTAGGAAGTTCTCCAGGTTGATACTAGATGATAAGTATGTAGACAAATATAAAAGACTGTATAAATCAAAAAAAGTATAATTTTGTATTATAAGATTTATAAAGCATATAATATATATGACACCTATAGCAAAAAGGATGGCAGAATGGGTAGAGTCATATAATTGTAAAATTTGTATATTTTACAAGTGGCACAATATTAGCTCTAAGTGGACCGTGAAAATTTAAGAACATGTATAGTAGTCCTTAGAGCAACAACTAAAAATGTAATGCTGAAAAGCCAATAAATAAATTAAACCAATTCTTAAAATATATAGAGTTTAACTCCAAATAAAGCAGGCATAAAGCTCCAACTTCTTGCTCTGTATGTGCTCCCTGGTGATTTTATTTACTACCATTGATTCAACTACCACCTTTAAGATGACCTACCAAATGACAAAGCCCATACCTCTATCTGCAGTCTACATCTCTCTCCTAAGATCCAGACAATATGTCTAACAAAGAGACAAAAATAGGAGGCTCACTGGCTGGATACCATCATTCTATCAGGGTGCTTATAATCCACATTTCCAAAGTCTCTTGAAAAAAAAAGTGAAGATCTGGAAGAGAGATCCTGAATTCCTACAGCAGCTGTTGGCCAAAACTAAGTACCGACTCTGCTCTCTAGTCTAGGTGCTTGCTGATTCCCTAATCTCTGCCACTCCTGGCACACTGTGTCTGTCTCCTTTACCCAAGAAGGACTATTGAATGAGAAAACAAGTGAACACATTATGTCGTCACCTCTGCCGATATGAATGCTATCAACCTTGTCACGTCATCTGCGAATGCATTAGCTTTTTATCAACCCAGCCACGCTGACCTGACTGAGTTTGAAGTCAACAAAATCCCTTTTCATAAGGAAGTTCAATGTAAATAAGTCTTTCCATTTCATATCTAGTTGCTTTTCTGAATTTCAGTGCAGACTTTACCAGTTATCCCCAGTAGATTTCATCTCACTGGTTTCAACTCATCATCACCTACAGTTAAGATATTTAAGAATCCTGATTTAGTCATATACAAGAATAACTTTCCTTCTTGATTCTATGTCATTTATAAATCTGACATTACGCCTTTTGAATTTTTTGATTTAAATGGAACCAGTCTTTGATGACAAAGGAGGTGCTGCCTAATTAGTACCATTTTGAAATAATTCAGCCTAGGAACAAGTGCTCTCAGAGGATAGTCTATCCTCACCTGGAGCTAAATCAATGTCCAGAGTGCATGACTTTATGATTGGTATTTCTTATTCATGTTTTTTTGTGAACCCTAGTACTTCTGTCCTTTGACAAATTTTCTAATGTCCTGAACACGAAGAATACGAGTTGATAGTGGCAGGGAGAGAACAATAGGTGAACAGGAGGGAGAAATTGGAGGTGTGGGTTGGGCTCTCGTTAGTGCTCAGACTTAGGCAGCCTCCGTGGGACTGTCTGATCCAAGGTTTCACTGATTCTTGCCCCTGGGAATGTGGGCATCTGGGAACGGTTCGCAAATGTTTTCGTACCCCTCCCGTCTTCTACATCATAAAGAAGAGCATTCATTGAGCTTTCTGTTCTTTTTTCCTGGCACCTTTTGAAAGAAAGGCAAGAATTAATATGCATTTGGGAAACAAAGGTTGCCACATACATATTCAGATTGTCAAACTAAATTCAGAAAAATGAATGATTTTGGCGCGTATGTGCAAAGGTCTTGGCTCTGTGCCCTTTTGTCATGAGTAGAGACCTGTTTCTCAGCTGTGCCTCTGATTCTGGAATGAGGAAGACAATCGTCCTAATTTAAGAAAAACTGAAGAACTAAAGACAGCTGAAAATAAGGACCTATCACCTTGAGCCAAGGATTACCTGCTTCAGTAGCGTGAAAGACTAGCCACTTTTATCTATCTCCTGCTGGTCCAGGAGGCTCGGCGGGTTCAGGTACAGCATCCCTGAACTAGGGTTGGTGTCTCTGGCCTACATAAAAACGATTTAAATGGACTGCTGTTGTTCCTTCCTTCTTTATGTCCTAAACTCTGACTACCAATGTTAACATGTTGTAAGAGAAATCAAAAGAAACCGGTTTAGAGGTTTCAGACATTATGTCTTTGATGTCGAAGGAAAGCGTCCCAAACTATTTAAAGCATTTATTGCGTTTTTTATTGTAATATAAAATCTACCACAGAAATCAGCCACTAAACCACAAAAGGTGCATCAATCCTTACAGAGATTGTTTAAAAAGAATATAATCAAATGTAAGAAATAACAATAAAACAGCGTGTGCGCAACCCTTCTCATCTTCAAAGTGCTTTACAAGCATTGCCTTGGTAGTGCTCACGGCCCGCCACTGACACGGCAGGTGTGTGCTGTCCGTCCCATTCCACAGGTGACGAACCGAGAAAGGTGAATGGGCCACCCGATACAGTGGTAGCAGATAATTCTGCTATGGTGGGTATTGGAACTGACGAGGCACTGGGTGTCCAGATGTCGTTGCCGTGACCACGGAGAGATTGTCGTGCTTTCTGAAAGCACCCAGCACCCCACCTTCCCTCTCCAGCCTGCTTCTCCCACTCTTTCTCCTTGGGCTTGGAAATCGCACTCACTTCCAGAGCTCAACTATTCTCCACGTGTTGTGCCTCTGAGATTCAGCTGGAATTTCTAGCTGGCCCTAGATCTCAAGTGTAAGGGCCACATTTCCACCTCCTCAATGGACCATTTCCTCCATTCTGCCAGGGTTGCCAAAACCTTATTTCTTCATAACTTAATTCATTATTTCTCCCAGAGCTTGGGGTCTCCTGCTCTTTACTTCTGCTAAATGTACCAGTGAATTCCTTGACTCAAAACCTGAGGTTGACAATGAGATATCACTTATCTCCGGTGAGAATGGCCTTTATCATAAAGTCCCAAAACAATAAATGTTGGCATGGATGCGGAGAGATAGGAACACTCATATACTGCTAGAGGGACTGCAAACTAGTGGAACCTCTGTGGAAAGCAATATGGAGATATCTCAAAGAGATACAAACTAGATCTACCATTTGATCCAGCAATCCCATTACTGGGAATCTACCCAAAAGAACAAAAGACATTCTATAAAAAAGACATCTGCACTCGAATGCTTATAGGAGCACAATTTGCAATTGCAAAGATGTGGAAACAACCCAAGTGCCCATCAATACATGAATGGATTAATAAAATGTGGTATATGTATATGGTGATATAGCACTTCTTGTATTATCCTGGATAAAACTGGAACCCATTCTACTAAGTGAAGTATCCCAAGAATGGAAAGATAAACGCCACATGTACTCATCAGAAAATTGGTTTTAACTGATGAACGCCTAAGTGCACATATAGGAATAGCATTCATTGGGCATTGGGCAGATGGGAGGGGGGAGAAGGGGATGGGTATGTACATACATAATGAGCGTGCTGAACACCGTCTGGGGGATGGACATGCTTGAAGCTCTGACTCAGGACAGGGGAACAAGGGCAATATACATAATCTAAACATTTGCACCCCCATAATATGCTGAAATTAAATTAAATTAAATTTTAAAAGTCCTGAGGTTATTCCCAGATTCCCACTCTTCCTCCTCTCTCCCAAGGATAGTGTCCTTGCCCTGAACACGACCGGTGGTGTGACTTCAGGTCAGTTTCTTAGCCTCCCTGAGCTTCTGTTTTCTCTTCTGTTAAATAACAATAACAACATTAGATTGTTGTGAGAATTAAATAAATCACAGCAGAGTGTATGACACGTAATAACCACTCAATGGGTATTAATTAATTACCACCCAAATGTTTCGCCCTTGAGTTTCCTTTTCTTTAACCCAGCCAATAGCTTAATTCACATCCTCTTTCCTTCTTTGTCAGGCGATTTTTAATCACTTGCTTTTATGGACTGAAAGTCTGTGTCCCAACGAAATTTCCATGCTGAAGCTCCTTAACCCGCTGTGTGACTACTTGGAGATGGGACATTTAAGGAAGTAATTAAGGTTAAATGAGGTCATAAGAGTGGGGCCCTAAGCCAACATAATTAGTGCCCTTATAAGAAGGGAAAGAGAGACCAGAGCTTGATCTTCCTCTGCATGCGTGCACCGAGGAAAGGCTAGGTGAGCATAAAGCAAGAAGGTGGCCATCTGCACACCAGGAAGAGAGTCCTCACCAGGATCTGACCCTGCTGCCACCCTGATCTTAGACTTCCAGCCTCCAAACCTGGGAGGAATAAATTTCTTTGTTTAATTCGCCCAGTCTGTAGTATTTTGTTATGGAAGCCTAAGAAGACTTAGACATTCCTAACAGTATCTCTTCCTTTATTATCTCTTGTGTGACAGCATTGATACTTAGGTATATAATGTACGTTCTCATTCTTCCCAACTGATAGAACTCATGGAGTAGCAAAGCGCCCCGTTTAAAAAAAAAACACAAAAGACTTCCCCACAATTCCTTGCATTACCATCCAGTCTAGCCAATGATTTTAAGCAGATCACCAAGGGAAAGCACTTCTGTTAAAACTTTTGTTTTTCTCATAGAAAGAGATTTATTCCATTGACATATGATTTTGACCTTTGCCTTTCCCCCTTCTTGCCTAAAATTCTGATGTCGTGTTGGGAGGTGGAACAGTTCTTTTAAAATCCTGAGGACGGAAGCGTCCACTAAGTAAACTAGGTGGATTCAGGTCCTCAATATGTTCCTAGAATGCCAACTTACCGACTTCTTGTTTTGTTTGAAAAATAAACTGTTCGGCCTTACTCGTGTTCTGTTAGATGCGGATGTTACAATCCTAACCAATAGAGCTTCCAAACCATTCTCCCTGTTACTGCCAGAAAAATCTTCATGTAACACAGTTTCCAGTTGGAGGCTCTCCTCCTCTAACCCTTTCACCGGCTTCTCGTTGTACCTGGAATAAAGCCCAACCCCTGAGTGCGACAGGAGGATCGTCTGCCATGAGCCTGTCTCCTCCCCTCCACCCCAGCTCGCATGCTATACAATACCATCGAGAAAGACTATGCACCCCGGACACACCCAGAGCCTTCCCATCTTCTCGCCTTTGCCAACACTCTGCCCTCTGCCTGCAATGCCCTTCCCTTCATCCATACGCCGAGATACTACTGGTCCTTCCAGTGCCAGCTCAAATGTGACCGTTCTCCAAGGTGGCAATGTTTCTCTTATAAGGCATCTCCTTTATCTCAGGGCTTCCATGGTGCTTTGCTTTTAGCACGATCCCAGGCTGTTTCACACTCCGCTGGGAGTTAGAATGAACAGTATTGCAGACAGTCCAGGCAACATCTCACCGTGGCTGTGGGTGAGGGCTCAGGAGCCCCAGCACCCAGCCTGGATCACCCCCGTTGCATGATGTGCTTCGGCTCAGTATTTCCTCTTTTTAAAAGATCTATAATTTTGGGTGAGGAGAGTACCTATTTCCTAGCATTGTTGCAAGAATTAAAAGAAGATACGCATGTAAAATGTTTACAGAATGACTGGTGCATAATAATGTAAAATATTCTTTAATCTTCTTTCTCTTTTAGCTAAGATATTCTGCAGTAGCAGTTACTGTCTTGTGTCTCTCTATAAAGCCTCTCAGTCTGTAGCATGATGCCAGGTAGGCACACACAATAAATATTTATTAAATTAAATCAGTATTCTAAAATTCTCATCAAAATTCTACTTTGGACAATGATATATGGAATCTGAAAAAAAAATATTTGGACTAAACTTAGGTCTCTTCGAGGGCTGTGAACCTGTAGGAATCTATGCAATTCTCATGTTAGAATTCCTTTATCATTTTCGTCATATGTTCTTTATATCTCCTTATATCTATTCATTTATTTTTAAGGCTTTCACCCACGCATTACCCCACTTGTTTGTTAAATCAAAACTCTGAAATAGTTACCTAGAGAAGGAAATCATTGTATAAAACAGAGATTTGAGATGCTGAGAGATAGTTCGGGTAGCAGGGACCTAGACCCAGGACTAAGGACTTCCTGTCTACTGTTCTCGCCATTTAAACAAAGCCCTTTGACCAGAATAATATTTCAAGTGGTGGTGACCTCTCCAACTTACAAGCCCCAGCGGACATTCTCAACAATGAAAACTTGGTCAAGGCTTTTCAGGTGTGAAAGTTAAAATCAGGTAAATTAACAATGCCTGGTCAATGCAGCCAGGTTTGGCTGTGGAGTCACATGGACGCGGGTTCTATCTGCCCAGGTGTGGGCACACTGCCTCAGTCTACTGCTCTGTTAAATGGGCATCTTGATATTCACATGGCAGATTTCAAGAAGGCCAAAGGAGGCAATGTGCACGATGTATAGCACATGGCACTGTGGGTGCTTGGAAAATGTTAACTCCCCACCCGCCACAACCCTTGTAATTAGAGCATGTTCTTCCAAGATCACTACATGCACTGGTATAGACTCTTCACAAAGTCAAGACACTTTTGTAAATATGTCAGAGATGGAGTTACTGTATTAGTCAGAGCTCTCCAGAGAAACAGAACCAATACAGAGTGTGTGTGTGTGTAAATCTATCTATCTATACAGAGATATTTATTATAAGGAATTAGCTCACACGGTTATGGAGGCTGGTAAGTCCAAAATCTCCAGCGTGGGCCAGCAGGCTGGGTATTTGGGAGAGCCGATTGTACAGTTGAAGCCTGAAGGCCATCCGTTGGAGAATGTTCTCCTGCTCAGAGAAACCAGTCTTTTTGTTGTATTCAGGCCTTCGACTGATTAGATGAGCTCCACCCACATGGTGGAGGGCAACTGCCTCATTCAGACAGAGTTCACCAATGTAAATGTTAATCTTATCCAGAGATACCCTCCAAGTTGACACATAAAAGTAATCACAGCTATTATCATAAAAGTGGTTGGTGATTGATGAGGCCAGGAGAATAACTTCAAGTTTTTGAATAAGTTGGTATCACTTGTGACCAATTGCTCCCTCAGAATATAAATCAGGTGATGCCTTTCTATAGAGAAAGATGGATGATGACCCAAATTATTGTTCACTTCACTATTGTGGGTTCTGATGAGGATTAGGAATCCTGATACAAAATTTGAGACATCTGTGGCAATCTGTTTCTAGAAGTTTCTGAAGTTTCTAGAGAAGATACGAGTCTGCTTGATAAACTTTGTGCAAATTCTCCTCTTGACAAATACTGGCAAGTGGAGAGCAGGCTGGATTTCTTTTGTTCCCCTGTGGTACCCAGCGATCTGGTGATCTCAGCCCATTTTGTGTGGCTCGTATGTTCCACTATACCATATACATGAACTGTGGCCGTAGATTACATTATTGTCGTAACCTATATGTTCCAGTGAGGATGCAAGGTAATGGTGTACCATTTACATCTGAACAGATGTCGGTTGTACTGATTAACAAGCCAAACATAACAACTAGCCTAATTGAAATGGAATCTGTCCTTAACATCAGGCAGGTGTTTGCCCTGTTCTTCAAACTCCTGGGCACATCTCTCAGCAACCCGTGGTAGGGTCTTTAACCAAAACACCCAGGCACCAAGTTATTTCTGTGTCAAAGCAAGATCCCTTGCATGTAATTTAAGTGAATTCATTTTATTCTATTTACAAATACAAGGAAACAAAATGCTCTTTTCTCAATGAGGACCGCACTATGAGTTTGAAGAATGTAAGAAACAGCAATTTGTGGTCGAGCTTAGAAGACGTGGAACATTTTTCCCATTGGAAATCTTTCAGTCCTTTTGACCCTTGAAATAAATATCATAAGACAAAACCTACCCACCCTCTCACAGCCATTGCTCAGGTGTGGGTGTGGGGGAGGGGCGGAGCTCGAGCAGCCGGAGATCAGTCCTGGAGATCACCTGGGTGCCATCACTGTCCCCACCAAAAGCACCACCAATAAAAATAAGAACAACAGCATCTCCAACGTGTATAGTGCTTTGATTTTCAATAGGCTTAACTCACGCTCTCATAATTAACAGCTCTTGAACACTCTAGTGCCTGTAAAACAAAACAAAGCAACACACACACGTGTGAGGCAGTCATCATTCAGATTTTGGAAACAAGGGGACTGTGACTACAAGAAAAAGGGGGTTTACTGATTTGCCCACAATCACATCACAAGTGAGTGGCAGAGTTGGATTTGAAATCCAATCTTCTTCTACATCTGACGATCTCTGGTCCAGATTTACACAGCAGCCACAGGAGGGGCGGGGTGGGTCTGTGTCTCCTTTTCTTGCTGACACGCCCTCCTCCATCAAGGCTGCAGACGAGCCCATTATCCCCTGACCATCTCCAGGTGCGATGGGTTTGCAGAAAGAAACACGTCGTTCGATTGGCCGCTCTCTCAAACCCCTGTGGATGGGGTGGGCCACCTCGCACTGGGGCCCAGAGCAAAGTCATCCACTCCCCGCCCCATGTGTCCTGCTTGGGTCTCCGTACTCCTGTGCCTTTCCTTTTACCTAAGGAGCTTCCTGGATTCACAAGAAGCATGCAGTGCCCTTTGGATCCTCACTTTGTCTCACATGCTAACATCCCCACATGTTTCTGTTGTAGCTTATGTTTATTAGTGCAATGATAATCTTTTTTCTTTTTTTTTATTTGACATTTTCATCCCTTACCTATGCGATTTCTGGTTAAACTCTACATACATAATTATTTGGTCTAAATATAACATTTGAAAACAAATATTTGTAGCCTTTAAGGAGTATTATATTTTTTGTGGTTGCTTTTTCAAAATTCCAAGACCCTCCTTAAATAATTGAAGAGGTATTCCTATTTAACATGCAATAGTGTTACTCAAGCATATTGAACAAAGCAAGTGTTGAAATTGTTGGACTGGTTTTTTTCTCACCCTACACCTACCTACTCTTCACCCTATTAAACTTCTTTGCCTCTGAGTATTTCTAAACTGCCGAAGATATTTGCAATTCTAAACCCTGTTATGCACATTCACTGTTCCACTAAAACAGCAGAAATGATGTCAAGTAGATTTATACATTTTAAAGGCCAAAGAAAATTGGTTGAATATTTTTTAAATTCTTTTAAAAATATACCCAGTATGGTCACAGGTTTCTCAAGTAGAGCACATTTTGATTATAAAACATTTTTCCTCTTGAGTGGGAGAAAAAAACATACACTGAAATATCTAGAACATTTTCCTGGCCCATTCTCTTTGTACAGTACCCCACCTAAATTATGACGGATCCTAGGCCCAACTAAATACCCCCAACTTCTGTTGAGTACACACCCTCCAAACTCCCCAAACCAGTTAGGCATTATTGAGAGAGTTTTGCCATTCAAATGTTTTCCCAGTTGTCCTGTCTTGGTCACACCCACAAAACAAATGTGAACGTTCTAGAGCCAGCAGGGTGGGCAAACACAGCTCTGCTTCCAGCCGGCCCCTCCCTGGACAGGCATACACTTGGCCTGAAGTTGTTTTGCTGTTTTGTACAAATGGAAGCCACTCAACTGCTTTTACACCTTATTTTAATGCCTTCTAATTTCAAAGGGATCTCTGTTCTTATTGACAATAATTACTGTTAACTCCCCCATCAAGTTCAAAGGCTTTCATGATTATGAAACTTCTTCTGAGGACTAGCCGATTAATCCAGCTTGTTATTAAATTAGAACCATATTCTTGACCTGTTTTAATGGAGGTTTTATTATTGTTTTCCTAATAAGCTTAACTATCACCTTGAAATCACATTAATATTTTCCTAATCTCTATTATCTCTATTAGGAGTCTATATGGTTGCACTCATTATTAGATGGGCATTTAATGTGTCCTATAATCTGGCCCCAAATTATCAAACTCAGTTTCAACTTCCTGATTTCTCTCCTCGACCCGCCAACACCCGCAACGCACTTGAACCCTCTGATCCAACGACATAGCTTTACACTGTGCTGTCTGAACACACAACCTGTGCATATATTAGCCTCCCTGCCTTTACCCTGCAAGCAACAGCCTCTCCCTTCCTTCCTCTGTCCTCCTGCCCGCCCTGCTGAGTCTATCCCAGGATCTCAAAAAGCACCCATGGCCCCTCCCACCAATACACAGTGCTTAGCATTAAATTAAGATTTAGTGTTTATCTCCAGATCCTGACTTTGCAGCTAGATTCTAAACTTTAAGAAAGTGGGGTTTGTTCCTATGTGCTATTGTGGCCTCAGACTTTGACAAAGCAGAAGTACCTCTAGACCTGGCATCTAAGGAGATGGCAGGTGATGTACACTCTAGCTCATGTTTCTCAGTTCTACGGTCTTGCATTAGTCACGTACCCTTTCCTTGGCCATAGTTTCTCATTCATATATTGGAGAAAACACTTGTTCCAATGACCTCACTGAATTGCCTCAAGGAGCAGATGTGTTGCTCTGGCAGAAAGCCCTGGAGCTCTCTTGGGTCTCCACTATCTTCCTCTCTCCAATCCAAGTCGTCTGTGAACTCTGCTGGCTCCCTGTCTGCAAGATCAAACCACTTCTCACTTCCTACAACACTCCCACCCCGGCCTGAGCCCCCAGCGCTTCTCACCTGGATTGCTGCAATAGCCTCCAGACTGTCTCCCTGCTTCCACCCTTGTCTGGTGCCCCTACAGTCTCTTTCCAAGTGATCTTTCAAAGCCTTTGTCTGAGAATGCCATTGCTCTGCTCCGAACTCATGGTGCCCTGTGGTCTAGCGCAGGATGCAATGCAAAGTCCTCCCCAGGGCCTGTTGCAACCACTCCCTCTCAACCATGCTCTCCCTCCGTACCACGGCTGCAGCCACTGCCTGCTTCCTGCTCCTGGAACATCAGAAGCACAGTCCTCATCCGAGCTGGGATCTTCTCTCCCTTTGCCTGGCAGAGTCCTCCTACTCCAGGCAGTGGCAGGATCCTTCCTTACTATGTTCAGTTCCCTCTGTGTCTTCAGGCCACTTTGACCAAGAGGCCATCCACATGGCCCTGTCTTAAAAAGCACCCTCATCCACACACTCCCTTACCGTGATTTACTCCTCTTCAGAGCTTTCATCGTGAATGACATAACCTATATTTATGTGTTTGTGTATGTAGTTTCTGTCTGTCCTCTGCTAGGACATTAGCCTCATGAAAGCAGATGCCTTGTTTTGTTCACTGTCATATCTGCAGCACCTGGAGAGCACCTGGAACATAGTAGGTGCTCAATAAATACATGCCTATAAAATAAGTGAATAAATGAATGAGTGATGATAGCAAGTTCATATGAGACTCTACAGTTTTAATCCATGGTTCTCTGCCTTCATTGTCCATTAATATCTATGGAGGAATTTTAAAGAATACTGATGTTCAAACCACACCACCTAGACCAATTAAATTTAACATCTTGGAATGAAGACCAGACATTGGTACTTTTTAAAAGCTCCCAGCTGGGTGCGGTGGCTCACGCCTATAATCCTAGCCCTCTAGGAGGCCAAGGCGGGTGGATCATTTGAGCTCAGGAGTTTGAGACCAGCCTGAGCAAGAGTGAGACCCCATCTCTACTAAAAATAGAAAGAAATTAGCTGGACAACTTAAAATATATATAAAAAGAAATTAGCCGGGCACGGTGGCACATGTCTGTAGTTCCAGCTACTTGGGAGGCTGAGGCAGGAGGATTGCCTGAGTCCAGGAGTTTGAGGTTGCTGTGAGCTAGGCTGACACCATGGCACTCTAGCTGGGGCAACAGAGGGAGACTGTCCCCTCCCCCCCAAAAAAATGCTCCCTAGATGTTTCCAATGTATAACCGAGCTTAGGAACCACTACTCTGGAGCACATAAGGTAGAGTTCGTGTTCTAATAGTGTTTGCGTTCCCAGCTAGGACTCTGCTAGCAAAATGCCGTGTACGTTTCAGTTGCTTCATAAATACTCCCTGATCAGTTGATCTAGGAAATGATGTCTTTCAACGCATAGAATAGTTTGTGCGCTGGGAAAGCCTCAATACTGTTTTACTTGGTTGGATTTAGATCTCTATCTTGTTTGGGGAATGGAACCACAAGAATTGAGTAGCTACTCTCTGCACTGTGCTCTGCCAGTTACTGAAGATACAAATCCCATTTAATACCCATGTAATGACGATAATATTTTTCATATGGTAAACCAATGTATTTTTTTTTTTTATTCCTTGCAAACCATTTTGCCCTGTGGCTCCCCACAGATTGAGTCAGAGGCATTTATTGCTTCGGGGAAAGGCAGATACTGGGTGAAACAAAGACAACTTTGTTCAGCTTTGAGGAGCAAACTAGATTTGTTAAGCTCAGAGGAGACAACAGTCTTGAAAGCTAAGCTGTAGAGAGAGAAAAGAATTTGATAAATACCCAAAAGTTCCCTTTAAATAGAGATGAGAAAACTTGCAGGAATGACCAGTAGTTTCCCAAACTTTTTTATTTCAGGACCCCTTTGCAATATTAAGAATTACTGAGGCCCCAGAGAACTTTCATTTGCTTATATAGGTTTTATCCATCAATAGTTACCATAATTATAAATTAAAATTCAGAAATTTAAAAATAATTAATTCATTTTTATAATAAAAACACTAATCCCATTACATGTTAACATAAGTAACATATTTTTGTGAGATATATTGCCCAAAACATTATATAAAGAATGACTTTTTTTTTTTTTTTTTTACAATTTTTGCAAATCTATTCAATGCCTCGTTTAATAGAAGACAGTTGGATTTTTATATTTGCTTTCACATCCAATCTGCGGTTTTGGTTGAAATATATGAAGAAAATTCAGCTTCCCATACATATATGGCTCAAAAAGGCAAGGTATATTAACAGCCATTTCAGATTATTGTGGCATTTTTCTCTGATACCACACCAAAACCGTACCAGTGACAGTCCCTGAAAGTTTAGTTGCAGTATGGAATCTGAATCTATTGCAGTGAATTTTCATACTTTGCTGTATTAAACTTAATTGCTCCATCTTCTGCCTTGACTAGATCTTTTATTCACGTATGTCTCATACATTGGCGCTTTGGAAAATATTGGTTCGCTAAGGCATACAGATCTTTCGAATGCTGACACATCTCATTACTCAATATCAACAAATCACATTGGTTAATATCACCACCCATCTCATCAGAAATGTTTTTAAGCACTTGGAAGTAAGTTCACAGTGTTAGAAAGAAATTTCTAAAATTTTATTTTTCACTCGAAAGCTCAAATCTTATCATCGGCAACGAACGCTTGTGCCTATTTTTTTCTTAAAGGGACAGGCTTGTCTTAATCATTTTTTGAGAAAATGTCTCCCAAACACCTAAGTATGAATAACTGTAGTTTGTCTGTCAGTCAGTCTTTCAAATAGGAGCTGTGTTCCACGAAAAAAGAGGCTGGTTCAGAATACTCACAACTTGCCTTTGTTCCACGAGACAACCACTGTGGCCTGGTGTGTAGTGGAAGTGCGTTACGCACACTTCCTGTCTTGTTACATAAAATATTAAAAAGATGTGTACTCAAGGTCTGAGATTGAATAGCATTAGTAATTTCATTGCTTCATCAGTACATTATTCATTGAAACCGATTTTGTTTTTTCTTTCGCACTGTGAGTGGATGATGATAAAGAATACAATGACAGCGAGTGGTGTTTAGTGCCACTGACTTCATTGTTGCTAAGGTGCTAGCAATTTTACCCATCACTGTTTTTGCAAACATTCGTGAAGAATGTCAATGTATTTTTTAAAAGGCAAACAATGTCTTAGTATTTATTGAAATAGTTTCACGCCTCACGGACCCCCTGCTAGGGTCTCAGGCGGACCCAGCAGTCCACATACCATACTTTGAAGATTCCTGCCCTAGAAATTATAGAGGATGTGGTGTAAAGGAAGCCCCATTCCTTATAGGCTTTAGGAAGGAGGGAAGCACTTCTAGTGCCTTAATGGTGGAATAAAAAGGAGAGAGGAAATTACTGGAAGGGTGGAGGCATAAGACAGAGAGGCAGGGTGTTTGAAACAAACAGAAAGATTAAAGAAGTTCCCCAAGTAAGAAGCTTTTTTTCTCACTTCCCAGAGCATAACTCAGAAAAATGTCAACCTCCCGAGAAAAGCCTGATATTTCAGCATGGCGTGGCATGGGGCCAACACAGTGCTGCCCAAGATGTAGATTTAAAATGGCTAGTGCATGACATCATACTGAATAGGGAAAGACTGAATTCTTTTTCTTTAAGGTTGGAAGCAAGGCAAGGATGTCTACTTTCACCACTCTTATTCAACATAATACTGGAAGTTCTAGCCATTGCAATAAGGCAAGAAAAATTAATAAAAGGCATGTAGTTTCAAAAAGAAGAAATAAAACTACCTCTATTTGCTAATGACATAAATGTGTACACAGAAAATCTCAAGGAATCTGTTAAACACCAGCAACAATAAACTCCTAGAACAGGGGTCCTCAAAGTTTTTAAACAGGGGGCCAGTTCACTGTCCCTCAGACCGTTGGAGGGCCATTGGAGAGTGCGGTGCACATTCCACACATGCGCACTGTGGGCCCAGGACAAGTCAGCTGCTAAGCTGGACAGGCAGCTGTGGCAAGAACACCCCGCAGGCTGGATAAATGTCCTTGGCTGGCCGCATGTGGTCCGTGGGTGGTAGTTTGAGGACGCCTGTCCTAGAGCAAAAAAATCAAATTGAGCAAGGCTGCCAGATATATAACTGACAAACAAAAAATCAGTTGCATTTATATCTACTAAGAATGGACATGAAAAAACTGAATTTAAAAGCACACTACCGTTTACATGGTAGTGTAATGTCAAAGGAAACTAAATACTTAGGTATAAAGGTAGCAAAACATGCATAGGATTCATAAGCTGAAAATTACAAAACACTGATAAAAGAAATCAAACAATGCGTACATTTATGGAGAGACACATTGTGTTCATGGATCAGAAGACTCAACATAGTAAAGATGTCAATTCTCTTCAAATTGGCCTATAAATTAGATGAAATTCCTATCAAAATCCCAGCAAGCTTTTTGTAAGCACAAACAAGTTTATTCTAAAATTTATATGGAAAGACACAAGTCCCAAAACAGCTAAAATAATCCTGACAGTAAAGAATATAGTGGGAAGAATTAGTACCTTGTATTAAGACTTATATAGCTACAATATTAAGACAGTGAGGGACAGTGGAACAGAATAGGGAACCCAGAAATAAACCCATCAAAATATGTGCAATTGTTTTTTTATAGAACATAAATGCCAATTGTGTTAAAATATGCAAAATAACTAATAACATAGCGAAATACAGCAATTCCAATTCTGGCCATGAGTGATTTTTAAAAATGTAAATGTAATTCACATATCAAAAAAATTACCGTTTTAAAGTATATAATTCAGCAGCTTTTATTATATTTATGAAATTGTACAACTATCACCACTATCTAATTCCAGAACATTTCCATCACCCCAAAAAGAAACCTTGTACCCATTAGCAGTCACTCTCCACTTGCCCCTCAACCAACCCCTTTCAACCATGAATCTACTTTCTCTCTGTGTATTTACTTATTCTGGACATTCATGTAAATGGAATCACACGATTATATAGTCTTTTGCTTCTAGCTGATTTCGCAAGACAGAAAGAACCCAGGAGGCAGCCCCTGGACCCAAAGTGGTTCCAATACCCACCACTTCTACCCTGATAACCATCATGATATGTAAATCCACCAAGGATTTTGATGGCCCTGGAAAGAAATCCCAAATTGACTGAACTGGGATCCTCAGAAGACCGACTGTTTATTCAAAAGTGACTGAGTTAACCTGAAAGAAAGTGTTTTAAGCTAGACAAGCCTAAGATAACCCTACTGACCAGTTTGACTTTTCTTCCTCTTTCATGGGGGAACAGGGAAGCTCTAAAACAGAATGAGATCAGTTATGGAAAATAACAAACATTCTATTTTGTTTCGAGAATCTGAGTCATAGCACTTAAGCTCCAGTCTTCTCAGCTCTTCACAACCCCTGTGTCAATGAGAAAACTGAGGCTCACAAGTGTTCAGTGATTGCCCAACGTCACATGCAAATTCAAGTCTGTCTGCTTTCAAATCTTATATTCTTTCTGAGCAAAAGGCTGACTCTTGCTAATGATATTAATATCAAAATTAGATGCTTTCCATAAACTCTAACTAGGAAGCGTCATATACTATAATATCTCACACAAATGATGCTCTGTAATTTTTATAGACTTATAAAAGCAAAGTAGGACAAATACAAAACTGTCTAATTTTCAAAAACTATTTCCTAGGAGCTTCTAAATCTTTCTACACAAAATTTGAAATTTTTTTTTAAAAAAGAGGATAGCATTTTAAAAACTACAACCAGTAGTCAATTAGCACAGTACTTAGATGCTTCTTCATAATCAGCTAGTATTTATTGAACATCTTCTGGGTGCCAGGCCCTGGGGTAAGCACTTTCCACGTATCATCTCATTCACGAACGCTTTGTAAGGAAGCTTAAGTAGCAGAGCCCCAAACACACTGTGAGTCAGCGACAGAGCCCAACTCCAGTCCCTTCTGCTGGCCTCCATAGCCCCTTCTCTTGGCCACTACACAGCCTGTCAACAAAATATCCAATCCTACAAAGTTTGGGTCTTAAGACCCTATTAGGGCTGAAAAGAGTACCAGAATGGAAAATATAGAGGGGCACCCCAAAGTAGCTGATTTCATTGGTCAGACATTTTAGTTTCTTTCTTTGTCTTATTTTAAATGGAAAACAGCAAAACCGGAATAAAATTTATCTTGATGGCATGTGCATGATAATTCAAGACGCATATTATAATTTATTATTAAATTCTTACAAAAGAAGTAAATGAAAGAAAGTGTGCACACATGTATCTGTATATGCAAACATGTGTCTTGTGTGCATGTGAGTCTGTGTGTACATGTGTCTGTGTGCATGTGTCTGTGTGCACGTGTGTCTGTGTGCGTGCATGTACCAGCATGTGTGTGCTTGCTGAGGCTTCCTTGCTGACATGTTATTTTATTTTGAAAAGATAATTTTTGTGATCCATGGTCCTTGGGGGAATTCTAGCATTAGAACTTTCAATATGTAGATTATTTTTTAAAAAATTAAGCCATGTTTCTTTTGAGTTTCAAATTCATACTACAACTAAATATAACGAACACAGGGTGTTACAGGTTGAATTGCATGCTCCTAAAAAAGGTGTGTTGAAGTACAAACTCCTAGTACCTGAAAATGTGACCATATTTGGAAATAGGGTCTTCAAAGATGGAATCACATTGGGATCAGGTATTTAAGGTAGGCCCTAATCCAAAGATGACTAGAGTCCTTGTAAGAAGAGGGAAATTTGGACCCAGTCTCATGGGAAGAATGTCACGTGACAAAGAGAGGCAGAGATTGGAGAGATGCAGCTGTAAGCCAAGGCTCCCCAAAGGTCCATGGTCCCCCAAAAGCTGGGAGAGGCAAGGAGGAATTCCACCCAGAGTCTCCAAGGAAGCATGGCCCTGCTGGCACCTTGGTGTTGGAATTCTGGCCTCCATAACTGTAAGAGAATAGATTTTGTTATTTTAAGCCACCCTATTTGCAGTACTTTGTTATGGCAGCCCCAGGAAACTAATCCACAGAGGGTCGAGCAGGAAAGGGAGGGTGCTGTGGGAAGAGGCTCATGCACTGTTGAAAAGGAGAAGAGAAATACCAGTGACATGGGGAAGAGGTGACGTGTTCTGGAAAAAGAGGAAGTCTTGACGCATCTACTTTCTTGTTTAGATTTTCTTAGAATTCAAAATACGTATGCACAGGGAGGTTTGTGTGAATTGGGCGTTGCAGACATAATCAAGGAAAACCATCCACAAATCTTGCTGCACATATGTATAAAGTCTAGCCACAATGGTTGGGGTAACTCACAAAATGGAGCCAACCACTTATCATAATCACTAAAAAGAATGTCACATCACGTGCGTGTGTGTGTGTGTGTGTGTGTGTGTGTGTAATGTAGTCAATTCAACAGCATTGAGCCTCATTAAAAAAAAGAGTGTGTTTCAGGGAATTTCCTATCGGAGGTTTTTCCACTCTGGATCTCATAAGTAGACAATGTTGCCCCCAATTCCAGGGTCTCAATACGACAACCCTCAGAGTTCTTTAAATCAGACATGCGTGAAGATTGCAGAAGAATTAGATAATTATTACGGGATAAGCCGCAAGAGGAAGTATGTATTATTCACCATACAGATTTACATAGAATGATCTAGATAGGGTATGGGGCAGGTCCTGAAGCGAGTCACCGTTTTGTCCCCACAAGGGAAGAAGAGAGATGTCCCATCAGGGGGACAATTGTCCCCACAGGACAATCTGGGTGAAGGGTTGGTCTGGGGGCCCTGCTGTTACCTTATTTGTCTTCAGGCCAGACAGACGTTCTGCACTCACAGACCTGCTTCCTTGCAGGAGTTTGCTTCTTGCCTTTGCTCCCATCCAAGCTCAATGGCTCTTTTATTCTTTTAACCCAATGAGACTGGGTCTCTCTGACCGAGCAAACTCTGCTTGCAGTCTCAGGTTGGTGTTCTCCTTTGCAGCTGTGACAATGCAAAGACTATATTTGTATTCCCACTTCAGGGAAGCTGCCTTTTCCTTTTTTACTTATGATACACACTGTCACCAGATTCTGCCTCCATTCTATGGTTCAGTGCACGCCCTTTGGATCTCACCAGAGCTCAGATTCAGCCATGCCATTGAGTAGTTGCTTGACACTGAACAAATTTCTTAAATGGGCTTGCTACCATCTCAGGGCTTTAGTAAATGTCAAATGAGGCCATTTTTAAAGTAGGTCTCTTTTATTTTAAGAAAGAGAAGCTTATTCACACCGGCACTGTTGGGGGCGGTGGTGGTGGGAGAGTTAGACCAGAGTGGTAAAGGGACTCTAAGACCCTCCCAGAGTGAGCACAGGGAAGTTTATCTTGCTTCCCTTTTAGATGATGCAGGTTCACGCAGTCGTGATGGAATGACCACACTTGCCCCCCCTCTGCTTGTGTTCTGGTTCCTCTCTCCCTTTCTCCATGCACGCACCAGGGTGAGCACGTCCTTCCCCAAGCACGCACAGGCTAGCTTAGCGGCTGCTGTTCTCTGCTCAGCTCCCAGCTAATTCATGCAACTCCTCCCCCACGGCCGTCTCAAAAGCAGCCTGTCCAAAGCAGCCTTACTGTTTCTTGCCCAACCTCCACCTCTAACCCTTCTCGATTTTCCACATTTCAGAAACTTGTGCCCCAGATCACCCAGCTACTCCAGCTGGGACCATCAGCCCACACTAGTTCCACCAGCACCTGCCGTTGAGGCCATGTGGACTCCATCCCAAATCTGTCACTTGCCCTGCCCCACCCGGACCCTGGTCCTCGGTGCTCATCTCTTTCTTTGCACCTTGGCCTTCCCATCTATGCTCCACCCTGCAGCCCAGTGACCTTGACTGCTTCTCAAACTGCAAATGAGCTTATTTGAATTTCTTCGTTACAACCCTCCAGGGGTTTCCCAGGCACTTAGAGTAATATCTAAACTTCTTACCGCTGGCTTCTGAGGCCCTGAATGACCCCATCCTTGCCAACTTCTCTGGCCTCCTCTCAGGCACTTCTTACTTGTGAATTCAGAGCCACATTTCATGCTTAGGTTATCCCTACCTCAGGGCCTTTGCACTTGCAGTACTCTCAGCCTGGGCTTCTCTCCTGCCTGACCCTCCACGGCAAGCTCCTCAGGATCCCTTAGGCCTCAGCAGAAGTGGCACCACCTGTGTAAACCATGCTACCCAAAGCAGGGCATTGTGCCACAGTGTTCCCAACCTCAGCCTGCTATTGTTTCCTTCAGAAAACACGATTTGTGATTATTCTTATCTTCTATTTTTATTACAGTGCAACGTAACATAAGATGCACTAATTTTAGCATGCAGCTTGATGAGCTTGATGAATTATTGCATATCTATACCCGTGTAGCCACCACCCATATGAAGAAATAGAACATTCCTGCAACCCCAGAAGATTGGCCGTATCCTGTCCAAGTCCATCGCTGCAGTGCCTTCCTCCCTCATTCCCAGAGAAAGCTGCCGTTCTGACTGCTCTCACCATTGATTGGTTTTGCCTGTTCTTGAACTTTACAGAAATGTGATAGTACAGCATCTAGTCTGTTCTGTGCACCTTCTTTGCCTGAGCAGATGCTTTGAGGTTCAAATCGTAGCTGTGCGTAAAATAGTTTGTCCTTTGGTATGACTGTCCCTTTTTATGAATGGTAGATTGTATGATTATGACATAACTTATTTATTTATCCTTTCAGGCTGTTTCCTCTTGTTAGCTGTTACAAATAAAACTGCTAAGGACATTCTTGCATGTGCCTTTTGGTGAACCTAAGAACTCATCTTTCTTGTTGGATATGCACCAGATACTGAATCGCTGGATCATAGGGTAAGTGTGTGTTTTGATTTAGCAGATTATATCAATAGTTTTAGTTTTTATTTTTATTTGTGTCTCCCCTACTGGAATTAATCTCCATGAAAGCTAGGACCTGTCTATCTCGTCTACCTTTACATTCCTAACACCCAACACAGTGTCTAGCACATCTTTAAGTGCTCAGTTAATATTTGCAGAAACAATAAGTATTAGCTTCTGTTCATTCTGCTTCTGAGTCTCCATTTCCCTTATAAATTTTGCCTCCTTGCATCTCCAGCTGTTCACGTGCTCTCATGGTACTTGAATCAGCTCTGGTTGTGAGAATCATCTCTCATTGTGAAGTACCATATTCCCTTCGTGGTTTTGCAAATTCCAGAGAGAACCTGAGGAATCAGCTGCCCTTCCCAGTCAGCTGGGATGATCAGACACGGTGATGACCAGATTCAACACTGACCCCCTGGGGCTTGTGACCACCCTGAAACTATCAGGTGTAGCTGCTGATGAGAGTCACACAGCCAACCCTTGTTCACTCACCTCTGTGCAATAATCTGTAGGATTGACCCTGTGGCTGGAATTTTAACACTTGGCGTGACATGCACATGTATGTCTTAATACTTGGAACAGTGCCTGACATAAAGTTAATACTCAACAGACAAACTACTATTATTAGTAAACATTTTCACTAGTATGACAAGTCCTTCTAGTGATGTCATAGTTCATAATCGATGTTCACTAGAGTAGACCATCAAATATTCCTTAAAGGAGAACCACAGTCTGGGAACATCAGTCTTTCATTTATACTTGCCCAATGTTGTTTGGAATATGTGGATTATAAAATACAAAATTCTTAATAAAATTTTGTTAGCCAAATTATGTAGTAAACAGGAATGCATCATTCAAGGGGTACATACATTCTAACTTTTTTAAAAGAAAGGGGCAGAGTCTTTTATGTTAAAACTCAACATTTTATACCTGAATGTCCATCTGTACGGACAGACTCAAGGTGACCCCCTGGACGCGACCTCCTGGTAGTCACACCCTGGTGTGTTCTCCTTTTCTTCAGTATGGGCAGCACCTGTAACTTGCTAACCAATAGAATATGCTAAAGATGACAGGGACAAGACATATGGGGTTAGTTGATATAAAACTATACTATCCCTCTTGCTGGAGTCGCTCTCTTCCTTGTTGACTTTCAGGAAGCAAGTAGCCTTGTTGGGAAACCCTGCATAGTAAGGAACTGCAGACCCAGCTAGGAAGAAAAGGCAGTCTCCAGCCTGCAAGGACCTCCAGCTCACAGACTCCATAAAACAAGCCCCCTCATCCCAAAACCACAAGGAACTAAGTTCTGCAAATAAGGACGTAAACTTGGAAGTGGGTCCTCCGCAGTCAAGCCTCAGATGAGACCACAGCCCCAGCCAACTTCATTGCAACCTAGTAAGACCACAAAGCAGAGAACTCAGCTACACTGTGCCCAGATTCCTGACCCATGGAAACTGAGATGACAAATATGTGTTGTTGTAACCTTCTAAGTTTGTGGTAATATTGTTCCACAAAAATGGATACCTAATACATAATCCATTTTGTCATTTAGCTTACATCTATGAAGAGCATACTGGATCATAGGGTAGTTCTATTTTTTTTGTTTCAAAATACTAAGGAGGTACAAATTATTTTGTTACATGGAGTGTTTTATAATGCTTAAGTCAGGGCTACAAGTGCCCATCACCCAAATAGTGGGTAGTTTTGCATTTTATATTTTTAGAAACCTCAATACTGTTTTCTTTTTCTTTTTTTTTTTTTTTTGAGACAGAGTCTCACTTTGTTGCCCAGGCTAGAGTGAGTGCCATGGCATCAGCCTAACTCACAGCAACCTCAAACTCCTGGCTCAAGCAATCCTTCTGCCTCAGCCTCCCAAGTAGCTGGGACTACAGGCATGCGCCACCATGCCCGGCTAATTTTTTCTATATATATTAGTTGGCCAATTAATTTCTTTCTATTTATAGTAGAGACGGAGTCTCGCTCTTGCTCAGGCTGGTTTCGAACTCCTGACCTTGAGCAATCCGCCCGCCTCGGCCTCCCAGAGAGCTAGGATTACAGGCGTGAGCCACCGCGGCCGGCTCAATACTGTTTTCTATAATAGTTGTACTAATGTACATTCCCACCAACAGTGCGTAAGGGTTCCCTTTTTTCCACATCCTCACCAACAGTTGTTACCTTTAGTCTTTTTGATAGTAACCATTCTAACTGGAGTGAGGTGATAGCTCATTGTGGTCTTAATTTGCATTTCCCTATGATATTTAGCATCTTTTCATATACCTGTTGGGTATTTGTGTGTTTTCTTTTGAGAAGTGTCCATTAAAGTCTTTTTCCCATTTTTAAATCAGACTACTGGGGATTTTTTTCCTATTGAATTGTTTAAGTTCTTTATATATTCTAAGTATTAACTCTTTGTCAGATGTATAGTTTGTAAATATTTTCTCCCATTCTGAAAGTTTTCTCTTCACACAGATTTTTTTTTCTGTGCAGAAGTTTTTTAGTTGGATCTAGCAATCCCACTACTGGTTATATGTCTGAAGGAAATGAAATCAGTATTTCAAAGAGGTATCAGCACTCCCTTGTTTGCTGCAGCTGAGATAACGAAATCAACCTAAGTGTCCAACAAAAGATGAATGGATAAAGAAAATGTGGTATATACACACAATGGGATACTACTCAGCCATAAAAAAAGAATGAAATCCTGTCATTTGTGACAACATAGATGATCCTGGAGGACATTATGTTAAGTGAAATAAGCCAGGCATGAAGAGCCAAATACTGCATGTTCTCATTCAAGTGTGGAGTTTTAAAAAGTTGATATTTTTAAATCAACTGGGTCATAGAACAGTGGTTAACCAGAGGCTGGAGAGGGTAGAGAGAGAAAAGGAGAATGGAAAGGAGAGTCAATGGGTACAAAGTTTCAATTTGAAAGGAAGAATAAGCTCTAGTGTCTTATTTCATAGTAGGGTGAATATAGTAAAAAAAAAAAGTGTTGTACATCTCAAAATAGCTAGAAGATAGAATGTTCCCACTACAATGAAATGATAAATGATTAAGGGGATAGATATGCTAATTATCCTGATTTCATCATTACACAATATATACATACATCAAAATATTATATTTTACCCCTAAATATGTACAATTATTATGTGTTAATTAAAAAAACATAAAAATAAAAAAGGAATGATTGGTTAGATAAAATAAAAACCATACAAAAAAGAGTATACTATGTCCCAAACAAAATATTGGACATCAGATATAGGACATCATGTAGTTATCAATCAACACAAATATGACCAGTATGAAAGCCATTCCCCATTCTGTATGTAACAGTTACAGAGACACCAAACGATGACACAGAGAAAATCTGAGACAGCACAGCACTGGTACCACTCACCTTATTTAATGTTTTTTCCCATTTACTATTTCCCTTCAAGCAAGATTAAATGTTTCCAGCAAAACAAATTCACTTGGTATAGCTGTTGTATCTAACTAAATTATCATATTTTAATATAAAATCATTGATAAGTTTCAGAGTTTCTGCAAGAAGTTTGAGGAATGTCACATCACAGAAGGACAGGCATAGGGATCTCCCAGTCTGGTTAAGCTATACACTCCTTTGGCAAACTGTGTTGTCTATCAGGTCTGTTGTCAATGCACCAGGCAATCTTCCAGAGAGCTAGGTTGGGGGTACACAAAATATCTTTTTTATTATAAGAACTATTCTGGATATGAATGTAAAATTAATATTTCTGATTATATGCATTGTATACTATGGTTAAATGATTCTGTATTTCTGTGGTCAAATAATTGGAGCTGTCTTGGTTTTTAGCAACTGTGGATTTTGTGGTTAAATTATGTTGTCTAGTTTTGTTTCAACAGCTGTGTCTATATGTATATGTGTTTGTGTATTTGTAGATGATTTTTCACACAAGTTATAGGTCATTGTAACTAAGCCACAAAAACCTATGATACTAGTCTCTATGTGGAAAGACTTCATAAGTCACTCCAACTTCTGGTTTTTATCTTGTCCTGTGAATCATTTATGGGGAACTTGAAATTGCTTCCAAGTCTCATGAGCAGAGAGTGAAATCCTTATTATTAACTTTTAGAGACAATTACCATGAGGAGCAATTATAGAATAGAATTGCCCTCCTACATAGCAAGTATAAAATTTAACTCTTCTACATTAACTCTGATGTTTTTAGTTCATTTGTAAGAATAAATTTTTCTAGGAAACTGACAGTTCCATTATCTTGAACTTATTATTTTTCCAAATCTGAAACTTTGTATAAGTTTCTAAATTACTGATTTAATTTATGGTGTTCTTATGTTATATTGTTGTATGCTTCTCTGTTTTTTATTTTCATAAAAGTATAGTTTCCTCTATAAATAAAGAACATCATACAAATAAGACTTTCGTGTTTGTGTTTGTGCCTTGAGTGGGCAGCATGGAACAGAGCCTCTTGCTCACCCAAGATGGACATGGAGCCTGAGTGAGAATAAACAATTGTTCAAATCTCACGGGATTTGGGATTTTCTGTTACTGCGGCATACCCTGGCACATCCTGACTAATACACTAACCTTTTGAGATCAATGTGTTAAAGAAAAATTGCACAGAAACAAAAATGTGGTAAAACAAATATTTTTATGCACTCTTTTATAAATTATTCAGAAGAACTTATTGCAAAAAACATCCCTTTAGAGTTTAGTAAATGGTTTATATATTGAATCATTATGGCCTAATATAGATATTTATAAAATTTTACAGTATCTCAGCTAAGGCAAATTAACACTTGCAAATTTTTGAAAGTCCTTTAACTAAAATAAAGTTTTAAAATAATATGCTTATCAAATGATGATACCATATTTATTGAAGGATAATTTATTTTTCTTCTCATTAATATGCTTAAAAGAATTAATTATTCAGAGCATCTTGGGGAAATTGCTGAATTTAGGACTAAGGCAGATGAAGTACAAGGTGTGTCAGGAGCATTTTGCAGTACCCAAAGGTAAGGAAGTGTTGAAATAAATACATAAATGGATAAATGGATAGATGAATTGATAGATGGATTGATGAGTAGATGGATGGATGGGTGGATGAGTGGATGGATGGATGGATGGATGTGTGGGTGGATAGCTGGATGGATAGATGGATGGATGGATGGATGGATGGATGGATGGATGGATGGATGGGGGCATATTCAAAGGATAAGGAACAAACCTGGAAGGCCTCCCAATGGCTATGTCTGATACAGTTTTAGCAAAAAAATAAATACCATGTTATTGGATTATAATACAGGATATAATATAAACACTCATGAGTCCATACTGAAATAAATGAGTGACTAAATAAGTACATAAATGGAGGAAAAGGAACAAATCTTTCTTCTAGATTTTCAAGTCATATATATAGATACTTCCCCTTCTAAGAGGTGGGTCTCAATTGCTACCCTTTTTCAACCTTGATGGTAGGTTAGACGTGGTGATTCACTTTGAAAAAATAAAGTATGGAAAAGTAAAAAAAATATTAACAATTTAATAATTCTTAACAGTGGAGAAACCTAAAGACACAACAGCACTACTTTAACCAAATGATGAAAGTTACAATCACCTGTGATGTCATATGGATACCATGTACCTCCTAACAAAAGGTGAGGAGAAGAGCACTTAACCTCTGTCCTATTCTTTCCGAAATCCCATGACCCTGTAAGGAAAATAACAGATAAATACAGTTTGGGAGTTATTCTATAGGACACCTAGCCAGGACTCCCCAATATTCTCTGGGTCATGAAAAATATGGAAAGACCAAGAAACAGACAGTAGGAGATTGGAGAGACACAACTGAATGCAGTGTGGTGCCTTGGATTAGATCTCAGAACAGAAAGAACACTGAATGGAAAAACTGGTGAAATACAAATAGGATCTGGAGTTTAGCAAAGAGTAATGTACCAATGTTAGCTTCTTAGTTGTGACCAGTGTACCATAGTAACAGAAGATGTTGACAGTGGAGGAATCTGAGTAAAAGGTATATGAGAACTCTCTGAACTGTCTTTGAAACTTTTGCATAAACATAAAATTATTCCAAATTAAAAAGTTTATTTTTGAAAAAGGATCTGTTAAATGGAATCATTCAACTTCCACCTTTTTTGTGCCATCATATTCATCAGATGTTAGTCAAGTTTTCTTTGTGTAACCAACTGGTCACCAAAAAGGCAGCATTTGGGCTTTGCTCCCTGCCACCTGTTAAGGGTACGTAGTTGAAAGTAAAGAAACAAGAGTGTTGTATTTAATACACAATGATTGAGCATAAAAGCTTGCATTAAATTACAGATTCAATTGTGAAGGTATATTACAGTGATTTTAAAGAGAATTTTAATCAGTGTGCTGATGTCTATTGAACTTAATTATACTTGAACACAAAACAAGACCAAAGCAATGGCTTTCTGTGACCAGAGCAGGGTATTTTAGTTTTTACATTTAATCAGCATACATGTAAACCTGCCTGATAAATAGACTCTATTCAGTGAGAAAATAATTCTAGAATATTATGTAATCTGTGGAGAATATTATATAATCTGCATTAATAATAAAGAACTCAAAAGTAAATTGGAAATGAAAAAAACCTGTAGCCTAGAAAATTATGATTTCTCCTTCTCCACCTTATGTTGAAGAACATCAAAATTCACACCTAGATTTGTTAGATACCAACTAATTCCCTAAAGATTTCTGTCATATTTTCATATTGTTCTGTTCATCTTTCAATATCAAAATGCAGTGCTTGGTAACTGAAGGGTTAAGAACATAATAAATAAGTAATACTTTTAAAATTTTAAAAATTATTTTAAATGTCGATAATGTTTCATGACTATAAACACTAACACTCAAATGGATAAATGAAGAATTTCTTTTCCTATCCTCTAAATATAAAAGCTTTCTGAATTCTACACTCAAAATTTGGGATGTACTATTACAATACAAATAACAAAACTGAATTGTAATTTGAAGAAGGGAAAACAAATAAAAGTTGTATACCTTTACCTTTAATGACTGACATTAAGTTTGAAACCCCACCCCGTGTTTGAGGTCCATTTCTAATGTTTCCTCGTTCATCATAACTTTGATCTTCCCTATTGCCAGGCAAGGGAAAAACCCCAAATCCCTTGCATAGTTCCTTCACATTTAATGGCATGCACTTATTTATTTTATGGCATGCATTATTTCTACCACGGTCACATTGTTGTATTACGTGATTCCCTTTCCAGACTAGACAATGCATTTCTTTAGCGTTCAAATCCACTTTTAGGGCACCTTCAACACCCCCCTGCACCAATGAGAATAAAGTCCTCGGGAATGTTTGTGGGAGGAAGGGGGACAACGAATGCTGCTGCTTCTTAGAACTCAGGCCACCGCCACCGCGCACGACGTGCTTGGCATCCCCGACATCAAAAAAATGTTCAGTATTGTTTGTTTCCCTCCAGCCAGAAGGGCTTGTCTGGAAAACGTCTGAGAAGCCCCGGGAAGAAACGCTACACAACCCCTGGATCTACCTGACTTATCTCAGCCTAAAGTCATCCGATCTTGCTCTTGCCAGTGAGGCGTGTCGATAAAGTCAAACGCAAGGACGTGCTTTGGTTTCGAGCCTCCACCGATGACAGCTGCATGAGCTGATTTAATGGGTTCTGTGCAGATAAAGGCAGGGATTTGCAATGTGAAAAGTGTCTTCGCAGGTGAGAAGACAAAGATCTCTGACATGCTTATTTCTCACCGCTCAGGTCCCCGACCCGGGCCTGGAAGCACATCAAAGGCCGCACCTTTCCAGCTTTTCATGCTCCTAGCCTGCCTTCTCTCCCTTCCTGACTGCACCCCTGCGCGGCTCGCCAGCCAAACAATGCAGTTATTATTCTCCCGGGAGAAGGATAATTACCTCCACGGCCAGGTGCCAGTAGTAAGTTTCCTTGTGTCCAATTACCGTGCGGTAAAACGGCTGAAGCTCTGTTTTTAAATTTTGTTTTCTTTTTCTTTTTTTTTTTTTTAAGCCTTCACTGTCATGTTGCCAGACACTGGCCCGGAGCCCCGCTATCAACACGGGGCATCTAGCTTTGTTCTGAACTTGGGTCCCATTGTCTTCCACTCTCTGCCCGACCTGGCGTCTCATTATATTTCTATCTCCTTATCAGTGCCGGTGAGCAGGAGAAATCAGCTGCAGTAAAGCGTGAGCTGCCATCCCACCGTTTCCATTGCTCCAACAGCACAGAGATTGTTTTCTTCGCTGATCAGCTTAGACGCAGTGGTAGTGATCATACAGAGAAACGATTGTCTTGAATGGGGTGAGGGTGATTTTAATAAGATAGGGAGGACAGTGATGGGACCTTTTGCCTTTTGAGTGGCATCTAAAAGCTCCCCACTGGCCCACTCTGTTAGCTCAACCAGGATTTATGAAGGAAATACACAAAACACAAGTGAATGGCATTAAGTCCTGGCATTAGGACATTTTGTCTGGGGGACAGGTATGTGCTATGAGATGCTTAGCACCCTCCCATGCTTTTAGTTGCAGATAATGCTAATAATTATCACTAACATTTGAAAAATGCCTTTAATATACCAGATATCATCTTAAGCATGTGTATTATCCAATAGGTTCCCTGAACACTAACAAGGTAATAGTTAATTCTGTTTTGTTAAAGAAGATCTTAAAGCTTGGCAAGATTAGCATTCCAATGTTACCAAGCTAAGAAGCAGCAGAAGACAGGTCTGTTTTATGTCAATGCTCAAACTCTTAAGCACTGTGCTATAATGAGAACCTCTCACCTCCACCAGACTATTTCAGGGGAAGTAGTGCCCCGACAGCAACAAAACACTTTGGAAAACAGTTCCCATGCAGTGGGGTCCCGGTCCTCCCACCACACTACGCTGCGGGTACTCCAGTGCTTGACTTACCTGGTGGAGCATAAACAAGCTGACTTGTTGAGGGCTCTACTGTTTTACCAGGTGTGATAATTAGTTTTGTGTGTCAACTTGACTGGTCATGGGGTGCCCAGATTAATCATTATTTCTGGGTGTGTCTGCAAGGATATTTCAGGATGAGATTAGCATTGGAATCAGGATAAGGAATCAGTAAGGTAGATCTCCCTCCCCAGTGTGGGGGTGCCTTCTCCAACCCCTAAGGGACTGAATGGAACAAGAGGCAGAGGAAGAAGGAATTAGCCCTTTTGCTTCTTGCTTGCCTGCTTGAGCTGGGACATCTCATCTTCTCCAGCTCTTGGACTGGGAATTATACCATCAGCTCCTCTGCTTTTCAGGCCCTCAAACTTGGACTAAATTATGCCACCAGCTTTCCTGGGTCTGCAGCTTGTGGACAGCAGACCATGGGTCTTCGCAGCCTCCGTAATCATATGAACCAATTCCTCATAATAAATCCCCTATCCTATGTCTGTGTACACATGTAGCTGCATATGTATCCTGGTTCTGTTTCTCTGAAGAGCCCTGGCTAGTACACTGGTGTTTTAAACAATTATAACACTTTGCTAGCCACTAGTATTAACCTGCAGATTGCTAGAAATTGTCACCAGTCAACCCATTCCTTTTACCTAGTCCCCGGGATCTAGTGTGTAGGATCATGTAACCCTCACAGTTGACAAACCCAAAATCATGTGAACATGTCAGGATGCCTGTTCCCACATTCGAGCACAGCTTTCCCTTGTTATATAGGAACAGCTTCTGCAGGTGTTGATTATCATCTGGCTTTGCTGAAGGCCACATGTCCAGATTCATTTTTGTGTTCAGCTCTGGCGATGGCTAGAGTCCCCCAGTCAGTGGAGATCTAGCGAAAAGCTCAAAGGTCTTTTCTATGACTTGTGTAGAGACATTCTCCAAGAATTTTTCAAACTCTTCCGACTTGGAAGGGGTAGGGACAGGGTGGGATGGAGGCCCCTGAGCTGGAGGTCAAGGCACAAGTTCTTCTCAGGCTCCCTCCAATCTTCTGCCGCTGCTGAAACAGCTATTGTTTGTATGTCCCCTGCAGCTCCATATATATTGTTTCTTTCATGATCCTTGGACCCAGACTGAGGACTTTAGCTCTTAGAAGCCCCCATTCCCATCTCTCTCTTCCTCACAGACGCACGCGCGCGCCCGCTCACACACACACACACGGACTGTTAGAGACTGAAAGTTTGTGTCTCCCCAAAACTCATGTATTGAAATCCTACCCACTAATGTGGTAGTACTGGGAGGTGGGGTCTTTTTGAGGCAATAGGGTTAGATGAGGTCATGAGGGTGAAGCCCTCCTGAGTGGGATTAGTGCCCTTACAAGAGTCCTGAGGAGCTTCCTCTCTTCATCGTGAGAGGGCACAGCAAAAAGATGGCTGTCTAAGAACCAGGAAGTGGGCCCTCACAGCCACCAGATACGCTGGTGCCTTGATCTTGGACTTCCCAGCCTCCAGAACTGTGAGAAATAAATGTGTATTGTTTAAGCCCCTCAGTTTGTGGTATTTTCTTTAGCAACCTCAGCTGACTCAGACATGGACACACATGCTCTCTCTCTCTCACACACACAGACACACACACACACACAGGCTCACCTCTCTCTGTCTCTTTCTTGGATACATATTCACTCTCATTCTCACACACAATCACACATGTTCACACTTTGAGACACATGTGTTCATTTCTCTCTCTCTATCTCACACACCTCTTAAACACCTACACAAACAAGCCTTTATATGACATCCTATTACTATTATTATAATACCAATTATACTACTATAATACCTATAATACTACTATTATAATAACCTATTTCTTTGGGGGAAGTTGAAGGGTATTTTACGTCACACTCTAAATACATGCATTTAAATGTTAGATTCTTGTTCATAAAAGTCCTTCAGACTTTTGGTGATGTTCTGGGTGATGTTTTGGGTGATGTTCTTCCCTCTTCTCTCTCCGTCCCTTCCCGCTCCCCTCTCCCCTCCGTTCTCCTCTATGTCCCCAGAGTCCAATCACCTCCAGCAGAAAGAAGCTCAGCTCTCTTTGTTCCTTTGTCTTCTGCTTCCAGGGTCTCCCCAATTTTTTCCTGGAAGCTTTAGGAAGTAGGAAGTTTCATTCATATTCACATTTTCAAAAAAATTTTTTAAAAGATTTGAACAATTATAAAACATAAATACTATGATATCAAATAATTCTCCAATCTTGATAATTAGAATTAATTATGAATTCAAATTTGTATATTATTCTAGAAAATATAAGTGGTTCTTTATCCCATCAAAGAATCTTTAATGAGCTCACAGCTTGATCTAATCTGGTCAGGTGAATGAGTAATATGTTCTCAACTACAATATTAGCCTAGATAAGTAGGATGATCAGTTTGTTGGCAATTTTTAAAAATAGTAAATTCTTTAATAATACTTTCCAGTCATTCCCATTATTTGGCAGTTAATTCAAGTGACGTTTTCTCTGAATTTCAGCTAAGATCCTTATGAAAGAGGGTATGTCAAAATCACAAATCATACCCTGGTCAATGCTGTCTGAGGCTAGTTAGGACAATATAGTGTGATGGGTAGAACACGGGCTGGGCTGGAAAAACAATGTGAGTGCACACCCCAACCTGTCACATACTGCCTGTGCAATTGCTACCAATAGAATTAAGTCCCCCCAAAACGACGTCGAAGTCTTAACCCTCAGTGCCTGTGCATGTGACTTTATTTGGAAACAAAGTCTTTGCAGATGTAATCAAGTTAAGATGAGGTCATTAGGGTGGGCCCTAATTCAATATGATGGGTGTCCTTATAGAGAGAAATTTGGACTCAGACACGCATATGAAGACGAAGGCCTGGTGACCACAGAAGCAGAGCCGGGAGGGGGTGACGCAGCCCAGGCCGAGGAATGCCAAGGGTTGCAGCCGCACCCAGAAGCTGGGAAGGGAGAAGGAAAACTGCTATTTAGATTCTCAGAAGACATTTGGCCCAGCCGACACCTTGTCTTTAGCTATCTAGCTTCTAGAACTATGAGAGGATAAACGTCTGTTGTTTCCAGTCTCCTGGTTTGGGGTACTTTGTGATACCGTGGCAGCCAGTGTGTGCTATGGTAGGCACGGCAGCCTCAGGACCCCAGAATCTCCATCTGTGTAAAGGGCAAAGAATAACACTGATAATAGTACTTCCCTAATGAGTTTATTATGAGGATTTGATGAGCAGATGTATGTTACATTCTTCGCACAGTATCTGACACTTACTGCATGCTCAGTATTGCTAGGTTTTATTAACAAATGCTAGCTATTAATACTATCTCACACAAACAGGTGGGGAACCTTCACCCCAGGTAGCTATCATTCGAGTTCTCTCTCATTCATCAACCCAGGCACGTGCACCATTTCTAAAACATGTCTACCTTAATGGAACTAACTATACAGTTGATTACAGTTGTATTCTTCTTAATTTAGAGCTGCAAGCATTTCGTAAGAAACTTTCCATAAACAGCTATTGAATGAAACCATTGAATTGTAAGGAATGAGCTTTTGGTCATCACCTTGATATTCTCCTTACCTGTGCTGCATGCAACCCAGACATTTGTTACACAAAATCTGCCTTGATCAGCAAGACTTACCTGGTCCCTTGAGCCTTGTAAGATCTGTGGCTTCCCTGTTTCTTCAGATTCTGTAACCATGGAAATCGACTTCTGCCTTGATGCTGCTGACCAAGCCTTGCTCTGACAAGACTAGGGCTAACACATTAAACAGACACAACATGGTCCTCCCTGCTCTTCTAATCCTCTACGATTTCCTAATTTTCTAAAATAAACATGCATTATTTTAATAATTTAAACTCATGGGTTACGTTCTTTTTAATACTCACTTCTAGTGTCAAGTCAAATAGAGACTGATAGAAAGAAAAATATAAAGGAAAAAAAAAATCAAACAATTCTGTTTCCAGTGTATATTTGTAGAAGTGCAGTATTACGCTACAAAATCCTGTGCCCATAATCTGTTTCTCTGTGCCTCAGTTTCCTTATTTGAAAATGGTGGTCATAAGGACCTACCTCTCAGACCTACTATGGGGATTGGATGTCATATAAAAACCTATCCCAGGGTCTGTCACAAAGTAAGTTCCAAGCCTGCCACTTTCTTCTCCCTTTACAATTTTCATGAGTTTTGAATAAATGTTGCTGAATGCAAAAGAAAACACAGTCCCAGCTTTGTAGGTAATGATGTTATCTGAATTTTTTTTTTTTTTTTACTGAATTATGTGGAAGGTAACTTCTGGAAGGGTTCCCAATGATTCCTGCCTTCTGGTGTCCACACCCTTATTTATACAAGTCGCTTTCATTGAGTATGCACTGGCCTGAGTGACCAGCTGCCAATGAGCAGAATGCAGCAAAAGTGATGGGAGTGCACCCTGACATTAGGTTACAGAAAGACTGCAACTGCCACCTCCCACACCCTCTCTTGCTCTCTCACGCACTTGTTCAGACAGAAGCCGGCCACCATGTCATGAGCTGCCCAGTGGAGAAGCTGGCAAGGCAGGGACCTGAGCCTGGTCTCCCGCTAAGAACTACGCAAATGAATTTGGAAATGGATCCTGCTCTAGTTGAGCCTTCAGACGACTGCAGCCCTGGCTGACACCTTGGTCGCATCTTTGTGGGAACCCCTGAGCCAGAGGCACCCCGCTAAGTCACCTGGATTCTGGACCAACATAAACTCAGAGATAATGAACGTTGTTGTATTAAGACTTTCTGTTTTGGTGTCATATGTGATGTAACAATAAGTAACTAATGCAGATCAATATGTTTTCATGCATTCATTCTCTGCTATTTTTATTCTAACCCTTCCAGGTGGCAACATTTTGTTATACTCGATTTTGTTGCACACAGACTTTCAAATAAAAGTTTGTTATTCTCATCCTAATTGCCCCTTAGTCCTGCATTCTGCAGAGACCGGTCTAGGTGCTACGTGCTGATAGAGGACATCATGCTTCGTTCCCCACAAATACCACGCACTGGTCCTAACCCCACTCCCTGATCGAACTCATGCCCCTGCAAAAGCTCTCTCAAAACCTGCCTTTTCCCTCAGAGGGGTGTGTGTGTAGTGACCACATTGGGAGGTTCTGCAGGTGGGGGTGCCACAGCTGCAGGGTGCATTGGCTTCTGGGAGAGTCCAGATAGTTCCAAAGTGCTGCGCTGTTGAATTACCAAAACGAAGGACAATGCCAAGTGAGGTCTGGGAAATGACCACAAAGAGTTGCATGGGAGCAGTTAGAAAATTGTTTTGCCAACCAACACACTTGTGCCAGAGCCCACTGATTTGTTTTGAAAACCACTTTAATGAGCTGAGATGGACATATGAAAAGCTGTTATCACTGATATTTTAAATTTTAAACTTGAATTTCTCCCAGGTATGCAACTGGAAGGGGAAAGGAACAATGAGTTGTGGAAGAGCTTTTGCCCCAATTGTCAAATATTTTACTGTTATGCAAATAAGAAGAATTAGAAGTAATTTTGGAAAAAGTGATCAAAAGATACATATAAAAAAAATTACAGTAAGTGTTTTTGGTTTCATTGAATTGAAAAAAAATACACATTTGCTCAAGTCATTGCCACGTTTAAATCATAGAGTAACAATATCTGTGTATTAATGTCCCAAGAGGCAAAATTGCCAGCAATTTATTCAGCAGGCAATATAGGGAAGTAAAAAGCAGATTTTTAGATCAAGTTTTTCAATTAACTACTTTAACGTACCCACACAAAAGTAGCCACAAGAACCCAAAGTTTTGCTGATTTTGTTGTTCCTATCACTTTGGACTCTGAGAACGAATGGACTCTGGCCACACTCCCCTTGGTAACTGCCACCCAAGAAGGTTCTAGAAGTACATCCTCCCTCCATTCTCTTAGAACTTGTAGTGGTTTTTTTTGTCTGATTTTTCTTGTCTGAGCACAGAGCAGCATTGGGATGTAAGGAATATTTCCTATAACTATTCCTGAAACAGCGTCATGTTTAAATGACCAGCAAAAACAAACACAGAAAACAAGAGTTGCTTTTTTGCCCTTCACCACAAAGAGAAAAACAGTGGAGGAATAATGTCACACCTGCCGGCTGAAGTTAGGAAACAGAACTGGAATGCAAAAGTTCATGTGTTCCTCTGCTGAGTGAGGCCCGAGTGTAAGGAAAGAAAGAAGGGTAGCATCAACATGCGGGTGGTTAAAACGATGGAAAGAAAGCAGCCCCATGGTTGTGTTTAATGGGATAAATAACCTGCTATGTTAACCCACCAGCCAAGGTGTGCCTCCTGTTTGATCTGTCTCCTGATGCTGTTTGGAATGTTGAGACGGCCCCAGAAGGAAGTAGGCATATGCCAAGTTGCCCGAGTTGCCCATGAGCCATCTGTTTTCCAAAGCTTGGACTTTGAGACCTTGCCCACTGCCCACTGGGTCACGTTCCCAGCTGGTACTAGTCACAGTGTGGAAAGGATTGAGGGATTGAGGATCTCCACCGGCCACTGCTTGGCCTGCCAGTGCATTGAGCAGGTCTACTCATTAAATGTCTGTGATGAGTCCAAAAGATTTTCATCTGGCTACAAAAGGGATTCCTAATAAAACATTTAAAAAACAGAGAACAAACAAAATTAATAACAGAAAAATTCTATAGGAATGTCTGAACACTGTCTTTTTCAGTTATTAAACTGTTCAGTCTCCTTCGGGTAATTTCTTGTGACTCAGTCCCCAAAATAAGCCCAGGCACTTGGCCAGGTACATGAGACAAGTCTTGCCATTTCTCTTCCCTAATTCTTATTTTAACAATTGTTATTATAAAACCTAACCTCTTTGTGAGGTGCCTGTTTTCATATTCTGGACCCCTTTCCCCACTTTGTTTAATTATCCTACATATATGAAAAAATGTTCACTGCCTCCAAATTATGTGTACGTGCATGTGTGTGTGTGTATGCGTGTGTATGTGTGTGTGTAAGGTTCTACATGCCTGTGTGGCTACTCACAGGAACATTGTGGGGAAAGCACTGGAGGAAGATTCTGGTAACTTACAGGTTCCCAAGGTGGAAAGGCACTTACGAACTTCGGTTTTCACATATTTTCAGTATTTGACATAATAAAACATACACCATAGACAAATGAAGTTTAGCACTCCAATCATTTAAAAATCTTCCTACATATTATTAGAAAGGGTGATTTCATCAGACATGTTTCTTAAATCAATATGCAATAAAGTCTAAAGTGAGGTCAACCCGTTTAGCAATTGACACCTCCATGGAAATAATAGGGGTGAGGTGAGGAGGGCACAGGACTTGGTATTTATTACGTTTCTGTTAATATTCTGCAGCTATGTGTAGCTTTCCTGGGTCATGCTCCTAAACTTCTCGGGGGAGTAGTTTGGGGATGGAGATGGGGAAGAAGAATACAGACTTTGTTCTTGAGTCTTGGATGTGATTACTTCTCCCACTTCTTGACAAATTATCAGTTCTTTCTAAATGTTTTTTTTTAAAAGGATGTGCATTGTGTTAGGAATATGATACATAGTTCCTTATAAATAAAAAATTGGTGTGCCATTTTATCAGAAAATGTAGGTATTGAGTCAAGAAAAATTTTAAAATCACATACTTTGCATCCTCATCACTAAACTTTATATATTATATTACATTCTAATAATCTTAAAACTAAGCAACAAATGACTAATGTATTAGTTTATTGTATGTAAATAATAATATATGATATTCAAATGATAGTTTTAAGGGAGTTTGAAATGTCTCTATATACATTCACATACTCGAATGTATGTGTATAATAGAAATAATATAAAATATACATATGTGTTATTGCTTTACATTAAAAGAACACAGGACATATTTATATGTACATTTCCATTTATGTCTTTATTTCCATCTACAGCTACACCAATTTCCTTTTATTTATTTATTTATTTTTTATTTCAGCATATTATGGGGGTACAAATTTTAAGGTTTCAATAAATGCCCTTTCCCCGCACCCCCAAAAGTCTGAGTCTCCATCATGACCATCCCCCAGATAGTGCACATCTCACTCATCATGTATGTATATACCCGCCCCCATCCCCCCCTCCCACCTGCCCAATACCCTATTACTGTAGTGCCTATGTGTCCACTTAGGTGCTGCTCAGTTAATACCAGTTTGCTGGTGAGTATATGTGGTGCATGTTTTTCCATTCTTGGGATACTTCACTTAGTAGTATGGGTTCCAGCTCTAACCAGGAAAATATAAGATGTGCTATATCACCATTGTTTCTTAGAGCTGAATAGTACTCCTTGGTATACATATACCACATTTTATTAATCCATTCTTGGATTGATGGGCACTTGGGCTGTTTCCACAGCCTTGCAATTATGAACTGTGCTGCTATAAACATTCGAGTGCAGGTGTCTTTTTTGTAGAGTGTCATTGGATCTTTTGGGTAGATGCCCAGCAATGGGATTGCTGGATCAAATGGCAGATCCAGTTGTATCGCTTTAAGGTATCTCCATATTGCTTTCCACAGAGGTTGAACTAGTTTGCAGTCCCACCAGCAGTGTAGGAGTGTTCCTCTCTCTTCGCATCCATGCCAGCATTTATTGTTTGGAGACTTTTTGATAAAGGCCATTCTCACTGGAGTTAAGTGATATCTCATTGTGGTTTTGATTTGCATTTCCCTGTTGATTAGAGATGTTGAGCATTTTTTCATATGTTTGTTGGCCATTCTTCTGTCTTTTTTAGAAAAGTTTCTGTTCAAGTCCTTTGCCCACTTTTTAATAGGGTTATTTGATTTTTTCTTGCTGATTTTCGTGAGTTCTAAGTATATTCTAGTTATCAGCCCCTTATCAGATGCGTAGGATGCAAAAATTTTCTCCCATTCTGTAGGTTGTCTGTTTACTTTCATGACTGTTTCTTTGGCTGTGCAGAAGCTTTGTAGTTTGATCATGTCCCATTTATTTATTTTTGTTGCTGCTGTGATTGCCTTTGGGGACTTCATAAACTCTTTGCCTAGGCCGATGTCTAGGAGAGTGTTTCCAACATTTTCCTCTAGAATTCTAATAGTTTCATACCTTAGGTTTAAGTCTGTTATCCAGCGTGAGTTGATTTTTGTGAGAGGTGAAAGGTGTGGGTTCTGCTTTAGCCTTCTACAAGTGGCTATCCAGTTTCCCAGCCACTTGTAGAAGTGGCTTCAATAAATGGGATTCAATAAATCCCATTTATTGAAAAGGGATTCTTTTCCCCAGTGTATGTTTTTGTCTGCTTTGTCAAAGATTAGATGGCTATATGAGGATGGTTTTATATGGGGATTCTCAGATCTGTTCCATGGTCAATATTCCTATTTTTGTGCCAATACCAGATTGATTTAATTACTACAGCTTTTTAGTATAGTTTGATATATGGCATATTAATACCTCCCATTTTGTTTTTGTTGCCTAGAATTGCTTTTGAAATTCGGGGTCTTCTTTGGTTCCATATGAAGTGTAAAATTATTTTTTCTATATCTCTGAAGAATGTTGATGGGATTTTAAAAGATATTGCATTGTATCTGTAGATCAGTTTGGGTAGTATAGACATTTTGATGATGTTGAGTCTGCCGATCCATGAGCATGGTATGGATTTCCATCTGTTTACATCATCTGCTATTTCCTTCCTCAGTGTTTCATAGTTCTCCCTGTAGAGGTCTTTTACGTCCTTGGTTAAGTATATTCCTAGGTACTTTAATTTCTTTGTTGCTTTTGTGAAAGGAATTGAGTCTTTGATTTGGTTCTCAATTTGATTGTTGTTGGCATATATGAATGCCTCTGATTTCTGTGTATTGACTTTGTATCCTGAGACTTTACTAAATTCATTGATCAGTTCCAGGAGTTTCTTGGTTGAATCTTTGGGGTTTTCTAAATATAATATCATATCATCAGCAAACAGTGAAAGTTTGATTTCTTCTGCCCCTATTTGGATACCTTTAATTCCACTTTCCTGTCTGATTGCTGTAGCCAGGACTTCCAGCACTATGTTGAACAGAAGTGGAAATAGTGGGCAGCCTTGTCTGGTTCCAGTTCTAAGTGGGAATGCTTTCAATTTTTCCCCATTCAGCATGATGTTGGCTATGGATCTGTCATCTATGGCTTGTATCATTTTTAGGTATCTTCCTTCTATGCCTATTTTATTAAGTGTTCGTATCATGAAAGGGTGTTGAATTTTGTCAAAAGCTTTTTCTGCATCTATTGAAAGAATCATGTGGTCTTGTTTTTGCTTCTGTTTATGTGGTGACTTGCATTTATAGATTTATGTATGTTGAACCATCCCTGCATCCCTGGGATGAAGCCCACTTGGTCGTGATGGATTATTTTTTTGATAAGCGTCTAGATTAAGTTAGCTAAGATTTTGTTGAAAATTCTTGCATCAATATTCATTAGGGATATTGGTCTGTAGTTTTCTTTTTTTGTTGCATCCTTTCCTAGTTTTGGTATCAGAGTAATATTCGCTTCATGAAAGGTATCAGGGAGGTTCTGTTCTTCTCGATGTTGTGGAATAGTTTCTGCAAGATAGGTACTAGTTCTTCTTTGTAAGTGTGGTGAAATTTGGGTGTGAAACCATCTGGACCAGGACTTTTCTTTTTAGGGAGATTTTTAATTGCTGTTTCTATTTCAGCTCTTGAGATTGGACTGTTCAGGGAATCTATTTCTTCCTGGTTGAGCCTAGGGAGGCTGTGTATTTCTAGAAATTTGTCCATTTCCTCCACATTTTCCAGTTTGTGTGCATAAAGATTTTTGTGGTATTCATAAATTATATCTTGTATCTCTTTGGGATCAGTTGTGATATCTCCTTTTTTGTTCCTGATGGAGCTTATTAGAGATTTCTCTTTTCTGCTTTTGGTTAGCTTAGCCAATGGCATGTCAATTTTGTTTATTTTTTTAAAGAACCAACTTTTTTGTTTTATTAATCTCCTGAATAGCTTCCCTGTTTTCAATTTTGTTTACTTCTGATTTGATCTTGTTAATTTCACTTCTTCTGCTGGGTTTGGGGTTGGTCTGTTCTTCTTTTTCCAGCTCTTTGAGTCATTTCATTAGATTATCTATTTGTGATCTTTTTGACTTTTGTTTATAGTCATTTATGGAGATAAACTTTCCTCTCAGAACTGCTTTAGCTGTGTCCCAGAGGATTTGATAACTTGTCTCTTCATTGTCATTTTGTTCATAGAATTTTTTATTTCCATCTTGATTTCTTCATTTATGAAGTAATCATTTAGTAGGAGATTGTTTAATTTCTACGTTTTTGTGTAGAAATGTGAGTTTCTGTTAGGGTAGATTTCTACTTTTATTCCACTGTGATCTGAGAAGGTACATGGTATGATTTCTATTTTTTTTTTTTTTTTGAGTTTTTTGAGGTTTACTTTGTGTCCTAGGATATGGTCAATCTTAGAGAATGTCCCATGAGCTGATGAGAAGAACATATATTCAGTGGATTTGGGGTAGAATGTCCTGTAAATGTCAGTCAGACCCAATTGTTCTAAAGTTTTGTTTAAGTCCATTATTTATTTATTAATTTTCTGCTTGGAGAATCTGTCTTGTGCCATCAGTGGGGTGTCCATAATCTCTGGTGATTATGGAGTTGCTATTAATCCATTTGCTTAGATCCAGTAAGGTTTGCTTTATGAATCTGGGTGTACCAAAGTTGGGTGCATGTATATTTAAAATTGTTATCTCTTCTTGTTGAAGTGTGCCCTTCACCATTATATGATGACCCTCTTTGTCTTTCACTACTCTTGTTGGTTTAAATACTAAATCATCTGAAATTAGAACTGCCATGCCAGCCTCTTTTGGCTTCCACTTGCTTGGAATACTGATCTCCACCCTTTTACTTTTAGTCTATATGCATCCTTGCAGGTTAGATGTGTTTCCTGAAGACATCATATACTTGGCCTGTATTTTCTTATCCATTCAGCCAGCCTATGTCTCTTGAGTGGAGAGTTTAAGCCATTCAAGTTTATTGAGAGAACTGATAGGTAAGGTAGATTACTGTTCATTCTGTTGGGTTGGATGTTGTTGCTTTGATTTCTCTCATGAGCCATTGTAATATCTGGTCTTTGATCTTTGGGTTTTGGTTGTTTTTATATTTGTGAGTTTTCATTATGGTGTTTTGTGCGTAACACTGTTTTGAGTACTTCTTGTAGGGCTGGTCTTGTCTTGGTGAATTCTCTGAGACTTTGCTTATCTGAGAATGTCTTTATTTCTCCTTCATATACTAAGCTTAGTTTTGCAGGGAATAAGAATCTAGGCTGGGCACACCCATTTCCTGTTCTGGGATCTTATAGCGTCTTCTGTACACCATTATATCTGCTCACATGGTGTGTTGTACTACCACTCTCTTTTTTACTATTTGTCTTTCTCTCTCAACTGCTTGCTCCTTGAAACAAAATCTGTTATTTCTTTTATTGTTGAATCCCCAATCATTGATCCAGTGCCTGGAATCTAATAAGTCTGGATCAAGTGTTTGGGGGAAAAAAAGCAAGGAGTGATTTTAGATTTGCCAATAATCATGTACTGATTTTGCATAGGATCCAAGATATTGAAGTATAGTATAAAACTTTTAAACTGCACCTGGAAGATAAATGTACTATGGCTTTTCCTGATTTTCCTGGAATTCCCAAGGAAAATGTTTTCTTTTCAACTAGAACATCTTTATTCTTTTAGTAATCTACTATGGTAGCCTTGTTTCAGATATTTATTGCTGTGTGACAAACTATCCCAGAGCTTAGTAACTTAAACCAACAATTTTATTGTCCACATAATTCGGGGAGTCAACAATTTGGAAAGGTCTTGGCTGAATGATCTATCTCTGCTCCATGTGACTTTAGTCATGGGGTCCATGGAGCTGGAAGAGTCACTTCTAAGACATCTCTATACTCACAAGTCTAGCTCCTTGTGTGTTCTCTCTCTCTCTCTCTCTCTCTGTCCCCCACTAACATTTCTGACAGCATGGCAGCCTCAGTTTGTCTAACCCTGCCCTTCTTCTTCTTTTTTGTATTTTTTATTTCAAAATATTAGGGGGGTACAAATGTTTTTGTTACATGGACACCTTGTATGATACTTAAGTCAGGGTTTTTAATGTGCTCTTCATCAGAGTAGCATTCATTGTACTGAACAGTTATGATTTTACACTCACCCCCTTCCTCTCTTCCCCCTTCTTGGTTTCCAGTGTCCTTTACATCTCTTTGTGCCCATCATTTAGCTTCCAATTATTCCAGATTATACATGGTGTTTGTTTTTTCATTCCTGAGATATTTCACTTAGGATAATGGTCTCCAGTTCCATCCAAGTTCCTGTAAATAACATTATTTCATTCCTTTTTATGCCTGAGTAGTACTCCATGTCTGTATATTGATTTATTTATGGAATATATTTATTGAATATATAAAATATATATTGAATATGTAAAATATATATTGAATATATATTTATTGAATATCTGTCATTTATTGAAAATACACACACACTCATATACACACAGACACCACATTTTCTTATTTTCTTTATCCACTCACAAATTGATGGGCACTTAGGTTGATTCCATGTCTTTACAATTGAGAATTGTGATGCAATAAACATTCAAGTGCAGGTGTCTTCTGATAAAATGACTTATTTTCCTTTGGGTTGATAAATAGTAGTGGGATTGCTGATCAAATGGTAAGTCTATAATTACTTCTTTGAGGAATATCCATACTGTTTCCATAGAGATTGTACTAATTTGGAGTCCCGCCAGCAGTGTTAAAGTGTTCCTTTCTCTTTGTATCCACACCAGCATCTATTGTTTTTTGACTTTTTAATAATGGCCATTCTGACAGGAGTAAGGTAGTACTATCTCATTGTGGTTTTAATTTACATTTCCCTAATGATTAGTGATGTTCAGCATTTTGTCATATGTTTGTTGGCCTTTTGTCTATCTTCTTCTGAAAACTTCTCTTCATGTGTTTTCCTCACTTTTTAATGGAGTTGATTGGTTTTTTTTCTTGCTGATTTGTTTGAGTTCTTTGTAGATTCAGGATATTAGCCCTTTGTCAGATGTATAGTTTGTGAATATTTTCTTCCATTCTGTAGGTTGTCTATTTACTCTGCTGATTATTTCCTTTGCTGTACAGAGGCTTTTTAACTTAATTAAGTCCCATTTATTTATTTTTGTTATTATTATATTTGCCTTTGGGGTCTCAGTCATAAATTCTTTGCCTAGGCCAATGTATAGAAGATTTTTTCCTATGTTTTCTCCTAGAATTTTTATGGTTTCATGCCTAACATTTGAGTCTTTAATCCATCTTGATTAATATTTGTATGTGGTGATTAATAATAATATTGATTAATATTTGTATGTGGTGAAAGAGGGGTCCTTTTTCATGCTTCTGCATGTGGCTATCCAGTCTTCCCAGTACCACTTATTGAATAGGGCTTCCTACCTGCACTTATACTGTGACTCAGGATTCTAAGAGCAAATTTTCTGAGACACCAAGACAGAAGCTACAAGGCTTATATAACCTTCCATGAGAAGTACACTGTGTCACTTTTGCCACATTCTACTGGCCAAAGAAGTTAAAGAGCCCACCCAGATTCAAGGGTTGGGGATATAACACTCTCCATGGCAGGCAGAATTTCTGGCCATCTTTAATCTGCCATGAGATTCATAAAGGAGATATAGGAATAAGCTCTCTTTATAAAAACAAATGGGTATATTTTGTGGACTAGGGTCAGGCAGATAATAAATGCTCTATATATTTTTATTGATTATTTAAATGAACTAATTAATAAAGGAAGGAAGTAGCAGGAATTTTTTCAGTAATGTAGCATGCCTGTTATTAAAAGTCTTTATTTTAAATGGATAAATAGATTTAACCATGTCAATATAAATATTATGTCCTGTATACTTAGTGCAATTCTCTTTCCAGGCAGAAAAATATAATAATGGAAATATATTTAAATGTGGCCAAACGTTTTCATACTATGTACATGGAGTTTGTGTTAAATATGTGGTTAAAAGTCACTTTTCATAGAGCCTGGTTTTTTAAAAATATCCATCCTATAACACAGTTCTTATAAATTTGAAACTGGGAGATGCCATTAATTTCAAGACCAAACCAACAAAAATCTGATGACAATCAATGTTAGAGTATACGTAAAGGATGAAAGAATAGTTGTCATTAAACTAGTCTCCAAATATTTGATTAAACTCCAAAGCCGGGCTGGGTGCAGTGGCTCACACCTATAATCCTAGCACTCTTGGAGGCCCAGGAGGATCACTTGAGCTCAGGAGTTCGAGAGCAGCCTGAGCAATAGCAAGACCCCATCTCTACCAAAAATAGAAAAAAATTACCTTAGCATGGTGGCACAGGCCGTTAGTCCCAGCTGATAAGGAGGCTGAGGCAAGAGGAGCACTTGAGCCCATGAGTTTGAGGTTGCAGAGAGCTGTAATGATGCCACTGTACCCTCTAGTCCGGGTGACGGAGCAAGCCTGTCTGAAAAAAACCAAAATAAAACAAAACAAAAAAAAGCAAAAGCATTTTACAAAACATTTGTTCCCTTAGATTCTTTTTTCAATTTTTTGTATAGAAATCCATGCATTTATGATTCATTTTCACTTTACTCAGCAAAATGTTCTTTTGTAATGAGTTATTTGATATTCATAAGACTTCTGAGTCTCTCAATTCCATTTTTGTCAAAAACAGGAAGCTGACTTTTGCCAAGAATAAATGAACTTGAACAGAGAATTTTAAATGTGGTTCAAAGGGTGGAATCCTCAAATCTCAGGCCCATTCTGATGTTGGCAAGACCCTTCTCCTGCCTAGACTATGAAATAATAATGATCTCCTTTAACGATTTAGGCTTTGAGTTCCAAAAAACCTGAATCTGTTACCAAATTTCACTTAATAACAGGATCTTATTTTTATCTTTAGCAAATATCCTGGGACATGTGTAAGTACCAGAGACAAACTGCATTACAGATTTGATATTTGGGATGATGAACAAATCAATATTTCAAAGTATAACAGGAACAGATTCTATAAAATAAACACGAAGCAGATACTGCTTTGGCCAACTTCCAACAAAGAGGAGACACACAAAAAAATGAGAAAGTTAAGTGAAGTGCAATATTAAATGGTATAATAAAACTTTTGAGATATAAGTTTTAAAACTCAGAGTCTGAACAATTTAAAACATAAGAGGAAATCCTATTTTAAATTTAAGCATGTTAATATATAGTGCTCTTTTGTCATTCAATTATTTGAAATGAGTAACAACAGCAAATGCTAAGTTGTAGATGTTTGCACGAATATACGTAAGACCTGTAGTTACAAACAGACCAAAGAATATGTGAGTTATTTGTGAGCATTTACCAAGCATCTTCTTGATGCTGTAAGATATTTTTTGAAAGTGAATTCTTTTACCTCCCCCTGAAACTTTCAAATGAGTTTATTTAATCTAATCCATTAAGGTAATTACATTTTCATTTTCCCATTTTACTTAATGCAAAGTAAAGTTCAAGGAAATTCAATTGTATGGCCAATTGTTAGATCTCTTTCAGACCAGATCTAAACTAGCAGCAGACATACATGTATGCCTCAAATAATCACAGTCTAGAATCGTCATTTATCTAAATAATAGTGTTTGAATAATTAATAGTTCAAATTTGGCTTCAGAGGGTAGAAACTATTAGAGACCAGAAAACAGCAGGTTTGAGAAATTTGCACGTAACTATAAACCTAATCATGCACTCCTCCCTCAGTTATTTCAGACCTGAGAGCAAAGAAAAGGCAACACATAGAGGAACGGCACACTTGCGTGTGTGTGTGTGTGTGTGTGTGCATGTCACTTCTAACCTGGATAGACTCCTCCAGGTAAATGTAGCCAATCAGATCCAGTTCATTTTATAGTTGTTCATTCTTTTATTCAATATTTATGTCCAGCAAGTGCCAAAAATGGCATTAAAAGTGCTCTCGGTAGAGACCATTGGCACCCATTGGATATCCATGGCTCCTAGATGTTTCCCAAGAGTTCCATCTTTTCTTAAAATGTCTGATTTCTTCAAAGTCTGGCAAAAGGGAATGTGAGCACTTGTGTTCTGGGGAACTCAATATTCAGTGTGCCTCCTCTGCCTCTAATTTTCCTGCTAGAGAAACTTGGAAATCATATTAATTTTCTTTTGCTGCCTTCACAAGTTATCCCCCAACTTAGTGTCTTAAACACTGCAAATTTATTATCTTCTAGTTCTGGAGGTCAGAAGTCTAATATGGGCCCCTCCAAGGTAAAATCAAGGTGTCAGCAGGGCTGTGTTCCATCTGGAGGACCTGGGGACAATCTGTCTCCATGAGGACACCTGCATTCCCTGGTTTATAGCCCCTTCGTCCATTTTCGAAGCCAGCAATGGTAAATCAAGCGCTTCTCAAATGACATCTCTCTGGCCTTTTGTCTGTCATCACCTCTCTCTCTAACTCAGCTGGGAAAAGTTCTCTAATTTTAAGGATTCATGTGATTAGATTGGGCCCACCCGGATAATCCAGGAGGATTACCAGCTCAGTGTGCATGAATTTAATCAGATGTGCAAAGTCCATTTTGCTATATCAGGTAAATATATGCACAGGCTCCGGGAATGAGGATGTGGAAAATGGTGGCCTCATTCTGCCACCATAGAAGCCACATGGGACGATGCTGTGTGCAGGATAAAGGGAGTCTGGACCTCTGACTCAACAACAGGTGGAGAACAGCTATTATCAACCCCTGTTGAACTTTGAATGAAAGGACATAAACTTTTTTGTTAAGCCAGTGGGATTTGGGGATTATTCTATGCGGCAGCTAGTATTAATCTTCCTAACTAACCTGGCAATGGTTAAGAATTTGTTCAAGTTTGTTTTAGCTACAGGAGCTGGACTTTCTATTCCAACAGATATAAATTATATGTATTTGCAGAAATAATGTCTTACTTGTCTTTGGATCCCTGGCATTGAATAAAGAGCTTAAAACAATAAATATTGGATGGAATCAAATGACAAGTAAGCAAAAAACAAGAAGACACATAACAATAAAAACCTTGACAACTGGGACACTTAAGCAACTCTCTAAGTGAAGAGAACTGTCTTGGTCAAAGACTATTGTTCTTTCTTGGGATAGACTAAAGCCAGATTTCTCTGGGAATCTTCTCCTGTCCTTCTCACTCCCAAGCTAGCCAGTCCAGAGAAGGAGCTGCAGGTGACCTGGTTCAGGCCTCTGGCCAAGGATTGAGACCTAAGATAAATGGACCACTAAGGAGCACATTGAGAGCAGTTTTTGTCAGCCATAAGGAAACGGCATGGACTTTGAAAACGTGATTCTGAGTACAAATCAGAGTTCTATCAGTTCTTAGCTGTGTGATTAAGGGCAAGTAACTCTGAGCCTCTGTTCACTCATCAATGAAACAAGATCATTAGCCTATCTTGAGATGTGGATGGGAGAATTTCATAGAACACAATTGATCTAGCACAGTTCCAGGCACAGAATACGGCTTTATTTGTATTACCCAGAGTCAAGAGAGCCATCCTGACAATAAAGCAAGAATAAGCTTAGTTTATCCTAATAAGTCGACCTAATTCTTTCTCCAGATCTGAAAGACTGGGAGATAATTGTACTCAGACAGTACCGATTATATTATTAGCAACCTACCCAGTCCTAGAAAAATTCTAAGATCCATGATTAATTGTAAAACTTTAAATGGAATAACCATGTAGACACTTTATTTTTTATTTTAAAGCCCTGTATTAAAGATTAGGAAAAAAAAAAAAACATATTGCCATCATTTAAAAGGTGATGCAAATACTGAAATAGTGGGATATAGTAAAAAATTATTTGTAAAGCTGAGATCTATGAGTTTCAATGTGTGGAACCAAGTTTTTAAAAAATAAATAATAAGTGAACATTGTTAGGTTTCATTTATCTTCTAGCAGTTTACTGTACATATTCTCAGGCCATATTGGGAGAGAACTAAAATATTTGCTATCTCATTTGGAAAGAAATAAACCATCTGAAAAGAAGCCAGCAGAATCCTTTTATATGCAACATGAAGATTTGAAGAGGCTATAAATATTAATTTCAAGCCCAGATCACTCAAAAATAAGTGCTCTCAAAGTGGATATTGCAAATAATTTCAAGTTATGCAACAGCTCAAATGGCCAAATAACAGGAAATAATTCACCATTCACCATATGCAATGACAGGCTGAGCACAACAGGGTCAGACAGACAAAACCCATTCGACTATGTCAATTCAGCTTGCTCCGAAGGACTCAAAGGGCCTGCTCTGCTTATTAATCACCATGAGGGCATACTTTCTAAAAAATAAAACTTTTATTTTAGAATAGTTTAGAGCTGTTTGCAGCAGATAAGTTGCAAAGATAGAACATGGAGTTTTCATATACCCCACACCCACTTTCCTCCTTTATTAACATCAAATGTAACGGCACCTTTGTTACAGATAAGACTGCCACATTAGTAACTCCTATGAACTGAAGCCCACATTTTATTTGGATTGCATTAGCTTCCCCAATAAGGTCCTCTTTCTGCCAAGGGATGTCATCCCACATGACATTTGGTCATAATCTCTCTTTAGTTTACTCTGGTCTGTTACCTTTCTCAGGCTTTCCTTATTGTTCATGACCTCGATTGTTCGGAAGAGTGTTTTCTACAACATCCTCTGTTTGGCTTGTCTGATGTTCTTCTCATGATTAGTGTTGGGGTTATGGGTCTTGGGGAAGAACGTCACAGAGACATCATACCATTTGGTGTACCCTTTTCATCACATCATATAAAGGACACATGCTATCAACATGCCTTAGCACTGGTGATGTTAACCTTGACCACCTGGCCAAGGTAACTTTTGCCAGGTTTCTCCACTGTAAAGTTACTTTTCCCCATTTTCTATATAATCTGCTTTTTGGAAGCAAGTCACTCAGCCTGGCCCACACTCAAAGGGGTAAGTAAAAAATTAAGCTCTACCTCCTGGGAATGGAGAAATCTATTTGCAGTTCTTCTGTAAGGAAGATTCACGCCCTCCCTCCCCACCCCCCGCATTGCTTTATTTATTCATTCGATTTTTTATTTTTATAAGTATAGACTCATTAATATAAGTATGGACTCATGGATATTTATTTTATGCCTTGGGTTATTATTTAATACTATGTTATTTATTTTCTTGCTCAAATTGTTCCAGTTTTGGCCATTGGGAGTTTGTTCAGGTTGACTCCTATGTCCTGTTTCTATGCCCTCATCCTCCTGTTTTTCTAGCACTTTCTTACTTTCTATAACTATAAGATGCTCCACACTCCTTTTGCATTTCTCTTGTCCCAGCTCTAGAATCTATCATCTGCTTTTATCTCCTTTTAAAGATGAAAGAAAATTATCCCCTTTAATCTAAAAATGGGCAAATTCACAAATCACTCAAAATACTGCCTGTGTTTATTTTTTAAGTTAGAGATCAATGAAAGGATTATTTGGAGTAGCTTTTTTTTTGAAGAGGCATTAGCTCTACTATTATAGATAATATGAGCTGTTAAATTTTAAGATCTGGTTGGATTATCCATTTTTGCAACTCTAAATATTCCAGTGACAAAATTCTAGCCAAAGCATCTGCGTTTATATGTGAGTGAAATTAGATATTCTGTTGCCAGACCCAGGAATAAGTCTCAACTTAGACAGCTACCACCAGAGAGAAATTTACTTTGAGTCTTGAATGAAAATGGTTTAAGCATTATTTTGACAATGTCTGTGAGTGTATTTCAAGCTGAGATTGGCATTTAAATCAGTGGACTCAGTAGACAGTCTCCCTAGTATGGGTGGGCATTATGCAATCCATTAAAGGACTGAAAAGGACAGTCATTTATGTGTTCACAATTCTGTATGTTGGTAATTTGGGCAGTGCTCAGCTAGGAGGTTCTTCTGCTGGTCTCCCCTGGGCTCAGCCATGTGTCAGCAATCAGCTGGCAGCTTGGAGGAGCACAGTGGCCCAATATTGCTTCACTCAGATGTCTGCTTGTTGGTTCTACCTCTCATCAAGGCCATTCACTCCATGCAGTCTATCATGCTCAACAAGGATAGCTTGGGCTTCTTGCCCTCAATGTATATTTAACTTTTGAGTTTGGTGATGTTCAGAGGCAGTGACCTTCCTCTCTGGATTCAGACCACAAGTCACATAGAGGCTTGTGCTTTTGAGCAAGTAACTTAACTATTCTAAACCTTTGTTATGATGACAAAAGGAGAAGAACAGATAAAAGCTATTCAATGCAGTGTGTGGCAAGTGGAAAGTCTCAACAATTATCAGCTACTACAATTATTATTGTTATTACATTTGAAACATCCCCTCTCCCCATTTGGTCAGGTTTGATCATGTGACTGGCTGCAGGCTGAAGGAATAAGACCAATAAAGAAAAAAGTCATTTGTAGGTCTGACCCATGAAAACATATCTGTTACCCTGTAGACATTCTCCTTCTAGGTCTTCCAGAGGGACAACACAAAAATCCGGCAGAGAACCCACAGCCCCCGAGGAATGAGGAGCTAAAGAGTGGAAAGGCCTCAGGTCCCTGAATGTCCTTGTGGAAGATCTTCCACAGAGTCTCCACATCCATGCTATGAGCAGGAAATATGTTTTTACAACATTAAATCACAGAAATGTTGAGTTTTTTAATTTTAAAATATTATGGAATACAAATGTTTGTGGTTAAATGGATTGCTTCTATTATACTTGAATCAGGATTATAAATGTGTCCATCACCCAGATAGCATTCACTGTACCTGTTAGATAGGTTGTTACTCATCCTCTCCTCCATCCTCCCCCATGCTTGATTTCCACTGAGCTTTACTTTCCTCTATGCACACGTGTGCTCATTGGTTAGTTCTAATTTAATAGAGAGGACATATGGTATTTGTTCTTCCATTCTTTAGATATTCCACTTAGAATAATGTTCTCCAGTTCCATCCAAATTGTTGCCAAAAGGACTTAATTCATCCATCTTCATTCCTTAGTAGCATTCCATTATATATATATATATATATATATATATATATATATATATATATACCACATTTTGTTAATCCATTCATGAATTGATGGGCATTTGGATTGATTCTACAGCTTTGAAATTGAGAATTGAACTGAAACAAACATTTGAGTGTAGGTGTTATTTTAATAAAATGATTTCTATTACTTTGGGCAAATAGCCAGTAGTGAGATCAAATGGAAGCTCTACTTTTAGTACTCTAAGAAATCTCCATACTGTTTTCCATAGAGGTTGTTCTAATTTTCAGTCCTACCAATAGTCTATAAGCATTCTCTCTGCATCCACATCGGCATCTATTGTTTTTGAAATTTTTAATGGTATCCATTCTAACTGGGGTAAGGTGATTTCACTGTGATTTTAATTCGAATTTCCTTGAGGATTGAGCATTTTTTATATGTTTGTTGGCCATTTGTCTAACTTTTTTAAAAAAAAACTTCAGTTCATGTTTTGCCCACTTTTTGTGTCACTTTTATGTGCCTTGATGATTGTCTCTTTGCATTGAATCCCCCAGGTGTTTGTTGAGCCTCTTGTACCTAGATGGCTACATCTCTAGCAAGACCAAGGGAGTTTTCTTCAATTATTTCCTCAAATAGGTTTTCCAGCCCTTGTGTGTTTCCTCCTTCACCTTCATGGGTGCCTATGATTCTTATATTTGACTGTTTTACATAATCTAATTTTTCTTGTAGGCTTTGCTTAGTCCTCTTAATTCTATGTTCTTTATTTTTGACTGACTGAGTTAATTTGAAGGAGTTGTTTTCAAGTTCTGAGATTATTTCTTCTACCTAATCTAGTCTATTCTCACAATTTTCCACTGTGTTTTGTATTTCCATAAATGGATTTTTTATTTCCAGAAGTTCTATTTGTTTTTTCTTTTAATATGTTGATTTCTTTAGTGAAGTTTTCATTCATTTCCTAAATTGTTTTCTTTGAGTTGGTTTTCCATTTTCTCTTGAATTTCATTGAGCTTCCTTACAATCCATATTTGGAATCCTTTATCTGTCATTCAATATTTTCCTTTTGGTTGATATCCATTACTAGAGAGCTGGTGTTTTGTTTTAGGGGTTTCCTTTTGCTCTGATACTTCAGGAGTTCTTTTGCTGTTTTCTTCTCATCTGGGACAGCTGTCATTTCTTACTTTTGTATTTTCTTTTGTTTAGATGGGGTCTTCCACACACACACACACACACACACACACACAAGGGTGTATCTGTAGCATATGTTGGGTAAGAACCTTTGACTTTGCTTGTGGGTGCTTTGATGGTAATCTAGGTTCTGGATGGGTGCCTTGGTTATAGATATCCTTAGTGTGGTGGTTTTCTCGGTTGCTAGTTGGTTGTAGGCTGTAGCAGTGGTGAGCTATGTATGTGGGCAAATTCCCTGTCTCTCTTTTATGAGGGAGGATGGAGATCTTTGAAATACTTTCTCTTTCATCACCCTATGGTCTTCTTAACCATGGGAATTGCATTGGCAAGCCCAGTTTAATCTATGAGACAGTAGGTGGTGCTTGTGGATAAGAATCAACCACACCCTGTATGATTGAGTCAGTAAATGCTGTAAAGGGCTATACAAATTGACTACCATCAGTAGATAGCTCTTGCTGGAAGGAACAAGCTATAGTGCTGTTTTAGGAACCTGTGACTGGCCCTAGCCCCTCAGATGCCCCAGGTGGTGGGTAGAGCCCTGGAACTTCCAAGTGAGTCCTTATTTTCCATCATAGCAGAGGTGGGGGGTTGAAGCTGGGCAGGGCTGGGTTGGGGAACCTTGCCCTCAGGCTTCACAAAAGCTATAAGGTAACTGTTTTGGCTGGAGTCAAAGTCTGCTCCCAGGCTGCTTGGGAAAGCCTCCAGGGAGAGGCTAAAGTGGCCCCACCCACCCAAAAAGTCTGCTTGTGGAGGCGGGGCTGTCTGAGATTCACAGTCTGGCTGTTTGGAGCAGGTTTTACTCTTCTCCCTCCCTCCCATGCTCTGTAGTCTCTATTCAGTGTCTTCCAGCAGGCAGGATCTCCAACTAGCTGAGCTCCCCCACAATGGCACTGGGAGCTGGGAGCTTCCTTGTCCAGGATCTTGCCGTGGGCTGAGAGTACAGCCTTCCTGTGTAGGAGGGGTGTTCCATGAGTATCCCACAGCTAGAACCCACACTACATTCTTCTTTTCAATTCTGCTTATGTGGGCTCCCTTGCCTCTCAAGATTAGTTCACAAATCTCCCCTCTGTGCCCCCAAGCAACACGATTGATTCCTGGGGGTACAGGATCTGGCCTGCAGGCCTTTCCCTAGGTCCCCAATGCTCAATCCTTGACCATGCCAGGGAGAAGTGTGCTGATCCTGAGTTGCCTATGGGGTATTCAAACAGATTTAATGTCCCTCTGCCTCGGGGTATGCTCTGCTGTCATGGAGCAGCAGGGCAAATAGCACTGGGGAGGGCTGGTGAGCAGGAAGCTCACAGTCCAAACACCCCTTAATCCACTCCATATCTTTAAGAGGAAAGGTTTGAGCCCTACTCTCTATAGAAGCCCCAGTGTGGTATATGCACTAACAGCAGGGAAGCAGCAGTTCCTGAGTGCCCTGGCTCAATCATCTCTCTCAGCAGCTGTGGGTGGGGGACAGGGAGGTGAGGAAAAGAGACTGTATGGAAGAAAGCTAGCACTCTGGTTGTCTATGTCCCTCTCTCCAGAAGGCAGACTGCCTGAAATGTCTAAGCGCTGGGGTCACATGCACATCCCCTTGGGACCCACTGGCCCCCTGTGGCTCCTACAGTCTGAGCCAGAGTTGGGAAATGTTTGGGTGGGAATGAGCAAGATGAAAACTGAGAGGCTGAAGCCCTCTGAGGTAGACAAAGGTACACAGTGGGTGGAGAAGCAATATGGCACCTGCCATCTCAGCTCACATCTGTGGTGCTAGGAAGCACCCCAAGGGGCTGGCATCCCAGTTCTTTGTCCTCAATAAGCTCCCAGTTCACAGGCAGCAGCAGCTTTTGGGCTCATAAAGGTAGAAAAGCTCACCAGCAGCTCGAGAGCCTGCTGACTTCCAGAGATGTGAGAGAAGGAGAAACACACCACTCCACGAACCTTTTTCCCTGCACTCCAAGCTTCTTGGGAGTTGTCCTCTGACGATATCTCGTTCCTTCTTGTTCTGCTCTGCGACTTCTTCCTGTGGAATCTCTTGTAGGCATTCTGGAAATTTCCCTTTGGAATTAGACCTTATCTATGATTGTTTGTTTGTATATTTGTTTCTATTCTATCTAAAACTTTTCCTCCTTTCTGAGGTGATCCGGCAGCTGGTGTCTCTGGTCAGCCATCTTGTCTCTCTCCCAGATTTCATTATCAAAGTAACAAGTGACACCTATCTTAATACAGACATTGATGGGGAATCTTAAAGGGAACTCACCTGGTCATTGTTTTCTCCTGAAGAAATAGAAACTCACCTGAAATAGCAAAGTTTCAGGCAATGTAATTGGAAGTACATGTATATATTTCAAGAATCCCAGGAAAAAGGTACAGCCAGGTCTTATGAAGAGCAGGTACTACAAACTGTAAATCTATCAATATAAGTCACTTCTTCTGTCTCCCTGGCAGGACATGGAACCTTATTTCTAGTTTTCTGCATATACTTCATTCATTTCTTTCTGTCTACAGACTGGCTTTCTCTGCTTTTCCTTGCACCTGGGCCAGAGCCAAATGGCTCAAGAGACCTTCTCAGAGAAGATAGTTGGCTAAATCTGCGCCAAAATTTACTCCCTGATTCAGGCAGCTATGTCTAAGGGGAAAGATCCCCTTGTATGGCAAAGTCAGTTCCCATAGAAGGGCAAGGGCACAGAAGATGTTTCTATAAGAGGAACAGTGGTGGGGTTAGACAGAAATCTTGCTTACCTTTCTAGGGTAGGAGTTAGTGGAACCAACGCTTCACATTTCATTTTGTAAGTAGTTCATTGTTTTTACAACTTGCTCCTCAATTTGGAAAAAAAAAGCATATTTAATGAAAGAGGCTTCTCATTACTTATCTATTATAATTAAGACTATACTTACAATTTGTCTTTTGGAATTTTTTAATCAACCTTATTTTTTAGAACAGTTTTAGGTTCACAGCCAATTTGAGAGGAAGGTGCAAAGATTTTCCATACACTTCCTGCTCCCATACATGAACAGCATCTGACTTTGTCAATATCCCCCACCAGAACAGTATATTTGTCACAATTGACGGATTTACCTTGGCTTATCATTATCACCCAAAGTCTATAGTTTACACTAGGGTTCACTCTTGATGTCCTTTGAAATTTTATCTTAATTAAGACATTGTAGTCTAAAGTGATGAGGCAAAATTTATCATTGTATCGTCTTCCATCAAATTTTAGTTTTGTGCTGTTGAATCTTGCTTAGGCACAAGGGAGAACATTTCGATGAAATATGTGCAATTTCCTGCTGGCCTTGACTCTTAGACAAGAACCATTTGTCAGACACCTATCTCATTACTTCTAGCAAGTAAGAATCACGCAGAGTGCTTGCAATGCACTGATGCAGTCTCAGTGCTGAACAATGCTATGTTTTAAGCTTCGACACATGGGTGTCTCCTGGGTTTACTCGCAAGCTCCCTGCTGCAGTGATTTTATGCTTCAGCTCTCAGCGGGGAGCCACCTCCCACTCCCGACTGGATTACTCTGCCACATTATGGGCCAATCTGCAGAAGTTGTTTATCTCTCAGAAGAATATGAGCTGTTGTTGCCCAACATGCTTAGCACTCCCTTTCCAGGGACATGAACTGTCATTTTCTGTAAGTAATTTCCATGGAATTTCTGGTGCCAGATAACTGAGGATGATAACAAGGATGGGATGGCTGCAGTGAAGAACTGATAGTATAAAGTGTGATGACCTAGCCTTAGCTTGCACAAGCAGGATGACAGAAGACAGGAGCAGCACCAGAGAAAGGAAGAACCATAAACTGATCAGAGAGAGAAATGCTGAGGGTCTTTCTCTGATACATACGGGTTGGGGAGGTGACAATAGTTCAAGAAACTGCACAAAGATGTCATCTCTTAAATGTGACTTAGAGTTTCTGCCTTCCTTTTGATGCTGTGAGTATGAGTGGAAGATTTGAAATGAAATCAAGAAATTAAGAGCTATCCAGAGAGGGTAGCAGCTTTCAGAAAGCCTGAAGTTGCTGCCTGTGACTGAGCCTGGGGCCACATGCCACATGCCACAGAGACCAGTGAGAAAGTGGGACCCAAATGACTCCCCCATTTCAACAGCCAGGGCAGGTGGAAGACAGTCAGAGGCTCAGGAAGAGAGAGATGTCGACATCTCAGCCTCCGTATTTCCATTGATCAGTTGTCCACTGTGTGTTATTTGCTATTTTCAGCTTCCTTTCTCATAACCTTGTGATAACGAATGCAAGGCTCAGGTCATGCCTTTTGCATCCTTCAGGGAGTCCCAGGGATGCCGGGCAGGTAAGCTTGGCAGCAAACTGATACAGAACCCTGTCATCAGCACTCACCATGACAGACACTTTTTTATCAAGAGCTGCACGTCTTCACCAGAGCCCAGGAAGAAATTACTGCCATCATTACATTACCAATGAGGAAACTGAGGTTCCCAGAGGTTGTGGGACTTGGAAAACCAGGGATATAAATCTTGTTCCATTGGACTCCAGAGCCCACCTATATCCACAGAAATCTACTCTTCCCTAATTGTGTAGGAGGTTGATATTATGCTCCACTCTTACCGTATGAAAGGTTCTGATGTGGTACAAGAATAAATAACTATGTGGTGCTCACTTCTTTGCTTCTGCTTCTGGCAGTTGGTGGAGGAGCTGCCTTGGGTTGGGACGGTGGGGTCAGAGTGGAGCTCCCAGAGCAGCACAGCCAGGCGACACTACAGCAGCGTGTCCACCGGTGAGAATCAGAGTCAAGTCCAGCTCATTTAGGGACTTCTAGGAGCCTGGAGGTCCGGGTGCATCCTGGGCATGAGAATGGTCCAGGGAGGCTACAGATGTGGCCACAGCGGGGGCTTCCCAGGCTCAAGAGTGAGGGCCCTGCTACCATGGTTCTAGGCTTGGGGTGCAGGTGGGAGAGCCATGCACTTCACAATGGGGGGAAGAGGGTGACGGCCAGAAAGAAGTAGAGACATCAGGAAGAACCGCACCATTCTGATGCCTTGGAAATGCTATTTTTCAACATGGTTCCTGCTGCCCACCCCCAACATTTTGAAATTCAGCAGGACCAACGTTATTGGCAAACATTTGCTGCTCACTCCCTAGGAGGAGATTTTGTTATCTTATCAGCCCAGCTGACTCAGAGAAACACACGTCAGAGAGAGCGCAGATTGGATGGAATCTGGGTGTTTCCCCAGTCCGAGATTGTGATTCTGCAATGAAATGACACACATGGATATAGACCATTGCCAGGCTTTATTATGTGAGCCCCTGCCCCCCAAACTCAGCTTTGGCTGCCATAGCACCCCACTATAGGTGACCCTTTTACCTCTAAGTCTTCCTCATCCTAGGAGTTCCCCTGTGGTCCCCAGCCTCCTCTGCCTCTCTGTGCAGGGCTCTTAGCACCTGGTCATTTAATGACATAGACTCTACAGAAGACCTTTCTGTGCACCTCTGAAGTGGTCTGGACACCCACACCCTTCAGTTACTGGAGCTCGTGGACAATGTATTATTACAGAAAACTCATTCCTGCTTTCTTTGGAGTTTGTGGGTTTTAGGAGACAAATTCTAGTAGGGCTAAGAGCCTGCAAGGGCAATTAGTAGATGAGCAAGCCAATTAACAGATCTCAGTAGAAAATGGCCCTTTAGGTCATCGGTTGCCCCATGCAGCCAAACCCTGTGTGGAAGTCCATCCGTCGCCTGCACACCACTCAGAGCGCAGCACAGAGCTGGGGGCACCACACTGGCACAGTCCGCATTGCCAGGGAAAACTGTCCACTGGGAACAGCTGCCTGGCATCTGTGTGTCACCCAGCAGAGGTGAGGGCCACCCATGCAGTGGGAGTTGCTGAGCCCAATGTGAACTGCCACCAGGCACATTCCCACCCTTGGCCAGCAGTTCCTAATAACTTCTGAGCTTCCTAACGTGGAGAGCATAATGCTACAGAAGGGAAAGCCTCAGGAACCTGGTCGTCTGCAGGAGCACACAGCGGGTCAAACTCACTGTGTTACAACTGGGAATTTGCTCAGAGCATAAATACACTCATGTCACCATCTCCCTATGCAGGGGTAATCAGAAGGGGCATAGGATTTAAGTTTAAGCCTAGGGTAGACAGGGCTCCCAGTGGCCCTTGCTTCCTATGTCATATGCCTTCAGGTCCCAGTGGGGGACTTGGGAGGAACCACCAGGTCTAGGCAATGGCACCCTGTGGGTGCAGCTGCACAGGGGACACTCAGGGCATGCACAGGATGCAGGGAGGAGCTGAGGAGCAGAAGGGCTGCAGATCCAGTGAGGTCTAGGGGATCCAAGAAGGGTCACTGTGTCTTGTCCATGCTGGAGACACCAGCTGCAGGCTTTGTCAGCTATGGATATCAGCAGTTGGTGTCTGCAGGGTAGACCAGGTAGGGTAAGGACATGTCCAAGCAGTCAAGAGGACCCAGAGAAGAGAGAAGCTTCTATATCCAGTGGTATGACCTCACCCACCACTGCCCTGATGACAACATTGGCCGCCCACTGTGCCCAGATGCCATCACGGAAAGGAAAACTTAGCCGGCCAAGGGGATGGAGGGAGGAGGAGGTTTTAGAAGAAAAAAACCCTGAAAAAGTTGGCATTTTCCCACAAGAGTGAGATGAATAAATGAGAAAGAGCCAGATATTCAAAGTGTCAAGGGAAGGACATTATGGGCAAATTGAGTCTGAAACCTTTAAAGTGAGACTGACTGTGGTCAGTGTGAACAGCAGAAAGAAGACCACTTAATCCAAAGTAAGACTATTTTTTTAAAGTGAAAGTCACAGAGGTCCATAGTCAGGCAGTTGTCTTGGTCATCTAGAACTATGCAGCCCAGTATAGCAGCCCTGCATGTGGCAATTTAAACTAACCAAAACTAAATAAAATAAAAAATTCAGTTCCTCAGTGGTACCAATCGCATTTCAAGTGCTTAGTAGCCACATATCACTATTGGCTGCCACGTTGGGCAGAGCAGGTATGGATCACTTCTATCATCACAGAAAGTGCCACGGGACAATGCTGGCGTACAACACAAGGCCCCTTCTCCATCTTAGCTGCCACTGGATTTGTAGGCACCGGGAGAGAGACCAGCATATAGATGATTATGGTCAAGATTGACCCTAAAGCACAGGTCCTCAAATATGGTCCTCATCAACCTGCCCAGACTTTGTTTCTCATTATTCATTCATTCATTAAACATATATTTATGCTTATTGAGTGCTTTGGTGTTTCACATACTCTGCTAGATGATGAGGCTGAAAAATACAACATAATCCCCACCCTCATAGAGATCTCTTCTACTGGGGAAGACGACAAACTAGTCCACCCAGTAATCGCAGCTGGGGACAAATGGTCTGAAGGAGAGTGGCATGGCAGCAGAGGCCAGAAACAGCTGCTTCCTTATAGGGAGGAGTTAGGGGTGGTCTCTCGAGGAGGTGGCACTTCAGCTATGACCTGAAGCTCCCTGAATCCCTCTCCCAGAATCTGCCACAGTGGGTGGTACCTAAAGCACTCCATAAGTTACTATCAGATGACTAAATGAGAAGGAGCCAGATATTCAAAGTGTCAAGTGAAGGACATTATTGGAAAATTGAGTCTGAAACCTTTAGTGTGAGACTGACCTTGGTCAGTGTGAACAGCTGATAGAAGACCACTAAAGCTGGTGCAGAATCAGCAGGTGGGAGAGACACCTGGGATTTGAAGAAGTATGGGGGCCTCTTTTTTAGGGGAGCATGATGTGATCTGGTGTATGTTTAGAGAAGAGCACTCTGGCCACTCTATGGAGACTTTGCTGGAGTAGGAGCAGGTAGCGAGAACAGAAGCAGGGAATTCTGCAAACAGCCTCCGGCAGCATTAGGCAAAGAGAGGATGGCAGCGCTGGCTTAGAGCGAGCTGGGAGCTGCAGGAAAGGCCACCCTCTGCTAAGCCTCAGTCAAATTGGACTTGACGTTCTCCAGGCTATTCCACTGTCCTTCCCGCGCTGCTTCCCACCTCCATCCCCACCTCTCTCTCCTCAGCTTGGGATGCTCTTCCCTCCTATGCTTGCTTTCAAAGTTCCACCTAGCCTTCAATGCCCTCGGATTGATCCTGTCCCTTGGCAAAGTCTTTCCTGATTGTCACGGGTGCATATAGCGTTCCTGTGCGTGGAGACTTCGCAACGCTGACTACACAGGCCCCCGGCAGCTGCCTTCGGCACACTGACACTCCTGCCCGTGCTCTGACGGAGCTTGGCCTCCTGCTCTGTGTGAAGAACTGCTGGATGACTTGGGCCTCTTAAACATTTTCCTGGACCCTATTTCAGGTTAGCTCTTAGTCCACTCTCTTAGATGTGAGTACTCAAAAATAGTCGTTGAAGGAACAAAGGATTGACTATCTCTGTCTTTGCTGATGTGGATCTTTCTCTTTGTTTAACATCTTACTTTTATTTGCATAACCCCGCTTCTCTGACTATCATTTCCTAACCAACTCTATGGAGGAAATACAAAACTATTCTTTTAAACATAGGATCTCTCCCTGGTGGGCTGCATTTGGCAGCAACAATGGTCTGAAGCCTCCAAAGGCTTGGTAAGAGCTGTGGGGAAGGGCGAAAAGTGTTCAATTAACTCTCGTTGTTCAAAGTAAATGGAGCTACTTAAGCCAACAGTCGTACGTTTTCAATTGGTCTTATGGCCAGACTGTGAGCTCCTTAAACTCGGTTTGTTCATCTCAGCACATGCAGTACAGCAGGGCCCGGCACACAGTAGGGTCTCCAGAATCGTTGGTTGAATGGACACATAGTCATATGAGCATCGAGCCTTCTGTTGGATGGAACTCTTGGGAGGGAGTAAGCCCATGGTGGCAGCTCACTCTGGTTAGGGAGCCCACCGAGGGGCAGGCCTCACCACCTTGGAGAAGGTGGCACTACCTGCCTACTGCCTACCCTGGCCGAATTCATGTGCAGCAAGGGGGTAAAAATGTAAGGATCACTATGACCTGTCACTTGTCACCATGCAGAGTCACCATTTTCCCTCTTCATTCATCCTTTCGCTTGCCCTATACCCTTTGTTCTATTTGTCAAGGCCCCTCCCTGGCAAGGGCCCACCCTCATCTGATCAGGCAAGAGAACCATGGGTTGTTTCTTTCCTTCTTCTTCTTTCTTTTCTTCCGTGAAAGATTTTCAGGTACTTCATTGGCAAATATTAGCATCCTGTGTATTTGAGCCATTAGCTTATCTTCATTTGTGGTGCCTTCCAGCCCATTAGTCACAGTCTTAGTTTCAGGAGCAAAACTGAGAGGGTCCCTGTTCAGCGAAGCTGGAAAGGAGGCTCCGAGTGCGGGGCGTGCTGGGGCCGCGACCCTGTGAGTGTGCTGTTTCCGTTCGTGGCCATCCCTGCAAGAAGAGCCTCCCTCCTCCTCCTTTTTGCCTCATGGTGATGGGAGGGGAGGGGGGTCCTCCTATTTTCTGCAACTGTTTACTTAGGCAGGCATCAATAATGCATGACTTCAGCTCCCTTTCTGAAAGCCCAGGTGAGGGCAAAGGGCCCAGAGTCGGGCCAGCAGCTCATTTGCTCCCTCCTGCAAGACTCCACCGAGATCGCACGAGGCTCCTGGCTGGCCAGACCTCAGCTATCGCAGAGGGGAAGGCGGGAAGCATTGACTCTGAGCTGAGACCTGCTTTTGTTTTCTTTCTTTAGCTACCTACCAGCTTCCCATAATCTCTGAGAAAGCCAGAGGCCACGTCTGGGGTGAGGCCCCTCGGAACATTCTGCGCTACTCAGAGAAGACTCCGGTCCCAGCCACACCAGGTAAGGGGACTTTACATGTGTTCTTTCATTTGACAAATATTTATGAGAAACCAAAGATGAAAATGTGGCCGTGAGCTCAGGGAGGCAGAATTCAAGCCTGAGCTACACTCTATTTACTATACGTGGGGTCTGGAAGGAAACTGAGATGTTGCCTTGCCTCTAGGACGTGCGTAAGTTTCACAACTGCAGGGGTCTACCGTCTTCTTTCTGAAATAATTCAAGATGCTCCATCTCGACTATTGTTCTGTGTTCTATAGCTGCATCTGGTTTCTCCAAGAAGTCTTCAAATATCTCTCTGTATAATCAAAATGCCTCCCTAAAAATAAGACCTAACTGGTCAGAGACATTGTTGGGGATTTCTGGTTCAAATTGTGAGACATGCTTCTTCTTCTCAGGATAAAAGCACGCACACATTCACCCCATCTCTGCCTCCCTTTCCCTGCTAACCCCCGCATGCCCCATTCCCTACATCGGACACTTGACGACCATTGACTAGGACGGGCTATCTCTATTTTCAAAAATCTCCAGAGAAAACTCAAGAACTTTCTTTGCTATCCCTGCTCCCTTGAGCATTCATCCTCCCTGGCAGAACAGCCTTCTTATATCCCAGAGCACTCAAGGGCTCGTCCTTTTGTCCCCAAACCATCAGTGATGGATTGTTTGCCACCATTCTCCTAATATTAACACTTTTATTGACTTGAAGACATTTTACAATTGCGCCTATAGTTTCGCCCCTGTGGCCTCTCTCTTGTAGTTGTTTAAGTGATCTTTTCCTGCCTGAAGACTTCGTGTAGCCACTAAGTCTAATTTATGCTGCAAACCATTGCTGGTCTAGTCTGCCCATGGCACAGTTCTGATTAAGCCACTCCCCAACCCATTCCCACCCCAAAGGCACATGGCTGGGAAACTGACTCTAGAGAGGTCTCTCAAGGGGCCCGACTTGACACTCATGCCTTAAACCAAACTGCAGGCATTCCTGAAATGTCCCATTGCTTTCTGATGTCTATACCATTCTCCTTCTGGGACTCTCTCCAGCAAGCACGTGACCCACCCTTCCCCTTTCTCCCTATCAACACCCTATCCCTCCACTGAGTGCCACAAGGGAATGAGGTTAATTATGCAGGCTCTTCACCCATTGCTCACAGCAGGTCCAGTTGGGAAGACAGACAGAGACATTTCAACACATAGAGAGTTTTGGAGGCTGCTATGGGAATGTAGCATGGGAGCCCTTAACCTTTGTGGAGATGGAACTTAAACTAGTTCTTGTTGGCCAGGAAAGAGTTCGTCATGTGAAGAAGTTGATGGAAGGGTGTTCCAGGTAGGGGGAACCACACAAGCAAAGTAAATGAAAAACAGTGCATTGGAGTTTGTAGCCAGTGGTCGAGAAGGGCCCAAACTAGCCATTGTAGGGAACTTACCCACATAGCAATTGGAGCGTGTCCTGTGCTTTTTGGCCTATCTCATTTAGCTCACCTGATGCCCTGTAAAGTGGATATTGTTATCATCAAAGCTGTCTTACAGAAGAAGACACTGAGACACAAAGAAATGGAGTGATGTAGCCAAGCTCAGCAGACACTAAGGAAAATGTGGATCCCAGCTCCAACCCAGGGATCCGAGTCCCAAGACGGAACACTACGTACGTGGCTCTTCTCTTCAGTTGAGACTGCAGTTTCAGAAAAGGCCAAGATGCCTTCAAAGCCCCGCCGTTAGTGGATTCCAGGTTTGGCTCTGCATCAGTTAGCCAGTTGTGCAAGCCCAGATGTGCCACACAGATGTGCGTTTCTGGCTTTTAGTTTCTTCATCTATGGCGGTGTTTCTCAGCAGGAGGTGGCCGTACTCCCCCTGGGCACATCTGGCAATGTCTGGACACATTCAGACATAACTGGGGGGGGGGCGGTTTGGGGCATGCTGTGTTTGGGGCTTGCAGTAAGAATGCTTCTCAACACCCTACAGCGGGCATCCTCCAAGCACCCCCACAAGTGTCACTAGCATGGAGGCTGAGAAACCTGCTCTGTAGAGTGGGCTTTCTCACGTACACACGCAGCCGACGTCACCCGCTATTTTGAGTGTTCCAGGAGCTACCACGCATGAAACTCCCATGGCGGCGACTATTGGCTTCAACTGCACAGTCCCCCAGCGGACTTGAATCATCCTCTTGGGTGGATCTTCACAGAGTTTGCTTCAATTTTAGACCCACTTCCTCCACGAACCCCAGGTTTTCTTCCAAATAAAATCCTGCAGGGCTGCAGGGCTGCAGGGCTGCCCGGCCTGCTGGCGGTGGTCCCCCCGGCTCCCGTTCTGCGGGGCGTTTTCTCTCCTGGAGGTTGCACCTCCCTCCTTTGACTGTGTTTCATCTCGCCCGTTCCTGGCATCCCCGCTGACAGCTGGACTTACTGGGCCACCAAGCCCCAGCTGAAAATCCTCAGCACGGCCCCACCACGCTCCCTGGCCTGAACCCGGCCCGGAGCAAGACAGCCAGACATTTCTTCTCTGCTTAGCGTGCGTCTTTCTTTCCCCAGTTATCTGTATTTACTTTGAAAATCATTTCCTCTGTTTCGCTCGGTTTTCCTTTGAGCCCACTTGCCTGCTCCGTGCTCTGTCCCTTCTGTTTATTTCTACTTCTCATTTTCCCCATTGATCGGATGCCCTGGAAATACAGCGGGAACAGTGTGTTCCCTGTAATATTTGGTTACACTTAATATTTCTCAGCAGAACGTTGCCTTGGAACACCAAGCGGTAAAATTCAGGCCTGTTCTGCTTACACTGGACCTGGGCTTCAGCACAGGCCCCGATTCACGTCGGATCCATTCCCTGCTTAAAGGGGAAGCAACCCGGCCATCGCAGGAAGGTGCCCCAGGCACACAAGCCGCCAGGCGTCCCTACGGAAAGCAGTTTCTCCAAATAAGCGAGTGGCTATCACACATTAGGTGCTCGACTGGATAAAAATATTGCATCCTATAAAAGTGCCAGACGAATAGACTGTCTAATCCGACCCCTCCCCTTAACAGAACAGTTTTTCTAAACCAGACTTTGCCATTAGTGCTGCCAACACTAGTTTTTCCCCGATGCCACTTTCGGATTATGCAACCAAACTGAGAGCTAATGAAACTCCCGTGTGCAGTTGGTGGTGCCTGTAGACCTCTCGGGGGAGTGGACGGAAGCTCTGTGCCCTTTCTCGGTGCCCACGTCACAGACCGTTCGGAGTGGTCTGGGTGCTGAAGTGACTAAAATTCATGACTTAGGAAAGTTTGCACCAGACACTTTAGGCTCAAACTGCCGAGGAGACCCACCCCTTCTGGGGGAATCTTCTCCAACTTTGCCTCGGTGATGGATCCACTGCCTACACGAGCCTGGCGTTTTCTTTACAATAAATCCTGCAGAGTTTCACTCTCAGCAGGACCCCATCCACGGAGGCTATGGTTTTGAACTTGAGGACTGGTCTCTGCTTCTTGGGGTAGGAGATACTGCTAGGAAATGCCGTGAGTGAAGCGCTGTTTAATTACATTAACAGAAAACACCACCGCCACTTCTCTCACTGCAACCCATTACCACTGCAACCCATCGCCAGTTCCCAGCCCAAAGTTTCTCTTTGGGTGCAAAGATGTATTCTCCCGTGTGGTTGAGAGCAGCTGGGCACATGAATGAGGTGAAGAAAGACATTGAAAACCAGGAGGCGGAGAGAGCAATTGAAGACGGAGGTTTTCTAGGAAACCATCCTCATCTCTCACCTCATAGGATGGGGTTAAGAAGAGATCTATCAGGCACCGGGAAAGCTACAAGGACAAGACTTCTGAACCAAAGTCTCAGATGTGTAAGGATTTGACCATAAATGCCCCAGTTGAAGGACTGGAAGCCACCACTGGAGTACGTCCCCCTCACTGTCACCAGATCCTTGTCTAGGTCCTGATCCCCTTCACAGAGTGGAAGAATATTTAATTACAAGTATCTGCAGCCTTGTCCCTACCCCAGCCTTGTAAGAGAGCGGGCCCCTCAGTCTGCAGAGCCGGCCACCAAGCCTTTGTCACATGGAGCTGGGCAGCAGTTGATGCGGAGCTCACCAGGCTGCCCCTAGTGAGACAAAGAAGAGGGAGGAGATTAGGGGGGCAGGCAGGAGAGGAGAGCCACCGGGGGAGGTGGAGAGAGTAGAGGCTGAGGACACTGCAGAGGGAGAGGGGAGTAAGGGAAGCAAATAGAGTTTCTTTGTAATTAAAGCTCGCCTTTACTTAGGCCTCTAGAAGCTTCCACGTCATCTACAGTGATCAGAACTGGAGAGCAAGACACGAGGTGGCCAGCTAGCCAAAGAGACAAATTTCTTCAAACTCTACTCTTATCTGCAGCTGAGGCGGTTTATATTCTGGGCAGCTGAGACCGCTTGAGTCAGCGATCCCAGTCCCGCTTGGAACACAGGCATCGCCACTAAGTATAATAGGAGTAGCGCCACACACACACGTTTGGGTCTCTCTTCATTTCTCTCTCCTCTGAGCAAGGCAGGGGACTCGAGGTTTAAGCAAGAGGAAGAGAAGGGTGGGAAATGAAGAGCCGTGGGCAGAGCAGGGCGGGCGTGGAGGAGGCAGTGTCTACCCAGACAGGATTTGCAGAGCCCAGGCCCTGGGCTGAGGAGGGGCACCCCTTCCCCGGGTCACCAGCCTGTCCGTTTCACATGGCGGGAGAGGCTGTCTCCATACAGGTGAGTCCGCAACCAGGCCGCACGCCCATCATATCTCAGGGGAAGAAGGAGCCTAGTCCTTTTCTTTCCATCTCCCCCTGCCTTTTAGCTGCTTGGTGCCTCGATTTCAAAGCTTTTCTGAAACAAACATGAAGCCGAAAGGATAGGCTTCAATTATTTCATCTTGTAAAGGTTAAAAAGGTTCTTGTAAATGATGGATGCAAATACTGGAAACCCAGTTAAAACAACTGGATACCAGATGGCAGAGGAAAGTGGTTTACTGTAAAGTGTTACAGAGTAGGAGCTCATTTACAAGAAGCAATTACACAAACAGCCCTGAGTATCCGAGATCCCATAAAAGGGCGGCGGGCTGGAAGCACAGGATCGGCTGCACACGTATGATTTCTGCATCACACTGTCAACAGTGCGATCGCTCACCTCACCTGTTGCCCCTTCACCTGCCTCAGGAGTCTAAGTCCAGGCTGACCTGCCAGGGAGCAAAGAGCCACAGCCCTAAACAGAGACACTTTCGCTTTCTCCATCACTTAGTGGCCTAGGGCAATTTCCTAATAAGAGAAATGTAATGATGTAAGGGAAGTATGCAGCTGTCATCGTCAGTGTTGAAGCCTGGAGAACTTGGTTTTTATCTCAGGCCAGAAGAGCAGGAGAAAAAATCACTGTATGATCTGTGATGCCTTTTCTTCCTTGATGTCTCTTTAAATTGAGAATGAGTAATACACTGTGTTATGTATGTTCATTCACAGGGGTACTCTGGCATGCACGTAGACAGTATTTAAAACACAAAACCGGGTTATAAAGCTAGAGCTGTGATGACATCATTGTTTCTTGCTCTACACTCTGGTCAGGTCTGCTCTGGCCTGGCTGCCTACTACACGCCAAGGCTCCTGGCGCTCCGAGCCCAAGTCCCTGCCATAACCTCCCCTGGGTCAGCTCTCTGTCACAGCTCACTTTGGCTAGGCAGGGCAGGCCTTTCCACCTGGTTGTCAACTTAACTGTGATCTGTGCCCAGAGAGAGACCATGCACCAGCTAGTCTTGGGTCAGGTGATAGAATCTATGTTCAGGGAGGCTTTCTGCAAACCCATACACACCTCAGGGGTTACTCTCCATTGGAGCCTTTGTTTGGGGACAATACAGTCAGACAAGAAGGTAGGTAGCACGTTGCCAAGACAGTCAGAGAAATCCTTTCGTGCAGTTGGGACTTCCAGGGCCTGGAAATCTCAGTAAGCACTCTCATGGCCTTACACGATGTCTGCCTGCCAATTCTCACCCTGGAGAAAGCACAGTTAGAAAGCAACCGGCCATACCGACACGTACACCCTACTACGGGTGCCCACAGAGCCCAGTCCAACAGAGGGGTTTCAGAGTCCTCAAAACACACTAAAATGGAGCTGTCAGGTCAGAACCAGGTGGAATATGCATGAAAAAAACCTGATCGTCAAATGTTCATCAGTTGATGGATGGATAAACAAAATATGGTATATCCAAGCAATGGCATGTTATTTCTCAAAAAAAAAAAAAAAAAAAAGAAATGTAGGACTATTTCATGCTACAACATGGATCAAGCTGGAAAACAAAGTGAGACATAATTCATAAGAAATATCCAGAATTGGCAAATCTGGAGACAGAAAGTAGATTAATGGTTGCCAGGGCAGTAGGGGGTGGGAGAATGGGAGTGACTGCTAATGGGTATGGGGTCTGTATCTGGGGTGATAAAAATATTCCCAAATTAAATAGTTATGATGGTTGAATGACTTTTAGAAGATACTAAAAACCACTGCCTTATATACCTTAAAAGGGTGAATTTATGGAACGTGAATTATATCTCAATAAATCAAAAAGCACGTGACAGGCCTGCTCCACAGGGCCAACGCCCCCCACACCCATTTGTGGGGCCACCACAATAGGACACTGTGTCTAGTACGTTTCACAAAAAACTTCCCAAAACTTTTTATGACAGATTGATTTAGCATTTTCATTAAAGCTGGTTTAAATGAATACCTTTCCCCCCTGATGAGGAGACACATCCTTGTGCAATGCAAAGCCAGATTCCAATGCCTGCTCTATGTCAGGGGGAGTTGAGGTTGGGGAGGGGGTGTAAGGGACCCAAGTCTGAAGCCAGTCACAGTTTGCTTCAGCTCTTGAGCTTCCTCCGAATGAGGATCCACAGTCTGATCCACCCCTTTCATCAGCGCCCATGGAGCCTCCTCAATCTTCCTCCTCTTCCATCTCTCTGAACTCCTGTGTGTTAAGAGCTCTGGAGAGATGGAAGTCACTCCCTCCTTCCTTATTTTGCTGCTCCCTCCCCAGGCTACCAGTCCGCTGGATCGATAAGTGCAGCCATTTCTGCCATTCCTGTGATCTGCTCTCCTTCTGCCATGATCAAACCTCCCTGAGCTGTCAACTTGCTCCCAACCTCCTCAGACTGAGATCCATCCATCCACCCGTCTTTCATTTGACCAGAATGTTCTGAGCACTCGCTGTGCACCAAGCACCATCCTAGGAGCTGGGAGTCCAGTGGGGAACAGGGCAGCCAAGGAACAGGGTAGGCAACACACAGGCAAACACACACCAGTAGAGATCCAATTCGGAATTTTCTGCCAGTCGGCCCACAATGAGCACTCAAACCTACCAGCCCCCACCCCTTACCGGTGAATAATTACATTGCTTCTCTTTTCTCACAGTAGTGAAACCCCCAGGGCTCTCTTGCCTTTCTAGACACAGGGTGGATTCCACTTTCCTGCCATTTCCAATTGGCTGGAGCCATGTGGCTAGTTCTGGCTAACACACTATAAGCAAAATGATGAATCCTTCCAATTCCCTGCTGCAGCCGTTACAAAAAAAGGCCTTGTGTGGACATGGCCAAACCTCAAGATTGAAGTATGCTGTGTTACTAGGTTGCTACGTGGAGGACAGTCGCCTTGCAGAGTTTCCCAAAGCCAAGGAAGATTTTGCCTGAATGAGAAACAAACCTTTGCGATATTAAGACGCTGAGATTGCTGGTGTGTTTGTTACAGCAGCACAACCAGGTTTACTCTGACTGGGACATTCACCAAGGAAACAAGGTTACAAGTTGTATGTAAGCACTCCAGAATATTTTCTGGAAAGTTCTGACAGAAGAGCAAGTCGTAGACTACATCAATGATCTACCCAAATAAAAACCTATTAATTGAGGGGGGAAAAAAAACAAAACAGAAGAGTACAGCTTGATGAAACTTCATATCAAATTTTGCTTACATGATATAAACAATCAGTTACATAAGTGAAATTGCAATTACATTGTTTTTTTATTTCAGGGAATAAGGAGGGTACCAACATTTTGGTCACATTTTATATCTTCGCCTTTCCCTAGCAAGGATTAGAGGCATGCCCTTCCCCTCTACAATGCTCACTGTGTCCTTTAGTTCAATTCCAAATGTTTTAATCATCAGAGTCTGTGACACTGGACATTGAAAATGGGCTCCTGTTTCTTGAAATATTGGAGGGAAGGCTGATGAATTCAAAGGGCTTCTTGGAGTGGCTTCTCATCCCAAAGATAGTTTTGTAGCTATACTCTGGTCCCCCAGTGGTTCACATTTGATATACACCACCCCAAAATAGTTCCCCATAGTGATGGCATGACCTTGGGCTGACAATTTATTTAGGTACCAACAAGGCCAGGCTGTGCTGTGTCTTTTTGGGCTATTCTCCACATTGATTCTGGTCAATAGCCTGTTTTAAGAAAAGCTTAAGCCAGATTTTAAAAAAAAATCTGCCTTCCCTTGAGTAAATATGGTAACCTGACAGCTCTAGTGAGTAAATAATGCACTTTTTAAAAGCCTTTCCAAATAGGTCTTTATCCTGCAAGCTGCTTTTATAAGCTACCACCCTTCCTAATATCCATTTATACAAAACTCCTAAAAAAATGTTATGGCTTGAAAATGATAGACATCCTATTGAATCTAGGTTTGATGGATTTTCTTTTTCTTTCTTTCTTTTTTTTTAAGAAAGTATTTTTTTCTTTTGGTTGGAGAAAAAGTCTTTCTTGAAATACGATCCTCTCAGATAAATAACAGCAATAAAAGTAAATGGAAAGTGGGAAAGAACATGGTTTCTTAGTGCAGTGTGCAGCACTTTCTAATTGGAAAATGCTAAAAGGGAGTTTTCCTTGGAGGCCTCCCATCTGACTTGAGACCAAACAAAACAGTGATTTGCTTATGAGCATTGAGGGCTCTGTTTCCCTTGTTAAAGGGGAAGCTAAGAATGGAAGAAAGTGCTAAGTTATAAAACCATACTACAGTCATAATTTGAGCAGATAGTTTTTACATTATAAATTATAGAATGAGCAGAACCTACCTTTGAAGTCATGTAGGCTAGCCCAGGTGGAAACTGATTCTCCCCCTACGAAAAGTCTTGTTGAAGAGCCCGGGAATTTTCAATCCACATTTTTTACTCTTGCTAGTAATCTGCTCATGTTGGAGCATTCCATTTTTCCACTTACAAGGAAATGCATCTAGCTTAGCTAAGTGCTTCTGGAATTTTGCGAGGCATTCATGCACCTGAGACAGGAAGAGCCTTTTGGGTTGCTGATGGCCTTGAAACCAGAACTTCTGTAGTTCAGGCCCTCCTGAGGTGCTGTGGTCTTGTCACCTGGTCCGTCATCAAAAATGCATATTGTCAGTCTTTTAAAAGGTCTTCTCATTTCTCTAATGAAAACTAATAATTCATTAATATTTGTACAATTAGTAATAAAGGATTATACGGTAGATAAAGATGAGAGTGTATCTGGCCTTTGACTTACCACCACCATCATCACATCTGCCTCCCTTTCTTTCCTTCTTGCCCACCCTCTTTCATTTTCTTGCTACTTGTACCTTTTCATTTTACATTTTTATTCATGTATGATATATATGCAGATGTTTATTTACCATAAGCAAAGCTTGAGGAGTTTTCCAAACAAAACCCACCAATGTATCCACCACCCAGCTCAACAGAAGACTATGAGCAGTACTACAGAATCCCACCTGGGCAGCCGTATCCTGACTTACAGCACAATAGATTGATTTTTCCTGTTTTCCTTGTGATAGAAACGGAATCTTCTAGGGTATATCTTTTGTGTCTGACGCCTTTCTCCCAAGCTTGTGTTGGTGAGATCCATCTGTTGCAGCATGAGTTGTTGTTTCCATTTTTAAATCTATCCCCCGGCCCCCAAGTCTGGGGTACATTTACCTCCACCTTTCTGGCTGGGCCTTCTCTTCTTCTCCTCTAATTTGCATTTGGATTTCATTGCCATCTTCTGATGGACTCAGCATCTTCCTCCCAGACATGCAGGCTGATGCTTCCCTCCGGGATCCACCCAATGGACATGGCTGGGGTTGGCCACACACGCAGGTGAGGAACGACACTGTCAAAGGTCTAATCTCAAGTGCTTTGCTAGAGAGGTAGCAGGCACCTTTGATGGTTAATTTTATGTGTCAACTTGGTGAGGCCGTGGTACCCAGATATATGCTCAAACATGTGTCTGTGAAGGTATTTTTCAGTTGAGATTGACATTTAAATAAGCTGGTGTTTTTGAGTAAAGCAGATTCCCCTCCATAATGTAGATGGACCTCACTCAGTCAATTGAAGATCTCAGTATTAAAAGACTGACTTCACCCAAGCAAGCAGGAATTCTGCCAGCAAATTGCCATTGGATTCAAACTGCAACTCTTCTCAGGGTCCCCAGCCTTCCACTCAACTCTACAGTATTAGAACTTGCTAGCCTCAACTGTCTCGTGAGCTAGTTCCTTAAAATTAATCTCACTCTCTGTCTCTCTCTCTCTCTATCTATGTACACACACATCCTATTGGTTGTTTCTCTGGAGAACCCTAATACAGCATCCATCCCCACTCCCAAACCCGTGGAAGATGTTGCTAATTGACCAAGACGTCCTTTTTAGCTGAGCATACAGAATCTTCCTCAACTCAGTCCTCCAGCTATCCATGACCAGCCAATCAGCAAGTTGCAACCTCCTCGCTCTCCTTGCACTAGAGCAATGGTGCTCAAGGGGGGAGGGGTTATTGTTCCCCCAGGAGACATTTGGTAATGTCTGGAGACATTTTTGTTGTCACAAAAATGGAGGATAGGAAGTGCTATTGACATCTAATGGGAAAAGATCAGATGTTTCTAATGGTCCTCCAATGCACGTAACAGTCTCCCTCAGCAAAGAATTATCCTGCCCCAAATGTCCATAGTATGGAAGCTGAGAAGTATTGCACTAGAGACATCATTTATGGTCTTGAAAGTTTTGGGGTCTCCCAGCCTCACCTACTCAAAGGTAAAAATCTCTTGGAAGTACCTTTGTCCTTATCACAGCAATTTTATAATATATGCTTTAGAGTTATTTCTTAAGAAACAACCAGAGAAGTTATTTTAAAATTATGACATAATGTGACTACAGCACACCCTTTTATTTATTACTTGTGTGTGTGTGTGTGTGATCAATTATTTTTCAGCCTTGTCTTCTCTTAATTCCTTTCAAAATTGAGTCTTCTTTCGCTTCTACAGACTTGAACATGGGCACCTTCTTCCCAACATACCAAAACCCACACCACGAAATATTTATCAGAGTCAGCGAATTCCCTTGGCCATGGAGGACAGGCTACAGATGCCAGGCAACAGCAGATTGAAGGAAACTACTAAACAATAACAATAAACATAAACAATAACATAAACATAGCAAAACATAAACAATAACAAAACATAGCAAAAGAGCAGAATAAAGTAGTGAATATGGATTTTCTCATTTCTGGCAAACAAATGGCCAGATTCTCCCAGCTCAGAGCTCACCGCTGGTTTGGGCAGAAGCCCAGAAGGTGTCTCTAAAGATGTTAAGCATTTAACACTTGGTACAGGAAACCCTGACCATGGGCTTGCTGGAAGAGGGCTCTGTATCTCTCAAGTTTGTACTTAAACAATCACTAGGAGTTTTTATAAGAACTTCTATCTGGTACGTTCTCTAAGGCTCAGTACAAAAAATGGGGTAGTACAGTGGTTCCCAATCCCTTTGGCACCAGGGACCGGCTACATGGAAGACAGTTCTTCCATGGAGGGGGTTGGAGGATGGGAGGGGCAGGCAGAGCTCAGGCAGTGATGTGAGTGATGGGCAGAGGCTGTAAATGCAGATGAAGCTTAGCTTGCTCGCCCATGCTCACCTCCTGCTGTGATTCCTAAGTTTCATGGAAGATAATCTTTCCATGGATGCGGGTGGGGAGCTCAGGCAGTGATCCACAGCCATGGCCAGGGTGTTGGGGACCACAAGGGTAGTAGGTAATTTACTGGATTTTTAAAAAAATCAAATTCTTCTAAGTAAAGTGCACATTGTAGTTATTTAAGATATTCATAATATAGGGCTGCAATGTGTGTGGGAAACAGGTGTAAGTTAGGGGAAAATGTAAACTCATATTTTATTAATATGGAATTTCTCTGTATTTTAAGGGTATAATGTTAATTTCCAGCAACAAGAGCAGAGAGGAGTGGGTGATTTTTTTTATAGTGAACAAGGTTCATAAGAAAACTATGTGAATATTCTCTGGAGACTGTAAAGACGGGAAGAAATCAAATGAAAATAAATCAGCTTGGAAATTCATTAATGTTGCTACAAAATATCAGGAAATCAACTCTTGAGAAATGGACACATTCAAATCATTATGATTACTACTTTGTCTTCAAGCAGTTACTTAATTGTGTTGCCAATGAGAAGAAAGTGATTTACTTTTCTTTTTGGTATTTTCAGAACTCTCCATGATTAACTAAATAAATAAATATTTAAGCAAATTATTTTTATCTCTTCCTGTTACAGCTAAGTAACTGGCCAATTGTCTTCAATAGGTTTTATTTCTCAAAGCTGCATATAAGAAAGGAAAGCCAACAGACCAAAAGACTCAGCATTTTGTCTTGAATTTCAAGACCCCATTGGGCAATATTTCAGCTGTCCTTAAATCTTGATGAGCAGGACATCTAATGGATGAGGCATAACTATGGTGCTCAGAGCTCTTATTTCTCCATCACAATTGCATTGCACATTGTCCATGGGAAAAAATTTAAAACTTTCCTCTATTTTTCAACAGATGCCTTAAGAATGCTCTAAAACCATGCAACTGATTTGTGCTCCAATCATACAAATTACAATCATTCTTGGTGACACAAAACATAGCTAGAAAGGTAAGGTGAGGTTGAATAGAGAGAACAATGTGCCTGTATTTTGGATTGTCTATGGACTCAACTAAGAGTTGAGTCCATCAACTAAGAAGCATATAATCAAAAAGTAAGGATCTCAGCAGATACACACGTGTCATGGCAAAGGCAAGGTAGGGAGCTGAGGTTACAGCAGGTGCAGTTGAGTAGGGTTGGCCTGGCTGTGAGTCACCTGGGGCACTGCTGCTTTTGGTCATGTAATACCGAAGCTTGAACTAAACTCACCTTTTGAAGTGGATGAGATGAACCTTGCTTATTGGTAAATAGGCATAGGTTGACCTGCTCCTGTTGTATCACCGTCTCTGAGAAATCAAAATGAAATCCACCAGGCTTTCTTTTCTACAGCCAGGGAGCATTTTCCCATATTAGCCAACACCGTTTCCTCATACTGACGAATGTCCTCGTGGTGATCCTTCGGGTAGCAGTGCCATTTGCGGCACTCAACGCTCCCCCCCTTTTGGATTGGCATAGGACTCCCTTGGCATCACTATGATTTATTTCAAGTCTATTCCTCAAATTCATCAAGTAAATTAATGTTGTGGCCACGTCTTAACGTAGGTCCTAGAGGAGTCAGATCTGGATTCCGATTCTGCCTCTTACATCTACAACAATGTATTCTTGCTCCAGTCACCTAATTCTGAGCCTGGTTTCCTCATCTTTAAAAGGGGCACAATATTAGCAGATATTTATTGAGTGCCTCCTATGTGCTGGGTAACTCTCAAGTTTGTACTTAAATGATCACTAGGAGTTTTTATAAGAACTTTCATCTGCTACATTCTCTAAGGCTCAGTGCAAAAATGGGGTAGTTCAGTGGTTCCCAATCCCTTTGGCACCAGGGACCGGCTACATGGAAGACAGTTCTTCCATGGATGGGGTTGAGAGACAGGAGGGGCAGGCAGAGCTCAGGCAGTGATGTGAGTGATGGGGAGAGGCTGTAAATACAGATGAAGCTCCGCTTGCTTGCTCACGCTCACCTCCTGCTGTGATCCCTAAGTTTCATGAAAGACAAATTTTCCATGGATGGGGGACAATTTTTCATGGAAGACAATTTTTCCAATTTCCCAGCAAATGCAATGAATCATTTAATTCTCATAATAACAACCCTACAAGACAGATACCGTCTTCATGCCATTTTGTAGATAAGGAAACAAAGGCCCAGCACCCAGATGGGGAGTGGCAGAGCAGGTACCAGTGCCCAGGAAGCCTGGCCAAAGCCTGTGAGGGTCTGACGCTGACTCTCTCTAATTTCTGAACCACTTTGCCTCTCACTAGGGAACTGTTCTGGCTCCCACCAGCACCCTCATGTCACAGTACCGTTCTGAGGAGGAATCAAGTCGGTACGCACAGCACGCAGCAAATGAACTCACGCAAGGACTTACTCATTGATTCAACCAATGTTGATAGAAGTGTCGGGCACTGTTCTAGGTCCTGGGTATATAAGACAATCAAAGTCAATGTCCTCCTGGAGCTTGTAGTCTAGAAACAAAACAAACCACAGCCAAATAGATATATCCTCGATAAAACATCAGTAGTGCCATGAAGGAAACCAAAGCAGGGGGTGGAGAGTGACAGTGGGGTGAGGGCAGAAGGGGACATGCTTCTGGTACAGGGAAAGACATTTCCACATTTCCTGTGAGCCAAGCTCTGACTAACAGGCGAGGAAGCCAGGGGAAGATCTGAGGAACATTATTATTGCTTTTATAATAAAATTAATTATGTGCTCATTTCTTAGCTTAGTCACAGAGAGTTCTTGTCACCAGTGCCAGCCGAAGGCATAGTTTCTTACCCCATCTCAACACGCTAACAAAAAAAAAGCATCTGAACATGCAGGTGGAAAAGGAAAAAGTTATTCTGAAAGGCAGAGAGAAACTAGTCACACAAACTCAGAAGCTATCGTGAATGGGAAGAGAACGTTTCCATCTTCCACAGATCACTATCATTCGCCAATTCTCCTGAAAAAAAGAAACCACAGTTGGCCACAGTTTTGTTGGTTTCACCTAATTCTCTGACCCTGACCCCTGGGTGTCTGAGAGCATGTCATAGTCCCAGCACATCCCACCTCTCTTCATTCCGTGTAAGGGAATCAGCCCGTTTCAAACACCCTCTTCCCATCCAATCTCAATTTTACAGTACTTTTCACTGAAGATTAGGGTTAATGCTTTTTTTTTTTTTTTCCTAAGACATTTGTCACAAAAGGGAGCTTAACTTGGGGCTCGTTTTCTCCACCCACACACTTGTTCTATAGCTTTACTTTTGGAAAGTGTGTTTCTCATGAATGATGCGTGTTCTGTGGGTACAGATTATGAATTTGGAGAAGCAAGTCACCCAGGAAAGGAAAAGTACCTTAGATTCCTCTTAGCTTCCTGAGGCTTTACCCATATTCAGCATAGTGGGTTGAATAGTGGTTTTTCTAAGAAAATGTGTCCATATCCTAACTGCTGGTATCAGTGAAATTGACCTCATTTGGAAATGGAGTCTTTGAAGATGTAACTAAGAGAAGGATCTGGAGATGAAATCATGGGGATTAGGATGGGCCCCCAATCCAATGATGAGTGTCCTTTGACGAGAAAGGAGAAGGGGATTTGAGACACAGGGATGCAAAGGAGAAAGCCATGTGAAGACAAGTGCAGACATGGAGTCGTTCAGCCTCAAGCCAAGGGACGCCAAGGAATGGCAGTAGCCACCAGAAGCTGGGAGAGATAGATACCTGGAACAGGTTCTCCACAGAGCCTTGGGAATGAGCCAACCATGCCAACACATGGATTTCAGATTTGTGGCCCCTGAAATTTCGAGGGAATAAATCTCAGTTGTCCGAAGATAACAAGTTTATGGTATTTTCTTACAGCAGCCCTGGGAATCTAATATACTTGGTTTGGATCTTTGACATTGGGTAGAATTGTTAATTCATTGTTAAGAGTCATTGAGTTTCTTGGAACAATGGGGGACGTGATCCAACGCTGAGGTAGGAACGTAAGTTTTATACAGACCTTCCTGGGAGAGGAAATGACAGTGGTGGCCACTGTTCATGTCAAAATCGTACCCCAGCTGCTTTATCCCTTCTGGGGGGGGGGCGGAGGGGAGGCCCTGGTCACAGTCAGAGGTGGGTTTAGGATGCACACTGAGCTGATGACAGTACCCGCCCCTGCAGCCACATGATTGGTAAAGGCAGAGGGGTTAAGGACACACACACTAACTGGTTCCAATTGGAGCTGTTCCTTAGACTTTTTAATTCAAACTGGAGGGACTGTTTAATCCTTAGTGCAACTTTTCCAGCAAGTCAGTTAGGCTTGAGGTCTGTGAACCCCGAGCTCCCTCCAACTCTTACTGCAGGCAAGCCCCAAACGGGGAGCTGTGATCAGAACCAAGACTGTTCTTAATGGGGCACCACTGGCACTTGGATGTGGTTCCTTATGGTGTGGCCACCATTCTGTGCATTGGGGGACTGTTAGCGCCCCTAGCCCTGCCACTCAAATATCAGTGAATGTCCCCCAGTCACTGTAACACAACAAAATACCCCTAAGTACTTCCAAATATCCTGGAGTGGGGAGCTGAATAGCCCCTGATACCTAGTAGATGAGTCTTAGAATTAACATCTCTGGGCTAAGATGGCCTGGTAGATTGATTACAACGAACATGACTTGTTGATGGTGAAACTAGAATATGTGGAAATCCACTGGCTGTGAGCCCGTTTCCCTCTGGGACCCTCTATCTGTATTTTTTAAATTAAGAGTCACCAACACCCTTCTGATTAACAATTGTTCTCAATGTGTTTCTATATTCAATCATTTTACAAATGAAGCCCATCCCCTGGTGACCCAGTCCATCTTTTTAGGGTGACTTTGAAGATTTTTGTCTTGATCCTTTATGTTTTGATTAGTAGCTTACCTCTCTGGACAGTGGTCTTACTCTAATTCCTTGAGGGTCTCTAATTATGCTAGAGTGGGGCAACACTACAGAGGTAAGAGGGGAGACTTGGACACAGAGCCAAGGGCCAGGTCCCAGAGGGCTTGCCAGGCACCATGCCACAGTTGGCCCTCACGCCAGCAGCCATGACGACCAGGGAGGGATGCCGATCACCGTGACTCATCAGGTGTAGGTGGCCACACGGAGGCAGGATTGACGTCTATAAAGATCTGTCAGGAAGGAAGAGGCAGATATGAGCATCTCTGAGAACTGACCAAGGGTGCGACCGAGGCAATAGCAACAAAACCAAAGAGTAAAGATTCCAAGGATGATAGAAAGTCAGTACTTAAAGCACAAAGACCAACTGGACGTATAGAATAAAGGAGGGAAGAAATCAAGGTTGTCTCATTAAATTACAGTTTCTAGATAATTTATATTAGAATAGAGCTAAATTCCTTTGATGATTTTGGGAGGATTACTCTAAACATTTTGGGTGTATTTAAAAAACATGATAGTGATATTATATCCCAGACAATGATGGGGATTAAGCAATTCAGCCATTGGAAGGCTCCGACCATCAAATATTTCAAAATATTAGCTGAGAAGGAGTGCGTTCTGGAAGTCTATGGTCATTGACCCCCTAAGAGCAAAATTTTTTAAAAGATTGTTTTAACAAATCTCAGTGTTCTTTCCAAAGGCAAATGTTAAAATGAAAATAAACATAAGGAATTTGAAAACCGTCAGAAGCTGAAAGGCCTCACTCACTTGCATTACAAGCCTGCCTCCTCCTTGCAGCTGAAATGGGCAAACAGAAGGCACAAGCCTCTTTGCTGTGGGTGAGAATAACAGGCAGAGAGAGCAGAAGGTCGAGAATGAAGATGAGCACAAGTGAAACATTCAGGGGAAATGACTGAGAGATCTCTTTGTGCAGCGCACACACTGTGCAATGTAAAATGGGGAAAGTGGAAAGTCCTTAACAAGGAAGTGCTGGTGTACGCCCTACAGAGCGTTTAGAAGAAAAAGAAGCACAGAACCTCAGAGCTTTCTTTCTGCATAAGAACTGGAGCTAATATGTCCGGAGTCTTAGGAGAAAAGAGAAGGGAAAAAAAGAAACCAACGAATCTAGTAATTTCAAAGTTTCAAACATTTCTGTATTTAATAAGTACTGGTGACTTGATATTTGGTTTCAAGGAAGATAGTTCCTTAATCAGAGGATTGTGGGACCGGGAGGGGGACAACCCCGTTGAAGTACCACAGAGAGATTTTGAGTTATGCAAAGGTAGAGAAATCGCCCGGCTAATAAGGAGATATCTGGAGACTTAGTTCTAACTAACTGAAAAAGAGGTTTTGGGGGAGACAAGGTAGGAGTGGGGCTAGGGGAAGCCCACAGAAGGCAGGGCCAGGCCCCTGGACTGGTGTACAGCTTCTACCCCAGGGCTGGATTCAGCTGCTGATGTGCTTTGTTTTGCTCTCGCAGTCTTAGGATATATTGAATAATTTTTCAACACTTAGGAATACAGATACTTGACATAGAGACATAGATTTCAAACTCCTTTAGAAAACCCTGAAGGTCTGGCCACACCAGACCCTCAGTCCCATAAGTCAGTCCCATAAGTCAACCAGAGCAGGTTTGGAGGAAAGAAGCAGATGATCTCTCCAACTGTCCTCAGCGTCACCTCCCTGCAGTCACACCTCCCTGAGGTCCCACCCAGCCTGCTCTACTGTCACTGCATTTGCCTTGGGACCCATGGATTACAGAGCAGATGACCAGCTGTTGACATGACAGGAGAGGGACAATCTTTGAGCACAGGCAGAACTACAGGGTGGCCTCCGTGTCTAGACATGGAGTGCTCTTGGGGAGGAGACCATTTGTCCCTACGTGATGAGCTCCAGCGTGGAATCCAGCATGGCTCAGGTGCGTTGAACACTGGAAGCTTCTGGAAACAGTCCCCTGGTTGGGAGCACTGGCAACTCAAAATGGGTACCTGCATGGCAGCCTAGTGAGCTTCTCAAAGTGGTGTCATAGGGTGGCCACATGAAAGCCAGACGGAGAGAAGAACAGGGAAGATGGTGCACACAGGGCCACCAAAAACACTGTGTGCGGTGTTGGGGTCCTGGGCGGGAGTTTAAAGACTCTCATGTAGGTGGGAGGCTTTATCTTATTGAAATGTAAATATTAGAATAAAGGTGATGGATGCCTGGACATACCAGACCCCAGTTGTCTAAGCTATACATATCTTTAAGTTAGAAATTCTTCTTTTAGGATTTTTACCCTAAAAAAAAAAATTATGGATGAGTGCAAAGATTTTATGAAAACTATTATTATTTAATTTAATAACAATTATATAAAATAATATTATATAAAATCATATATAATGATAGGTAGATATATAAAATTTAAATTATGAAATAATTGTTATTTAGTAACATGTATGTAATTACTATGTAAATTATAACTTCTAATGACAAAGAATTGCCAGGTTTTAAGATCTGCGCAGTGGGACATTAGTTAAATAAATTATAGCATCCATAGAACAAATTCCATGTAGCCTTTAAAATTCTACCCAGGAAGTTCTTTAGGAAGTTTAAAAGCATGTCACAAAAATAATATGTGTGATATAATGCCATTTTTATTACAAATACAAACATACGTGGGGAAAATAGTGAAGTGTACACATTACGTTAGTTTCCTGTGACTGCTATAACAAATGATCACAAACACATGGTGGCTCGAAACAACAGAACTTTATTTTCTTACAGTTATGGAGGCCTGGAATTTAACAGTTTCACTGGGCCTGTAAGATACTGGGCTATAAGGACAATGCACACCTTCCAGCTTCTGTTTACTGCTTGTTTGCTAACCGCAAGGCATTATGAGTACGTTATGGGATGCAGAGGAAAAAAGACAAAGAACTCGGAAACCAGAGTCTCTCAGCTAGGACCCGGAACAGGCTGGAGCCTATCAGGGGCAGGATGAAGTAAGAATCACTGTGGGGGCAGATGCATGACCAGTGTGTAAACAGCTTAGCTATAAAAGGCTCACTAGCACACAAGGGAGGGGGTCCCTGCCCGAAGAAGAGGCCACTGCGCTGGCACTCTGGGGGCTCGGACCCTAGCTCGAGCTAGACAATAAAACTCCTTTTGATAATTACAGCCTCGGTGACTCTGTCTCTCTGTCCCTCAGCCCTGTGAATCTCAGCTATATAACAGGCCAGATGCAAGGTGCACCGCACTCCCTCCAAGGGTTCTAGGGGAGGATCTTTCTGGCCTCTTCCAGCTCCTGGTGGCCCCAGGGATTCCTTGGCTTGTGGCTGCATCACTCTATCCTCTGCCTCTGTCTCCACAGTGGTGACTACCCTCCCTCTGCCTCTGTCTTGTAAGGACCTTTATGTTGGATTTAGGGCCCACTTAGGTAATCTGGGCTAATCCCGCTGTCGAAATCAACGAAATCATTAGTTTAATCACCTCTGTAAAGTCCCTTCTTCCTTGTAAGGTGACATTGACAGCTTACAGCGATTAGCACTTGTTATCTTTGGGGTTCCTGTCTTTTATCTGCTGTTTTCCAAAACATTAACAAATATTTGTCTTTCTGTTCTTTCTTATAGTAAGTATCTGATGACATTAGCAAGCACAGTTTATTTCAAGTAGATTATAATAAATGGAAATATAGTCATGAATTCTCACTGTGTACACAATCATGAGTTTTTCTGTCTAGGAGTCAAAAAAGAAATAAAAAAGTACCAACATAAAAACTCTCCTTGCCCTTTAGTGTATTAAAAACTTTCTTTAATATTTAAGACTTAAAAATACATTTAAAAATAGAGGCATTAAATAAAATTGATTTCATCAAAGACTAGGTTGAATATTATAGAAAAATGATAAAATCTTTAAAAATCCAGGAAAAGGGAGAGATGAAGACACACAAGTAAAAACGGGGAGGAGAAGTACAACATGCAAGAAAAAAAAATCTATTTGACAAATAAGTGTGGGTCTGAATTCTGATAGGCCTGTAATATTAGGGAAAAGATTTGTGACCAAAAATTAAATTTGCCATTAAAAAGCAGGAACTCAAATAAGCACCATTTCCAATTCTGAAACTTGAATGGCAAATTTGATACATTTCCCCAAAAGACAATAAGGCACTAGAATAAAGACAGGTAACAGAGGAAGCCCCTCCACTTGCTTCCATATGAGGTGGTAGCTTCTGAGTTAGATGTAGTGGGAGATCCATGTGTTAAGCAGATTTTCTTGTCCTCAAAAATGTATAGTGCAATAAGAAAGGTAAGATTAAGCAGTACTGAAGTCAAGTGCTCTGCAATGTATATTAGGAGAGGCACAAACCAGTTCCTTTAGAACTAGAGGTGGCCAAGCCCTCAATTAGGGTTGCAGGACAGAGGAGGCTGAATGCAGAAGACAGAACATGAATGTTCTGTTTTTGAAAACTTAGAAGGGAATAGAGATGGAAAAATAATAACAGTGACAACTAACATTTATCTAGTTATATGGCAGAAGCTGACCTACGATTTTCTTTAATCAGTTGTTGGGGAGGAAAATCTTTTCTTCTACCCTCTGAAATTCAGTAACTGAGGGCCTGGGAATGAAATTAAGGAAAAACAGAGTCACAGGAGAAAGGGTACAAAATTTTCATTAATATTTACATGCACAGGAGTTCATAGAAAAGGAGGGAAACTTTAGAAAGCAGTTAGACGTGGGGGCTTATATACCCTTTTGACAAAGGAAAGAGGATCTGGGCTTCAGGGGATGATAAATAGTGGGGAGTGATTAGGACACCCTGTAGGAATTAATGGAAGGTAAGGGCAGCTTTAGCAAGGTCTGCGCCTGCAAACTCATCCTACTGTGCACTCTGCCCTCAATGGAAAGAAAGAGCCCCTCTTCTCTCCCTGGTGGGGGGATGGTACTTCCTCAGAGAAGTTTCTGCCCTGCTTTTAGGTCGATAATGGTAGGTCAGAGAACTCTTCCCAAATTTGCTGATCCTCGATTGCTGTAAGCTGGAAACAATCCCGTGCCAAAGTGGCATCTTTGAAGGTGGCATATTCTGACCCACCTCACAATAAACACTTGTAATCCTGATTCCACTATGAAGTAGGCCTGGTTGTTGTGAGGAAACTGAGGAGCAAGGTGATGAGCTAACAAGCCTGCCTGAAGGACAGGTAGCTATTTGCTTTGGCTGGAGGGTGGAGCCAGTGGTGTGGGTATCACCCAGGCTGAGAAACTTCTAAATGCACTGACTGCCCGCCTTGCTTCCATTTGTCAGGGGAACTAGATGGCTCCACCATGCTTTAACTGCTCCTTTTCCTCCCAAGTGGAAAAACGTTCAAGGAACATTTTAATGACTCGATAAAGTGAGTTGAGCAAGTGAGGAGAGCAAGAAACGAGAGAAGAAATTCGAGAGGGCTGTGACAATGACAGGAATTAGAGAAAATCTACTCTGGTGCTTCCATGTGCTGTACTCATGAAAAAGAAAAGATACTCTTGTAAAGTTGTGTAAAAATAGAGCAGCAGTATGATAATAGTCCAAGCTGTAATTTCTTACGCTATGTAGACCTGGCAAAACGTGACCCAATAGCCTAGGAAGAAAAGAAAGAAAATGTGTTTGTTCAACACACACGCACATACGCACTGTCTCTCTCTCTCTCTCTCTCTCTCTCTCTCTCTCTCTCTCTCTCTCTCTCTCTCTCTCTCACCTAATTGCTGAACTTCATAGAACTAAGAAGTATCAGGAAGAAAACACAGACAAGCAGAAAGCTCATTAGATTAGAAATCTGGCTTATGTTCTAGCTCTGATAACGAGCTGACCAGGACAGTTCTCAGAGTCCAACTTCAGGGATCTAATATGCCCAACTGCTCCATTTGATTTTATACAGCTGAAAAAAAATGCTTGAAATCATCAAGCCCTGTCACCAGTACCTCCTGTCGGTCTTGAGAGAGGCGTGCTTACAGGACAGAGATTCAGAGAAGCCAAACTCCATACCTGCTTTGGGAAAACCGTGCAATGCTTTCCCCTGACTCGTTCAAAACAGGTTGAGTATTTGAGCACCTAGAGCCCCCTGTGCTGAATCTGAGAAGATGCAAGACTCTAGATGTCATAGTTCTTGCCTCTGGGAGCATTTTGCTAGTTTTCCATTGCTCTGTTACAGATTTCTACGCATTTGGCAGCTTTAAGCAATATTATCCATTTATTAGTTGCCAGTTCTGTAGGTTGGAGTCTTGTGGCTGGGTTCTCCGCTTGGGGCCTTGCTAGGCCGGCTTCAAGGTGTTGGCCATCTGTGCTCTCGTCTGCAGACTCTGGGGGGAAATCTGCTTCCACACTTACTCAGGTTGTTGTCAGAATTCATTTCTTTGAAGTTGTAGAACTGACGTTCCCACTTCCTGTCTGGTTGTCAGATGGGGACCGCACTTGGCCCCTGGAGGCCACCCACATTCCTTACCACGTGGCCCCCTCCATTTCCAAAATGAGCAACGAGCAAATCACATTCAGTTCGACTCTCTGGCGGGGGAGAGCCCAGCATCTTGAAGGCCCACAGGATTAAGCCAGACGTGTGGAGGATAATCTCTCTTTCTTGAATCCAACTGATTCGGACCGTAATTATACCTAGAGTCCCTTCCTGGAAGCAACTAGATTGGGGTTGGACTGCACGCCAGCAGGCAGAGGTCTTGGGGCCATCTGAGAATTTTTCCTACCATAAGCATCTGAAAAATATTTACTGCATGTTGAATAAATGAGAGAACAAACGAAAAAAATTCTGGCACCTCACTGAAATTTTAAGTGAAAGGCAGCAGAGCTTTGTTATAATCCCATGCCATAGTATGTGCTTATGCTAAGTATGTGCTTAGGCTTCCATTGGCTGCAAGAGCCTGTACTCACATTAATTATTTGTTTCCTGCTAGAAGCAACTGTGTAGGGCAAGCCCACAGGGTAAGTCTTATTTATTATTCCTGTTCCCCAGAACTCTGTGCTCTTAACATCTTGTCAAATGCTCTCTCCACTATAAAAAAAATTACAGTTTCATTAGGACTATCTTAGACAAAGTCTTTGGTGACATTGCAACAAAGTGGAGAAGAGAAATAGGAGATTATGGAACCCAGCGGAAGACCACAGCAGCTTGGGGCTGGGGGTGCTGACTCACCAGAGAAGCTGATTCTCTTGGTAGAGCCAGGGGTCCCATCTCTGTGATCTGGCAATGGGAGGGAGGCCTTAGCAGAAGATTCAAAGCCAAATGAATCCTATTATTGGTGGTGGGACAAGTTGTCACTGGTGAGGTTACTGCTTCAGTGGCAAAGCCCGGTTATCTGCTGGTTGTGCCCTGGATCCTGTGTGGATGGCAGTACTGAAGTCAGTAGCCAGTCATTTGCTATTTTCCCATCACTGCAAGCCTATCAGCTAATTGAACATTAGTCAGGAAGGAGGAGGGTGGGAAGGTTGAGGCTTCCAGGGACCAAGTCTGAGGGTTGATGGGGAGGCTTGGGCTGGGTCACAGGATCTTGATGGGAGACTATCCCCTTGGTGTCACCAAGGGCAAGGGGGAGGCGAGAAAAGAGGAGTCCATGCAAAATTGACAAGGGCTATTCTGATGGGTCTCACTGCCCCAGAAACTCTGGGTCTTCATGCTTTCTGGGAATTGTATTGATTCCTAAAAGGTGAGCCCAAACCAGCCAGAAGCCCATGTACCTGGTTCAAGTCTGGGTACCTTTTCTATTAACCAGCTCTCTGCTCAACCACTTACCACACTGGGTCTCACTTTCCTCAACAGTTTAACACCAGAGGCTGAGCTCTATGATTTACATCACCCATTCTGGCTATAAATCCTATATTTTATGAAGAGTTTGTGTGTTCTGGACTATATTAAAGAGCCACTCTCTGGGATTAATAAGAGTACATGGCAGCCTTTCCATATTCGTTCCTTTTTCTACAGTTACTGCCCAATCAGCACTATAAAATATTCAAATCTTAAAATATAATTCATTGAATATATCTTTTTTTAGCGCCAGCTGGAACAAAAGTACATACATCAGTAGTTAATTGCTTACATGTGGAGCAACAGTTACATGCACATGGGAATAAGCTACAAAAAGTTATTTTAATAGGATGCTGTTCACCCAAACAAACTTAATTTGAAATCTGGCACCAAACTAGCACTTGGGCTCATTCAAAACACTTCTATAGTCAACCATGTAAATGATAACCTCCAAAAAAAGTGTATGAAGTAATCAATATGGTTAAGACAGAAAGTTAGGGTAGAACTTCACTCACTGTATTCTGTTTGAGGTATCTAACTGTTCATAGTTAATACCAATTCCAAAGAATGTGAATTCCTTGGAAAAGGAATCTTTGCAAGACAATTTGTCGCATGGGTTGGAAAGAGCATTATAGCTGGTTTACAGAGCCACAGCCTCCTTAGATACCAGCCTAATGGACGGCATGTTTCAGTGTAATCCAGCCGAAAATCTTGGAGTCATCTTTGACTCTTTTCTTCGCTTTACTGCAATCTTCTTGGCGCTCCCTTCCAGAGATAACTGGAATCCAACCACCTCTCAACACCTCCCACTCCTTCCACTGTCTGAACCAACAGGGTCTCTCTCTGGTGACCCCAGCAGACCCCAAACAGATCTCCCTGTTTCTAATTTTGCTTCCCAAGGTCTGTTCCCAACACATCAGCTGGAGCGTTTATCGCTTATGTCAGCTCAGGTCACTCTTCTGCCCGCCCCTTTGGTAGTTCTTCATTTCCCACTAAATCAGCCAAAGTTTGTAAGGGTCCCTTATTTCCTCTACAACCTTCTCTCTGATCCTCTCTCCTCTCACCCACTCGACACCAGCCACACTGGCCCCCAGCCTGGCCCCTGTACTCAGTGGGGTCCCCCTGCACAGATGCTCTTCTTCCAGACACCCTCTTGGCCAACCACCTCCCCCACTTTGAGTGATTGTTCAAATTTCATCTTTGTGAGGCTTTCCCTGACCTTTCTATGTAATGCTGCAACTAGTCTCCCACCCTAAGGAACCCTAAAACTTCTTACCCAGATCTGCTTTTCTTTCCATGTAATTTAGCAACTTGAATATAAACCATCTATTGATGATCAATGTTGGATAATTTCTATCTTCTGCTGGAATGGAAGTTTCGTGAGGACAGGGTCTCCACTGTTTTCTGATGCATCCCAAACACATAGAGGAGTGTCAGACAGATAACATCATTAGGATGAAATTTCATCTCACACTCGTGTAAGGTTAAAATCAAATTGAACAATAAATTTTGGTGGAATATGATAAACCTACATGTGTTCATTTAGACTTTTTCCTATGTTTCTTCTTCTAAATTGTCTAGCAATTATCCAGGAATGCACCCAGTCAAGAAAATAGGATTCCAGCTAATCTCTGGAATATATTTGTACTGATTGCATCAAAGAACCACACATGCTACCTCTCACATTTTTTTTTTAAATATGGTAGCCTCCCTACCACCAAATGAGCACTTTCTAGATCACACTGATCCCTTGCCTCCTCCCTATAATCTTTAATTTATATATAAATATATTCTGGATAAAGCCAATACACTACTATAATTTAAGGCTCCCTCACTGAATTTGTTCCAATTCCAGAAGGAACAGATGGCACATTCAAACTGGGATGATCTGAGGATAAACTAGGATGGGCAGGGTATATTTCTCAATGGAGACACACAGTTTGCTCCAAGTGACCCCACAGAGTGGGAGCTGGGGAGACGGAGTCTGACTCACACTCCACCCTCAGTCCCTGTCCTGCGGGGCTCCCCATTAGCTGAGCCCAATCAGGGCCCATTGAGGCAGTCCTCAAAGATTGCCCCAAGGGCAGGGGGCAGATGGGGAAGGAAAGGGGGAAGTAGGCTGGAGAGGCAACAAAGAGAACACACAAAGAGCTTTGACCCGTAGGAAGAGACTCAGCCTATCAAAGCATCAATTCTGCCAGTTGATTTCAGAATTCATACTACACCTGACATCATAACATAGTGGACATATACATAAGTGTTTTTAATAATAACACTTCTTATAACCAGTACTTACACTTAACCACCTGCAAAAATCAAACAAAAATTCAGATTTTATTCTCTTCTTTATTTTTAAATGCTGGTCGCAACCAATCACATTGATCTCACATTTTGAAACTTTCTGGCCAAGGCCAATCCCTCCATTGAAGAGGTGAAATCACTCAGATCTGGCAAGGTCAAGAGGCTTGTCCAAATTTATACTATCTGTGATCCTATGGAACAAAGTGGGTGGGTACACTCATTGGCAAAAAAAAAACACCCTCATTTCATCTATCCAAATGTTCTCTCCAAACCACGGGCATACCAGCGTGCTTGGAAATAAGGAGTTTAGTATTGCAGGTGTTAAGTGATCCTCTATTTAACTATCAGTGGACAGTTGCGGTCATTACCTCTCACACAGTGGAGCTCCTTGGGGTCTAGGGCCGCCTTCTTCAGGAGGGGTGGTTTTAGGGTGTGCATAGATATTTTGATGCCTCATGAAGGGCACTTGCTGGGCACTAGGAAGGTGGCCAGTGACAGTCTCTCCATCCTCCAGGATAGAGACTTATGAGGCAGCGAAGGTCCTAGTCTGGCATTTGCACAGGAAGGCACTCTGCTAGCAAATGTTTCGCCCTGGAGAAGCTGGCTTTGATGGCTTTGAAAAGGAGCAGAACTCACTCGCTCCCTCTTTGGCAGGAGTTTGTGCATTTCACTCATTTCAAGTCAGGACTAATAGCCCTAATGATTTTGAAGGAAACCTAAATGATTCCTTTATGCCTGGCCTGGATTGGCCAGGGTTCCATGTACAGCCCACAGCATGCTCACACATTCCATAGAAAAATAAATACCAGCGTAACCATGTCTGTGCCACGCCACTTAAAATGGCCATTTTCTTAAGTACTCATTTTAAAAGCAACTTTGTTATTTCAGCATCTGCCAGTTGAAAGCTGGCTTTTTGTGTCTCTAGTGTTTTCATTGCAGGGACAAAAATAAAACATTAACTCTTTCAAGAGTTGGAGAGCTGATGGATGCTTAAGAAAAAAACGAGGCCAGGGGAGAATGCATCATCCCTGCTGGCTCAGATCTCTGTAAGAGTTTACACACGTGTGAATCTCTTGCTTCCCACAGACCCCCTCCCCCCACCCCATGGTTAAACTGGGTCGTGGTCCCTTCAAATGTCCTGCCCAAATTCCTGGACAGCTATCCACTAAAGAACCCTTCCCTAGGCAGAAGATTCACTGTCCTCTGCCCGTGACATTTTCCTTGCTCCAGAAACCCTGCGATGATATTTCTTCCCATGCGCCAGTGTTTATGGAGTTCTCCTGCATGCTAGGCAGGTGTGGCTATGAACAGGTGTGTGCATGTAGACGGTGGAGATTGGGAAAGGGCAAGATGAACAAAATACAGTCAATCCTTTAAGGAAGTTATAATTCAGAGGCCAACGTGAGACAGAACGGCTGAAAAACAACATCACCATCCAAGGCTGATGTGATTCAAAGGATTTCGGAGGACTGGGACTGAAAAGAGGTCTTATGTCTCCCCAGAGACAACACCAGCCCCTTCCACATTTGGTTGATTTTTCGTGCAACAGTGTCAGGTCAGCATGACAAATGCCTTACCCCTTTGCTTCCTGGTCACCAAAGAAGCAACCACGGTTATCAATGACAGCTGCTGTGTGCAGGTCGTGGCCTCTCTCAGAGCTGGAAATGTCCACGGCACGCACATTCCTCTTTCCCAGACCACCAGTGGCCGCCCAGTTGTATCTGGGAATTAATTTGAGATTTTTTTCCTCCAAGAAATTATGGGGAAAGTGTAACATTTATTTTTTTAATTAACATATTTTTAATTTTAGAATAGTTTTAGATTTACAGAAAAGTTGGAATGATAGCAGTAGAGAGTTCCTGTATACAGCACACAGTTTCCCCTGTTGTTAACATCTTACATTACTATGTGCATTTGTTATAACGAATTAGCCAATATTGATAAATTATTATCAGCTAAAACCATACTCTGTTCATATTCCTTTGGTATTTGCCTAGATCCCCTCCGGGATAACACTTCACATATAGTCATCCTGTTTCCTTAAGCTCCTCTTGGCCATGGCAGTTTCTGAGATGTTTTTGTTTGTTTGTTTTTGATGACCTTGACAGTTTTGGGGAATATTGGTCAGGTGTTTTGTAGAATGTCTTTCAATTTGGATTTGTCTGATTTTATTTCTTCCTCATAGCTAGACTAGGTCTTCTATTTACTTCTGGGGACATAAATATTACACAAATGTTTCCTGTATATACATAGATCAGACATGTTGTACTGAAGCATATGTATGTCCTATGAAGTTTGGGTGTTAAAAAACAATAGATGCTCTACAGAAAACATGTTCATTGCACAGGACATATCCATGCAGAGTGGCTCACAGTAAACTACACTGTACGTGGTTTCTTAGACTCATATAGGAAATAGACTTTGGCTACTCTAAGTACATATGAAATTTTCTCCATTTTAGCACCCTAGATAACTATAGTGTTAGCCATATATATTACTCATTATACTTTAGTTATCTGCTGTAACTAACAATCTACAATTTTTGGTGACTTACAAAAGTCAAAATATATTTCTCATTCATGCTCGTGAATGCAGGACTTTTAGGTAGGGCTGTTCTCTTTCCAGGGATGCCTTAACACTAAGTCTTTTTTCTTTCTGAATCTATCATCTCCTAGGGCTTTATAGTTCTCATCTGTATTAGTTAGTGGACAAGATAAGAAAGAGAACATGGAAAATTAGGCAGGAGGTTCTTAGGGGCCAGATGGAGAAATGGCATGAATTGCTCCTGCTCACGTTTCATTGGCCAGAACTCAGTCACCTGATCCTACTCAACTGCAAGGGAGGCTGGGAAATGTGCTCCAGCTCTCTTAGCAGGAAGGGAAAGAGTGGGGAGTGTGTGCATACATGGCAGGCTCTACCACTCTATGAATTTATGTTATCCCAAATTTCCATTAGATAAAAGGGGAGGAAATGAGTTGGAAGATGCATGCTGTCCTTTTCTTGCAGATATTCCTGTTTAGATTGTGTTAGTCTTCCCTGAGGATTCTATAAAGGGTATCTTCTATACATGTTCATTACCACACTGATGCTTCCTTAAATGCTGAAGTCTATCCTTTAAAGCAACTTAGCAGGAGAAGGGTGAAGAGGTGGAAACTGGGGAGAATTATCTCATCAAACAAATATGCCTTGCACCAAATATATATAAAATTATTAAACCAGATGATTGGAAGTAACAGTTTATTACCCACATTTATGGAAACAGGAACCAACCAGAGACTCATAAAAGATAGCCGAATCTAAAAGCATGTCTCAACCCAAAGTCAAATTCTAATACATACCTTTCTGGAGAAGAATGAACTGGGTCTCTCTTTCCCAAACAGAACTACTCTCCCTTTCATTTTTTTTAATGACCTTCCTCAATCTGAGCTATAGTATGTCTGGATGCTAATTGTCTAGTAGTCTAGACAGTGATGATATTATGACCAAGTTATGCACAGATAATCACTGTGTCACTGTTTCCAAAGCTGCCTACACATATTGCTTCACTGGACACACTTGGCATGTGCAATTATTCTCTTGATATTTATTTTCACCATGTAAGTAGAGAGTGCTTACTTAATCAAACCATCCAGTGAACCAAGCATTTTTTAAAAAATAATTCAAATGAAATATGAGAGTCCTGAAGCTAAGAGAAAAAATGCTGTTAATGCATTTCATGTTTTTCTGTATTCTGGGGCAATGAACCCCATGGAATTTTTCTTTCTTTGTTCACCAGAGATAGACCTTGCCTAGGTCCCTCCAATACTTGTACAAAGCATTCTTATCCAGATAGATTGGCTTGCCCAAAGCCAAAAATAAAGAAGTTCCAGGATTCTCTGGAGATGTCTTTTCTGCAGCCTGAGACAATGCACCGGTTACAGTAAAATGGACAACTACTTGGCTTTCTGGCTTATTCCAAATGAAGCATTTGTTTTTTAAAAACCACCATCGTAATGAAGTATATGAGCAGTGATGTCATGACATCCCTTCACCCCACCTGAAGCAGGGAGACTAAAATCAATGCAGAAATGGAAAACAATATGGTTTGGAAAGTGGGAGGATGTTCCAGACACAGTGGATAACAAGGTTTATTTTTGGCATGGAAAGAGAAAATGATCAAAGGGACCTGGAAGAAGTTTATTTGGCCAAGGAAAAGGCATAGACAGGAGTAACAGGCAGACACTCAGGCTTGGCAGAGGGGTGGGTGTTGATACAGCATGCCTTTGAGGACAGTTTATAGGCTCTGGTGGACTGTTTTACATGTTATTTCCACCATTATAATCAGCCCCAGAGTTATTGTGTTACCTAAGGAGCCTCATTAAATAAAAATCCATGGCTGGGAGATGTAAAATGGAACCTTTTCTCACTCCTGTGACAGCAGCCTGCTTGTTCTCTCACCTAACAAAAATTCACCTGTGCAGGTTCTGAGCTCAGGCATCTTCCAGGACAGGCAGGGTAGCCCAAAGGGGAGGGTGCAGTGGGTGCCCAGTAGACTGGAAGAGGCTTTCATGCACCTCCTGGAGGGGAGGGTACAGGTCACCAATTACAAGTTTGCTTTGCTTCATGATTCTGAGTGAAGCCAGCGTTTCCCACAACTGGTAAGTTGAGTTGGGGCCCCTACCTCCAAAAGATACACAGACTCGGAGCTTGTGAATGTGACCATATTTGAAAAAGGGGATTTTGCAAATGTAATTAAGTTAAAGATATCAAGATAAGATCATCCTGGATTTAGGGTAGGCCCTAAATCCAATGATGATAGATGTCCTTATACGAAGTAGGTGGAGGAAGAGTTGACAGCCAGACACATAGGGCCATGTGACATGTGAAGTGGAGGATGGGGCCATGTGTCTACAGGCCAAGGAGTAGCAAGGATTGCCGGCAGCCACCGGAAGCAAGGAAGGGACAGGGAACAAATTATCCTTCAGGGTTTCCAGAAGGAACCAGTTGGCACCTTGGTTTTGAACCTCTGGCCCCCAGAACTGGGAGAGAATAGATTTCTCTTGTTCTAAGCCACCAAGTATATACTAATTTATCATGGCAGCCCTCAGAAACCAACACACCAGACAAGGAACACTGAAGCATGATCACATTTCTGCCCTGATACCATCCCATCCTCAAAGTATTTTACTTGTAGTAAAACATATATAATGTACAACTTGCCATTTAAGCACATAGTTCAGTGGCATTAAGCACATTTGCCATGTTGCACAACCATCACTTCCACCCATCTCCAGAACTTTCTGATTGTCCCAAACAGAAACTATACCTATTAAACACTAACTGTCCATTTTTCCTCCCTGTGGCCCCTGGAAACCACCATTCTATTTTCTGTCTTTATAAATGTGACTAATCTAGATATCTCGCATAAGTGAAATCATTCAGTATTTGTTCTCCTGGGTCTAGTGCCTTTCACTTTGCAAAATGTCTTCAAGGTTCGTCCATGTCAGTAGCATGTGGTCAGTACTTACTTCCTTTCTATGGTTGAGGAATACACTCTTGTATGCACAGACCACATTTTGTTTACCCATTTATCTGGTGGTGGACACGGGCTGTTCCCATATTCTGGCTGTTGTGAATAACGCTGCTATGCATATAGGTGTCTGACTACCTCCTAATTCTCAAAATATTTTACTTTTCTCCCTTGTTCCAGCTCTTGAACTCCTTCATCTCTTCCTTCCTTCCTTCTACTCAGACTGATACCTGGACCAGGATCCGTCTTCCCTTCCTACAACCACTGCCCCTATTGTACACTTCCCACCCTCGCTAATGCCCTTTTCAGGACAGCTCTTGGCAGTGAGGACAGCAGAGCATCTGTTTAGATGTTTCGGTGAGATGCGATTTGGGGGAAGAAGCCAATGGCTAGTGGGGTTAGGCAGTAGGACAGGGGCCAGGGGACTTTGTCAATGCTGAATTTGCACCACAAGCACAATGTGTTTGCTTATCACTTAAATGATAGATCAATTAAAATAGCTAAGTCTTTTTAAAAAGAGCTATTCCTCACATTTTATGTAAGACCCAGAAAACATCAATCGTCCATATCAAAGCATCTTATTACTGCCTTTCCTCAAGGTGTCTTCAGAGGTTCACAGGAGACTTCTCTTTCATCCTTGGAGTGTAGCCCAAGTTCAAGATAACCATATGATTTATCATCCAATAAATTGGGATGCTTTCTGCAAGTGAAGGCAAAGATATGAACAGTTGCCCCAAAGACAACTGGCTAGAATTGAGGACTGTCTGGGCAAAGGGACATGTGCCCACCCACCAAGGCTTACTTCTGAACCTCACTCCAAGCCCCCTCTCTCAGCCTAAAAGACCTACACACAGCAGCTTGGTTACTCCCTTCTGCCTCCTGGGAATTCCAAATGAGATATAATCTCTCCAAACATGTATTTTGTGATTATAAAATCCCAAACTACCAAGTAACATGAGATGGATATTGTGCCCAAGCTACTGATGCATAATGTATAATTATTCATTCTCCCTAGCTTTTTCCCCCTGAAAATGACAGAGATACATAATGTGAGAAAAATTACCTATGAAAAATATACTGTTCATCATATCACTTGTGGAGAATCAAAACTTGTTTTATTAGCCTATGGTACATGCTCCTCCTTGTAGCATTTTTATTTTGGGAGAAACTAGTCTTCTCTGGCCTGAAGAATAATCTCACACAAATAGCACAAGTATTCTCTGCTAGGAATAGCAAACACTTACCTCTGAAGGGGGAAAATTCTAGCTTCTATTTATTTATACTTGCTTTTTTACCCTCAACAATTGCTGTTCTCTATAATTTAAATGTCTGCAAAAATAGCAGTTATGTAAACATTAATGCATAAAAAACTATCATTTCAATGTAGCCTGCAAATCCCAGAAGCTGAACATTAAGGAATCATGAGATTTTTCCTTTAAGCAAGGGAAGGGAATTCACAATCTTTTTATCCCTAAAACGTACCCTTCAAAGCTTTTCAAGTTCAAATTGTAGAGCAGGCCTGAATTACCATTAGTATTGCATTTTAGTAAATGTTCATTTTCCATCTACCTCTGATGAGATGCACTTTTCCTTACCCGTGGCAGACTTATTTTATTTTTATATTTGCTGGTTTTACAGTGTTAAACATAGAGTCTTTCTCTTTCAACACAAATATTCCTTTCCTAACCATAATATAATACATACGTTTATCCCAACAAGGCTAGCTTTGAAAAAAAATCTTCAATTATTCCATTGGCTTTCATAAAATCATAGCTATGTACCCACAACGTGGAAAAAAAATATCCTCACATTTTGAGTAAAAATTCTTTCCCAGGAAAGTTCATGAAATTATGATAATTATTGCTGATGAAATCCTAGAAGGTGTTGGCCCAACAGAAGGAAAAGACAAGTGAAGATCTGAGGGGTAGGGTGATAGAGAAATTTACAAAAAACAAAGCGCAAGTAAGGTCTTTACCTGTGGCTACCAGGACCCCCAGCCTGGAGCAGAGTTCTCTCATATGACTGCCCAAATCTACAATCCACAATGGCCCACAGTCTGGTCTTACACAAAAGCATGGACTTATCTAGAACTCCAAATCCTAAGGATGGCATCTTCTGAGACTTCCAGAAGCCCTCGTTGCCTACCCACCGAGAGACACAATGCATTCAAGGAACTTTCTATCTTCTGCATGATGAACCCTTGAACCCTCTTGATTGAGCTCATGGTCCCTGGCAGCTGTAACAATTACAGTAACCATTCACTCCATCTGCATTCGTTGAGCTCCTGCCATGTGTAAGACACTATGCTAGACACAAACATTTACCCAAAAGAGTGGATAGTCTATTCGGGAGGAAGACATGTCAATCATAACCACAGAATCTAACAATAGAGGAGATAGTGAGACAACATGCAGAGTCCTGGAGAGATTGTTTTGCCCAGGGAAGGGGAGAGAGCTTGATAGAAGGGCAACCCTTTGAGTTGGACCTTAAAGGATGAGCAAGAAGACAGCTGGCATATCCAGCTAGTGGCCAGAGGAATGTGGAAGAATATTCCATCCATCCTGATAGAAAGCCTAGAGGTCTAATGCTTGAACTACCCAAAGACAAGTCAATACTCTTTTAAGACTGGAACTAAAGGTACAGTAATTAAGGGGAAAGATAATAGATTCCAGGAACGATAGGTTGGAACGGTTACAATTTTGTAAATAAATGAATAAATGAGCGAACAATTTTTTTTAAAAAAAAAAGATTCTTCCCTCATGGAGTATTCAGAAAGAAATGCTTAATGGTCTAAAAGGAATAGCTCATTTTATTAGTGGTGTTATGAGTATTATGTTCTTCCAAAATTCATAACTTGAAATCCTAACCCCCAATGTGATGGTATTAGGAGATGGGGACTTGAGAAGTAATTTGGGTTAGATGAGGTAATGAGGGTGGGGCCCTCATCAGGGATTAGTGCCTTCATATGTAGAGACACCAGAGAGCTTCGTCTCTATTTCTTTCTAACATGTAAGGACACAGAAGAAGGTGGCTGTCTGCAGGCCAGGAAGAGAGCCCTCACCAGGCTGTCACAGCCTATAGAATAGTGAGAAAATACATTTTTGTTGTTTCAGCCACCCAGTACATGATATTTTATGGCAGCTTGAGCAGACTAAGATGGTGGGGCTATTTTGTTAACAATATTTTGAAATTGACAATAGTGAACTTCATACTGGGAATTTGGAAAGGAAAGTGTCTAAACAGCTAAAAATATTTAAAAAATGGAACAGTGGCTTTTCTGAAGGCCACAGGGTAAGAGATCGCATTGTTCAATAGCTTGGAAAACCATTTATAGGAAGAATGAACTTACTAAAAGAGAGTAGCAATTTTTGTTTAATTATGGAGTAGATGCTTGAGAAATATAGCTAAATAAACTAAAATATGTGAGGAAACAGTGACCCATGTTTCTTAGAACCCAGGTAATTTTCCAATAGACATTAAAGGGGAAGTGATGAAACTTCAGCAAATATTGGATTGAATCATGCAATTGTTTTTTCTTTTTTTTTTTTTTTACAAGTGAATCATACAAAATTTTGGTAGGCAAAGCTGATCTCGTAAGAGCAGTTTCATATGGTTTAACCTAATACTAAATGATGTTGCTGTAATTAGATTCTTAACATATGAGTTTTATGTAATTTATTACATTTTATAGTGCTCGAAAAATAAGCTATTAACTGAACACGAATTAGTCCTTAGAGTAGCTTTTTAGAATTTAATTGTTTTTTAAGACTGTGATAAACCAGATCACCAGTAATAATAAAACGGATAATTATGAAAGTAACAGAATTTTATCCTTGGCTCTATTTCAGGGAGTAATTTCTCAGAAAAGTAAATTAAATGTTAGTTGGAATAAAGTATTTAATTTCAAGGTTATTGCCTTGCAATTGATTTCTTTTTAAGAAGAAATAAACTGAATTTATATGAAAAGTAAGCAATTGTATTTTTATGTCAGTGGAAAAAAATATTTCTTGTTTTAAATAACCACTAGATCATTAAGTTATATCCTTTATGTAATATGGGTCCCAAGCCAAGGTTTTAAACTCTATTTACAGTTTCCCTCTTAATACAAGATATTTTTGGAATGCATTCTAATTTTTCCCACAAAAATATTATTTCTTTTTCTAAGTGAAAATTCATAAAAACTATACTTTCCTTAGTATATTTGGTGAGTAAGGCCCAGAGCCAATCAAATCTAATTCTGTCCATAAAAAAATATTTTAAATCCACACACCCTGGCATGCACAGACACACACACACACACACACACACACACACACACACACACAGTATCGACAAGAAATAGCATGCCCTGACAACTCTTTTTTTTGGATAGCAAAAAAACAAAAAAGAAAAGAAAAGAAAGAAAACTCTTTCTGCAACAATAACACTAACTTAATTGTAAAGTTTTCTTTAGGAATATCTATTTTAATGTTCGTTGTTTTAAAGATTATTTCATTTTTAAATAGGTAATATATACATGTTGAAAAAATGTAAAAGGCACAAAAGGTTAATGGTAAAAACTGAGATTCCTTCTAAACCTCAAGTCTCCCAATTCTTTTCTCCAGAGTTAACTACTGTGAACATGTTTCGAAAACCATCCCAGACATATTACATAACAGTTTAGCAGCTATTACCACACTCTGCCCAGTGGAACTGTAATGTAATTCACACATGCAAGTGAAAATTTTCTAGTAGCTACATTTTAAAAGTGGAAAGAAACAGGTTGAATTAAATTTAATATTTTATTTTATTTAACCCAATATAGTCAATATATTATTTCAACATTTAAAAAATATGTAAAAATATTAATGAGAGATTTTACATTCTTTTTTTCCTATTAAGACTATGAAATTCAGTGTATAGTTTATACTCAGAGAGCACGTCTCAATTTGACCACCCATCTTTCAGCGTGGAGAGTGGTCAGTATGGTGGATAGCATAGCTCCATAAAGTTCTATAAGGTATAAGAATCTTTAAGAAAAAAAGAAGTAGAATCATTTTTTTTAAATGTTTGCATACCATATACATTGCTCTTCATCTTCTTACTATTTCAAACATTGCTAGTTTACACGCCTATAGTACTGGCTTTATAAAAAATAGAAAATACAGAGAAAAAAATTTAAATTATCTGCAGTCCTATTTTGGAATTTTAGTACAAGGATAGTCCTAAACCCCAAGGAATAATAAGTATGTGATATAAATAAATTTTATTCAAAACACTTAGTCTTCACTAAGTTGTAGACCTTAAATATGTACAGCATTCGTATGTCAATTATACCTAAAGTATTTTTTAAAAAGAGGATTTAATTAAAACCATCATTTCCCAAGCATAAAACAAACAAACAAAATCCAAAAACTTATAGGTCTGAGAGTGCTGCCTAAGATGTGAGTTAAAATTCTTATTGTGAGATAAAGGACTTCACTAACCAATAATAAATGTATACTTCTTGTTTGAAATGTGAAATCTCTCTCTCTCTCTCTGGTCTGGTTTCTTACCGTCCATATGGAGAGCCAATGGGGGATATTGTCAACAACTTCTTTTTAGTGTTGGTTTATTGTTTTATTTTATTTTAGACTGGGCAGGGGAGCCACGTGGTACATTTGCTTGGAGAAATAACATGCTTTGGCTTTGAAAACAAGAGTAAGCAGGTTTAGTCTTTGCCTGCAGCCAACTTATGCCTTCATACAGCTGTGTTTGGATATGTAGATATGGCACAGAAATTTGGAAAATTACCACGTGAAATTATTGTTTATCTTTTCTTCTCAAGGGAACAAAGTTTTGAATAAGCTTTTTCATTGATGAATAAAAATCTCAGTGCCTAGTTAACTACGAAGTATGCAACCTAAAATCATGTGATTCTGTGCCATGGAAAGAACATCGGGCCCGGGTTCAGGAATGTTCTGTGTCAGTCCTCACTCTAACCCCAGCAAACTTCTGCTGTGATCTTGAGACGCCCACTTAACCTGCTGGGCCTAAACTCCCCTTTCGCTGGATTAGAAGGCGGGACCAGGAGTTTATGCAAGAATCCTACAGTTCTTCTTGCCATGTATCTGACCCATGTTTTTAAAACCTTCCTTTCAAAATAACTATTTTTAATCTTAGTTTCAAAAAAATGTGTATGTGCAAAAGTACTGCTAGATATATTTTTTTCTATCATCTCCTTATGGTTTTTAGGGATTGGCAAAATACAACTTCCAGGGCCAAATGTTTCTGTGTGGCCCTTGAGCTAAGCATAGTTCTTATATTTTAAATGGTTGGAGAAAAAAAAATCAGAAAAAGAAAAACTATTTCATGACACATGAAAATTACATGAGATTCAAATTGCAGGGGTCATAAATAAAGTTTTATTGGAAAACAACTGTGCTTACTATTTATAATATGGTATATTGACGGTGGTTGCTTTCTGGCTACACCATTCAAGTTGAGTAGTTGTGAAAGAGACCCTAGAGCTCACAGACGCTAAGATATTTACTATCTGACCCTATACTGAAAAAGTTTGCTGCCCCTTGATTTATAGTATTTGCAAACAAATGGTAATTTACAGAAAGAATAGTTAACCTTTATTAAGGCACTTAGAATGTGCCAGGCATTATGCTAAGTGATGCAGGTGGTTTTCCTGAGGTATGACCACCTTATGAAGTAAGTAGTCATATCAGCCCCAATTTGATGGATGAGGTAAGTTGGGCTTGCTCATATCATGCCCCCTCAGCTTGCCAAGTTGCAGGGAAGTGGTGGAATCAAGATTCCATTCCACCTAGCACTCTGGGAGGCCGAGGCCGGACGATAGCTCAAGGTCAGGAGTTCAAAACCAGCCTGAGCAAGAGCAAGAACCCATCTCTACTAAAAATAGAAAGAAATTAATTGGCCCACTAAAAATATATAGAAAAAATTAGCCGGGCATGGTGGCGCATGCCTGTAGTCCCAGCTACTCGGGAGGCTGAGGCAGAAGGATTGCTTGAGCCCAGGAGTTTGAGGTTGCTGTGAGCTAGGCTGATGCCATGGCACTCTAGCCCAGGCAACAGTGTGAGACTCTGTCTCAAAAAAAAAAAAAAAAAGATTTGATTCCAGGTCCAGCTGATGCAGAGCTGGTGTCTTTACCTTCAGCTGCAGAACACGGACCTTCCTCCTCCCTTCACTCAAAAGACACGGATGCTTTTTTGACAACGTGAAAAGAGCCAATCTGCATCAAAGATTGCCTGCTGAAGGAGTTATTGATGCCTTTAGGACTGTGAAAAAGAACTTAAAATTATGTATTCCACATAAATCCACCCATCTACAGAATGTGTAGCAATGCAAAAGCAAAAAGTTATAAAAAGTCCTATCTTCAAAATAGCAAACACCACACTGCAATATTTCAGCAGCAGAGTGGTCTACTCAGTGGTCCCAAACTGCCAGCCAATAAGCCCCTGCCCATGCTTGATAAAATTGTTACTGGCATAGAGTAAAATAAAAATCAATAATGACAAGGTACTGAGTTATTCATGGAACTAACTAAATTATTCCGCTTAAAGATAGTCTTGCATTGTGAGATTATATACTCTCAAAATGTAAAATATAGTCTCTGTTATGAGTAACCATACTATACCATAGGCTTTTTTTCTTTAATGTATTTAATTGACAAAATTAAAAAATAGACAACCCTGTTTGGGGCTTGTATTTTATTTTACTTTTGTTTTATCTTTAAATTCTTGGTCTGTGCAATCCTAAATCTGGGAAGCTCTGGTTTCCATGTCCTTTGATCGAGTAAGCCAATTTCTAGGAAATTATCCCCTGGAAATAATGTGTCCCATCATAGACAGTCTACAGATAAAAATATATACTGCACCGTTATTAACAAAGAGCGAAATTTCAAAACAAAATTATGCAATGCTTAAATTACAGTATTAGTCATATGATAAAACAATATGCGATCATTAAAAATCTCTCGTGTAAAGTATCTAATGGCATGGGAACTGTTCACAATATAATGTAAAGGGGTAAAAAAGAAATGAAATTCTCTATATAAAATAGGATTGCAACTTTATGAAAATTGTGTATGCATAATATATGGAGAAAAATATCCCTAAATGTATTCACAGTCTTCAGGTCAAGAATGTTTTACTCAACTGTTCTCTTTACCAATCAGTTTGGGCTTTTTCGTAAGTAGCCATAATTACATATGAAATCTGGTTTTTGGTGCTTTTGCCTTCCATTTTCTCTTCCATTCTTCTCATCATTTATCTTGTCACTTCTGTGTCCTGGCAGAGCTCTAATGTCGGTGCTAGTTTCTGAGGCATCCGTTGTGCAGTTAACAGGGTATAATGAATCTTTGATTCTATGTGACATTTGGTTTCTTTTTGATCCTTCCTCTTGTGCCTGTCAATGTCATCACAGCTTAACACAGTAGGTGCTTAGTTAATGTTTTTAAATGAACGGAATAATAAGAACTCTGCCAGATCTCTGCAGGGTTACCCTGGCATAAATGCACTCATCTACTCACCTATTCGACATTCATCCACGGACTGCTACATTCTGGGCATTGTGCTCCACTTAATAGCTTTCATGCCTTCCTCAACATAGATCCTAAAGTGACGTTACTGCAGAACTGTCCTGTGTAGTACCTACTTCATTTAACAAATACATCTAAAGTAAACCACAGCTGCTCAGCATGCTAACACAGTAGTTTTGCAAAAAATCAAAATTTGAAATCCAACAAGTCCCTAGGAAAAATAAATTTCATCTGAAAGTTGGTTGGTTGCTACTTTTTAAATTAAGTATAGCTTTCATACCAGAAGTTGCCATAACTTCCCCTTCTTAACTGATAGCATATGAATAAAAAAGTGATCAATTTAAAGAATACTTTCCTGAAAAATGATTTGACAGCATCATGGGAGTACCTCTGTATTGTGTCAATAATGTTAGTCTAATTCGGAAAGCTTTTTGAAAACAATGGAAAATCTCCTAGGGAAAAATATTCTAGGAAATTTTTAAAAATATATTCTGGGTTATATAAATTCTATGCAGTTAATTTTTAAAAATAAGATAATACTAATGATCATAAACAAAGAAAATAAAAACAAATCCATAATTATACCACTCCTACCACAATCAAATGAACATCATTACAATATTAACTGTAATTCCCTCAAATAATGTTAATATCTTAATATTTTGCTATATGAAAATGTCATTTCTTATTATTATAAATAATTCTGCGAGAATATTATTTTGACAAAATATTTTGTGTATCTTTGTTCCCTTAAAAAAAATGCAAAAGTGAGATTTTTCAGGTCAAGTTATATTTTGCAATTCTTTTGATTTAAATGTTTCATATATTTTCTCCAGCTTCTGAGGACTATAAAAATATTAACTATGATCTTGTTGTATGGACTTGTATAGATATTTTGCATTCTCTTCTGATTTTCATAATCCAATCTGAAAGATAATTTCACTGCAGATCAAGAATCTTTTTGATGGCAAAGTGTTTATTTTTACCTAAAAGAGGATTATGATGATGTTGCATCTTAAGTTAGGTATAAAAATTCTCTCTCTATTTACATTGTTTAGCAGAAAAGCAGTTTGAAAATGTAGGGTGGAGATAAGTCGAGTGAGTTAAAAGTACCAACACTACTTTAGCTGTCTCACTGAAGAGACATTCCAAAATCTTGCTGCACAAGAAATACTTTAAAAGTTGGCCTTAAATTTAATCCCATAGGAGTGGGGCTTGGCAAGCGAGTCAGCGTCTTTCTTGTAACCCTAAGAAGTTCACAGATTCCAGTAAGCTTCCATGCATTTTGCAATCCACAGTCTACCTCATGACTCTTTCTTCCTTTTGAGTTCATGAAATTTTCTAATTTTCCTAAAATATCATACAAATCCTTTAAGTGCTGTCTATCTCTCAATCATAAAAGTACCATTTCCATTTACAGCCTCCAAAAGTCCATAAAGCTTCCCCTCCCCAAGTGAGAGGGAGACGGATCTGGAATCACTTTACGAAGTGTACCTAATAATAATATGACAACAACATGCCACGTTATCATAGCTCACACTAAGCTGGGACAGGCTGGTCAGGACTTGGCTATCTTTGAAACAAAATCACATTCTTCAGGAAGTGGTGTCGGTAACCCAATAAGCAGCAGCTGTTCCTGGGTCTTTGAAAAAATGTTTCATCATCATTTGACCAGTATTCAGTATCCAGTGTTATGTCCCATTATAACTGAGGTCCAACATGGAAAACTCTAGTTTTTATAATGATGGAAAACCTCTGGATACATAGATATGAAAAAAAAATTTTGCTCTTAATCTGAGGACCCTATCTCAATTTAAATGTACTCTGTTCACATCAATTTCTCTGCATTGTTAATTTGCACTTATTACCCAGAAATTCCATAGACATAAAATGATTGCTCCGTTCCTTCCAATCTTTATAATGAGTGTTCCATCCCTGGGCCACTTAAAAGCTTTCTAAAGACCCTTTTAAAATGAAAGGTGATATCACTGAATGTAATGTTTATTTACAAGGTAGTATGATCCCAGGCTTCCAGAATGCTCAGTATAAATAACAACCCAGAAACATGCACTGCATGTAATAGAAATTTGAGCCCATCAATTTTACATGATCCTACAAAGGAGAGTGTAGAATGCTAATGATGCTAATGAGAATTTGATATTGACAGAGGATTCATTTATAAATAAAAATGGCCAGAAAGATTATTAAATCAGAGGATAGTTTGTCAATACCCACCCCACATTAGGTCTCACTATCAAGATGATCAACCGCACTTTCAATAACAAGAATAAATAACAATTATGGTTCTATGTTGCACTTATGTAGCACTTTTCATCTGTGGAACTAAAAAGACATGTATTAAATTATCTTCGGAGTCCTTGACAGCCTGGGCTTGAAGTATCTACTTGGAGGAAGAGTCTGAATCAACATCATGTTCATCATTGTGCTGAAATGACTTTAGCCATGCTTGATCAACCAGTGATATCTCTTTACCGCATATGCCCAGATGACACGGACAGAAGGAGGTCGGCGCAGTTCAGATTGTGCCTCCAGTCTGGTTCTCTCTTGTGCCCTTTTTATGCCAAGATATCTATGGAGCTGACAAGTTTAGGGCTTATGCAATCCAAATACAATTGCTGAAATGTGTACCCTTCATTCCTTAATTAAGGTCAGTAGGGGTACTCTACCCATTTATTAGAACATTATTTATTTATTATCTGTGCACTCTGAACTTGGAAATGGTTATATTCAGAAGTATGACTGGTTGGGATATGGCAAAGTCATAACATGTAACCAAAATGTTTGTGCCCACATAATTTCCTGAAATAATAGAAAAAAAGAAGTATGACTAGTAAAACTGTTTCATGATTTTTAATATTTATTTTTGATTTCAGGACATTGGGGGGTACAAATGTTTTGGTTACATAAATTGCTCTTCTACCGTTTGAGTCAAAGTTATAAGAGTGCCCATCACCCAGATAGTGTGCATGGTACCCATTAGGTGTGAATTTACCCATCCTCTCCTCTCCCTCCCACCTGCTTGATTTCCAATGAATGCTATTTCCATATGTTCACATAACATTGATCAGCTAGTTCCAATTTAATGGTGAGTACATGTGGTGTTTGTTTTTCCATTCTTGCGATACTTCACTTAGAATAACAGTCTCCAGTTCCATCTAGGTAAATACAAAAAGGCAGAACAATTAACTATTTTTTTAAAAAAAAAATCTAGCTTTAGTGATGGGAATACAAATGGAGTGACAATTCATAAACTAGTGTGTGTGTGCGTGTTCTCTTCTGTTTTGACAGGTGACAACTGTCCCAGACTCTGGTACAATATTATAGAAATTTTAATTCAGACCAGCCTACCATAAGAATGGCTATGGTGCTAGCATCCGATACGATTACTAATAGTCTCCCCAGCACCAAAGATTGTAATGCTTCTAGTGATAGGAGAGGAAACTAACCCAGAGAGCAGTCTAGGTCATATTTTCACCATTCTCCTTTAAGAGAGACAGAGGCAACTGTGAGCCCACAGATTGGTCAACAAATCATACTCTGGTGGGAGTGAAAATGAAGACACTTATCAGGGGTGGTGGGAAAAAAGTGAAGAAATGGAAAAAAATGGACTCAAAGAAAGCATGGTTTCTGCTTCCACTGTGCGGAGAGCCACGATTTGGGAAAGGGTGAAGCTTGAGCGGGAAAGGCAGAGACGGAGCCAGCGTGAGAACACCAGAGGGGGGACATTTCAGTCCCCAGCGACAAAGCAGAAGTCATGATTGTCCCATGGAGTTGCCTTAGCTAGAACGAGAAGGGAGAGAAGGCCCAGGTGTAATCACTGCGTATTCACTGATTCCATGAATGTTTACTAAGCACTTACTCTGTCGGGCACCATGCAAGATGCTGGACACACAATGGTGAGAAGAGATGGGCACGGTGGGTGCCATCTTGGATCTGATAGTCTGAGCAGGGACGCAGGCAAGACTGGGCATGAATGCAGAGCCACAGCTCCTGCTGGGGACAGTGGGTGGACTGTGGGGTTGACCTAGTGTGGAGTTCAGAGACGCTTCCCTGAGAAAGAAGCACTTAAGCTGAGATTGCAGTAGAGGAAGTGGTATGCATAGTTAAGGTGAAGGGGTGCAACATGGATCGCAGGGAGAGTTGGGGAATCCAGTGTGAAGAAATGGATGAACTGGGGAGTAGTAAAAGTCAGAGCACTTTTAGGTCATGTTTAGGAATTTTGTCTTATGTTAGGAAAATATGGGAAGTCATTAAAGACGTTGCTATGGTTTGAACGTGTCCCCCAAAAAGCATGTGTTGGGAACTTAATCTTCAATGCAACAGGGTTGGGAGGTGGGGGTCTCTGGGGGGAGGTGTAGATCATGAGGCCTCCACCCTCGTGAGTGGTTTAATGCAGAATATGAAAGGGCTCAAGGCTGCCGGTTCAGTCCCTTGTTGACTCTTGTCACTCCTTTGCCCTTTCACTGTTTACCCTGAGACAGTGGATCCTGAAGGCCCTCACCAGACAAGGCATCCTTCTGCGAGACGGATGGGTGTTGACCTGGTCACATTTGTACTTTGAAAAATTCAATTTGGCTGTAGAATGGAGAGCCAATGGAACAGGCCTCCAAGGAGGCAGAAGCTACCAGATGCTACCGGACCTAGAATGTCTATGTCCTGTATTTGGAGCTCACAGCCTTTGCTTCATGCACTTACTAATTTAGTCAAGATTCAACATGTTTGTTTAATGATAGTATGAAAACAGAAATTAGAATTAATGTCATTATTATCAATGCACTTTTCAGTGTCTTGGTTGCCAACAATATTTCCTTTTGATTTCAGGAATATTATTTTGTATTCTTAGCTACGTAAAAGTAATATAATTAAATATTATATTCAATTATATTATATAGCTATTCTATTAGCTATGTAAAGGTAATATAATTGAACTAAGTAATAAGTTATTCTATGAAATATCAAAATAATCAGGAGGGAACACAATATTTATTTATTTATACCAATTATTGTCTCACATAGCTAGCTGTTTCACCAGCTTTCACAAAATAACAAAATGAAGTTAACCTGAAAGATAAGCTGTTTATAAATCTATAAAACTTGGGAGGAACTTAAATTTCCTCACCTCCATATCCACAGCATTTCTTGTGATGATATACACCTAGTGCACTAAGAAGCAAGGCCACAATAGCTCTGACACAGAATCATATTAAAAATAAATGTGTTTATAAAGGTTTTAGGAAGCAGAGTTTGAAGAAATAAAGAAGGAGTTGCTATAATTCAAAGGTATTTCCTATAAGTGTCCAGAAAACTGTCAGTTATTTCCCAGGGCTAGTTCTTAAATCACTGTGAGTTAATTTTATTATTTCTTCTTAGTGGCTTGTCATTTTTTTTTTTCTACAGAGAACATGTATGCAAAGCTATTGGTATTTATTCACTTTTTTTTTTTTTTACAGGGGTTTATTTTGAGGTTTAACTTGGTCACTTACAACAAACCAAACAAGCCAAGGAAACGTTTGGTTTCGTACATGCACATATGTTTATATGTAGCTTAAGTCTTTGTTGAGAGTGGGGATAGATGGAAAGAGACTTTAAAGGAACTGGCTGAATCCTACTAAGAATCAGGAGAGGGTGGCTTAGCTTTTAAAGAGGGCTATGGTAGAACAGAGTAGCTAAATGACATTATTCTGTTTTTTTGCATGAGCTCTGCCATGGTATGTGTCTAGTTTGACATCTGACATTTTGACAATCCAAAACAAAAACAAATTAGCCAACAACAACAAAAACACACACATACACGACTAGGATTATTCTAGCTGGAGATAAATCTGTCCGTTGTGCAATACGGATCTAGCGCTTAAGCAAAACAGACACACAGGAGCATGGGCCTGTCTCCCACTCTCCATCCACACTGTGCAAACATACGCAGAAACAAAATCTGCGAGGCCCCTGAGCTGCAGGGGCAACCCTCGAAAGGAGGACACTCTCTTCCTCAGAGATCTCCACCTTGTACACGTAAATTCATTTACTCATTCATTCATCATTCTTTCCACAGGTGTCTATTGAGCAGGCACTCTTCCAATGATTCTGCCATACTCTACAGGGTGAAGGAAGGAATTGGCATCCTGCTCATTTCACAGGTGTGGGAAGGGACAGCGGAAGTCTGAAGGGCTTGCCCTGGGGAGAAGCAACAAAACTAAAGCCAAGTTCCCAGATTCCTTGTCCAGTGTTTCTTTGCTTTGGTTTGGTTTAGAGCAGTGGTTCTTAACCACGGGTGGTTACAGATGGCCCCCAGGGGCCAGAGACTCTGCCACAGGGCACCAAACAGCCCCCACCACAAAGAATGTGTGGGACAAAATGTCAGCAGTGCTGGCTGGTTAGAAACCCTGGTTCAGAAGGGCTACTTGGAAGCTTCGGTGGATGATCCGGAATTTATTTTTGCCTATCTAGGTAATAGGAAAAGTTAAGAAAATAGAAAAGTGAATTTCTTCTTAAGCTGAAGTTAACATAGCCATTGGATTCTATCATAAATGAGTTTAAATCTAAATTTAAAAAGGAGTGCTTATTTTGCAAACAGCATTTTTTAAAATTCCACAGTAGGTCTACTGGCTGTCACCACAAGCACTAGCACTTTCACCCAACAGTGGTGGCCTCTTGGTGTGCAATGATAGAAAGCAAAGAGCAGAGGGCTCCTCTCTGCCGTGTTAGCATACTCAACCCATTCGTGGTTTCCCCGGCGAAACTGTAGCTCTCTTGCTGTAAAAGTCACCCGTTTAATGAAGTGTATTTGCTATGTGTTAGTAAGAACCTGCAATTCAAAAATACTGTATTTGGAGCAAAAATCAAGACCCTCATATTCAAGTGACCTTGCCCTGTCACTCGGAGAGAAGTTTGTGCGAAAAACCAGCTGAAAATTCTAGCCCTGAAGATGTCGAAAGATATGGTACAAATTCACTGTACGTACATTGCACCTTTCATTTCCCAATACTGTTATCCCAATATCCCTGGGAGGGAAGTTGGGGCAAGACTCAACATCACTACTACCTGAACCAGGCAGAGGGCAAGGCACTCAGATAATAAAAAGGCAAAGTGGCTTAATTTCACAGACTTCCTGGCCGGGACAATACTGGCTTTGTTATTTACCTCACTGTCAAAGTGAAAGTCATGTCTTTAGATCTTAATTATAAGCATTTCCAAAGGATGGATAGTTCTCAATGCTATTGTTACGTAATTTTGAAAATAAGTTATAGCTATGCTTTTGCTCCTCAAATCGCTGTTATTTAAGTAAATGCTCCACTGAATCATTTTTTAAAAAAATACTGTCCAAGAACAAGGACCTTTCAATAATCATGATATCAAAGAAAAATGAAAAGAAGAATATCTTAATTTCTTTCAAGGCATCCGGTCTAGTTTTCTCTAAAAGACAAAATGGCAGACCTTCATCTTCAAAAACCTCGTGAACTCATCTCAGCCCTTCCACTGAAATGCTGGACTCGACTCTCTGTCTCATGTCTAATTGGGTCTGACAAGGTTTTTATGCTGGGAAAAGAATGAGAGTATTTGAGTTTCTGACCTTGTTTTCTAGCAGGAAGATGCGTGCAGGTATCTTTCTTTCAAAAAGCTGGGCAGTTCTGGGCGATGCACACACTCATTTCCCAGGGTGCCCAGCACACTGACTTTGCTTCATGAAATTGACAGTGGTGTGGAGGGTTGAGCAAGACCTGGGGTTCAAAGACAAAGAACTGGAGCTTGACCCTATCCTGAGAGCCTGGAAGGGGAGGTGTAGCCCTGGGCTTATCTGTACAGGGGGGAAGGGGCCTCCCTAACCAAGGCAGATGAGAGGGAGTGCTGGACTCCACCAGAAATAGCCCAAACCCTAAGAAGTTCATGTCTGGCTCAAGGCCCTTCATAACTAAAGGCTCATTTAGACCCTGGAAAGAAGATGATGTGATGGGATTAAAGAAATAATATTGATATGACATTTTGATAAGAATCCCTCCAACATTCATTTGACACCCACAGGCATACATTGAGCACCTGCAAACATGGGTTGAGTGCCTACAAGCATTTATCGAACACCCAGTCCCCTCCTGGCACCATTCTATGTACTAAGGACACAGAGATGAAAATGCACAACTGCCACTGTCCTCTCACAGGGGCTCACGGCCCACCGCAGAGACTGAGGAGTGAGTAAGTCATTTCAGGGTGATGGGGGCCACGATAGAGGCGTGGGCAGAGAGAGACGCAGCACAGACAAGGCCTGCAAACTCAGCCAAGAAGAAGTGATGTCCAAAGTTCTCAAAGATGACAAGGAGTGTGCTATTTGGATAGGGGTGTCCTCAGGGTAAGCAGAGATAACATGGCAAAAGGCAACTTCACACCAATGCAGGAAGAACGCTGTGCAAAGTATGGAACAAATGAAGAAAGATGTCACCCCCAGGGAACTTTATATCTCCTATTTCTTATAGTATATATGTTCTTAACTCCTTGAGATTAGCAGCATGTGAAACATACACTAATTATCCATACTTCTGATTTATTGTCTTTAAGCCCACACTCCTCCTGTATGTGGTTACAGATCCTGCAAAACATGGAAGAAATCTCCTAAAATGATGAACAGTGATCCCAGTGGGTACGTAGCCTGGTGACATGCAGAAGCACGAGAGGGAATATAGTTAGTGAACATGGAAAGTGTCCAGGTTCATCCGTGTTGTCACATATTTCAATCTCATTATTAGTTAAAAAGATATACTTTAAATGTAGCAACTTTCTGTTTCTGTTTTTTGTAATTCCATATATTTTACAAAGTGATAATATCTAATCCTGGGAAGAATCTGGCAAATCCATATACTTACATGTGGCAATTGGATTATATGTCTTTGGACCTTTGACAGGGAAGAAAAAAAGCCAAACCTATATGCACAAAGATGTTCACTTCAGCATGACTTATAATAATATGGAAGCCAACTGAATTTCCAAAATTCATTGGAGAGTTAAATCATGTTACATTTTAGATGGGTAAACAGCATTATAGTTAACATTGACATTTATAATTTTGAAACTTCTTGCTACAAGGAAACATTTTCAGCATCATGTTTACTAAAATAGGGTAGAAAATGGCATGTACACTATGAATTCAACCATATAAAATATTTATTTATGTAGGCAAGTATTAAAAGAAAATACACCAAAATCACAATTAATATTACATAAACACTTTTTGGTTATCTTAAATCTTCAGACTTCCTATTAATAATTTTAACACTTCTTTTTTTAAATAGTTCTAATAAAACATAATTTGGATCATCTAATAATGCCCACAGTAAGGGGACAATATACATAGCACTTTTTAAAAGTCTTGGATACTTACAGACCTTCTTAATAAGGTGAAAATGTACAAGCACATAGAATTAAGAATAAACTTCTCATTTTGACAGGTACAGATTCATTGCAAATTCTACCTTGAGTAGAATTGTGAGCTGTCATTACAGTGCCTCCCCTTACTTATGAGTTTGAGCATGATGGCCCAACACAGTCATCTGAATTATCCATTTACCTTGTATCTAGAATTAAAAGCTCTGTGTTAGGGAGCTCCAAATGTCAAGAGGCAGAGTCATGCTGGGCATTGATTCTGTAGATTAGAACATTTCCACCAAAGCATTTGGCCTGTGAGATGTCTAAGTAGATTAATTGAAGCAGAAATGCATTATTTATTATTTAACACTTAGTGAAAGCAGTCAGTGAGGTAGGTTTAATAATGATTTCTTTTAGACACTCACCGATGAATAAGAATTAGGTAAACATGACCAAATCATTATTTGAGAGTTTATCAAGTTTCAAAATCAGAAAGATTTTTAAAGGGGCAATTAGCATTACGATATTCCGTGGGAATATTGGAGAAGACACGTCTTATGTTATAGATGGAAGCTTTAAAAATTAGACCTACTTCAATCAGACAAAGAATGAGGGAGGATTCCACAATGTCGGCAGAGGTCTTTTCTAGTCGAGGCTACGCTTCTAATCCCTGTAGATAACTCTAGGAGAAGGATGGCAGGAACACACTAACTGGTCTCAACACCCCTAATGTTAACTGCTAATTATTTAAGAGTTGGAGGAAGACTTCCTTTCCTCGTGCAGGTGCCTGGGTTGCTGGGAGAGCTCAATTTTATGAAATCTGATGCATACACATCCATGCAAGGGAACGCTGCTCTTCTGTCTGGACAGTGAGTGCCCTCCCCTTCCTGGGTGTCTCCTGGCCCCTCAGTGGGTGCTGCCCCTGGTGCATGAATTGCATCATATTTCTGGAGTTGCGTCACCCGGTACAGACTGATAAGAGTCATCTATGTTTCAATGGCAGCAGCCTTTGACTGGAGAATCATTAATCTGTGGCTTCTTCCTGCTTTGGTAGATTGGACAGAAAATGCAGAAGATTGACCATACCCCAACGATGAGTGAGGATGGGTTTCCCTGCCCTTCTCTCCCGAGGATGACTTCATCATTCACTGGTATAATATGAAGTCTAAAGCTTCTAGCTGCATGATTTGGGGCACAACACTTAATCTTTCTGGTAGTCACCATTTTCATTGTAAATGACATCTACGGTAGAGAGGTATAGTTGAGATTAAAGGCAGGAACAGGCCAATGACTCTCTCCAGTGGCTGATATGCAATCAGTGCCTGATGTATGTTGGGCCCTCCATATCTCTCTCTTTTATTTATTTATATTTTTTTGAACTGTGGTTCAAAAACACTTAACACAAGAGAACACTTAACACAAGATCTGCCCTCTTAGCAAATTTCTAAGTGTATAGTAACTATAGGCACAATGTCGTACAGCAGATCTCTAGAACTTATCCATTTTGTCTACCTAAAACTTTATACCTGTTGGGTAGCGACTCCCCATGTTTCCCTTCCCCAGCCCCTGGCAACCATCATTCTCCTCTCTGCTTTTATGAATATTTGTCTTTCTGTGACTAGCTCATTTCACTTAGCACAATGTCCTCCAAGTTCATCCATGTCGTCACATATTTCAGGATTTCCTTTCTTTAGAAAAGGCTAAATACTAGTCCATTGTGAGTATGCAGCACGTTTTCTTTATCCGTTCATCTGTCAGTGACCTTAGGTTGCTTCTATATCTTGGCTATTGTGAGTAGTGATGCAGTGAACAAGGGAAATGCAAACATTTCTTGGAGATCCTGATTTTATTAATAATTCTATTCAATAAATACCCAGAAGAAGGATTGCTTCCACTGGTAGTTCTATTTTTAATTTTTCCTTTATCCTCCACAGATTTCTCCAACACTTGCTTCTAACTTCAAATTTCTTTACTCACATCATGTATTCCAGAACCCACTCACTCTCGATGCCACCTAATTTCTGTATTTTTCTAACAATTTCCAAGTATTTTGTGAATAAGTATCTCTTTTCTTTGAAATTACTTTGTAACTGTCAGCAATGACTTCAGTGGAAGAATGGCAGATGAACTCTAAAAGATTAACAGTGAACTTCAGACTGGTGGTAAAAGAAAAGGATTATTTCAGAGACCACAATTTATAAACAACAGATTTCCTAACATCCCAGAACAACAAAAAGGTCAATTTGGGGTTTCGGTGTTAGTTTATTTCATTGTTTTGTCTTCTTCTTATTATTATGTAACAAATCGTCAACTTTAACTGTGTATATAGATAGGGATTTGAATATTTAATTTTTGTCAGAATTAACATTCGTTCTTTAATAAAATCACAAGATTTAGCAAGAATGCAACAAATATTTCTAAGTAGGCATGTATAAGGCGATGTCAGAAGGAATATTTACTTACGATTACAATCAGTGGCATAAATTACAGTTAAGTTCCAAAGATATGAAACTTAAAATATGGCTATATCCTGTGTGATAGGATTTAGTGACAGTGATTTAGTTTGCTGCATGTGAAATTCACTCAATCACTTAAAGGTGCTCCTGTGGTCCTGTTTAATAATATGTTCTTAAAAGAGTATTCCTCTCTGCAATACACATTTTTAATTCTTGATACTTTAAAAATAAAGTCAACATTTATTGCATTATTTGCAAGTGAGATGAAGTTCTCAGACGTACAACTCAATGGAAGCAGCAAACACTCATTTCTGCAGAGCCACGTCTGAAGGGCATGGGCCCAGGAGAGCAGGCCCCCCAGCCTGGTCCCAGTTCTCCTGCCCCTGGCTGTGTCACCTCAGCTGTCCTATATGTTGGGCTCCTCCTTGGAGACTCAGTGCACAGCCCGAAAGATCTCTAAGCTTCCTCCCTGCATTAAAATTCTATTATTCTAAGTCTTTCTCACTTCCCTGGATATTTCCTGTGTTAGGGAGGCTTGCAATGATTGCCCCTCTGTAAATTGATGCCAATAGAAGAAAATCTACAAGCTTCGACAAAGAATCTCTTATGTTTTCTATTCTGCACAAAACCCTTTAGTTAGGTTCAGAAATAAGGGATTCATAGAATATTTTGTGATAGGCTGGTCTTGACTCACACAGGGTGAAAACATTGAAACCCACTGGGAAATAGAAGGTTTGCCTCAGGACCTGAACAAACTAATGCAAAAAACAAACAAACAAACAAAACCCAGATTCCCCAGAAACTCCTGTCTCTATCAGAGAGCAAGCTTTCTCTCATCACCAAACGCTACAAATCTTACAAGGGGATCAGTGTGTAGGGCTTTCTTCACACTCTTCCCATAGGCTGCTTCGACTCTCACGCCCGGGACTCCCAACACTGTGCTCTCACTCACAGCCACTGGGTCCAAGCTTGGGAGGTCTCTGCACCCATGTGGCAAACGTGGCTTTTGGAAGTCTTTTTCCCAGGAGAAAATGATGGCAGGGCAGTAGAATGAATGCAAGCAGATAAGAAAACAACAAAAGGCCGATGTACTTATAGCTTTAAAGGTTGACAATTTTTATTGTGTTTTATTATATTTAAGAAAGTCCTAGATCTTCTTCCAAAAGACCCCATTAGCTTAAAATGAGATGTTATTTTGTTATCAAATTGCCTGCTCTCTGCTCAAAGAACAAACAGATGAAAACAAAAGAAATTCTTTGGCAGTGGGAAATAATGCGTGAGCAGTCAAACCTCCGTGAAAACTTCGGAAAGTGGAAACTGGTGTGTTTCAAGAGTCAGCTTAATTAAAGCAATATTATGGGAACTCTTGTCCAGCACCAGTGATTGTATTACATGGCAGAGGCTTGATTCCAAGGGACCCCCAGAAGCAATGCTTTTAACACCAGTCGCTGCTTCATAGGTGATGCCTTGTTTTATATTCTTGCATGGAAGGGACGAGTGAGCAGGAGAGAAAGAGGGAGCATATGGATGAGAAAGGGTGCTGAGGAGACAATTACAGTGAGCAATAAACAGTTCATCTTGGAAACACAGGACCAGGCCAATGCACAGCAGCCACACCCGTCGCCCTTTCCCCTGTCCATTCTCCTCTAGTAAGGCCCAGAGTCCTGCTCCAGACCAAGCTTTTTCACACACAATCCCCTTCCCTGGGAGGAGAAGTCCCTGACGGTCAGCACGCAGTGTGACCTCGCCTCTAGAACAGGGTTAGCTGTTTGGCTGGGACCGCAGCTCCTGGTCATTTTCCATGAGATTTCTGGTCTTTGCAAAGAGGCACAGAGAACCTGCTGAGCCTTTTCACTTGGGCATCAGCCTTTCAATGTAAAGCTCTTCCACAACAAAAAGCCAACTCATGACCGTTCCTGCACCCAGAGCAGAGAGACGCAAGCCGGGCCTAACTGCTCACATGCACTGTGTACTTCTGTTCCTGGTTGCAGAGTGTCTGGTGTCCAGATATTATAGTTAGCCTGGCGGCATGAAAGGCTGGATTATGCCATTGTGGACAGAATTCAGAGGGTTAAAGCTGCTGATTAGAAAAGAGAGATTTTTCAATATTGAATAAGCCACGTTTTCAGTAACAAAAAGAGGGAGGGAATTTGGGTTGGATGTTTGTTTCTTCCAAATTTAACACAGACTAATTTTTTTTTAATTTACTAAACATCTACAGCATAATGTAGAAATTGAGATCACAATTAAATGATATTCTTGAAAGACTTGAAAGACTAAATAGGCACTAAGTAAAAGAAGTGGGTAAATGTTCAGCAGAATGCTTACTTATTTGAAATATACAAAACCAGGCATGGTCAATCCCCAATAATTATTATATAACTAGTAAATTGTTTTCCATTTATGTAAGAGATGCCTCTATAGTTTAAACACCTGTTATGTGTTAAGATTTCACTGGGCATTCTACCTATATAACTTTATTTAATCCTTAAATCCTCTGAGGTTCATCTTCTTATCTTATTTAGCAAATGAAAATAGAGGATATCCAGGTAGATTTGAATTTCAGATAAACAGTGAAGAATTTTTAATGTAAGTTTGTCCCATGCAATATTTGAGACATACCTACACAAAAAACATTATTTGACTTTTATATGAAATATACATTTAACTGGTCATCCTGTATTTTACCTGGCAACAGTGTTATTATCTCAGTTAAACAATGATCCATTTTCACATGACAATCTTGGTCAAACTCTTCTCAGGCATTCCTGGGTTTTACCCATAGAGTGTTATAACTAGATTAAGCCAAGCTTCACAGAAGACATTTTTACTAAGACATTTTTAATGTGGCTGGTGGCTCGGGAATCCTCACTCTCTGTTTTCCCAACTCACAAAGTTATACTGAACTGGGGTGTTGGAAAGGCCCTACTTTGCTTTCCCAAGATCTGTGCTAAGCTGCCTCGTGCACTCTCACACTGCAATATGACAGATTAGCCAGGGTTTAATACATCTGGAGTCAGGCCACCCTAACGAAGCCTCTAGTTTACAATCAACCTGTGCGCATGACAACGTAGTGAAGCCGTGGCCTGGTTTAAAAGGCTGAGGCCAGAGAAAAGCTTAGAGCAAATAATGTTAAACCCCAGACTCCCAGCCCAACTGTCTCAGGTGTCTCAAGAAATATTTATTTATTTTTTATTTAACTGATATTTATGTTGCATTTAGTGTGCTAGGTATGGCTTTGTATCCTCTATTCTTTTGATCCCCAGAAAACCCTATAATGTAACTCCTGTTGTTACTCAATACTACGGAGGAGGAACTGAGAAACAGAGGGATTAAATAAAGTTCCAACGTCACACAGCTAGTAAATTACAAAGGCAGGATTCAAACCCAGGCAGGCAGCTCTAAAATCTCTGTAAGCAATGTCACCTCGAATTCCATCTATGGGAGAGTTTTGGGAACAGAACAAGAATTCTCTGCACATGTTGAGAAAGCACATGATCCAGTTGTCATTTCCAAAACTGTTTTATAAACATTATCTCCTTTGAATCCTGGAGCAACTGGATGAGGTACAGAGGGCGAGTATTAAGTATTACTATTGCTATTTCTGCAGATGAAGAGATTAAGGGTGAGAGGTGATGCATCACTGGTCCAACATTAGTAAATCAGGAAACACTAAACCTTATAATCTAAGCCAGATTCTTCTTCCACTCTATCTTCTATGTTCGATGTGGCAATTAAAAATGGAACCTAGAAAATGCTAAGAATCATTTATTTTGTTCATATGTAGACTGGATTTTGGAATACGGGAATGTCTTTAAGTCTTGAATTACAAGGAGATTGAAGCCTGGCTCTGCTTGGTGAAGCAGTATATGAGGAAATGGAAACCATCACTCTGGATTTGCTCAGAGGCTTGGGGGGGGCTTGGTGGGTACACCAGATTGGGAGGCTTGAGTATTGTTACAAAGGAAACCCCTAATTTGGAAACTCTGAGGCCAAGTGCCATCATAAATGGAGAGCTAAGACCTTCCTTCTGCCAATTGGAGGACTTGTACCACCAAAACTCTAATCTGTTCTTAAAGTGCGTATGGGTGAAAAAGGTGATTATACATGAATGCACCAACATTTAGAATGCTAGGTACCTCATTTTCCAAAAGTTAGTTTTCTAAGCACCAAGTTTTATTGCTGGGAATTCACTATGGCCTGGTATTAAGTACTGAGCTGATAATGGGTTTAGATCTAAAACAAAAATGAGAGAGCTTTTAAGTAGAAAAAGACATTGGTATTTATAACCTACATTCTAGAGAAAAAGCAGTACTAAATGACTTTTTAGGAGGAGAGTAGAAAAACAGCTGTGAAAAGAGCTACTTTCGTTGAACTCGATGTGAATCATTGTCTGCACAACTGTCCCGGAAGAGAACGTGAACCGCTGGGCCCAGTCGGCGCGGGGATCTTGGAGATGACAGAGCAGGCAGCACGCCTGCTAATGAGACCTCAGAAGTGTCTGATCATCTCTTCTAATTGCTCTAAATAATTGGAGAGCCGCGTGGCCTGGCCTCGCCTTCCGAAGACGGTCAATTCAAATATGCAAATATAAAATTATTTGAATACCACTCTAATTGGAGTCTGAGCTACCCATTATTTGCTGAAGAACAAAACAATATGACTAAAAACACTGACTATCAAATCCTTCACTTTAAGCTTCACTGAGCTCCCCAAATTACCACAGGCAGTCCTGCCAGGGACCACTTTACAAGAGAGTTGATGACCCCTAATTAAGACACAAGGAACTTCTAGTTATGTTAATATTTGAAATTGAAATTGGTTTGACCTACGCAATTCCATTCAATACCACCAAATGAAACTCAGATCCAGGCACCTTCTAATTGACAAAATGTCCAATAACCCATTAAATATACTGCAAATTCAAGTTCCATTCAACCACCACCACCACCCTGAGATGATTGCATTATATTAATAGAATGGCAGATCTAAAATATCATACCCAGTGGCATGGTTTTCTGGAGAAACTTTATCCAGAGAAGGATATTGAATAGGCATTACTAGTTCCTTTTCCCACCAGGAGTTGGGGCCCCGGTGGACATTTTTGTTGGGCCACTCTTAGCTAGAGTAGCCACTCTCAATCTCTATTTGTCTTCTCAACACATTCTTCTCTTTTTTCAAGAGTTTCATCTTCCCTCCTCTCCCTGTCCTTGTCTCCTGCTTTGGAGTCAGATGCCAGGAGCTGGAATCCCAGTTGTCCCAAGGGTTAAGGCTGTTGAGTCTTTGAATACATAATTTCTTTTTCTTCATCATAAAATAGGGTTATAATAAATCCTGATGTCCCATAGAATTATTATAAGGGCTAAGTGACATAGTACTTAGCTATTGGTCCCATGTCATGCTAGAAGTTGTGTATTTTTATTGTCATTATGCTGAGGGGCCATTCTGTAATCATTCTCAAGTTTCATCCACTTTAACTTATCTATACTATTGGCTTCAAAATGATTTAAGCTATTTTATGGAGATACCTTAAATTGATACAAGTGGATCTACCATTTGACCCAGCAGTCCCATTACTGGGCATCTGTCCAAAAGAACAAAAGTCACCCTATGAAAAAGACACCTGCACTTGAATATTTATAGCAGCACAATTCACAATTGCAAAGATGTGGAAACAACTGAAGTGCCCATCAATACATGAGTGGATTAATAAAATGTGGTATATGTATACTATGGAGTACTACTCAGCTATAAGAAACAATGGTGATATAGCACCTCTTGTATTTTCCTGGCTAGAGCTGGAACCCATTCTACTAAGTGAAGTATCTCAAGAATGGAAAAATAAGTACCACATGTACTCACCAGCAAATGGGTATTAACTGATCAACACCTAAATGGACATATAGGGATAACATTTATCGAGTGTCAGGCAGGTGGGGGGGAGGGGATGGGTATATACATACATAATGAGTGTGATGCACACCAACTGGGGAATAGACATGCTGGAAGCTCTGACTCGAGGGGGGAGGGGGGCAAGGGAAATATACATAACCTTAACATTTGTACCCCCATAATATGCTGGAAAAAATGATTTAAACTATTGAAATATTCTCCTTGACTCTCTTCCATGACAAATGCTCATTGAATTCTATTCTTATCTCTGGTGGTTTCCTTTCTGTCTTCAGTGGAGCCAAATCCTCATCCCAAAATACAGACGATCTTCAGGACTGCAGTCAGCTGATCCCCTCCCCCTCCTACACCGTTTTCCCTCGTGATCCCCCCATGACCAGAACTCCCATTATCCCTGTCTTTTCCTTGGGTCGCTCCCAAATGTGAAGGACCAGGCTCAGCCTCTCCCATAAACTATCTGCTGAATAGATCCTGACACACCAGCATATCATACCAGCAAGTTAAAACTAACATAATAAAAACCAAGCATCTTTTCCCTCCTTTCCTGGGGGTAAAGCCCATCCCATCTCCCTTATTTCTGTGAAAGCCATTACCAATTTCCAGGCCCCCAGGCTATGAAACTGAAAGCCATCCTTAATTCCTCCTACTCATTTACCTCCCTATCCCAAAGTTAATTTCATCTCTTAGAGGAGATACTTAGTGTTGTGCTGCACTGAGAATTGTTACCCTGAATCCAAGCAGATGGTTGGAAGAAGAAGAAAGGAAATCTTGGAATAAAATGTTATTTTAGAGATTATAATGGCTGCAAAAGAATTAAGGAAAACAAAATTTTCATTTAACACCTACCGTGTTTCAAAAATTGTATTAGGGGTGTGTGTGTGTGGGGGGGGAATATTCCTATACACTTTTTAAAAAGGCATTGTTTTAAGAAGGAAGGGAATTTTGCAAAACTGAAGTTCTGGTGATAAACTGGGAATGTCCTTGATGCAGAAGGTCAAGGAGCAATATCTACGAGGATGAGAAGGACTGTCCAAGTGGTCATGGAGTGGGCTGGGGCTACCCAAAGGCATGACAGCAGAAGGAAAGAGGGGCTCATAACCAGTCACACCACCTCAGATTAGTGGAAATTCTGAGATTCAGAAACCCAAGCCTTTTAAAAATTTCCACAGTCAAAAAGGAAGGACTAGATTTTAGTGTTGTACTGCGCTGAGAAGGAGGTCAGTGTATGTCACAGGTGATGGAAAGAAATTGGAACTACCTGAGTGCCTAGTTGCTATCCATCTCTTCTATTGAGAATCCCCGTTGGCCTTAAAAGACTCAGTGCTGTGATAAAAGTGATGCCTGAGCTAAGTGGTGGTTGACATTGACTGAATACTTACTGGGTGTCATATGCATCTCACTTTGTCTTCACAGCCACTCTCTGAATGAGAAGGTTGAGCTTCCAGATAAAGGAATGAGACCCCACAGGATGCTCACAGTGCTCAGCTATTAGATGGCTGGAGCCAGGATTTGTGCACTGTGGACTCAGTAAGCCAAGGGGTTAACCACTCTGTCATGCCACTTCCCATGTCTATTGTCTCTACGAACTCAACTCTAAGACTGGGACATTTCACAGGCATGATCACAGAGTCATCGGCAATCTGGTGAGATGTGAAGAACAAGAAAAAGAATTGAGACTGATGAAGGACACACATCCCAACTTCCATAAAGAAGACCAAGGTCAACTCTGCAAAATGACAACTTCTAATACGATTCAAGAGTCAGTTGTTACACAGATCGTTTGTGAGGACGTAAGCAGGACACAGTTAACACTAGCAGCGCAGATTCTTCAAAAACAATATGTCAGGCTAACTTCATTGCATTTTGTTGGCCATGAGTGGACAAGACGGGGGGAGTTAGGAGATTGCTGCAGATCGCAGGATTCCACAGCAGTTTGAAACGTCAGGGCGGGTTGGGTGATACTTAAGTTCACACGAAACATGTTTACCAAGACATCACCTTCATTTCTCCCTCATTGGTCTTTCCTGTTGTATCTGTCTCACACTTCCCAGAGTAACACTTTTCAATTGGGAAGAGTTGAGACAATTTTGGATAACCTAGAAGAGTCAGCAAGTATTTTCTTACATTCCAGTGAAATCTAGCTTCATAAAGGCTCCCACCACTTGGCTCTGCTTCAGACACTTGGAGAAATGCTGCGCTGATCTGACTCCTCTTCTGCCTGACCATGGTTTATACTTGATCATGAATTTTAACCTCCTTATTCCTCCTTCCTGGCCCTGTTTCTCCAACCAAACTTCCTCTAAGAGAAGCTTTCTCATGTGCACCATTTCCCAACTTGCTACACAGCCTCGGAAACACCTGGGGAGCTTTTTGCTGTTTTAAAAGAGTGAAATCATTCCAACAATCAGACAAGATCACAAGGACATTATATCTACTACCACCTTTATCAGTTTATACCATTCTATCATGTTTTATCCAAATCTCTTTTTAAAAAACCTTTGCAGACACATTAGGTGCTGCATTTATCCTTCTCAGATGCCATTTACACCTTTCTTCCCAGTTACGGGTTGAATTGTATCCCCCCAAAATTCACAATCCCCAGCATGTGATCTTATTGGGAAATAGAGTCATTACAGATGTAATTAGTTAAGATCAGGTCGTAACGGATCAGGGACTCCTGTCCTCTGGAACTGTGAGATGACACTTCCTGTGTTTAAGCCTCCTGATCTATGGTACTTTGTGAAGGCACCTCTAGGAAACTAATGTTATACTTTGCAAAGATGATCACTTGTCGTGGATTAAGTATTTATCCCTCATAGAAATACATGGTGATATATCTATAAATATTTGAAAGCTTTATAACTTTTTTCCACTTTATAAATTTTATATAAATGTTGTGAGATTGTATATATATCCTTCAACAAGTTGCATTTTCTCTGTTTTTGAGATTCATTCATTTTGATACCCATACTCTAGTTCATTAGATTCAGTTCAGGTGATTTAGTGTGCTGTATATAAATGGGCAATAGAAATACCAAATGTTGGATTCCAGATAGACTTGGAAGGGCCTGGGATGGCCAGGGCTCCAGGGAAGTTTCCACAGATAGGCTCTTCTATATATGTCAGTGTTCCATGAAATTATCGGAAATTGCTTTTATTCCATACTGTATTCCATACTGTATTCTGTTATAAGAATAAGCCTTAATTTATTTGTCAATGGTAAAAGTAGGGGTCAATTTCTGGACTCACTATTTTGCTTCACATATCTATTTGTCTACATAATCCCCAAGCCACTCTTCTTGGTGACACCTTTATAGACAGTCTTAAAATATGGTAGTGTAAGCCTCCTTATTCTCTTTCTAGACAGTTGAGTATTCTAGACCCTTCTCATTTCCATACCCTTTTTAAAATCCTCTTGAAAATTCTATTAAAAGGCCCAAGAGATTTTACCTGGGCTTGTACTGAATTTATAGATCACAGATCACTTTGGGGTGAATAGAAATCTCAACAATATTAAGTTGTAAACCTATGAACATAATATACCTCTTCATTCTGCTTAGGTCTTCTTTAATTTCCCTCAGCAGTGTTTTGAATATTGTGTGGAGAGATCTTCCTGTAATTCTTGTACTACTGTAAATAGTACACTTTAAATTTCTTTTTCTAATTGTTGCTACTATATAAAAATATGCTTTTTTAAAAAATTGCTTGTATTCTGTAACCGTTCTAGTAGTTTGTTCATGATTCCTTAGGATTTTCTAATAATTGTGTTGTACATAAATACAAACAATCCAATGTCTTTTTTCTAGTTTTAACATATAGGCTAGGACCCCCAGTACAATGTTTATTTAAAATGATGAGAATGGACATCATTCCTTATTTTCAATCTTAAAGGAAAAGCCATTTTTCTGCATTAAGTATTATGTGGGCTATACGTTTTTGCGGACATCTTTTATCAATCCGAGAAAATTCACTTCTATTTCTGTTTGTCAAATATTTTCTCCTCACTTACTGAGTTGAAAATATGATTTTTGTCCTTTACTCTCTAAATTGCATGGGTTGACTTTGGAATGTTTAGTCAGCATTTCATTCTTCGGGGAAAAACACAGAAGGGCATGATATATTAATCTTTTCTATCTATTGCAGATCCAATTTTTAAAATTCTTTTACAGAATCTTCGTGAAGATTTAATCAAGTCTTGTTCATATATTTTTGCTGTTACTGTATTTGCCTTTGGCTGGGATCTTAGTCATAAATTCATTACCTAGGCTCATGTTTAGAAGAGTTTTTCCTACATTTTCTTCTAGAATTTTTATGATTTCATGCCTTACATTTAAGTCTTTTATCTATCTTGAGTTAATTTTGTATATGCCGAGAGATAAGGGTATTGTTTCATTCTTCAGCTTGTGGCTATCCAATTTTCCCAGCAGCTATTCATTTATTGAATAGGGCTTCCATTCCACAGTGCATGTTGTCTGCTTTGTTGAAGATCAGTTGGTCGTAGGTAGGTGGTTTTACGTCTGGGTTCTCTATTCTGTTCCATTGATCTATGTCTCTACTTTTATACCAGTTCCAGGCTATTTGATTACTATAGCTTTGTAGTACAGTTTGAAGTCTGGTAATGTGATACCTCCAAATTTGTTCTTTTTCCTTGAGATTGCTTTGGCTATTTGGGCTCTTTTGTGGTCTCAAATGTAGTGTAGAATTATTTTTCCTAGATCTGTGAAAAACTAAATTGGTACTTTGATGGGGTTTGCATAGAATCTGTAAATCACTTTGGGCATTATTGGTGTTTTAACAATATTTATTCTAACAATCCATAAGCCTTAGATATTTTTACATTTGTTTGTGTCATCTGCGATTTCTTTCATAAGTGTTTCATAGTAACTCTTGTTTTCCTGTGATTAGTTTTTGCATGTTTTAACTTGTCTATCCTTTTTATTTAATCTAAATATGTCTCTATATTTAAAGTGCATCTCTTATAAACAACATATGGTTGAGTTTTGCTTTTTTTAAAATAAAGTCTTATAATCTTTCCCTTTAACTAAATGTCTTTATATTTAATAAAATGATTGAATGATTGAGTCTACTATCTTCCTATTTATTTTCTTTCATGTCAGAAGTTCATTGTTCCTTTTTTTCTCTCTTTCACATCTCTTTTTGGATTCACTTGGTATTTTTTAATATTCTATCTTATTTTCTCTATTGGATTTTTAGAGCACCTTATATTATTTTCAGTAGTTGCTCTAAGGAGTACAATATACATCATCAACACAGTATAATATATCTTGAATTAGTAATATAATGCTTCACATGGTGATATAGCACATCTTATATTTTCCTGGTTAGAGCTGGAACCCATACTACTAAGTGAAGTATCCCAAGAATGGAAAAACAAGCACCAGATATATTCTCCAGCAAACTGGTATTAACTGAGTAGCACCTAAGTGGACACATAGGTGCTACAGCAATAGGGTATTGGGGAGGTGGGAGGGGGGAGGGGGTGGGTATATACATACATAATGAGTGAGATGTGCACCATCTGGGGGATGGTCATGATGGAGACTCAGACTTTTGGGGGGAGGGGGGGGAAATGGGCATTTATTGAAACCTTAAAATCTGTACCCCCATAATATGCCAAAATAAAAAAAAATTAAAAAATAAAAAAAAAGAAAGAAGCAAAAGTATAATTCCATTTATCTTCTCCCATCTTTTGTGTTACTATTGTCATACTCTTTTTCTACATGTTATAAATCACACAATATAATTTTATTATTCTTGCTTAAAGAGAAGTTAAGAATTGAGAAAAGACTCTTTCACCTATTTTCACACACATTTTAGTTATGGCACTCTTCATTTCTCCCTAACCAGATTACCACCTAGTAACATTTTTCTTCTGTCTGCATAATATCCTTTAGCACTATTTGTAGCATAGCTCTACTAGTGATAAATTCTCTCAGTTTTTGGTTATCTAAAATTAGTCTTTATCTTATTTTTATTTCCTTAGTAAATTTCTGGTCAATATAGAATTCAAGGTTGATCTTGTTGTTATTTTAGCATTGTAGAGATATTATTCCATTTTCTTCTGGTTTGCATATTTTTAAAGAACTCTGAAGTAACTCTTACCATTTTTCCTATGTATCTAATTTGTTTACTTTTTTTTTCCTCTGGCTGCTATAAATTTTATCTTTACCTTTAGTTTTTAGCAATTTAATTATGGTACTTCCAAGAGTCATTTTTTTTTTGTATTTATTCTCTCTGTGTTTATTGAGCTTCTTGAATCAGTAGGTTGCGATTTTTAATCAAATTTGAAAAGAATTTGGTTCCCCCCCCTTATTCCTTCCTTCCTTCCTTTCTTTTTTCCTTTTCTTCTCCAGTCTCTCTCTTTATTTTTTAGGATTTCAATTATAGATATATTAAACCACTTGATATTGTACCACAGGTCACTGAAACTCTCTTCACATTTTTCCAGTCTTTCTTTCTCCTCCTCTTCTTCCTCCTCCTCATCAATCTCCTCCTCTTTCTCCTTCTTCTTCCTCATCTCAGTGTATTAGTTTGGGTAGTTTCTATGAACCTCTATGTGAATTCACTCCTCTTTTCTTTCTACATTTTCCAATCTGCTGTTAAGCCCATCTAGGAAAATTTTTATTTCTGATGTTTTATGTTTTGGTTACATACATTTTATTTTGTGGTTTTTGTTTTTGTTTTGTTTTGTTTTGTTTTGAGAGTTTATCAGCTGATGGCACCAATCAGGTCATTCATTATGTCCATGTTTTTCTTTAAAATTGAAACTTCATTAGAACACTGACATTTCTCAATGCTCCATGTCCTCTGGAATCTCCATTTATTCCACAGTCCCCATTAACTTTATTCTGCCAGGCCTCATGGAGGTTTGTCTGTCTTACAAAGCTTGGTATTTAACCAAAAACTCCAGGGAACACCTATGCTGGTATATGGAACTCCTTCTCTATGAAGTCCCCTTTTCTTCAGTCCTCCAACCAACAAGTCCAGTTGCTGAAGCTGCCCCAGACTCCAATCTCTGTTTCCTCTGCCCAGTGTTGGCTCCACTTCCCTGTGTCACAGGTGAGAAAGTGGCCTCAGGCAAAAGACTGAGATGAATGTGGGATTCACTGTGAGTGTTTCCTTTCTTTCAAGGAACACAGTCTTGCATTGTCTGTAAAGTTCAATATCTGAAAATAGTTGCGTTACATATTTTTCTTAGTGTTATTAGTTGGTAACTATATTCAAAACCCATTAATTCCTCATGACTACAATCAGACCTCTTTAGTTAACATTTTATTAATAATTTGTATAATACTCCATAAGGATTATCAGAATGCTGGAGCCATGACTGCCAGACAATGAGGCTAAGGCAATATACTGCCTGATTTCCTGCCTCAATCCCTCAATAACCATGTGATTTTGAGCAAAATAAAAGCTCCATAATTTAAAATTATTTTTTACTTAAAGTGAGAAAACGGTCAATTGTCAGATCAAGGTTTTCATAAGATTATAAGCTCTAATACATGGAAAACCTTAACATGGTGCTTGATAAATAGTAAGTGCTCAAAAGAGTATTAATGTAATTATTATATTTATTACTATTGTTTTTCCAAGAAATATCTCAATATGTGATTGATAAAATATAAAAATTTTAAAAAATGAATAGAAGCAAGAGTAAAGAGTCACGTGGCTTATCAAAGACACATGAAAATATTTAGGGCTTTTATGAGAATTCACATTTATTATGTGCTAATAGGATAGTGTAGCTAAAATGGTGCATTGTATCTACATATATTCTATTTCATTATTCTTTGTACTATAGTTTTTTTTTTAATTTGTTCTTCTAAAGACAATATTATCCTTAAGCTCTGGAATACCATTGTATAGAACAAATGATTATTAAATGGTTATAAAATAAAGTAATGGATAAAAGTAAATGCAATTTTGGTTTATTATTTCTAAAAAGTTCTCTACCTTCCCTTATTATCCAACTTAATTTGCATTTTGAGGTTTGCCCTCCTCCCAGCGTAACCTGTTTCTGTTTGTGTCTCCAGGTGAAGGCTAGAGTGAAGATGTAAGGTCAACACTCACGGAGTTCCCAGTCTAGAGACATAAAGGGGCCAGTAAAAGCAATGCAAATACAATCTGTATCAGTTGGAATGGCAAGGCCACTAGAACTCAAGTAACTTCTTCCAATTCAGGACTTTTGATTCAGTAGGTTTCTGGGGAGTCTTAGTGAGCTCGTAACCCCTTCCTTCTTCCTTGCAGCCATGCCTTCCTTGCTACTCCTTGGCTTTGTGGCATTTCTGCAGCTTCATGGAATCCCCTGCCCTTGACAGTCAGTGTGGCGCCAGCCACTCTTCCATTCTACTTCAAAAACCACCATGCTGGGCTTGGAGACCTTCCCCCACTTCCATTTCTGTTATTCTGTAGTAGTGGTAGCAAGAGGCATTTTTATTAATTACCTATTGATGCATAACAAATTACTCTAAAATTTAATAGCTTAAAATATTTATTTTTTTAGCCCACATCCTGTGAGTCAATACTTAACTAGCGAAGGATCTATACTTCCTTCTTTTCACTCAATTTCTCTTGAGTTTGCAGCTAAAGCCCTGGCTCAATGACACTATTATAGAAGAAATCCTGGGTTGCATGTCATGTGGAACAGAGACAGCCTGGAGAACATCCAAGGAAAACAACCAGACTAGCAAGGAACCCTAATGTTGTGTCACACACCAAAGGGCTGGACCAGGAGCTATGGAAGAGAAAACTTACCATGGAAAGACCAGAGAGCTCTCTTCAGATATTTGAAGAGTTATTGTATCATGTAGATGTATTTAGCACTGTACAACCAGGGCGCATGGGTGGAAATGATGAGGAAGATTTTGCCTCACTCTAAGGAAAAAGATTAATATTGCCCGAAGATACTGATGGCTGCATTGGGAGGTGGTGAGAATCCCATCAGGGCATCAGATCCTGGCTGTCCACCTGCCACCAGTATTCCAGGGGAGGTTCAGGGGCAGGACATGACAGGGAGGTCTGATCTATAAGGTCATTTTTAATGTAGTTCTGTGATCCAATCAATTCTGAGCCAATTCCTAATCAATATCATTATCGTAATGACTCCAGTTCTCACCTCTCTACTATTGACAAGATCGAACCAATATTACCAGTTGTCTGGAAAGCTGCAAAACCCTCCCTCCAATGCTCTACACATGAATCTATCGGATTAAGTTTTCAGAGGTATATTCTATTCACGACATTCCTCCTTAGCCAACATTACTTGATGGTTTCTTGTTATCCTTGGAATAGAACCCAAACTGCCTAGTCATACAAAACCAATCCCAACCTCCATCCCCTAGCCTCCTGCTACTCTTCTCCTATCATGGCATAGACTGGACACCTCATCACTCACCAACTACAGCAGGCATGTTAGCACCACCAGGCTTCTCCCTGACCAAAAATGCAATGATGACACTCTGGGCCTCCAGTCTGGGGCCTCATCATTTTAGTGCATGGTCTGGGACAGAGGTTCAAAAAACTGAAACACAAAGTTTAATATCCCGGGAGTGAAAAAAAAGGCACAGTAACTCCTGTCTCGGAAAATCAAGGAAAATATTATTGAAGAATTTGTGGAATTTGAACAGGTCGAGATGAAGCCAGGATTCCATTGCACTTTATGGCTGGAAAAAATAGATATTTCCTCCAACATTTCTAAAGGAAAGAGGGAGAACATGGGTTCTTTGAGTCATCAGTATTAACAGGACCAGTCAACGTTGAGGGACCATAGCCATTTTTATTCTTGAGTGTCCCAATAACTAAAATATGAAAGCATGGTTACAGAATTATTATATATTTTAAAATTTTATGATAAATTAATGTTTTTATACAGACACACAGATACAGCGTCGACTAGGGATATTGTCAAAAGTCTAAATGCCGGGTCCTTTTATGAATGTGAGATCCAGAGAAAATACTCTTTCCAGTCCCATCACAGACCAGGAGAGCAGACAGATGCTTCTCAGAAAGACCCTGCATTTCCTGGAGTACTATGGTATATTTTAGTTATCCCCACTTATACTAATATCAGAAAAAATGGCATCTTGGTGTCATAGAGCACAGAACTCCAGTAGGAGTGGACCAGATGACTCTGGCAGGACAACAAAAGACTGTGAGCTTCCAACCCTTTTATTTTTGCATTGAGGGGATTGGCCAAGATGTCCTTTAAGATTCCTTAAATTCTAACATTTAATAGTGTGTCAACTTTTTAGGCATAGCTAAATAAATATAAAGCCTCCATTAGTATAACAATTAAAGATACACCAATTTAAAAATGTTTTAAGAAAAAATTTTACAGTCAGTGTTTTCTTGCCAATGGCAGAGTAACTAATGGAATATATAGATATATGTTAAAATCTTACAAATTACCTCACAATCATTTATAACCATCGAAAGCACTCATTTAACAATCGAATAGACAAGTGTGGATTTGCACATGGAGACAACTCATTTGTCATTGTAGTGTCTATGAAACACAGATTTTCATCAAATGGGATCACATAGTTAGTTTTATAATCTCAAATAAAATTTCATCAAAATCCACTGAAAATGACCCCCAAAACCCTCACTGGACACTTTTTATCTGGTGTCAAGAAGGTAGATCAAAGCTAATGTATAGATTCAATTATTTAATAGTGAGTGGCTTTTGTCAAAATTTGTCAATACTTTCTAAGGATATTGCGAACAGACAGAAAAGGGCAAAATGTCATGCAACAAGTTGCAACAGCTTTGATCAGTCAGTGAGCTTTCTAGCTTTAAATTATGTGCTCAAAATTTCCTATTTCCTCCACCTCACATATAGATTTCTTCCTTCCTTTCTGGTTAGAGTAGCCTTTGAAATATGGTCAGATTCACTTTTGAAATTTGAAAATATCAAGTTATAATAAAGCTTCTTAGTAGTCTTCCATTTTACATGATTTTATAATAATTATAGGACTCAAAGTTAAAAGCAGACATAAGATGATCTTACCACTTAATACGGTGAACACTAAACGTGGAATAAATATTTAACAAATGCATGCAACATTGGCCTTTGCTTTTTTGTTTGTTTGTTTTGGTTTTAAAACTTAGTTATCAAAAAAGGCTTGGGCTCAATAAGGAACATCACAGCTTTGTTTTACTTGCATTTTGCCTGCTGCATGGAAATTGACCCTTTCACAATAAGAAAATATTTGCCAGGTAAAATTCACTTAAGAGCAAAGATTGGTTTGTTAAGTACCCTACCAAATTATTTTCAGAATACAGACTGGGAACATGCTCTGGAAAAACATCCAAGTATTTAAACATGCAGTAATTTATGTTGATTTCTATTGCCAGCTATTACCGCTCAATGCTCAGCATTACATCCTGTGTCGAGGTGGGCAAGGTAATGAACCATTAAGTCTGGCCCGGGCTGAAGAACGAGCCCCGTCTCGGCTCCGTGCCCATGAATGAACATACGTCAGGGCAAAGCCAAACCGGCAGCGTCTGGCATTTTTTTCCTGGCGGTGGCCACAGCTGACCATTGCTTTTTTTTTTTAATATTCTGAATGTGTACATGTTCCGATAACTCAGGTCAGTTCTGCCTTAGAGATGCAAAGACAGATCCTTTGGCTTGTCTCAGCTGAGGTTTCACTGCAAACTTCCCGGCATGCTTTAAAATGAAGACTGAGACAAAATTCGAGACACATCTCTCATCAAGACTTCACTGTCAGCTGGTCGAACACAATGAACTTCCTTCTCTCACAGGTAGTAAACAGACTTTAACCCTCACTAGCACATTTTCCAGTCTGATGAGGCATCCTTCAAATCATACAGGACAAGGGACTTCTATCTTTCAGACAGCTGTCCTGGGAGCTCTAGCCATAAGTGCCACAAAACTTACTAAACTTACGATCTCTCAGAGAGGTTTCAATAAGCAGGCCTACTTCTCCTGGTCATTTCACAAAAATACTGATGTTTACGTTATGGTGTTTGCTTGCGGATCTGGGTGGATATTTATAAGGTTGCTCTCAATTTCAGCATAAGACCGAGTTCATGGATAGAGTTGATTGGCTTCCGGCATATTCCTAAATGTCTAGACATTAAAATTTCTCTGTAAAGAAAGGCTTTATATTGAAAAAGTAAGACACAGTAGCCCAATAGGCAGGAGAATAGAATGATTCTTTTGGGAACCAAAGGACCCAGAGGACCCAGATTTTGTGTCTCCTTTTCTCTTCTTGCGGCGGCTGTGAACGAAACTGTAGAGTATGGAAAATTGATTTCCAGTGGCTCCCGCCTTCTCCAGGCCCTTTGCTCATGCATTGGTTCTGTTGCCGTACTACCTCTGCCCTCCTCCCTTCCAGCAACCTCTGCATTGTTGTGCTCCCTATCTTTGATCAGAGCCTTATCTTGGACGAGGGTGTTGTAGCAGCCATTCACACCTTAGTGTAAACTGAAGTAGATGTCTTATCTTGATAATTGTGTTGTGCATCATCTTCCTTTACTAAAGGAAATTTTTTGGTATCTGAGTGGAGAGAAAAAGTTAAGATAGAGGATGAATTTTTCAGCATCCTCGAACTTGAAAATTTATTCTGTGAACACGTAAGACCATCTCTGGACCAACTCACTCATTCACTTTTGCAGTCAATCTCTTGGCCAACAATTAGGATACAATGAAATCCGGGATGAGACTCTTGTGCATTATGAATATGGTATTTGCTACCCAAACTCAGAGAGGGGAGATGACCCTCCCGGTTGAAAAAAATCCTGGATACTTTCATGGAGGAAGTAGGATTAGTATTGAGCCTTGAAATATACATTCTAAGATCTTCCTCTGTTTCTGCAACTGTAGAATATTTATGGTGAGATTTAACTAAAGCAAGGTTCATGGAAGCACCTGACCAAGATGCTCCAATGGTTGACCACTGAAGTTTAGAATTTGTGGAGAAGATAGAAGCACAGGTAAGTCCTGGCCTCACCCTGGGTCATTTCAGAGGCCACCTTCAAAATATCCACCTAAGAGCAGGCTTTCCCTCCTGTCGTCAGGTGTCTACCAATTTATGTGGCCTTTGGGGCAAAACTCCCTAACCCTAAGGCCACTCACCCTTGAGGAACTGGGAGAGGCTGTCTAGTCCATAGACGAGATCACATAGCTGATGGACAGGCAGTGGCCTGAGAGGCACTAAGAGTTAGGAAAAGTAAACAAATTATCAAGATTATGATGATGTAAAAACAAGGACAGGCAAGGTGCACACCTTTATTTATCACATTTTCACTGAACACCTACCTCTTCCACGCTTGGTGTTGGTTCTATTGCATCTGTTAGGGGTTGAATTGTAACTTGGTCCAACCAAGTTCATATGTTGACATTCTAATCCCCAGTACTTCAGAGTGTGATTTAATTTAGAGATGAGGCCATCGCAGATGTAATTAGCACCGATGGGGTATTAAGGTGAGCCCCTACTATCATAGGACTGGTATCCTTATAAAAAGGGGAAAATTGAACACAGAGATGCACACACATGGGGAGATGGCCACGTGAAGATGAAGACAGAAATGCAGTGATGCTTCTAGACAAGCCGAGGAACACCAAAGCTTGCCAGCAACCCAGGAGAAGCTCAGTGAGAGATCTGGAATAGATTCTCCCTCACAGCCCTCAGAAGGAACGAACACTTCTGACACCTTGATGTCAGACTTCTCCAAACAATGAATTTTTATTTGTTCTCCAAACAATGAATTTCTGATTCAAACAAACCAGTTGGCAGCACTTTGTTATAGCAGCCCCAGGAAACTAACCCGTAATCAAATAAGGAATAGTCCCGTTTCTTGGGCACATCCAGGCTGGAGAGAGCCAGGAAGACTCGGGTCTGATCAGGGCTGGAGGGGGCCCTGGGTTGGGAGGAAGCAAGTCCAGGCTGTTGGTGTGAGTGTGCAGGAGAGCACTGGACGAGGAGTCAAGAGCCCTGGGCTTACTTTCAGCTTTGCCACTCTCCGGGAGACCTCAGGAAGTCGCTACTTCCCGGAACTGCAATTTCCTAAAGTAGTAGACAAAACGTCCCCAAACCAGTACATTAAAAGTTTGAACGAGATCATCTCTAAGTCCCTCCAGCTCTGCCATTTGCTTGGCTCTGTGCCTGTCCCAGGGACATTGCTAAAGCTGGGGAGGCCCAAATGGAAGGCAAGGGGGGTCCCCAAAGAGTCTTCAAAGCCTTTTGAATGTTGGATGAGGGCTGGTTCTCCACATATCTACCGTATGAACGGCTCACTATCCATGGGCTTCACTTTATAACTCTGTTCTGTTACCTGCAGCTGTGCTGTGCATGGGACTGAAATTGTTCACTCCTTGAAGGCAGGGCCACGGCTGTGAAATTTTTCTTTCAAAAGCACGCTGCACACCAGCCCGTGAAGCTACGTGCTTTGTAAAGGCCTATCTGGTAATGACTATTTTCAAGAGATGGCTTCAGAACATCATCTGGCTGGTATCTCTAAGATTTGCATATTACTAAAGATGGCCCTTGGAAATTACTACCTCCCTCCCTGGCTACCACCCGCACTACTACCCCAGAATACTTTTTTCCATGGTAATTATCACCCTCCCGCACTTTATATACTTTATACGTGTGTGATGTTTGCTTTCTGTTTCTCTTGATGTTAATGGCAGCTCCATGAAGGTGGGACACTTTTAGCAGCTTCAATCACTGATGTGTCCTTGGTGATGATGACTGCTATGCTTTGAGTATGTCCCCTCCAAGACTCCTGTTAAAACTTAATTCCCAATGTGGCAGTATTGGGAGGTGGAGCGTATAAGAAGTGATTGGGTCAAGAGGGCTCTGCCCTAGTGATTGCATTAATCCATTCCTGGATTCCTGGATTCATGGGTCATTATGGAAGTGGGACTGGTGGCTTTATAAGAAGAGAGACCAGAGCAAGTACTTGTGCTCGGCCCCTCTCCATGTGATGCCCGGTGCCATCTCGGGACTCTATAGAGTGCTGAAACCACATTAAGCACATCGAGGACCTACCTTGTCTCACTTAGTTCTCACTGAAGCTTTATGAAACCAGTGAGGAAAGAGCTTAGCTCAGAGAGGGTAATACGTTGTCTAGTGTCACACAGCCAGGGTTTTATTTAACTCAAGCTTGCCTGACTCCAAGACCTGAGCTTTCAATTTAGGACAACTCAACTCTCCATGAACTCAAGCCTCTTATGACAATGAACTTCACAGTGGGCTACAGGTTCTTTACACAGCCTTTCTTTGAGTGGTCCATGAGCAGCACTTTGTCAGAGGTAGCAGGGAAGCGGGCATCTGTCTGTCAAAAAGAGACGCTTGCAGTGAGCATGTGATGACCTACAGAAATTAGGGGAAAAAAGCATACGTATTTATGCACATATTCCAACAAATCAAAAGATGAAAGGTCTTATGGCAAACATGATAGAAAACTCAAAATGACCTAAAAAAACTCATCTGATTTATAATAACTCTCAATAAACATTAAGAACAAAACCAACACACAACATAGTCATGCACAGAATATATTCTGGACGGAACACAGAGCTGCTTCTCAAAAAAAAATTGAGAGCATTCATTCTTGCCAGGTGCTCCCTGAACATTTTAAATCCTCTTTGACTACAGTATCTCTTACTTAAAAAATAAAATGAAATAATGAAAGCTGTCTCTAGCTTACACAACACTCCAAATATTTGGAGTACCCGCAGTACCAAAATATATATATAAAATATATAAACACATTTGTAACCCTAGTTCTGCATAGGTCCTTTATCTCTCAGATATTTTGCAATGGTTTCCATAACCTGGAATACCGCTTGTAAAATTTATCTTGACAAGCTAACAGATTTTCCCAAAGAGTTGCCAAGAATAATTTTAAAGAAAAAAAAATGCCTTAACCCAGTTTTCTTGTGTATTCAGGAAAAGACAGGATATACATTTATATCCTTAAGAAGTAAGTCATCCAACTTTTTTTTTCCCAACATGAGTTTAAACATGTTTGGAAAAAGAAAAATAACTCTACAAAATTATTAGAAATGCCATTTTATTTTGCTCTGATTGTCCCAGAATTGCTTAAAGATGGGGAAAATATAACTCCAAAAATGTAAATTATCAAATAATCATAAAAGTAAAATCATCGTGTTCTTTCTTTCAAAAGTAACAAATCTAATTGGGAATTGACATATTAAGAATGACATTTTCTATGTCTGGAATTTTTAGAGAAAAAGTTGCTATAGATTAGATAATGTTTGAATAACTAAAACCTGATTTCTTTTTTTTTTTTTTTTTTTTTGAGACAGAGTCTCACTTTGTTGCCCAGGCTAGAGTGAGTGCCGTGGCGTCAGCCTAGCTCACAGCAACCTCAATCTTCTGGGCTCAAGGGATCCTCCTGCCTCAGCCTCCCTAGTAGCTGGGACTACAGGAGTGTGCCACCATGCCCGGCTAATTTTTTCTATATATATATTTTAGTTGGTCAATTAATTTCTTTCTATTTTTAGCAGAGACGGGTCTCGCTCTTGCTCAAGCTGGTTTCGAACTCCTGACCTCGAGCAATCCGCCCACCTCGGCCTCCCAGAGTGCTAGGATTACAGGCGTGAGCCACCACACCCGGCCCTGATTTCTAAGTAGAAAAAAAAAAATCTCTTTTTCTTTGAAGTATTTCAACTTAAATGTTTCTAAAATCTGTCTTTTTTTTAAAAAAAAATACATGTCCTAAAATATCAATGATAGTTCTGTGGTCCAAGAAACAAATACATGTGATGTTATCAACCCAAGTGGGACTGAAATGATACATTCACAGGACATCCCTGAAGGACACTGGGTCTTACTCGTGCACTTTTCCAATTTGTTTTCATGCCTCACATTTTCCTTCCTTGTTCTCTGGGTATACCGAGAAGCAAGAGTGTGAAGGAAATATTTCTTTACGTGAGAGGGCATCGGGGCTGAGAAGAGACGCTTTCCTCAGTGCATGAGTCTTGTGATAGCGCTTTTTGCCAGGAATGCTGGAATTTTCGTTTACGTTGGGCCCACTCCCCAGGGTCAGCTCTCTGGGGGTCGAGGTTGCCATGCATGTGACACTGGACAGAGCAGAACAAGGAATACCACCGGACGAGCGCTTTCGCCTAGCTCTGCAAAAGTTTATCTCCATCCGTAGAGAAATGTTTATCATGACAAGCAGGTCAAAGCAAATTCTGTCCGAAGGTGACAAGATGGCTCACAGACATCACAAAACAGAGGACATAACCGCATGGAAGGGCGCTGAGAGGCTCAGAGTGACTTCCGATCGGTTGACTCTCCGTGGAGCGGGAAGGCTTTGTTTCCACAGGTAGCTGGATTAAAAAATAGCGAGGACACATGAAACTCCGGGAAGAAAAAGCTGTCCCTCCAAGTGGCAGAAGGTGGGAAGGAAGCCAGGCTGCCGGCTACACCACCGGGAGGTGATTCAGCACAATCGGGATGGGGGTTCAGCACAATCGGGATGGGGGTTCGGCACAATCGGGATGGGGGTTTGGCTCCATTTGACTGTTATTTAGATACCTAAATGGCTACAATAAAAAAAAGTTTCAGTCGACAGCCATTTGTTCAATTAAAGATCTGATTAAAGAAGCAATGACACAGTCAGCTAGGGCTTTGAAGGCTTCTGAAAAAAGTAATGCTTTCAGAAATATCTGAGCTTCGTACAGAAACGGAGCCAAGGTTACCCAATACACAGAGTGAGCGTGTGTACAAGTCACACACAAAGCAGGGAAGGGAAAGAAGGAGAAGAGATGAAAGGAATTATTTAAAAATATAATATGTACTGTATAAAAAATTCAAGTTGCCACAGGAAACCTCAGCAACGTGATGGACATTCTCACACTTACTTTGCAGGTCGGTGTTGTTTTACTTTTGGATTCCAAATAGTCGCAGAGGGGCCACGAAGCCCTCTTGTGTGAACCGCCTTTAGACATTTTAAAAGCCCCACGTTTGGAAAGCAGGGAGATAAAACTGTGGGAGTGAATGAACCACAACAACAACAAACAGAATTAGAGTGAGGAGAGTAAGGCACTAGCTTTGGGCACAAAACTTAAGGAGGCACCAAAAATGTGGAAATCAAGATCAATAATGTTTTAATGCAATATTTTTTAAAAAAACAAAATCAATGTCCTGAATCACAATGAACAAAATATCCAAATTTAAATAAAGACGGGATCAGTATCCCCGAGTGTCAGGCTCAAACGGAGCTCAGCTCAGCACTCCTACTGATTCTGTCGCTACTTAGATTTTGAGATCTTGTCCGTCATAAATCTTATCATTAATGCAGACTTTTCTGCATTAATTTTGATTTTGAAAAATATTATGTTAAAATGCCATTTATCTTGATTACAGAGAGTTTTTTGTGGCCCCTTCAATGCTGTGCCTAAAGACAAGTTATCTCTGACTCTGACTCAAACGAATAGAAACAAAAGATGAGGAACCCCCATGGGTGTGTGGGTTCAGGACAGACAGAATCCCAGACACCACTTCATTTTAGAGACATTCCCAATATGTACCAACCACCAACACACCTGTGATTGTTTCTAAAATCTTCCTGTTTAGGCGTTCCTAAATTAGCTCTAATACTTTTTAATGCAGGAAAGCAAAGCGAACAAAAACCCATTAGTTAGAATACTATTGAGGAGGATTTCTAGACTAATATCTTAACTTCCATTTCAAGAGTAAAATGGTATTTTTTCAAAAAGACAGATCTTCATCTCTCAGATTCCAAGACTCTAGTATGTCTTCAAAACTGTTATTAGGTGCTTGACTTTCTGAACTCACAGATACTGACTTTCCCTAATAGATTCTGTTTTTCGATCAATAAACAATTATTTCAAAATGGCATAAAACTAGCATTGTGTTCACTTTCATTCCTCCATGCCAAAAAGGAGGAAATAGCTTCTAAAATAAGAACAAATTTTTCTAGCTATAAGAAGATAAGATTGAAGTAAATAAATTGTGCCTGTAAATATTTTGCCTAATTGTTCCGGGGCTTGAAATATTAACTAATTGGAATTATTTTGCACAGATTTTAGCACTAACATATATAAATATATAAAATGTGTAAACATTGTAAAATTCACGTGTTGAAGAATCTAATTATTGAAGCATAGCGATGGAGCTCTGCAGAGGGTGATTTCTCTATACATTCGCCTTTGGGAGTGTAGGAAAAGATTGTTCTGCCACCTATTGGCCTTCTGTATGAAATAGCTTTGACCATACCTGGTAGCAAGGCTTCACCTGGCCCGGGACTTGAAGAAGGCGGCATCGCAGCAAGCAGCAAGCAACCAAGTCTGGTCCTCTCTGGGAGTTTGGCTAAGATTGGGTGCACCCCGTGGAAAATGGCAGGGTTACTCTGATGCCACAACAAGGACCTAATTCTGAGAAACAACAGACTCCCCTCAACTGCACTTAAGAGGGGCAAGTATTCATGGAGCCAGGGGCAGAGCCTGCCCACCAAATGCTTGCTGGCCCTGCCTGCACACAGCTGAGAAGCAGGACTGAGGTGACCTCTTGCTCTCTATGCATGCTCTGAGCACGTCAGAAAAGGATGCCCACCCCCCACACACCCCCAGGTGTTCAAAGGACCAGTGCAAGAAAGAAATATAGTAATTTATCTGACCACTGGTTCCACCCAGGAAATTCTATGAATATGCTCGAGTACACCTAGACTAGGGTTCTTGACCTGGGATTTATTGAATTTAATTAGAATGAGACTCACATAGTTGGGATGGAAACTTCTAGGACAAATGAGGACTCTTGATTTTCTCTTATTGCTTATTAAATAGCACCAACCACTAAATTTTAAAAGAATGGGTCTAGAAATCAATAACACCTGTGTTTTTAGCAGGGAAGTGACTAACATGTAGTGCTAGACAGCTGACATAGTCCTATTGGATCTGCCTACCTCCAGCCTACCCTCCCAGCCCCAGTGCTGCAGTGTTTCACCCCTGCCAGGGCCTGTCTGTCAAGCCTCTCTGCATCTAGTCTCATACCTCATCCCCGAGGTCCTCGACCCATTCTCTAAGCAACTTCCAGAATGGTTTTTCCAAGAGGAAAACTTGATGGCATCATGCCCTGGTTTGAAATTCTTCAGCAGCTCCTCATCCCCAGCAAAGGGACCTCAGATCTTCATCCTAGAATGTGTGACCTTCTAAGGTTTTGCCTAATCCATAGTGGGTGTGGGGTGGAGGGAAGATTAGAACCGGTAGAGCAGGAATGCTGAGAGAAAGCACCTTCCACGTGAATATTAAAATTTTCAAGGGAGATTGGGGGTTCCATAGAATCTTTTAAAGTTCATTTGCAAATTTAATAAAACAGGAGAAAATTAAATACGTGAAAAGGAAATCCATGGTGTTGGCATTGGAGTGGGAGGGGGCAATCTGGCATGTCATTCAGAATTTTTAGTAACATTTTCTTTGTGCCTTTGGTAGTTTATATTTAAAACAAAATTTTAAAGCTCTAATATGACTACCATAACTTCATTTAACTAACCTCTACACAAGGAAAATAAGATTTGCACTACCCTTTTGCCATGAAGAAGTATATACAGAAAGATCAAAGCATTTCCAAATGTATTACAGAGAATTATTTATGTCTTCTAAAAGATTATATCCCTGTGCAGTTTCATATGATAAGGACCTGGATTAACTTTGTTCTGCAAAGAAGGAAAGCATAATGTATTTATTACATGCTTTTCTATTGCCTCCTTAAGTGGAGTCAAAGAACAAAGCATTTTCCAGAAGGAATGAAGTTGTATCTGTTCTCAGAGCTGTCTAGAGATCAAAAGGATCTTTTAGCAATTTTATTGGAACTTTCTGAGGCCCTTAATTAATATTTAGTTTCATAAACAATGAGTGCTAGAGGGTGGAAGAAAAGTCTGCTTGTAAACAAGTGGGGGGTTGTCAGTCATGATTTTTGAAAAATATTACTTAACTTGAATTAATATAAACATTTCTGACTTCTAGTTAGTATGATGTTTTCCAGTTTGTTTATAAGTTATCTCTCAAACCATTGCCTTATTTCTTATTTACTCAAAGGTAAATAAATTGTGGTCAAGTGGCATTCTAATTTTTAGATGGGAAAAAATGTACAAGCAAAACTTTATCAGTGTATTAGTTCCCTGGGACTGCCTTAAACGGGTACAAAAAACTGAGTGGCTTGAACAACAGACAGTTATTATCTTACAGGTCTGGAGGCTGGAAGTCCAAGATCAAGGTGTCAGCAGGGCTGGTTCCTTCTGAGGATCTGTAGGAGAATCTTTTCCAGGCCTCTCTCCTTACTTATGACAGTTGCTGATAGTCTTAGGTGTTCCTTGGCTTGTAAAAACATCACCCAATCTCTGCTTTCTTCTTCATGTAGCATTGTGTGTGTGTGTGCACTCATGCATGGGTCCAAAATTCTCCTTTGTATAAGGACACAAGTCACATTAGATTAGAACCCACGGTAATGACCTCCCCTTACCTTAATCACCTCTGTAAAGACCCTATTTCCAAATGCAGTTACATTCTCAGGTTCTGGGAATTAGGACTCCAACTTATGAATTTTGGTGGGAAACAACTCAATTCATAACAGTCAGGTAACTATTTTTAATGGCATGCCTAATTTTTAAAAAGTCTAGAATAACCAGTTGCAGTTGATGGTTGCCCTTGTGACTCTCGTCTCTCTCAGCTCTTGGAGGCTCATTTAGTTCTGGACCATTCATGAAAGTTGGGGGCCAGGCGAGGATCTGCAGCCACAGGCTGGTAGTTCTTGGACCTGCTCCTTCAACCCTTCAACTGAGTTAGCTCGCTCAGTGAGACCACCCTGAGCCCCTGACGAGGCCAGCTGGCACTTTCTTCCCAAGAAGCAACATGGAAACATTCTGAGACAGTCCTTCCTCATGCCAGTATTTATCTTTTTATCTGCAGGTCTTCGTTAAAAATCAAAATGATGGTTCCGTCTTGAACCACGTGAATGCAAAAGTCACGTCAAATACACGGGGAAAAATATTTCTGCAGAGTAACTGTACAAAATTTGTAATTCCTAAAGCACACATGTGCCCTTATTAATCGGCATAACTTTGTTCATCTCCGTGTGGTTTTTTCCAGGTATCCTCCTAGCCGGATGATATAAACCCTGCCGCATTTGGGGTTTCAAGCACACCGGTGTTCTTTCTTCCCTGGAGAGACACATCTGGCTCTTTCCTAAACATGGCAAGACCCCGTAACTCTCTGGAGTTTCTCTTACTAAACTAGAATATGCGCAAACAGCCTGGCTTTGCCTGTTAGTAACCATTTTAGGAATCACCATCTCAACTCCTCCTGTTTCTTCTCAGCCTGTTGGGGTGACCGTCTACTGCATCCCAGTGTGCCCTGGACTGCTGCTAGTTTTCTCTCTACGTAATATATTTCAATCAACAAATAGCCTAAATATTCTTGGCTTGTAGCCAAGCAGAATTTAAAAGATAGTATCCCTAAAGCAAACAAAAGGGTAAACTACACAGAAAATTAACCAGTCACCTGTTTCTCATGATTTTTCTAGAACAACAGAGAACATTGATAATGCCCTAGTTTCATCCTCTCTAGGACTTGCTAGAGCTTTAATCCCGATTCAGCAGCCCTCTCCTGCGTGTCTCCACTTGTGTGTGTTCCACAGACACGTTCCAATCCAGCCTGTGTATACGTCTCCCGCACTTCCTGCGGTCCCTTTTTCTATCCCAGCTCACCTGTTTCCCTACTGCTCTCAGTAGCGACCCAACAGCCATTCTAGGCAGTTCCTTCTCTTCTTTCTCAACCGGCAAACCCTGCTGATTCTTCCTCCCATAATAACAACAACTCAGGTTACGTGATGCTTCCTGGGTTTACAAAGTGCTCTTGTAAACACTCATTATTAGATCTTCTTGGTTACTTAGCTCAGTGAGGTGGTGAAGGAGAATTATCTCTGTTTTGCAAATGCAAAAACCAACTTGGCAGGGCCAAAACTGGACCAGCTCACACCATTCGTAAGTGGTGAATTCTGGTTCTTGAGCTTGGGTACTCTTCCTCACACGTTTTTTTCTTTTTAAAAGACTCTGATATCCTGTGTATGTGTGTGTGTGTGTGTGTGTGTGTGCGCGCACATGTGTGTGTGTGTGTTCTCACAGCTGACACCCCATATGAGGCTGTCACCACCTGCCACTGATATTATTTGGCCTCTTGGTGGTTTCCCTGCCTTGAGACCATCTCCACTCAAGCAATGCCACATACTAGAACCAAAAGAGTCCCTATAAAATGCAAATTTCATCATGTCCTGGTTACAAACCTCGGTCACTCCTCACCACACATGGGATGAAGTCCCAACTCTCCTCTGGTATCCGAATGTCCCACTGCACCCCTCTAACAGGAACTCCCAATCCAACCCTGCCACAACACTCTTTAGAAGTGGCCTTGATCCTCAATGTCACTCTCTGCTCTCCTTTTGCCTAGACAGTCCATGTCTCTCCTCTGAAGGATCCAAGTCCTTTCATTTCAACTCAAGCTCTGCTGTCTCTCAAGGTCTCACCCAACCACTCCAGTCCCCATTTTTTCTACCTTCAACCAAGTCCTGCAGCAGTTCTGCAGATACAACTGGGCTCAATCATTATCAGCTCCCATCTATAGCAAAGCTGGTGAAAACTACGTCTTCCAGGCTCACTAGCAGCTCATGTCCTTTCCCGCCGTAAGCTACGTTCTGCCAGGCAGATGCACCCAGGGGAGACTTGGGAGTGAGCTCCCCAGGAGCACCCACTGCTGATCTTCTTGGCCGGCGGTGACAGTGAGGTGGCAGCCGTGAGGCTTGTGCCATGGTGTGGGTGTTTCTCTTTCTGCATAAAACACAAGCATAGCCTCTGAACTTCTTAGTACTTCCACAATCTACCAAGTACCATGGAGCTTATGTAGCTTAAATGAGCTAGACTGAATTCTGCTGTCCACCAGAGGCATGTGCTACAGTGTGGTCACTAATTTCAGTACTTCATCACACACCAGCTTACATTATGACTCTCATGTAAATATTTAATTGGCCAGACCCTCCAGCCACTAGGAGATGCTTGTAGCTCCTATGATTTCTTGTCTATAAGCAGGAGCACTGCAATCATCCCATGCCAAGGATGCCATTGGGCCAGGGCGACTGAGCAGCGTCTTTGGCAGAGAAGGACGGAGTAAACACCAGGACATGACCCTGGAGTGCCCTCCCAGAAATCTGCTTTTTAATTTCTGTCTTGGATTTTTTCTAAATTGTCTCCCTTGGCAATCAATCCGCATGGATGCTGAGAAGGGCCTAGAGATGCCTTCCGTTTGGAAGGGGTCTCCAGAGTCAGAAAAGAGCCAAGTAGGGTGTGGGGCAGGACCCAGGTGAGATGCTACCTAAGGGAGGCCATGTGACCTGTCTCTGTCCAGACAAAAGAACTTCTCCTGGGTCACCTCCAGTCCAATTTAACTCACCAAGGATAGAACTTCCTTAGAGAGGTTTAACACCAAAGCCTTGGATATAATACCCCCACTGATCCATGATTCCACCTGCTCCTGTTCTCGATGAGTCTCTCTTTCTCTCTCTCTCTCTCTCTCTCTCTCTCTCTCTCTCTCTCTCTCTCTCTCTCTCTCCCCCCCCCACCCTGGATCTTGAACCTTGAACCTTAAAGGGCTGCAGGGAAGGGATCTAAGAATCTAGGGATCTGCTTCTGACCACACACAGCTGTAACTAACGTAACTAGCCCTCAGCAACTGCAGTATAAACCACGACAGGACAGGAAACACATTCTGGGCTTCAGTCACATTTCCTTCTCCTGTTCACTAATTGTATAAACATTTGCTGAGCAAATGTATTTAACACTTTACACCTTACAGAATTCACATGAAGTCAATTTTTATTTCTCACCTGGTGAGTAGACCCCTACTGGAGTTACGCCCTCAGAAATCTGGAAATTCAATGTGGAACACATATGCTGAGATCTCAACATAGAAAGAAAAATGAAAAGCAAACTGGAGTGGCTTTTTTGAGGTATAAAACAACGACATGAAGTCCAAGCCATAGATAAATAACTGATGGGAAAATAACTTTTGTGAATGAACTAGATCTGAACCACAAGTAAAATATATGCATACATTCAGTGCTATTTTATTATTTTTACTTACTTATGATCATTTAATTATTATAAATGGGAGTCTTATTGCAATAAAAGCCACTTTTGTCACATTAGCCCATTGACTAATAGCTTTCATTGAATTTTTTTTAACAATGTTAAAGTTTAAAAGAAAAAGAGTTGAGAACAAAGAATACATACTCCTAAATGTTGGTTTCACTTGTAGCTCTATACACTGATGGAAAACCTGCTCTGTGTCATAGAAAAAAAACTACTCCAAGCACTTGCACTGCACTAATTGATCTTTTAATTGGCTCAGTCAACACTCCAGTCTTTCCACACAACAAGTTCTAATTGCTACAAGCAACCGTAGCAACACTCAGATTGTCGAGAAGACAGGGGCATGCAATCAGCCTTTGCTTCAACCAGTGCCCTGGCAAGAGGCAGAGAGATTGTGCACCAGCGTGTTGAGAAACTGACACAAATGCAAACAAAAACACTTTATTCTCCCCTCCCACCAAGTATTCCTATAGAAATGCATTCACCTCTTTTACTCACACTGAAAGTGTGGGGAAAGAGGGGCAAATGGTACAAATCGATGCATGTTGTCCAGACTGGTTTCTTAATTTGTTTTATGAAATAAAATATTTATTTGCCATTCTTCCCTTCCTCTCCCCCACTGTCTCTTGCACCCATAAAACATTAGTCCATGTACTTAATCTGGTGACCAAGTGACAAGTACCTGCAGGCTGGGCCCTTTTCTTTGCTGTATCTGTAATGCCCATGCCTGGATCTCGGCTTGGGACACACAGGCTTGAGTCAGCTGTGCTGTGGATGAGGCTATTTCTAAAAATCACCCCTATTTGCTGAATGCCTGTCCTAATTAAATAATAGCAAGCAATCAGTAAATGTTACAACAAAGCAGGTTTCTCTACACTGGTACTACTGACATTTTGCACCAAATCATTCCTTGTTGTTGGGGCATGTTCTGTGCCCTATAGGACATTTAGCAGCATCCCTGGCCCCTCTGCTTACTAGACACCGGTCATACAGAGTGATCCCCCCACCAAAACACAAGTTTCCTCAGTGAAGAAGCCCTGGAATAAAGATGCCATCTGCACACAGTTCCCTCCAAAACTGCACGACTGAGGCGTATTCATCTTTTTGTTGAGAAGGTTCCATTCACTACCCAGTACTTTCTTGATAGACTTAGAAACCAAACAGAAAAGAAGAAGAAAGAAGAAAGAGAAGGAGAAAGCTGATCCAAAATGATCCCGAATCAAGCAAAAAACTGTTAATAGTTCTTTCGTAGATCCTTAAAGTCAGTTGCAACAAAAACTGTAAACAAAACAAAACAAACAAAAACCCTCCTAATCCACGAGGCTCTGAATGGGGTTGTTTGAGGCTAGTTAACCATCCGGTCTTTCTGTAGGTCACTCCCCATGCTTCGTGGAAGACTCGCTCCACAGAGGAACTCGAGTTAGTAGTTCTATGGAAGCAGCCAGTGGAGACTCAGTCCCTCACTGACCGCCTGTTACCCTGGTGTAAAGCTCAGATCTTGATTTCCAATACCATCCCCACTAAAAGGAGCCAGGACTCTTCAAAGAAACAGCTAATCCCAGGGCTGGGGCAGGGTAGAGACAAGATGAGCTAGAAAGTAAGGGAGTGCTCAAAAAGTGGTGGCAGCATGTCACAAGGACACGAGAGTCACCCAAAAGAGCTCCCACTGGCCAAATTTGGGACAATTTGGAAACCAAAATAATGAACTATTGATAAATAGGAAATCATGAATACATGTGGATATGAATAGGATGAGGGGGCAGACCCTGCAGTAGAATTCCAAGGTCTGGCTGGTACGTGAGGTTGGAAAGTCAGCATTCTGCAGTAATTTGTAGTAGAGACTGAATCGGGCAAGAATTGTCAATGGATGCTAAATGTAGGTGGAATTTTTGGTGAGAATTAGGATATATGTATGATCTTAAAATGTCATCCCACTGACTTCTTATTAGTTGCAAGGGAGAGAAAAATAGTAACTGGACAGTGAAGATATCCAACACCATCTAACCTAATATTAACATTAACAGCACCAAAGAGGACCATTGGCCATCGAGTGTCCCCGGATGCAGCACTCTGAGAAGAGCACACCGTCATCCCCTGTGCAGTATTTCAGCAGGGAATGCATGACCTGAGTCTAATCACAGGGAAAGACTAGAGATGTCCCAAAAGAGGAATGTCCTATTAAAAGAAGTGAAGGTGAGGGGCAACTGTATTCTTCAAAATGTTAACACCCTTAAAGACAAAGAAACTCTGTGGAAATATTCCAGATTAAATAGAGAGACTTAAAACACAGGACAGTTGAATGTAGCACCTGATCCACTGGACAGATCGTGCACTGCAGGGGAGAACGCTCTAAAGAACATTGTAGGGTCAACTGACAAAATTGGAACACGAATGGTAGATTAGATAAAATATTTTATCAATGTTTAAATTACTGAAGTTGATAACTTTACAACAGTTGTGTAAGAGAATATCCTTATTCTTAGGCAATATCCCATGAAGACTATAGGCATAAAGGGCCCACGACATTTGTAGCTTACCCTCAAATAGTTCGAGGAGAAAGGTGTACGTGCATGTATGTGCCTGCACATGTGTGTGGGCATGTATGTGTGTATGTGAAGAAAGAAAACACAGAGACAGAGCAAATGGTAAAACTGTGTGTAGTAAAGGGCATATGTGTGCTCTTTGTGTCACTTTTATTTTTTCAACTTGTCTTTAAGTTTGAAATTATCTTCAAATAAAAAGTTTGGAAGTGATGTTTGTGCAAATTGAGTGTATCTATAAATGGCTATCATGAAATAGCTCAGCAAGCGTTGCTGAGAGGCCCTGATTAATCAATACGTATATATTAATATGTCATTTCTGACGTTTTAGATCACTTTTTAATTGTCCACTGGAGCTTTGATTTTCCAAACCTTGCCCTTTAATGGGCTATGTCTGACTCCCCTAGGATGCTTTTAAATAATGCAAATTCCAGGAACCTGGACCCTGATATAGAAGGGCTGAGGTGGAGCTAGGAATTTCCATTTTTCAAGCACTGAGAAAAGAATACATCCATGCATAGTTTTATGTTTTTCAAACTTGCGCCCAGTTTTCATGCTTGTGAAGTAACATTCTGAGTTGACTCCCTCCTTCCCACTTGTACTATGTGCTTGGTCTCCTTTTGTTCCTCCATAGGGACCATCACTCCTCACGGGTTGCCCACACCTCATCCACGCCAACATGTCCAACAGAACCAGGTGAGACTCTGGTCCAGGACGTCCCCCCCTCCAGCCCTCCTGCTGGGACCGTCCCATAGGCTGCCACAGGCCCCATTTCCATCCCACCTCTGATCCTCATCCTGGTCACATCTGAGCTATAATCACAACCTCCCAGCTTTACTGAGTAGACAAAGGAGCCTCAGACAGAGGCTCTTATTATCCCTTCCAGACGTCTCTGTGATTCTGAGCTTCCCTGGCCACATCTCCTGTTTGTTCTTTTTTATCCAAACATCTTTATGGGTTGAACAGCGATATTGCCTTGGTTTCATCTGAGCAACTTTTCTATCTCATCACACCTATCTGGAGCATCTGTCAAGGGTGAGATAAAGATGGTTGCACAACAGGATTATCACCCGGCCTAGCAATCTGACCTCTCAACGGCCTTGTTGGCCCGCCCAGATAAACGCTGTCACTCTACAATGTAGAATAATGGTCGTGTGTTTTCCCTCCTCACCAAATAGCTCACAGACGTTCTCCCCCTGAAACTGATGATAATTTCTTTATTGGAAGCCTTCTTTAGCCTACGATGATAGGCGTATCTGATTTTAATGTCAATATCTCTATTCAAGCTTAATCCTTAAATAAACAAAGGAGCATCCAAGTAATCAATAAAGCAAGGGCTCAAATGGCATCACTCAGTTTCATGGACATGAGTGCGTCTCATGCAAGTGTGTCATGCTGCTTGACCTCATGGGCACTGAGTTTTCTGTGTTGTAGTGAGCAAGTTTTCAGCTATAACTAATCAAGAAAAGGTCAATAGGCTGCCCTAGAAGAGTACAAACTAAAAGGAAACGTTGTGATTTACGCATATGCTTGTTATCTGAATATTTGTTTAAAAAGTAACAAAAGGTTTATTTTTCACCTATGGCCTCAAAATCTTTTCAAACCAATAAAAATTCAAGATGCTCATGTTTCATGAGTGAACAGGCCTGACCTTCCCCTACCAACTCCTTTATCCCATGCACCAGGGTAGCTTGAAAAATGACAACAGTCTCTCTGAAAGGGGCAGCCCTGTATACAGCAGTGGCTCTGCAGGAGTGGTCCCTCATCACCTGGGAACTTGTCATAAAAGCACATTCTTTTGCTCCTCCCCAGACCTATGGAATCGGAAACTATGGTGGGGCCCAACACCCTGTGCTTCAGAAAGTTCTCTGGGCAGCCATATTGTTAGCCAAGCACTGGGCACCAGGAGGTGATATTTGTTCCAAAAATCCTCTCGCCAGAATGAAATCAAATAGGGAAAGAGAGTACACATACATTTTCTAAAGCTTTATTAAGTCTAAACAGTGTGTTTAACTACCCAATTGAAGTTGAATATACCATTTTTTTTTCTATTTTTGAAATAGATTATTATGGAGAATATTTGCTGCATTTTTTTTGTTTGTCTGGAGATGGTTATAGTAACCGAGGCTGAGATGACGGTGCTTGCCTAAAGTGTAAAACTTAAAGGTTCAAAACTCATGAATCAATATAAATGTTAATGCAATATTTTTAAAAATCAAAATCCATGCAAAAAAAAAGGTGATGAACAAAATATCAAAAATGTAAATGCAGATTGGACCAGCCCTGAACTTGCATGACTAACCTCTCTAGCCTCACCCTCATCCTGGCCTTGATGGTAATGACAACCCCATGTTATTGTCAATAAATGGTGATAAACTCAGAGGAGGATATCAGCTCTGCCTCAGATACAATTATTATTTCCCTGAAAGCTATGCCAAGGCCATGGTCATAGACAGCAGCCTATCTTGGGAGCAGAGGGGCCCTGGGGACCACCTGAGCAGAGCACAGGCACAGGAATGTTCCAGAAGCATGGGGCAGGGGGGCACATGAATGGCAGACATGGGAGACTGGAAACAGGTGGGAGTGATGGACATGATGGGACCCGGATCAAAGCAGGTAAGAAGTCGGGGTCGAGCCCACCCCAATAGCAAAGGACAGGACAAGCCTGTGATCCCCCAAATCACGCAAGGCTAAAGAGGATGAAGTTGGACTCACCGGGGAAGGAAGTGGGACCACAACTGGAAGAGACAGTCCCCAAAGGTATTAGGAGCATGACATATATAAAACATCAAGAGCCAGGACATCAACGAGGACTTTGTGTACATATATAGTCTGCAACCAGCATTTTTCACTTAGGAACATATTGGAAGAAAAATTTTGCATCAGAGAATATGGCGCTGCTTCATTTTATTTAAGGCTACACCATGGAATCTATAGTAGTCAGGGCACTATGGAGAAACACACCAATAGGATAGATGGATGGACAGATGGATAGATAGGGAAAGAGAGAGAGAGAGAAAGAAAATTTATTTTCAGGAATTTGTTCACACAATTGTAGGGACTGGCAAATCCTGATTCTACGGGGCAGGTTGGCAAGCAGGTCTCCAGGAAGAGCTGATGTTGCAGCTCGAATCTGAAGCCCGTCTGTAGGCAGACTTTCTTCTTCCTCAGAGGATCTCACTCGGCCTTTGTATCTTAACACCTTCGACTGATTAGACGAGGCCCACCCATGTTATGGAGGGTAATCTGCTTTCCGACAAGTTTACAATTTAAATTTTAATCATATCTAGAAGACACCTTCACAGTTAACGTCTAGACTGGTGTTTGACTGAACAACTGGGCATGGTGGCCTAGCCAAGCTGACTCATTCAATTAACCATCACAGGATCCCATGTTCCACATTTTGAGCAAACAGTAATTTATATAAACAGCTCCTGACCGACACTTGTCCTTGTTTTTTCATTATCATGAATAATGTTACATGCATGCAAAAACATAATTTTCTATGTGTATTTTAACATGATAATAAGAATATATCTGTTGCATACATTCCTCGAAGTGAACCCGCTGCTCAGAGGGTATGTACGTTTCAAAATTTCACGGACATTGTCAAATTGCCGTCCACAAAGCTTTGCTCACGACAGCACGGGGGAGAGCTAGTTTCCCGACGTGCTCTCGGACACCAAGCATCACGGTCTTGCAGGTGCACTTCCCACGAGGGTGGACAGGGGAGGAACGGGGACGAGAGCAGGAGCCACGGTGGCCAGAACAGGTGGTCCTGGTGGCCTGCAGTGTAGACTCACCCATCCTGCAAGCCTGCTGCCCACCAGGGATGGTGGAGTGATCAATAGCGCAGTTGTCTTAAAAATGAGGAGCACAAAAGAAAGGCACTGTACCCATTTCCTTTCATGAGATTCCAGATGACACGGCCTCAACTTTCTGCAGGAATGACAAAAGAAGTCACCCCAGGAGGGTGTCCTTCAAAAGGTTCTTCCAAGGACACTTCTGGAAGAGAAAGGGAACCTGTCTTGGTGGCTGGGGATCCTGCCCCGTAGCAGGACGGTCCACGTGGCAGTCCCTGTTCAAGACACTCTGTGAGCGTTGACGCAATCGTTCTTGTCGGAACACGGTGAGGTGAATACAGTGTTTCCCCCGTTCTAGAGGTGAGGAAACTGAGGCACGGGGAACTTAGGTGTGGACTATGGTCACATAGCTGAGGAATGGAGGAGACAGGATTCAAATCCAGATGGTGTGACCCAGGGCCTGTGCTGGAGCCTCCACTCATGTCTGTGTGAGATTTCGTCTGAAGAAAGGGTGCAAGGGCCACAGACCTGAGAAAGCTGCTACTCTCAGAGAAGTGACACCCTTAGACTAGGAATCTGAGGAAAGCCCCCCAAGATAGCATGCCACGCACACACACAGGCACACATGTGCACACGCACTGTCCCCACACAGACTGCCGTGGCGCCCGAAGTCCACCGTTAGAGATTCATGTCTATCCCTCACTGCCTTTTCTTCTTTCAAAATTCAAATGCCCACCATGTCGGAGAAAAGCCATAATCAGCTTATTTGGTCCTTGTGAAGGAGATGATCAGGTTCAAACTGGGTTTATTTCATCAGGAATAAGGGGATACTGCCAAGAGGACTGTGGAGCGCTAACAGAAGGCGCAAAGAGACATTCTGCATCTTCTGCAGGGCTCGCTCTTGTCTGAGGGTGTCTGGCAGAACGGTGGGGTGGGGCTGCCTGAAGGCGATTTGCATGCAGGACCTCAGAAGTTTCTGGAAAAGAGCTTATGTTGAAGAACACAACGTTAAGCACACAAGCCCGGCTTGACTAAAGGCTCGAGTCCCCGACAGGCACGGTGTCTGTTTGCACCAGAAAACATCGACATGCTGCTGTCGTGCCTTGATGGTCCCCTCTCGGCACACAGTGACCAATGGAGAGAGAAGTTTCTCTGCATGTCAGAAAGGCCCTTGGCTGGAGAGAATTCTGGAACAAACAGAGCAGCTTCAACACCCAAGACCCAGAGCTACTGTAGCATGCTCACATGCCGGGGTCCTGGGCAAGAGGACCCCAAGCTCAGTGCTGGTGCCCTGGAGAAAGGACAGAGGTCCTTTGCAGGCAGGCTGGTGGCAACAAAGAGAAAGCAACGTTTGACGGTTGTACTTAGGAACACCACCATTCACTTGGAAATACTTGCCCTGAAATACCTGGGGGACACTTAGCAGGGGACCAGGGATAGGGAGACTAGTAGGGGGAAATAGAAAATGTGGGTTTTTACTGCTGTTTATGGGTGAACTGTGTCCCCCCCACAATCTATACGTTGAAGCCCAAGACCTCAGAATGTGACCTTACTTGCAAATAGTATCATTGCAGACATAATCAGTTAGGCTTGTGTCATACTGGATCTAATCCCATGTGATTGGTGTCTTTATAAAGAGAGGTAAGTTGGATACAAACACGCACACACAGAGAAACCCACATGAAGATGAAGGCTGAGATCTGGTGACAATGCTGTAAGCCCAAGAACACCAGAGATTGCCCGCAAACCCCCAGGAGCCAGGAAAGAGGCGTGGAACAGATTCTTCTTACAGCCTTAGAAAGAACCAGCCCTGCCGACACCTCCATCTCGGTCTTCCAGCCTCCAGGGCTGAGAGACAATAACTTTCTGTTATTTACTGTCACCCAGTGTGTAGGACATTGTGATAACAGCCCCGGGACACTAATAGAACTAGTAAAGTAGCTGCATTTAGACCCACAGGCCAATGTGGCATGGGTTGACTGATGTCTGCAATTAGAAGCGCACCTTTTTTAAGGTAAAATCTTTACATTAAATAATAAAACTTTAAATTGATAATAAGGACTTGTCCTCAGAACAAGGGTTTGAGCTGTTGTTTGGAATGTGAGAAAGTTGTGCAATGCAGTCTCTTGTAATGTAGCTTTCACTAGTGTAGTAGAAAATACGTTATTTTAATTTGCAAAAATTATGTAAGCAAGAATTTATTTGGTGTCTTTTATATGCCAAGAAATGTGTAATGGAGAATAAGGAAACTCAATACTGTTTCCACTCTCGGTGAGCAGGGCAAGACCTTAAGACAAGGGGCACTAATGGGTGAATAAGGTGAGGTGTTGAATTTTGCAAGACGAAGAGCTCAGAGGAAACATGCAGTCCTTGGAGAGGGCAGCCTTACAAAACCAGTTATGTTTTGGCTGGAGATTCTGTCTGGCTCGGACAGTTCTTTTCACCTTTTTTTGGTTTCTAGTTTGGTAAAGTGAAAACATCATTGATACTCCAAAGCACACTCATGAGACATGCACAGAAATTTTAGAACCTGCATTTATTTGATGGTCAGCAAATGTTAGGTAACAGTGACAAAACTCTTCCTGACCGCGTAGACATTGGTCGGCTTTGCCTCTTCGACAGCCATTTCCTGATTGTTGTTGTTGTTGTGATGCAACTGTTTTCCTTCGGAAACCACCTCTCACCCACTCTCAGATCAAGCACATTGGCTGGAACTGGTCCCACTTACTCCCGCCTTTCTGTGGGTCCTAACAGTAGCCTGAACAATCAGAAGGACATTCCATGCCTCAGGCCGCAGTGATGGGTTCAAGAAGTGGCATAGTTTTGTCTGTACACAGCCAAGGCTTTTTGTGAAAGGTGTAACTCTGTAAAACAGGTACTCACGTGCCATGCCCTTTTCCTCTGCAGGTCAATTTGTAATAAGCTATTGAACTACTAGTGTAAGGCATAAATTAAAGTGGCGATATTAAAAACGGAATTAATAGTTTCTTTGGCTGTGCAGAAGCTTTTTAATTTTATCAGGTCCCATTTGTTTATTTTTGTTGCTGCTCTGATTTGCCTTTGGGGTCTTCTTCATAAATTCTTTGCCTAGGCCAATGTCTAGAAGAGTATTTCCAACATTTTCCTCTAGAATTATAATAGTTTCATATCTAGGGTTCAAGTCTGCTACCCAGTGTGAGTTGATTTTTGTGAGAGGTGAAAGGTGTGGGTCTTGTTTCAGTCTTCTACATGTGGCTATCCAGTTTTCCCAGCACTATTTATTGAATAAGAATTCTTTTCCCCAGTGTATGTTTTTGTCTGCTTTGTCGAAGATTAGTTGGCTATATGAGGATGGTTTTGGATCAATAAAATATGGTATATGTATACCATAGAGTACTACTCAGCTTTAAGAAACAATGGTGATATAGCATCTCTTGTATATTCCCGGATAGAGCTGGAACCCATTCTACTAAGTGAAGTATCTCAAGAATGGAAAAACAAGCACCACATGTACTCACCAGCAAATTGGTATTAGCTGATCAACACCTAAGTGGACATACAGGAATAACATTAATCAGGTGTCAGGCAGGTGGGAGTGGGGAGGAGGGGATGGATATATACAAACACAATGAGTAAGAAGTGCAACATTTAGGGGATGGTCACGCTTGAAGCTCTGACTCCACGGGGGGGGGGCATGGGCAATATATGTAACCTTAACACTTGTACCCCCATAATATGCTAAAATTAAAAAAAATGGAATTAATACAATAACATTTGAATATATCTCAATGTCTTGGGAGGGTTTAAAGAAGTATTTTGAAAATGCTTTAGACAAAGTACTTTATGGACTGATTTGCAAAAACTTGTGATTCTTATATTATCTAAAGCACCTGCTAAATCATAAGCCTATTTTAGTTCTTTCAGATGTCACTGAAAACTTTGAGCAGACATCATTATCACCGGTTGTGGCATTTCCTACCTGTCAAAAAAGCACTGCAAACTCTTTCTACATAAAGTGTCAAATCATTGAAATATTTTGAAAAATGTGCGAAGCTTTATTTTATTTTGCAAAATACTATGTTTCACTATAATTACAGTAAAGAGTTTAAATCATATTAAAAGTGCAAGTGTCAGTATTTCAGCAAAATATGGTATTTTTTTCCTTAAAACTCAGGAACCCATCCCATCTCGACTCACATTCATGGGCTAAACCGCATACTTCCTGTATATAAACAAGTACCAACAGCATTGCAGCCGCTTCTGTGTCAGTATGTTATCAAAAAACACTATCTTCCTGCCCTCCTGGGTTTATTAAAATTAAACTTGGTAAGTCAAGTAAATGAGAGGAAGAAAAATGCTCTTTTTAAAAAGTTCAATTTTATATTTTAAGATTAGGAGTAAAGAAAACCATACTGTAGTTTTGAAAGCGTTGCTCATTTTTTGATAATGAAGGAGAGGCAACTGTTACATCCAGTTGAAAGGGAGACAAAAGATTCTGATGGTGAAGCTGACTTAAAATAAATAATCACGAATAGCCACGCATTTGTAGCACATGCACTGCCAGATTCTCTGTGGAAAGCCCTTGGGATCTAGGCCATTTTTAAAGGCTCTGGAGTGACCAGAACATTAGCTAATTTCAGAGAGTACAAAATGAAACACTATCTATGAATTCCAATAAGTGTCCTCTCTAAAGATGACTTCTCAGAACTGCGGAACTCTTTATGGAGATTTTAGCTGGGATGATGGTGCTTGTAAGTGATCTCGCCCCAAAGCAGTTCATTTTCAAGAATACACTTACATCACTAATTGTTCTCACTCAGAGAGCTATTTAATGCTCCCCATCCTCCAGCCCCTCCCCACTCCTCCCCTGCCTCCCAGCCTGGATCTGAGCTGCTAATAAAAAGAGTCAGAGCAATAGCCCTCAAGGCTGCCCTGCCCTCCCATCTCCTGCCTGGGGACATAAAACTGCACATGGGACTCTAGAGCAAAAAAAAAAGGCTCTTTCTTAGTGAGAAACAAGAGGGACTAAGAGTTCACGGTAAATCTCAGAAAGTGTAAAGCAGAGTGCCTTAAAAAACGACGACCAACAATTAAGGGTAGATACAAGTAACAGCAAGTTAACGAGATCTAAAGGAAGAATTGTGAACTACTATTTTTAAAAATAACAGTAATAATGGTACATTCTAAAGGAAAAAGTAAATTCTCTAAATAAACACTCTAGCAATTGAAAGAAAAAATCAGCTCTAAACCAAACTAAAATTTTCTGCCCCAAAGAAAACACAGACACTGGTTTCTTGGAGAGTTTATATGCTTCTAGAGATCTCTGACATTAAAAATTCCCAAAATGATTGATTTTGATCACCTCCGTCTTGGTGAAAGAGGAAGACGGCTTGAGACGTTCAAGTATTAATGTGTATGAGGATTAATCGCCCTGCATTGAGATCACTTCAGAGAATATCTGAAACTTAATTTTATAGACTTAAAAATACTTTAAGCTTCTTAGCATTTAAAGGAAAAAATTTAATAAATTTGGTGGTAAATTGAAACTAAAAGCTTTCAAAAATTTTCTCATATGGCAAGGAGGGAGAATAAAGGTCTTTCTTGGGATCACGGGAAGTCATCAAATAGGTAAAAATCAAGTGTTAATTCTTTTTCTTTTCCTTCGTGTTTCATTTCAACCAGTCATGTATCCTCTCTGTGGTTCCGAGCTCTACTTTGTGGAATCAAACTGCTTTGAACGTGCTGTATTCTCGACCCAGGAAAATCGTGTACATTCTAGGAGTTAGTGAGCCTCCGCCAGGAGACGTTTGAATTAATCCTACTGTGAAATAGAGTCGTGGACAGTATGTGTACTGCCCTCTAAGATACATACGCATGTTAATTTAGATAATTCTGTTAGCCGTATGTTGCTACAGAATTTTTTTTCCCCATAAACAAACCACAACTAAAAAAAAAGATTGGTTGAGCATAATCAAAAAAAAAATTGAATGCTTATTGCTTGCTTTCTTTGTGCTAGGTTATGAGACTCCAAGAGTTAGCCTCTGCCCCCAGGGTCTTACAGGCTGGCCCCGGGAACTGTAACACAAAGCCCGGGGGACAAACAAGGCAGCTTCCGCTCAGGGTTGACTGTGTAGACAAAAATACATTCCAGGGGGAGATGGTACAGGGACCAGGGTAGACAGCAAGCTCTACTCTATGGAGACATTATTACTTAAACAAAAAAGAGAGAGAGAACTTTTTATTTAGAAATAATTTCAAACTTACAAAAACATTATAAAAATACAACAAAGAACTCCTTCGTATCTTCACCAGATTTCCCAAGTATTAAGATTTTATCATTTTTGCTTTGTCATTTTCTATCTTATGAATCATTTGAGAGTAAATTACAGACAAGATGCTTCTTTACTAAGCGTGCATTTCCTAAGAAGGATATCTCTGAGTGCCCTTATCAAAATCAGGAAGCGATTATTGATGCAACACTATCGTCTAGCCTTGGAGATGACTGTTTAACTGCTCCTTTTGCACATTTTCCCCTACTGCATGGGCTTCTGTGTGTTCCGAGCAATGACAGGTCATTCCTAGTCAGGTCTCAGGACACAGTGAGAAGGGGGGACCTCAAACCATCGGAATCCCAGTCTCAAGAGTCTCTAAGGAGACGGCGTTCAATTCTCTCAAAGGAAACACGTTTCCAATTCATCATTTCGCCGGCTCCATTTCTTAAAAATTCCCTCCGACAGCAAAAGTTTTAACAGCTAAGCTTCTGCCAGAGAAGTTGTCTAGCAGTTTTTCCCGTCCCCTGTTCCCCCGTGCCAGCTTCCCCCCCTGCCTGTCTGCCCTGCGTCTGACACCGAAGCCACATCAGACACTGGGAGAAGAAGCAGACACGCACTCTTGTCAACACATCTTTGGCAGCCGGGATCTCAGCTCAGCAGCCTTGGGGGTCACCAGCAGACAGGATGCTTCCCACACCGGGCTGATTTAATCCCAGGGTGTTTTTCATCTGCTGCAGGCGAGAAACCCACCCCTCGTTGGCCAGGTGATGAGCATTGGGCCAGGACACTGGGAAAAACAAGTGCTGTCCTCGTGGACAAGCGCCACCCCCCTTCTTCATCAGGGTCGTGCCATTCTAAGGCTCAAAATATACGACAACAAAAATCCCCCGCAATTAATCTGGGATTTTCATTTTAAAAGGACTGTTTGAGCCCTTTTAGGCAGATGCTGAAATCATTTCAACATGCTCTTCCCTCACCAGGTTCCGTGTTATGAAAAACATCACTGTGAACAGGGTTTTCATGCTTAGTAACAGACACGTTTTAGGACTTGGCTCCTGGGATGGCCTGTTCACCAAGTCTGATCATGTGATTTTTCTAATGACGCTTCTGGTCCTTCCAGAAATATGAAAGAATGAGCAATCTAATGACCAGTTCCTGGAATAAACCACATGTGCTTTTCCAGAACTTTCTCACAGCCTAATAATACAGTTTTCTTCCATTAATGAAAGGCATAACATTTAGCATTTTCTCTGGCTAAAAAAAAGAGAGAGAAAAAGTATGAAGAATCCACAAAAATGAAAGAAGTATAAAAAAAAAAACATCTTTTATGATAGTTTTATAGTTTTATTTACGGTTAGTTGAAAATGAGAACTTGGGTCTAGACGCTTCACTCCCAGTGTGGTTCGAAGGTCAGCGGCATTCTTGGTGCCTGGCAGTTGTTAAAATGCAGATTCTCCGGCCCTATCCTGAGAAGCACCGAATCAGAATCAGGGCTTTAACAAGACACCTGAGTGACTTGCACACACATTAAAGTTGGAGAAGCCACGTTACAGACAGGTGTGCCATCCAGTCAAGGATGGTGAGTAGGCTAAAAGAAGTTATCACAGAGCGATTAAAATCACAAAAACAGAGTTTGCAGAGGTGTGGAGCCGCAGTCAATTCCAGGAAAGCAAGTATTTTCCAAAGGACGAAATAATTAATATCCCACTTGACTTTTCCAGAATACAGTTACTCTGGATTTAGTAAATAAAAATACAGGGCACCCAGTTACATTTAATTTCAGAGCACTAATGGCTAATTTTTTGGTATATCCCAAGCAACATTTGGACACACTTACACTAAAAAATTATTTGTAACTTATCAAATATTAAATTTCAACTGGACATTCTATATTTTATCTGGTAATGCTATCGCAGAGACTCCAGATTCAAAAAAACCAAATTGTGTAATGCTTCCATATGGCTTATTTGCAAGCTGGGCAGTAGCTAATGGTGCACTAAGAGATCAATATTTCAGTGCATACTGGCCATTTCCAAAATTCTTGAAAGGATTTTTAGTTACATAAGCTCACTAAAAACTTTTAAAGAAACGATAGCCTAAAATCCTAATAAATAATGGTTTTCTTAAAGAACACGAACATTAATCTAATTGTTACTTTTGAATTTATCATTTTCATCAGAATCGAAGATGGCAATCTAATCCAATCTGCTTTGCAATGCCTGCCAATATCACTTCCTCATTAGGTTTTAAACATGGCCACCAAGGCTACCTCAAGAGTTGGCATCTTTTCTTTACCTGGAGTAATTTAAAGTGTTTTTGCTGGTTTGCAACTATGCATTATTTTTCTGGAACTATCAGTTTATGGTTCTGTGGCCTCAAAATTTTATAAGAGATAAGTCATCAATTATACCTGTCTGGTTTACTCCTAATCTACTGCTTACCAGAAACAAAGTCCATACTGAATTGTCGTAAGTTTTTCCTTCTGCCTTCCTTTCATAGTTAACGCTTCACATTGACTGGAAATAAAAAGAGAAAACAACTTAAGAAAGCCAGTAAGGCCAAGTGGCACTCCATTTTGCCTCCATTTCCTAAAAAATAATTTTTGAAAACAAATATGTTCTTCTGAATGAAGGTTTCCCTAATAGACTTTGATGAATATCACTAAAACGACAGCAGCCCTTTCTTTCCTTAGTTATTTTTGTTTTTCCTCCTTTAGTTTTTCTTTCCTTCCTTCCTTCCTCCCTCCCTCCCTTCCTTCCTTTCTTCCTTTTCTTTCTTCTTCCTTCCTTCCTTTCCTTCCTTCCTGAAGTTCATCTTATTTCTCACATGTGCCTGAGACGATAGCCAATCTATTTTATTCTCTTACCAGAACCCAGGCAGATAGGTGCTAACTTGAAACAGTCCTACTTCCTGTAGCATAAAAGGTGCTCAAAAATAGAAAAAAAAATTTTCCAATTACTTGGGCGGAGGTATCTTGGCTAAATTTGTAAACATCCCCTCATAACCAATAATGAATGATATAAGACTATAACATCCAAATTGCTGTCTTTCAATATTTTAAAGTATATAATTATAAAATGTCATTTATAAGTAAGAAAACAAATTAATTAGGTGTAGAAAATATTATACAGTTCAAAAGCAAGCATTTGTCTTCTAATAACAATGTGAAAACAAATGGAAACTCTAAGACCCAATGATTTCACTCGAATGGGAAGCAGATCATAATGACCAGGGCCAATCTCTGCGGTAAAAGGTACATTACGTTCATAGAAAAGGAAAGAATTCGAGCATGTGCTAAAAGAGCAATAAAATAAAAATGAGAAAAAAATATTAAAGCCTATTAGACCACAAAACTTTTTCTTTGGATGCTTATTTTTGTATGAAATAGCACAATGTTAATGCCATCAATTTACCATGATTTTCAGAATATTTTACAGTCAATAAAAAGAAATCATGGAAGATCCAGCCTTTAGTGCCCATGCAACATCCTAAAATCACTAGAACAAGTGGGCTGCTAATTTTCTTCTCTGTCACAACAACAGGCATAAAATCTGGTGGAGAACAAAATGGTGAACATACCCACATCCAACTATCATCAATTTTTTTCAGCTGCTATTCATATCATGTTTAAGAAGTCACCCTTTTAAGTCTCCCAGAAGTCTCTGAAAAATAAAAATAGGCAGAAAAAGATGATTATTGAGGACTGTGGGTGGGAAAACCATGTATCCAATTTGTTCCCAAAGTTTTGAAAGAAAGCAAGATGATTATAATAACATATTTTCACTGATTCATCTTAAAGGCTCATGCAAAGTACCAAGTGCAGAGTAGCTGAGTTGCTGGTGACAGGCGGGTTAGCATTTTTGGAGCCAGATGTTCTGAGCCAGCAGCAGCTCCGATCTCTCTGATGTGTAGCACACTCTTAAGATGATGGTTTAGAAGAATTTTTTTTTTTTTCCTCCGGAGTAGAAGATACAGGGGGGAAGATGCATGGAGTAGCACGGAAACCTACATGCTGTCTTAGCTTGGTCAATTGTACCATAAAAGGAATTGAGTTTTTCAGAGAAAATAACTTTTCCTACAGTATAAGAGGAATGCTTCTATTCCTGGTCACCAGATGAGGGTGAAGGGGTCCAGAATAGCCACCCCAAAATATGCCGCTTTGGCACAAGCAGTATTTTGAGCTGAAGGCAATTGTGGATCAATGGATGCAGGAAAAGTTCTCTGTCTGCATCCCCCCACTGCTAAATCTGCACAAAAGCAGGGCATACATTTCCTTTTGTGAAAGTGAATTCCCCAATGCCCTCCTGTGCCAGGATAAGAGCAACCTTTATTACTGGGAAGCTGACACAGGGCTGAGTCTGCATAAACATAGCATACCCCTCTCTTTCATTAGTTTTCCCCATATATTTTCTACTCACTTTTCTACAATTTATCAGTCCTAAAAGCCCAAACCCTCTTTTCTTTTCCTAGTCACTTTCCCATACATAATACTCTTTGTTAAAATAGTATGTAAGCTCCAGAGTCTAACCATTTACTTGTGTTTTCACTTTTTTTTCTGTGAAACTCCTATGCCCATAAAAACATTCACATCAATAAAATTTATAAGCCATTTCTCTTATTCTTTTTTTTTCGAGACAGAGTCTCACTCTGTTGTGCAGGCTAGAGTGTCGTGGCATCAGCCCAGCTCACAGCAACCTCAAACTCCTAGGCTCAAGCAATCCTTCTGCCTCAGCCTCCCGAGTAGCTGAGACTACAGGCATGCACCACCATGCCTGGCTAATTTTTTTCCATATATTTTTAGTTGGCCAATTAATTTCTTTCTATTTTCAGTAGAGACGGGGTCTTGCTCTTGCTCAGGCTGGTCTCGAACTCCTGACCTTGAGCGATCCTCTTGCCTCGGCCTCCCAGAGTGTTAGTATTACAGGTGTGAGCCACCGCGCCCGTCCCATTTCTCTTATTAATCTACCTTTTGCCAGTTTATTTGTTATGCTCCAGCTACTAAACCTAAGAGGGCAGAGGGAAAGGTTTTTTTTCCCTCTCTCACAAGTGGTACAGGGTTATAAAATATGTTCAAGTTAATTTAATCTGTTTTAAGATTTAATAAGAATGATTTTATTTCAGATTACCATGAGCATTGGAACTCTTTCCTCTCAGTTGCCTAGATGCAAGTATGACACACCTGAGAAAGTGTCCAAGAATGAGCCTTATCATAAGAAGTAAAAGTTAAACAACCACCCACCATTGTTGCATACCCCGAAGCCAGGGTGCGTCTCAGAATTTCTGCACCTCTGACTTGGCATGGCCCTCAGCTTCATGAGTAGTTGCAGGAGGTAAATTGATGCAATGGGATGCTGGGAAGGTCTCCCAGCCCCAAATCCACCACTTCTTGTTCTGTAATTTCCATAATAGGATACAACAGCTTTTCATTTCTCAATTATTGATAACAATCACAAAACAAATACCTGTGAGAAAGGTTACACTAACAATCCCATACTCAGTTTTAAATAGTTAATGGGGGATCTTTTCCAGCAGAAAATTTTGATAAGACTGAAGAGGCTATCACAGACGGAGGAGGAAAACACCTACCATGGGGTCTAGACAGGATGGAGCTCAATTTCACCTGCCTCTGAATTTGGCAGAAGGTCAACCACTACCAGGCTTCCGTCCATCAACCCAAAGCAGTGACTCAGCACAACACTTTCTAAACATGATTTTAACAGAAAGCAAGCAATTAATTTAGCCCTTGCCTTCAGAGAGCTTTTAAATTGGAGGGGGATGTAAAGAAAACTGCATGATTACGCAAACTAGAAACATACACGTATCCTAGCAATTTACACTCCCTTAGAGTCTAAAGCTCAGACATGCATGGATTTCAACACGTATTCCAAAGATATATCAGCAAAGAGGCACCACCACCTCCAGCTACTAAAGAGCCCACAGTAATGTCCAGATATAAACACATACAATCAGTCAAAATTTATTTTTTATTAAGGAAAAATTTCGAACATATACCATTGATGTGCTTGAATCAGAAAGCAAGCAAGGCTCCTATGTTGTTTCTGGGGCTATGTCTCTTACATCTGTTTACCTATATGTTATCCCTCCCTCTTTTATTTTCTTGCAATTTGTTTGTTGAAAAACCTGGATTGTGTTTTCTATATTCTGGATGCTACTGGTTGCATCTCCATGATGATTCTTAATAGATTCATTTGCCCTTTGTACTTTCTATATCTTGGTAGTAAGATCTAGAGGCGGGCTTAGATTCAGGCTAGGAGGTTTGGGTGGTAATAGATCAGGAGGTATGCTGTGTCCTTCTCCGTTGCATCATATCAAGAGGTACATGACGTCTGGTCTCTCTTTTTTTGTGATGTTGGTATTAACCACTGGAGGTAGATAAGGCCAGTTTCATCCATTCATTACAAAGTTTCCTTCAGCTTCATGCTTAATGGTTTTAGCAGTCATTGATGACCTACTGTTTTGATTAACGGTTGTGAAGTGGTGGTATTCTAACTCCTTCTAATGCATTCTTCATGTAGTAATTCAATTCTTCTAAAACACAAAAAAAGTTTACTTCCTCAACTATTTGGTTCTCCCAAGGTATAGCTCTACCTGGAAAGGGGGGATAAAAGCTTGATTCTTTACCTTTATTTATCAGTTTTCAGAATAATAAGTTGGCTCCCTGACATCCTACAAATGCCAGGGAGCATGTAAGCTTTTCAAATATTGCTATGAATGTAAGGATTTTGACATATTTTACATTTCAATCAATTGTAGGTATTATTGTTTTATATCCATCTTTGGATATGATTGCTCCATCTTTGGCCAATGGGAGACTTTCCATGTTGGCGCCCATGTGGTTCAAATCTTTTGCCACAACCTAAGTTGTCTTTGATAGCTTCCTTGCTTTCTGATATAATGAGATGTTACAAGCTCATCTTGAACATTTCCCAGCCCAGCCTGGAATCAACCATTTTTTTTCCCATTTTTTTCCCAAGGTGCTCCGGTTCCTTTCAGTAAAAAAAGTATTTGGAGACTGCAGTATGGACAGCTGAGAAGCTCCTTGCTCTTGGGTTCATCATTAGTTCTAAGCCTTTTCAGTGGATGAAGGCAGGAAATATTTTTTAAGAGAAATACATCAAGATTTTATACTGATATTTCCAATTCAAGTTTAAGATGACAGGTTTTTTTTCTCTCATGTCATAAAACTTGATTCCTTAAGGCATTAATATAATTATTATGTGCTTTATCCTTATTTATGTAAGAAAAATTTCAAAATAGCTATACTACTGTGTTATTAATATTAACAATATAATTACTGAAGGAATTTAATATTTGGTTGCAGTTCCTTTTGTCCTTAGGATATATCCCACTGCAAATATACAACCAAATAACAGGAGTTAAATATCTTCAAATAATTTCTTTCTTTGCAGTTAGTATACAGATAAGTTGATTTATATAATTTTACTTTTGAATTAAGGGATTGATTTCTTTATATAATTTTGTAACATATGTGTGTGTTTTTAAATGTGTAAAACAAAGAACATTAAGAAAAACCTAGTTTTTAAGCCTGTTGTTTCCACTCTTTTCTCCCTCCTTAATTAACCACTTTTATGAATTTTTTGTTTACTATCCTACTCTTAGGATAATGTATTAATGTGTTAAATATTAATATGTTAAATATTAAATGCATAGCCACTTTTCTTAAATAAAAGAGAGAATATTATACATTCTAATATTCACTTATGCTCTTTCACTTAATGATATGTCCTAAAGGTTACTCCTTAGCAGTATTAAGTTAGTCTTTTATCTCTTTTAGTAGCTATAAAATATTTCATTGTGTAGATGTAGCATAGTTTCCTGGAATAGATTCCTAGACGTGGGATTATTTGATTAAAAGGTAGAGACATAATATTGCTAGAATCCCTCCATAGGAGCCATACCATTATGCATTTCTACCAACAATATATAAGAATGCATGTTTCTCCAAACCCTCTACAACAGAGAATATTTTCAAAAATTTCTTAGAAACACACAGCCTCCTTAGGTTCAACCAGGAAGAAAGAGAATTCCTGAATAGACCAATATCAAGTACTGAAATTGAAACAACAATAAAAAACCTTCCTAAAAAGAAAAGTCCTGGACCAGATGGTTTCATACCCAAATTTTACCACACCTACAAAGAAGAACTGGTGCCTATCTAGCAGAAATTATTCCACAACATCAAGACAGATGGAAACCTCCCCAACACATTTTATGAAGTGAACATAACCCTGATACCAAAACCAGGAAAGGATGCAACAAGAAAAAAAGAAAACTACAGACCAATATCTCTTATGAATATAGATGCAAAAATTCTCAACAAAATCCTAGCCAATCAAATCCAGGTGCTTGTCAAGAAAATAATCCATCACAACCAAGTGGGCTTCATCCCAGGGATGCAGGGATGGTTCAACATACACAAATCTATAAATGTAATTCACCATATAAACAGAAGCAAAAATAAAGACCATATGATCCTCTCAATAGATGCAGAAAAATCATTTGACAAAATTCAACACCCTTTTATGATAAGAACACTCGTCAAAATAGGCATAGATGGGACTTACCCAAAAATGATACAAGCCATATATGACAAACCCACAGCCAAGATAATACTGAATGTGGAAAAATTGAAAGCATTCCCACTTAGAACTGGAACAAGAAAAAGTTGCCCATATCTCTACTTCTATTCAACATAGTGCTAGAAGTCCTTGCTACAGCAATCAGACAAGAGAGTGGAATTAAGGGTGTCCAAATGGGAGCAGAGGAGATCAAACTCTCACTCTTTGCTGATGACATGATATTATACCTAGAAAATCCCAAGGATTCAACCAAGAGACTCCTTGAGTTGATAAATGAATTTGGTAAAGTCTCAGGATACAAAATCAATACACAGAAATCGGAGGCATTCATATATGCCACCAACAGTAAAAGTGAGAACCAAATCAATGACTCAATTCCCTTCAAAATAGCAACAAAGAAAATAAAGCACCTAGGAATACATTTAACTAAGGAGGTAAATGGCCTCCATAGTTCTCTACAGGGAGAACTATGAAACACTGAAGAAGGAAATAGTAGAGGATGTAAACAGGTGGAAGAATATACCATGTTCATGGGTTGGTAGAATCAACATTGTTAAAATGTCTATACTACTCAAGGTGACCTACAGAATCAATGCAATCCCTATCAAAATACCATCATCATTTATCACAGATATAGAAAAAATACATTATTAAAAAATAATTTTATGCTTTGTATGGAGCCAAAATGATCCCATATAGCAAAATCAATCCTAGGCAATAAAAACAAAATAGGAGGTATCAACTTACCAGACTTCAAACTGTACTACAAGGCTATAGTAATTAAAACAGCTTGGGACTGGCACAAGAACAGGGACATTGACCAGTGGAACAGAACAGAGAACCCAGATATAAAACCATCCTCATATAGCCAACTAATCTTCGACAAAGCAGACAAAAACATACACTGGGGAAAAGAATCCTTATTCAATAAATGGTGATGGAAAAACTGGATAGCCACATGTAGAAGACTGAAACAAGACCCACACCTTTTACCTCTCACAAAAATCAACTCACGCTGGGTAACAGACTTGAACCTTAGGTGTGAAACTATTATAATTCTAGAGGAAAACGTTGGAAATACTCTTCTAGACATTGGCCTAGGCAAAGAATTTATGAAGAAGACCCCAAAGGCAATCACAGCAGCAACAAAAATAAATAAATGGGACCTGATCAAATTAAAAACCTTCTGCAGAGCCAAAGAAAGTGTCAAGAGAACAAACAGACAACCCACAGAATGGGAGAAAATTTTCACAAGCTACACATCCAATAAAGGGATGATAACTAGAATCTATTTAGAACTCAGGAAAATCAGCAAGAAAAAATCAAACAACCCTATCAAAAAATGGGCAAAGGACATGAACAGAAACTTCTCAAAAGAAGACAGAAGAATGGCCAACAAACATATGAAAAAAAGCTCAATATCTCTAATCATCAGGGAAATGCAAATCAAAACCACAATGAGATATCACTTAACTCCAGTGAGAATGGCCTTTATCAAAAAGTCCCCAAACAATAAATGTTTGCATGGATACAGAAAGATAGGAATACTCCTACACTGCTGGTGGGACTGCAAACTAGTTCAACCTCTGTGGAAAGCAATGTGGAGATACTTTAAAGCGATACAAGTAGATCTACCATTTGATCCAGCAATTCCACTACTAGGTATCTACCCAAAAGATCAAAAGTCACTTTATGAAAAAGATCCCTGCACTCAAATGTTTATAGCAGCACGATTCACAATTGCAAAGCTGTGGAAATAACCCAAGTGCCCATCAATTCATGAGTGGATTAATAAAATGTGGTATATGTATACCATGGAGTACTATTCAGCTTTAAGAAACAATGGTGATATAGCACCTCTTGTATGTTCCTGGATAGAGCTGGAACCCATTCTACTAAGTGAAGTATCTCAAGAATGGAAAAACAAGCACCACATGTACTCACCAGCAAATCGATATTAACTGATCAATACCTCAGTGGACATATAGAAATAACATTTATCGAGTGTCAGGCAGGTGGGAGGGAGGAGGAGAGGATGAGTATATACAAACACAATGAGTGAGATGTGCAACGTTTGGGGGATGGTCATGCTTGAGGCTCTGTCTCTAGGGGGGAGAGGGGCAAAGGCAATATATGTAAGCTTAACACTTGTACCCCCATAATACGCTAAAATTGAAAAAGCATTTGGCAAAGGAAATGTGATAACATTTTTAATTAATATCATCAGAAAACAGAATCTCAGTATGACCATAATAAAAGTACCATGTCACCACTACTATGCTTAGGCTGTCATTGTAATTATAAAATGTAAAATGTTCTAGTTCTTAGCATAGTGAATAAAACACTAGAAATGTTAAAAAAATAGTTAGAACATTTATCAAGAAAGATCTTTATTAAGGGAGTTAAAATAAAACTATCAATACCTGAAATAAGCCTAATAACAAAAATTTTTGAAGCTTTTGATAATAAGCACTTCTCAAGACATATAGACCTAGAATTTGATTTGGAAATAACAGAGAAGTCAAACTGGAAAGCCACAACTAGACAGAGGAGAGTCTGTTTAGCTTATGGATCATTAGAATCAACAATTGGAATAATTATTAGTGGCTCTCAACTTCCTAAAACTTCAACTCTACCTGGGCAGGTGGCATCCCCATTTTATAGATAAAGAAATAAACACAGAGAGATGGTTCACTTGCCCAAGGCTTGCCCAGGGCCATGCAGCTAATTCCTGAACTCAATACAATGTTCTTTCTTGGTACTTCAAGTCAGACCCAGCAGGAGAGTAGAAAAGTAGAGAGTCATTGGCTTACAGAGTTGGGAAGTGGATCCTTATCTCAGCCCTGCTGTGAGCCCAGTGTGTAATCTACAGTAAATTACCTGCCTCTCTAAGTTTCAGTTCCCTCAGATGCAAAATCAGGGGTTTAGGTTTCTTACCTCACCCTGTTGTCAGTTGCCTTCCAGCCCTCTCATCTGCATGCATGAGCTGCAAAACTAGGGTGGGAAAACCTGGGGAAAGCCCTGCTTCCACATTAGGCCAAACCCAAATCAGAACCTGAGACACTCCCAAGCTGGGTGTTGTTTGCAAAGCCATTTGTACTCCTGGGACCTGGTACTGAGGTTGGTCAGAAGGGAGGAGACTTCAGCATTTACCCAGCTCCTATTGTATGCTGAGTATTCTGTAGGTTCTCTGCATTCATTCTGGAATTGCCATCATCCCTGTAAACCTGTTTTTGCAAATGACAAACCAAGATCTTCAGAGAGATTAAATGGTTTGTCCCAAATCACACAGCCATCAGCAGAGCTGGGATGATTGTCTTGTTATTGCTATGTACCTGAGTTCATCTTAGTTGCCCATGAGTTTGGCAAATTGCAAAACCACTTGTAGGAAGGGTTGCTGCCTCACTCTTTTATTTTGGATCAATTTAATCACATATACTTATGAATGAAATTTAATATCAGGTAGGAGAAGTCACCAACTATAAGGCTCTGGAATATAGAAAGAATTCACCTCATTGCAATTTTTTATTGTGATGACATTTACCAAGTTAACCTGGTTTTAAATTCCAATAGATTTAGGGGGTACAAGTGATTTTTTGTTACATGGATGCATTGTGTAGTGGTGAAGTTGGAGTTTTAGTGTACCCATCATCCAAATAGTGTACATTGTACCCAATAGGTAATTTTTGATTCCTCACCCACATCCCACCCTCTCCCCTTCTGAGTCTCCAGACTCCATTATACCACTCTGCATGACCATGTATACCCATTGTTTAGCTCCCACTTATTAGGGAGTACATGCAGAATATGTTTTTCCATTCCTGAGATACTTCACCTAGGATAATGGCTTCCAGTTCCATACAAGTTGCTACAAAAGACATTACTTCACTCTTTTTATGGCTGAGTGTGTGTGTGTGTGTGTGTGTGTGTGTGTGTGTGTGCCACATTTTCTTTGTCCACTCATTAGTTGATGGGCATTTAGGTTGATTCCTTATCTTTGCAATTGTGAATCATGCAGCAATAAACATATAAGTCCATGTGTCTTTTTGACATAATAATTTCTTTTCCTTTGAGTATATATCCAATAGTGGAATTGCTGGATCAAATATTAGATTTACTTATGGTTCTTTGAGGAATCACCATGCTGTTTTCTATAGAGATTGTACTGACTTACATTCCCAACAACAGTGTACAAGCATTCTCTTTTCACCGCATCTGGGCCAACATCTATTGTTTTTTGACTTTTTAATAATGGCCATTCTAACAGAGGTAAGGTGGTATCTCATTGTGGCTTAAATTTGCATTTCCCTGATGATTAGTGATGTTGAGCATTTTTTCACATGGTTTTTGGTCATTTGTATCTCTTCTTTTAAAAAATATCTATTCATGTCTTTTGCTCACTTTTTAATGGGGTTATCTGTTTGTTTTAATTGCTGATTTGTTTAAGTTCCTTGTAGATTCTGAATATTAGTCTTTTGTTGGATGAAGAGTTTGCAAATATTTTCTCTAATTCTATAGGTTGTCTGTTTACTTTGTTGATTATTTCTTTTTCTGTACAGAAACATTTTAGTTTAATTAAATACTATTTATTTACTTTTATTTTTGTTGTATTTACTTTTGGGGTCTTAGTCATAAATTCTTTGCCTAAGCTAATGTCCAGAAGAGTTTTTCCTATGTTTTCTTCTAGAATTTTTATGATGTTAGATCATACATGTAAGTCTGTAATCCATCTTGAGTTAATTTTTGTGTATGGTGAGAGATAGGGATCCAGTTTCATTCTTCTGCATGTGGCCTTCCAATTTTCCCAGCACCATTTATCAAATAGGGTGTCCTTTCCCCAGTGTATGTTTTTGTCTCCTTTGTTGAAGATCGGTTGGTTGTAGGCAGATGGTTTATTTCTCTCTTCCCTATTCTGTTTCATTGATCTATGTGTCTACTTGTATGACAGTACCATACTGTTTGGTTACTATAGCATTGTAGTATTATAGTATAATTTGAAGTAGGGTAATGTGATATCTCCAGATTTGTTCTTTTTGCTTAGGATTGCTTTGGCTATTTGGGCTCTTTTTTGATTTCATATAAAATTTAGAATTTTTTTTAATACTGTGAAAAATGACATTGGTACTTTGATTGAAATTACATTGAATCTGTAGATCACTTTGGGCAGTATAAGCATTTTAAAAATGTTGATTCTTCCAATCCATGAGAATGGGATGTTTTTCCATTTGTTTGTGTCATTAAGAAAAGAAAAGAACGGATTCAAATAAGCTCAGTAAGGAATGAAAAAGGAGACTGATACCTCAAAATAGGAAAGATCATCTGAGACTATGATGAACACATCTATGCACACACACTAGAAAATCTAGAGCAAATGGATAATTTTTTGGAAACACACAACCTCCCAAGCTTGTATCAGGAAGAAATAGAAATCCAGAACAGAGCAATAACAAGTAGTAAGATTGAATCAGTAATAAAAAAATCTTCCAATCAAAAAAAAAGCCCAAGATCAGATAGGTTCACAGCCAAATCATACCAGACCTAAAAAGAAGAACTAGTATTTATCCTACTGAAACTTTTCCATGCTGAATCCAATAGCACATCAAAAAAATAATTCGCCATGGTCAAGTGCATTTTATCCCAGCAATGCAAAGATGGTTCAACATATGCAAATCAATAAATATGATTTACCACATAAATGGAATTAAAAACAAAAACCGTATTATCATCTCAAAAGATGCAGAGAAGCATTCAATAAAATCCAGAACCTTCATGACAAAAACCCTTAAAAAACTAGACATAGAAGGAACATACCTTAAAAAAATAAAAGCCATGTATTACAAACCCACAGGCAACATCATATTGGATGGGGGTAAAGTTGAAAGCATTTCCCCTAAGAAGTGGAAGAAAACAAGGATGCCCACTGTCAGCACTTGTTTTCAACATACTGCTGGAAGTCCCAGCCAAAGCAATCATGTAAGAGAGAAAGAAGTAAAGGGCATCCAAATTGGAAGAGAGGAGGTCAAACTATCCCTGTTTGCTGATGATACTACCATCTTTCCCCCAAAATAAGACAAGGTCTTATATTTATTTTTCTCCAAGAAGACACCTTAGTTAGGGCTTATTATCAGGGGATGCGTTATTTTTTTTTAAGTACAGTAAAACAATCTACATTTATTCAAATACAGTTAAGTAGTCTTCTTCTGGAACATCATCATAATCTCCAAACCCCGAATTCCATCCTGAATTTCTTGCGACTCTATTTCCTTTAGAACCATTGGCCTCAATCTCTCCTGTCAAGCAATAGAGCTCTCATGGGGCAGATGAGAAGGGCTGCTCTTCTTCTTTACCACTCCATGACGAAATGCATGGATTGTGCAGATACGCTGTGTAGCCACGCCCATCACTAGGTCTTATTTTCAAGGCAGGGCTTATATTGCGCAAATGCTTAGAAATCCTGCTAGGGCTTATTTTACGGGTAGGTCTTATTTTTGGGGAAATATGGTATATTATATCTAGAAAATCCTGAAGACTCCTCCAAAAGACCCCTAGAATTGATAAATAAATTCAGTAAAGTCTCAGATTACAAAAGTAATGTACACAAATTAGTAGCATTTCTATAAACCAATAACAGCAAAGCTAAGAATCAAATTAAAAAATTCAATCTCATTTATAATAACTGCAAAAGAATAAAAGACATAGGAATATACTTAACCAAGGAGATAAAAGATCTCTACAAGGAGAATGACAAAATGCTGATGAATGAAACTAACTTAACCACTCTGAAGTGTACGATTTAGTGGCATTAAGAACATTCACATTGTTGTGCAATGATGACCACTGTCTATCTCCAGAACTTTTTTCAGCATCCTGAACTGAAGGTCTGTCCCCATTAAACACTAACTCCTCATTCCTCCACCCACCATTCTATTTCTATCTCTATGAATTTGACTATTCTAGGCCCCTCACGTTAGTGGGACCATATGGTGTTTGTTATTTGATGACTGGCTTATTTAACTTACATGAACATTTTCAAGGTTCATCCATGTTGTAGCACATCTCAGAATTTTGTTCGTCTGGCACGTTGATTAATATTCCATTGTGTGGATATATCTCATTGCAGTTTTTATATGAGGCCATTGAACGATATTCACAGAAATCACTGAACCATGATCCAGCAAGGGGATGGGTGATGGGAAAACAGGATGGAGGTGGGAAGGATACCAAGAAGCACAAGGTTTAAAAAGAAGTCCAACAACAGAGCTTTCCAATTCAAAGCAGCATGTACTGTGCTCCTGGAGAGGGAAACTTTTGCAAAATCTGCCTCTGTGGCCAATTCAGTAGAGAAACACACAGAACCCACGCCAGCAGCCAAGAGGCAAAGCTATCAGCAACATCTTTGCATAAGGTAGAGTCTCCATTTAACCATATTGATTTTAATTTTTTACTTTGCTAGATTTTGCTTGATAAAAATGCAAAGTAATCCTCCATAATAAATTACAAATACTTTCATTCAATATTACAGTTAACATATATTCCTGAACCCCAAACTGGCATGCAGTCTTATGTGCTTTGCACATACTGTTTCAGTTGATTCCCACAATGACTTTATGAGGACAGTACTGCTGTTCTTCTTGTTGACAATCTAGGAAAGAGAAGGACAGAGAGATTGAAAACTGGCCCCATGTGGCCTGGACAGAATCCAAACCCAGGTGGGAGGCTCCTACTCCAGTAGGAATTCTGTGCATTTGTAAGGATGTTTTGTACTGTACCAATCACACACAGACTCACTTATCCTGAAATGGAGAGCACACTCCCTTCATTACAGTTGAACTTAAACTCTTGGAAACAATTATTTATGTGGAGGAATTCTTACAATTAAATAAATTAGCTAGCTTCCAAGTCCAAAAGCTATCTGGAGAAATCTTCCATTACTGTCCAATTAATACAAATTTAGCCGTCTACAATTCAAAAGTAATGGATGTTTCATTGAAAGGAGAGATGATATTGTCAACCGTGACACTAGCATAGGGCATCCTATTCCCAGTCTCCCCACTTGCCGGCCTCCTCTGTCAGGTTGGGAGCAACTTTCAAGATCTCACTAAAAGGGAAGAAGGGAACTCTACCATTTATGATGGTGAAAGCTCAGAGCAAGCTGGACATGGACATATGGCAATGGTGCTCAGTCTTGGGCCAGCACCAGAATCCCATAAAGGGCTTGTGGAAACGCAGATTGCAGGCCTACCCTCAGATCTCTGATTCAGTGGAGCTGGGGTTGGGGCCTGTGATTTTTGCATTTCTAGCACATTCCCTGGTGATGCTAATGCTGCTGGAGCAAGGACTATACTTGAGAACCACCTTCTCATGACATTGCTGCACAGTGTTTCACACATGTGCCTGGGGCAGACAGGATACATGTACCGCATCCACACCTGGCACACCTGCACCACACAGGCACAGTGTATGCCTACACCTAACGTCGGTACCGCAGGCACACCCATCACAGAGACACACACACTCACACACACACACACACACACACACACACACACACTCTGCACATTTGTACCCCAGAAACAAACTAAACACCTGTACCACACATAGGTAATACACACTGGCATCTTGCACACAAAAACCACACCACTACACTATATACACACATGCACACACACACACATCTGCACCACACATCTGGAACTCACATCACACACATCCATTCCACATGCAGACAGGCACTCGCATACACTCCACACATAAGCACTGCATACCTACACCCCAGGCTCCTCACACCTGCTCCACACACATGCATGTACGCACACACACCCCGCCTGTGCATCATGTGCACTGTCCATCTGCACCATACATGTGCCCTAAACCCATAGTTGGCTACTGGCTGTGGCCACCTTGCCCTTGGGACACTTCACCATCCTTTTCCTCTCTTCCCCCACTCTTTGTCCTCATCCTAGTTTTCCTCCTGGCTGGAAGGAACACCTTTCCCAAAGTGTCCATCCAAGAGGTGCCCCACTCCTTAGACATTTCTCTGTTTTCTTCCCACTCCCATTTCACTCATCAACTCTTTGTGAACCAAGTTCTTTAGGAATTCTATTTCCAATTTCAGTGCAAACATTTTCCATTCAACTTAAATGAATACAGCAAGTAGTTACAGATCTTTTTCTGTGCCAAGTCTTAAACTAAGCACGTTGTGGAGGAAAAGGGATGAACAAGGTGGTCTTGGCCTTCATTCATTCATTCATTCATTCAAGGACTAAGCTGGCTGCCGTTGAATAATGGCCAGCAGATGTGGTAGGCACTTGAGGAACTTCCTCCCAGAACTCTTTGAATCCCAGGAGTGGGCAGGCTCCTCCTCCCTCCTCCCTACTGCAACTTAAGATTGTTCTACACATGTGAGAAAACCATCCAAATTAATAGAAGAAAATCAAAATTTTTATAATATTAGCAATAATAATAGCAGGAAAAAATAATAGCTACTTTTTTGTGAGGACATACTATGTGCTACATATTTTGACTGGTAATTCTTACCCTAGCTATTATCAACCCATTTTCGAGATGAGAAAACAGAGCCTCTGAAACCCTAGGCTGAGATCTTGCGGTTGGTGAATGGGGTCTCGATCCAGGTGACTGACATCAGCAGCTGCTTCTTTCCACTTCAGCACCTGAAGCCCCTTCTCCAAATCAGGGCAGAGCTCGACTGACTGTGAGATCCAGCAGCAATGCCATTCACAGAAATGTCAGACGCCTCTGTCCCCACCTGCTCTAAGTCTATTATCAGCCATACAAGGAAAGCAGTATTGTAACAAAGGCATTAAGGCAGACATTCGAGATGAGCAGATGAAATAACAGTGTTATCCTTATTTATTTATTTATTTTTTTATCATCTGAAACAAAACCTTAATTTATAGCGAACAGGTTTTGTAAAAGAGAGAACTTCTGCTGTACAGAGCATGAGTTCTGTTCTTGTGTCATGACGGAGTCCTTGTTTGAACGGAGCCACACACCTTGGTGTGGCTGGTTGTGCAGTGGGGGGGAGCTCATAAGGCTTGATTTAATTTTCTTCATGATTCAGACTTGTCCAGACATTTGTCCTCAAGCTGTGTTAGAGAGTGGCGAGGGTAAATAGTCCCTTGGCCAGAAGACACTCCCTCGGCCACCCCCACCCCTTGCCCTGTCTGCTGACCTCCAAGGAAATTCAGCCCTGCAGTTAACATCTGCGGTCCCATCAGCCAGGCCGAAGTAAAAGGTACTTAGCGCACGCAGCTCGTTTTGCAAGGTTAGAAAGAATCAATAGGAGATGTGTTTAATGTGGTATCACTATCGGGTCTCATCGCACTTTTGAAACTGTAATATCCACAGCTTAGTCTCACTGTAAAGAGAATGGGTTGAGCATGCTCTAAGGTAGATATCCTACCTATCACAGATGCACAGAAATGTGTGTGTCCTCTGGAATTTCACTCTTGCTATCTTTTTCTTTTCTCTTTTTCCCTTTCTCCTCTTCTTCCTTCCAAACATTCTTGTCTCTTCTCTCTGTCTTCCCTTTCTCCTTTCTTTTCTTCTTTCCTTCCTCCTTTCCCTCCTTTATTCTTTCTTTGTTCTTCTTTCATTCTTCCCTCTAATTTCAGTTGTTACTTCTTTGGAAAATCACTAGAACTTCAGCAAAACACCAAAAAAAAAAAAAAAAAAAGATTTTTTTTTTCCTCGAGCCCACTTGAACACACATAAGGACAGTAAAATCAAGGCTTAGAAATGCTATCAACAGGGAGAGGGGCTGATTAGAACCCCTGGTCTTACAACAAAACAGACTTTTCCATAAGCTTTTGTGAATTTATTAAGAAAGAGAAACCTGTCTGGGCAGAGCATAATTAAAGATAGTGTATTGTTTGTTCTTTCTTTCTTTCTTTTTTTTTTTTTAGACAGAGTCTCACTTTGTTGCCGAGGCTAAAGTGAGTGCCGTGGCGTCAGCCTAGCTCACAGCAACCTCAAACTCCTGGGCTCAAGCAATCCTTCTGCCTCAGCGTACTGAGTGGCTGGGACCATAGGCATGCACCACCATGCCCAGCTAATTTTTTCTATATATATTAGTTGGCCCATTAATTTCTTCTTATTTATAGTAGAAACGGGCCCTCGCTCTTGCTCAGGCTAGTTTCGAACTCCTGACCTCAAGCAATCCACCTGCCTCGGCCTCCCAGAGTGCTAGGAATACAGGCGTGAGCCACTGCGCCCAGCCTGTTCTTTCTTTAAATAGGCCACAAGGTAAAATCTTTGTTGATTTTTTTACACATGCTACATAATACCATGGGAGAATTAGAGACAGTATGGTCAAGGTTATATCATGTATTTGTGAGGCGGTGGGTTCTGTTCAATTTCATAATGAAGTGTGCAGGGGAAACCCTGGTCCATAAGGGAGTCAAGTGTCAGAGCGACGAAAAGAAAGAAATTTGGTTAACCAATCACCATAGCATTAGCACGACACAACCATATGGATGTTTCCTCTCTGTGAACTTGTCAGTGGAGTTCTTAGCACATATTTTTGGTTTAAGAATAACTCAGCAGTTCAGTCCAGTGCAATTCCGTAAGAGTGACTGTTTAGACAAGTGACTCAATTGCTTGACTTACAAACTTACTGATAACTACTGTTGTTGCAATTTTCAACCCAAATGGCTAAACTGGGGATTAAACACATATATTGGTTTGCTGGGGCTGTCATAACAAGCACCACACACTGGATAGCTTAAACAAGAGAAATGTATTGATTCACAGTTCCGGAGCCTGGAAATCTAGGTGTTGAGATCTAGCCTCAAGCCTGAGATCTAGGTGTTGGTAGGGTTGGCTCCTTGCGAGAGCTGTGAGGAAGATTCTGTGCCATGACTCCATCCTACCTTCTAGTGGCTTTAGGCATCTTTGACTTGTAGATGTCATTCTTCCTGTGCCTTCCTCTCATCTTCCATTTGTATGTGTCTATTTCTGTGTCCAAATTTCCCCTTTTTATAAGGACGCCAGTTGTATTGGATTAGGACTTACCTAAATGATGTCATCTTAAATTAATCATCTGCAAGGTCCGTATTTCCAAATAAAGTCACATTCACAGGTACTAGGGGTTAGGATTGTAATTTCTTTGGGGAAAAGACAGCTCCATCTATAATAACAGCCATTCATTTTCATACCCACATGTTCATCACTTAACTGTTATCCTACATTGAGATGTAAATGCACACTGTATGTCAATTTACAAATTCACAATAAATTCTCTTTCATAATGCCTTAAACACCTCTGAGTTGAGGGGCTTACATTCCAAAAAGGAAATAAAATTTTCCTTATTTGACCACCTGGAGAATGAGGCTTTCCAAAGGCACAAGACAAAGATAGGACCAACGCCATACTGGGAAGGGTTGAGGTCTCAGCCTGTTCAAAACAGAAGTCCCTGTATCATGTAACAAGGGTACAAGTTGTCATAGAGACTGTCTGTCCTTCCTCTGGAGATTCACCAAAAGCTGGGGATGAAACCTGAGTAGATTGGACTCAGTTACATTAAAGCAGTACTTTGTTTTTCATATGACCAATAAAATTGTTCATTATCACATGACATGTTGCTACACATAAAATCAAGTCTTGTGTAAATTATGGCAACATTATGTAAAATCTGTCATGACTTATCAGGTTGGTGAGCCTATCCCACTAATATCAAAATTAATAAAGTTTTCTTTCTCTAATTTTCCTCCACATTTTAAAAACATTAAATGTGAAAAAAAATGCCTTTTTATTAATGCTCTTAAACTAAGGTCTTCATGATTTAAATATCATTCCAGCATTGATGTCAAAAATTTGATGAACATGTAAATATCAAATAACTTTGCAAGTCTGTGACCCCAGACCTGCTAAGTAACAGGAAATTTCCCCTCAGGGAATCAGCATTCTGCTGGTCTTGGCCACTACCTGGAGAGTTGTATTTCTAAAATATAGTAACTAAAGGTTAGAGTTTCCTTGACTTGATTAACCTAATTTCAGGGGTCTATTTGAAGCCAAAGCAGGTTGCACTCAATCTTATTTTATTTAAAAATGAAGAGTGTATGTGAAAGATTCTTACTTTATTTAATAACAATCTCGTGTCCCAGTAAAGACTATATCAGATCTGAGAAACAAGAACTTTTTGTACAGAAAAGCTCAGACTTAAAGAACACCCACTGTTAAAATGCAAAGAAAAGAAGGTTGAAGAAGGAAATTGTGTATTTGTACACAGCCTTATATATAGCTTAAAATCTGATAAAGTGATGCTTCCAGATTTGTTCCTTTTGCTTAAGGTTGCTTTGGCTATTCAGACTTTTTCTGGTTCCAAACGAATTGTAAAATTATTTTTTCTAGATCTGTAAAAACTGACATTGTTGTTTTGATGGGGATAGCATTGAATCTGCAAATCATTTGGGTAGTATGGACATTTTAGCAATGTTCATTCTGCCAATCCATGAGCATATGTTTTTCCATTTGTTTATATCATCTGCATTTTCCTTCTTCAGTGTTCCAGAGTTCCCTCTGTAAAAATCTTTCACCTCCTTGGTTAAATATTTTCCTAGGTATTTTATGTTCTCTGTACCTATTGTGAAAGGTAGTGAGTCTTTGATTAGATCCTCACCTTGATTGTTGTTAGTGTATAGGAATGATACTAATTTGTATACATTGATTTTGTAGCCTTAGACTTTGCTGAATTTATTTATCAATCCCAGGAGTCTCTTAGCAGAGTCTATGGGGTTTTCTAGATATAAGATCATATCACCAGCAAAGAATGATAGTTTGACCTCCTTTTTCCCCATTTAGATACCCTTAATTTCCTTGTCTTGCCTGATTTCTCTGGCTAGAACTTCTAGCCAAATAGAAGTGGTGACAGTGGGCATCCCTGTCTTATTCTAGTTCTAACTGGAAATGTTTTTAACTTTCCCCCATTCTTTATTATGTTGGCTGTGGGTTTGTCATATATGACTTTTATAATTTTGAGATATATTCCATCTATGCCTATTTTGTTAAGAGTTTTTATAATAAAAGTGTGCTGAATTTTGTCTAATGCTTTTTCTGCATCTATTGAGATGCTCGTATTGGCCTAGACAAAGAATTTATGAAAAAGACTCCAAAGGCAATCATAGAAATAACAAAAATAAATAACTGGGACTTGATTAAATTAAAAAGCTTCTGCACAGCCAAGAAAACAATCAATGGAGTGTTTACTATAGGTAAACAAATCTAAGAGCTGGTCCTTTGTAGAAAAAAATTATAGATCAAACATTTAGCAGGTCTAATCAAATACAAGGAAAAGACAACCTGAATACATAAAATTGAAAATTAAAAATGGACATGACCAAAGATATATGCAAAAATCATGTAAAATCCTATTCTAATAAATTTAAAAATTAAAATAGATAAAGAAAATACAAAAGGTATCAAAAAGCTGAATGAAGAAATAACTAGAAAATTTTACAGTTGTCTAAAATTTCCTGTCAAGAAAGATGAAAGACTTCTCAATTTTTTTGTCAACCCTTACACTGATAATTGAAAAGGTCAAAAAGCCCAGAAAAATACATCTACAGAACAATGTAACTCATGATTATAGGTTAAAAAAAAAATTCTAAATAAAATATTGGCAATTTAATTTGGAAATGTAAATATTTCCAAATTACATCTATAATATTACATCATGACCAAGAAGAATTTATTATAAGAATGCAAATATTTTTATACTATGGAAATCCCAAAATAATTCATAACAATAGGTCAAAAGAGAATACACACCAGGATATTAACTCATTAGAGGATATAATGTATTTGATACATATTCAGCTTCTAGGACTGATTCTCCCAAATTCTTAATAAGTCAGATATATAATAATAAAACATCAATATTTCTTATGATGATAAAGACCACTATTGTTCATTTTCAGCCAACTATTTTTAATGTTGAAACACTAGAGATATACACATTAATGTTTGAAAAAGACATGATAACTGCTATGGTCACTATAGTCACTATAGTGTGTCTATAGTCCTAGCTACCTGGGAGGCAGAGGCAAGAGGATCACTTGAGCCCAGGAGTTTAACGTTATGGTGAGCCATGATCACACCAGTACACGTCAGCCTCAGTGACAGAGCAAGACTCTGTCTCTAAATAGATAAATTAATTGATAATAAAAAAGTTAAAGTTCTAGTAATACAAAAAATGCCATAAAGGCAAATGACAATCTATAAATATTGTAAAGAAAGAAATAAATGGCCGGGCGTGGTGGCTCACGCCTGTAATCCTAGCACTCTGGGAGGCCGAGGCGGGCAGATTGCTCAAGGTCAGGAGTTCGAAACCAATCTGAGCAAGAACGAGACCCCTTCTCTACTAAAAATAGAAACAAATTAATTGGCCAAATAAAAATATATAGAAAAAAATTAGCCAGGCATGGTGGCACATGCCTGTAGTCCCAGCTACTCGGGAGGCTAGGGCAGGAGGATCGCTTGAGCCCAGGAGTTTGAGGTTGCTGTGAGCTAGGCTGACGCCACGGCACTCACTCTAGCCTGGGCAACAGAGTGAGACTCTGTCTCAAAAACATAAAAAAAAAAAAAAAAAAAGAAAGAAGTTATTAGAAGTAACAAAGAAAATTACAAAACTTAACTGAGGGATAGGAAAGAAGACCTAGATTTAAAAAAGAGATAAATCGTAGTCTGGGAAAAACATAGAGATTAAAATTTTTCTCCTAAATAATTAGCAAATATCATTAATTTTGTTTAAATCCCAGTAAGATTTTTGAAAACATGGCAAGAAAAAGCTAAAGTACATCTGGAAGAATAAAATAGTAATGGATCATCCAGTTAGCAAAACAAGAGACACACACACTGATTTTAGAAAATATATAAAATACGAATATGTAGTATAATTATATGTAGGGCATATATTATAGTATTAATAAAAATGACAAAAATGGCAATAATCTGAAGGTACAATAGAATATTAGTAATAGAAATCATGAAAGAGTCATATTTTAAAGTAGATATTAAACATTATGTAGAAAAATATTATACCACTACGTCAATATTCACATATATAGAATGATCCCAATTATACAAATATATATGCACATAACTATTAATATATATGTAATATATAGAATATATTTGCATTGTCTCCAAAATTTTTTGTTAAAAAAAGCTGCAATGTGATGTCAGCCAAAATTGTAACATGGGTATATGAGTTCTTGCTAAATAGTGTGTTTTTAGATGATTATTATTCTCTTCTGATACTTTTTTGTATTTCCCACATTTTCTAAAAGGAATATGCTAGAATATCAGAAAAGGCATTGGGTATGAATAATGCCGGTACAATTACCTTGCATAATGTTTTGCATAATTCTCATTTATTTTTAAACCACAGAAAAGTTTGAAAATCTTATAAAATTTTTTAGCATTCTTCCCATAAAAATGCATTATATGCAAGTAAGCACCAAATTTTGCATAATGTTATAGGACTTACAGAACACTGGAGCCCATTCAAGGACTGTAGGTGAGGAATAGACTGTGTATAAGTTCAAAGCAATTCCTTATGCATTATCTCAATAGATCCCCACCAAAGCTTTATAGATAAGAATAGCTACTATTTTGCCACTTTAAGGATGACTAAACCGTGTCTCAGAGTAGTTAAGAATGCACAGCTGGTAGGGACAGAATCCACAAGAATGGCCATGTCTTCTTTCCTTAGCACATGAGTTTCTTGTTGTAGCAAGTGTGGTTTATTATACACAGAGCAGGCTGTTGTCCAATAAACAAAACTAGAGCTGGAGTCATCATTCACCCGTGGAACTTTGCAAAACCTCCTGACTTTACCATGCCTTGGTTTCATCATCAATAAAATAGAGATAATAACACCTCCCCTGAATATGCCCCAGAAATGCTATGGAGATAAAATCTAGAGGAGAGAACCTGCAAACATAATTTATCTTTATTATTATTAATACATAAATGTGTCTATTCCGAATCTATTACAACTCGGGCCAGCATTGGGGTAAGTGCCAATGGGACCAAGGTGTAGGAAGAAAAAGACAAAGCATCTTACTAAGAGGCAATTAAAATGCACCATTCTTGTTCAAACAGTCTGTTTCCAGGAGTAAGTAGCAATCCATTGTGCATCCAACAGTGGCTTGTTGGCTATTATGCCAGTTCCAGTGGCCGTCCTGTGAAATCAGCACAGTGGGGAGTTCCTGACCTAAAGAATGTTTGTTTCCACAGGTATCTAATTTCCACCTGTGATTTCATTTTAACGAATAAAATTTTAGTTAATTTCGAAGTCTGCTGTCTTCCCACTGTGTTCATCACCGACTGATGAAGGCTACAGGACAACTGAGGCCCATAAAACAGTAATAAAGCTCCCTCCCCTATCTGACCCTGTCAAACCAGGTCCTCCTTACCATCAGAGGTAATCCATGTGCTTTGAGGCCACTGCTGACACTTTGCTTACGTGAGGTGAGTTGAGGTGTGTGAATGAGACATTTATGGGGTGCTGTCCGAAAGGCTCTGACAGCAATAAGCTGGGTGTCATTTCACCTCAACATGACTCAGTTTCCTCACCAGTAACCTGGGTATCATGAAACCTGTTTCCGTGTGAATAGTTTCTGCAAACTGCAGTGGACCGTAAAAATGGAAGGGACCATTGTTTTTTTTTTTTTGTTTTTTTTTTGCATTGAGTATTTCCCAAGCCAGTTCCTTCCAGTTATCTTCTTTATCACAAATATTCTATGACATCAGAATATGTACTTAGCAGTCTGCCTCTGACACTGAACTGAAACTCACGACTGAGGCTCTTATCTCGTATTTGCTATGGATTTCACCCACCTAATTTGGACACCCGTTTCTTGCTATTCACCAGAGGATGGGCCATCTGTATCAGTTATTTATTTTATTTCTTAGGTACCCAACGGAAGGGTTGTTAAAGCTACAAACTTCACATGCTGATCCTTTCATCCTTAGTCACCAGCCTTCTACCAATTGCTGAGAGTGACGGTTACAGAGCCCGTAAGTGTGAGATCACTCCAGCCTGCTCTTCTAACCTCTAAATGGAGTCAGTCCTCAGGGATGGATGGAATTTCACTGCATTTTCCCATTTCATTTGTATAATGAAATCATCGCTTGGCCTTCCTCCTGTACTTTTGCCCTTTTGGTCTTAAGGTGGACCGTTGAGTAGCCCCCTCCAATCCCTGTGAAAACTGGGACTCTTAAATGGACTCGCATCAAATCTCAAGAACTTCATTTTTCTAAAAATATCATACCAAATAAATTCTCCCCTTCACAGCAGCATTCATTTGTAATAGGGTTACATGTATTTATATACACACAGAAGTGAATCTATGTATAAATCTACAATGTGTGAACTTGGCAAAATTCAAGCCATCACCTGAAAATTAATCATTTACCATCACTCGTTGGGTCATGTTATATAGTAGTAGCTGTGTGTGATCAGATGCAACCCCAAAGAGCAGTGTGCAACAGAACTTTAGACTTCACTGGAATCATCTGGAATACTCGTTAAAATAGAGATTTCCAAACCTGGCCCCAGAACTAAGGGTGATTTATGGAATAAACAGAGATAAAGCCATTGGAAAGCAATTTGTAGCCCAAATACCCCCAGTATTAAATAAAGAGTAGCAAAAAAGAGAGTTGCTGAGTAAATTATAGAATACTCACCTAATGTGTTATAAATACCACAGCGATTAGTAGGGAGCCCGATTAACAGACAAATGCATGTGATATCATGATAAATAAAAAAGCCAACATAATAATCAATGGATTGAAGAAGAAAAGTCAGAAATAAATCAATATATTTATGAAAATTAAGTTTTCATCAAAAATGATAATTCAAATTAGTAGGAAAATAATGTATTATCCAAAAAAAAATAGTATTGGGACAACTAAGTATCTACCCAAAAAAGTCATATTCCTCCCTCACACTTGCACTAGTATAAATTCCAGAAGAATGAATGAAAATAAAGCCATAAATGTACTAGAGAAAGCATAAAACATTGTAATCTCAATTCCAGCTATAATACAACACCCAGAAGACAATTTAAAAAAACAATCACTCATGTGTCAAAGTATGTTTTTATACATGCTCTCCCAACAAATAAACACTATAAACAAAATCAAAAGACAAAGAACATACTGGGGAAAATATTTACAATTCTTAATATAAAGGGATAATTAATATACAAAGTCCTGGGCAGACTAAACACCTAACATCACCACTATACAATTAATCGACGTAACCAAAAACCGTGCATTCCTAAATCTATCAAAATATAAATTTTAAAAAGTCAATATTTTAAAAATTCAATTGCAAATGAGCAGATGACAGCAGAAGTTTACAGAAAAAATAATCACTTTCAAGCATATACAAAGTTTCTCAGCTTTACTCATTCTAAGAAATGGACAACGTAAAACTGCAGGAAGATACTCTATTTCACTCATCGGTCTAACAAAGATCACAAACTATACGATGCGCTATGTCGTGGGGAAATGAGCACTGTCATTCATTGCTGGTGGGAGTGCAAATTGGTAAATCTCTGTGCAAGTCAATCAGAACATAAAATGCTCATACTGGTTCACCCAGCACTTCCGTTTTTCATGAATTTCTCATGCAGTTGAGAATTTAAAGATTGTGTACTCAATTCAATTTCAAGAAAGGAAAAGGATAATTGTCCTTTGGCCGTAGTCTGAATAAACAAGTATAAACACCCCCCCACACACACACACACACAATCTGTTTTCATACCATTGAAATCCATCAGTGAAAATCCATTTTAGTAACACACTGCCAGTCAATCAGTAACAGCCCCGCATTTCTGGAATCCAGCTATCAGCCACAGGCACACTCAAACTGCCAAGCTTCCATGGCCAAGGTTCAACCAATTTCCAAACACTCTGGCTTCCCAGAGTGTTTCAGCTCCTGAATTCAATGCTTCCAGAAACCCCATATAATCCGCTTTTGCTTTGTTTTGACAGAACTGTGTCCCACAAGCATCGTTGTCCCATTTCATAAGCCAACAGTTAGGTTTTTGCTTTAGATACTTAGTGGTAGTCTTTTTTTTTTTTTTTCAGGCCAAATGCTCACACATAGGAGAGATGACATACGTATAAAGATGACCATTAAAGCGTTAACATAGCAACAGATTATAAGCAATGTAAATGATACTAAAAGGCCCAATAAATTAGGAAAACAAAAACATCGGATATGTCCTAGAAAAGGAAGTAGTCTTTATGAGACAAAAAAAGGAAGGAGAGATATATACACGTCATTTAACCACTTTTTGAGCTTTAAAAATTTTCCCCGTGTCCAAACTTTGTATATTTAAAAGTAAGTTATTTAAAGACAGAATGTCAGATTGTATGTTTAATATGAAAAAATGCATACGAGGTTGGTAACAATACAGTAACAGTTGCTATGCTCAATTATTAGTGGAATAGTGACATAACTTATAAATTTAAACAGGAATTATTTATAAATTCCATGCAAGATATCAAACCAAGATGCAACAAATGGGATTATTTCATTGCAAGTTGGCATGTATCCAAAATACTGAAGAGACGTAAAGAGAATCTCTCTTCATAGGAGAAATAACCTAAGAGAAAAGAATTAGAGAAGTCCAAGTACATTGCACGAGTGGAAACAACAGAACAAGACCTTCTCTTAATAACCAAAGGCTTCAAGCAAAGTCCCAAAGCTCAGTGATACTTGGAGCTAACACTTCTACTCCCAACAGCTTGGAGAGTAACACTCTTTTGTTGCACTGGAGCTGGGAAGCTCACCACAAAATTCAAACTTTGCAACACATGTATTATTTGTCTTTTTTTTTTTTTTTTAAGGTAACCCTATTAAAGAGTAGAGAAACGTTTTGCTTAATTTTACATTAGTCCTGTCTTTCTCCCTGCTACACGCCAAGTCCAGGGAAGATCCCAGCAGCCTCTACTTACAGAAAACAGCTATGTGTACAGCACAACATTCGCCAGAGACAGCATCTCCCAACATCACCCTGGCTGGGTCACTCAAGTCAGTCAAACAAACAAAAACCTTAATTTTTGTGTTGCGAAGTTTGATAGAAAAATCTAAAAGACAAACAAACAAACAAACAAAAAACCTCAATTTTCTTACCACTATGCAGTATGATCTTGGAATTCCGAAATCAGATAAAGCTTTTCTCTTTCAACTGCAGAACTCTATAAAGGGAGAAAAAAGCATAACAAATGAAATCGTGTTGCTTACAAGCTGTCCTGAACTGTTGACTCGGGATTAAAATAGTATATTAAAATAATCCAAGGTATCAAATGGAGCTATTTTCATCAATCATTTGATGGTGACACATTACCCAGACTGTGCCTTGAGAAATGAGGTTAAGTTGCAAAGTTTCAGGTAACCGTTAACGCTAAGGAAACTTAGGAGGCATGTACTTATTATTTCATCACTTAATACCGCTTCAATCCAGGCCACCCCTCCCTCTCCGTTTTCACTTCTGGCCTTGAAATACTTAACACGGGTTATGTTTCAACTATGGGAAGAAGTACCACTGTAGGCATGGAAGTTTCAATTCACTGTTTATTCATTTTAATTGATGTCATTCAAAAACCTTAATCTGAACTCCCTCCTGCACAAAAATTAAAGCGTTAACATAGCAACAGATTATAAGCAATGTAAATGATACTAAAAGGCCCAATAAATTAGGAAAACAAAAACATCAGATGTGTCCTAGAAAAGGAAGTAGTCTTCATGAGACAAAAAAGGGAGGGAGAGATATATACATGTCATTTAACCACTTTTTGAGTTTTAAAAATTTTCCCCGTGTCCAAACTTTGTATATTTAAAAGTAAGTTATTTAAAGACAGAATGTCAGATTGTATGTTTAATATGAAAAAATGCATATGAAGTTGGTAACAATATATTTGTTGTCATTTATAGAACTAAAAACAAAAGGCAAACTTTGAATTGTCCGTATTTCTTATCATGTTAAAAAAATCACTTACGTAATCACTTCTATATAGACTTTTCTATTAAGGTTTCAGAGTAATGTCAATCTTATACACTTTATAGTTTTTAAAGTTTCTTCGAAATATCATCATCAAGCAATCAGGCAATCTTTAGTAAAATTAAAAACACCTATGCCACACTTCTGTTTCTGGGAATCAGTAAAAGCACATGCACTGCAGTGCTCATTGAAGCACGGCTTTTTGGAGATTAAGGACTAGAAACCATGTTAATGCTCATCAGTGTAAGAAGGGTGAAGTAAGTCTATGAACAATGCTATGAAGAATATGAATATGAAGCACTCATTAAAAGTAATTATCAATAAATAGCATCATATTATATGTGAAATAATTTTGTCAATGGTTTTTTATTTAGAAAAGCAAATATGTATAAAAAAGGGCACCAAATGGTTTCTTTTTGCAAAAAAAAAAAAAAATTATAAAACTAAGGCTTCATATCGGTAGTTCCCAACCAGAGCAATAGTTTTGATTATCAAAATGGGAGGAGGATGCTGCTGGCATCTAGTAGGTGGAGCCAGGGATGCTGCTAAACCTCCTACGATGCACAGGACAGGCCCCACAACAAAGACTAACATGGTCCAAAGTGTCAATAGGACCGAGGTTGAGACACTCTCTAGAATATGGATATTATATACCTTTATAATTAAATTACGTAAGTATAGAAAACATATGAAAGCACGCACAGTAGGTTGTCCACACAGCTCATTGAGGGAGAAATGGGAGCAGGGATGGGGGCTAAGACGTTAGTGGGAGAAGGAGGGAGAGGATGGAGGTGCCTATGCTAAGATCATCATTATGATACGATCTTGCTTCTCATGCATGTACCAAATCATCTCGAAACCATCTTCATCGTGTTTGTTCTTGTTCCTTAGGCGCAGCCAACTAAAGGCATCACTTTAAAATTTCACTAAAACTGCACTCCTCACAGATGAAAGAAAAATAACCCCAACTTGGAAGAAAAACCCAACTTAAAGATCATTGAGACCTTGGAAATGGTAGCTTAGCCAGCTTGGCCTTTGGCAAATCTTTGTACAATACTGCTTGGATCCTCAGGACTAATCTTGTCAGTCCCAATCAATTTGAATTAACCTGACTCTCTTCCACCATTCGAATCAGTAGTATAAAGAATTCAATTTAAAATAGAGCAGAGCATGAAAAATGTGACAAGTCACTCATGCATTCTGCATGGATGGGAATATGGCCGGTTTAGCTGTTCCTTTCCTGTGGTTGCCACTTTAACTTATACCCTGCTAGCAAATACACAAAATACGCTTAAAAATGAGTATTCTGCATGATGTCACAATGGACCACACTGAGTCAATAACATTTCTGAATTAAGAAATGGTACTTATTGTCATGAGTCCTAAGGTCTTAGTCTTTGGGTGTTTTATGTAGACGTTTGCAAACCCAGAGAGCTGTGATATATTCTGGGTAAGCCCCTTTTTGATGAGAGTCCTTGTGCAGCCTGTGTCTGGCCACAGTGGGTTATTGCCAGGCAAGCAAGAGGCCAGAGCACACCTTGAAGTAAGTGTGCAGCAGCAGCTCTCAGGCAACAGGAAAGGTGGATCCAAGAGAAATCAGAACCATCGGAGAAAAAGTCCCCATCATTCCCACTGGCTGTGGCTCTTATGCCAGGCTACTGCATACACATAAAATGCCAGAACACAGAGGGTGCTGTGGTCAGACAGGATCAATTCTCACCATTCATTGCGGGTAAAAAATCATTTTTTTTTGGTAATCCCATTTCTAACTCTTCTCAGACTCGTGATCCTTGAGTCCATTCTCACTGGGACAATGAGTTCTCTTCCTCTCACCCTTTGCTCCTGTCAGCCCTTCCCTTGTTCTGTCCTGATGATTTTGTTTTACTATGGGGCATTCCTTTACTGGCCTGGAATGCTCTGTAATTCTCAGCACTAAGTTTTTTTCCACCTGAAGTCTTCATACACAAATATCTATCCTCAAGCCCCTGTGAGATTAGGTCTCCAGTCTCATCAGAGTGCTGTCACTGGCCCAGCCTATACATACATGCCCATGTGTACACCGTCAGTGCTTGTTTTCCAATCACTCCTCTGACTGGATGACACCACAATCCTGTTATGCCCACTCTGTTCTGATTTGCAAGGTCCACTTTAACTTCCTTGTCTATGTTACAAAACAGAGACTATAAGACTATAGGAGTAGAACCTGGAGCACTGGCCCACAGTGCCCAGAAGGTTCCAACTCCCTTGTTAATGCCGCCCACTGGGGATTCTGTCTTCACTCAGTTTCAAGAGGGCTGCCCAGTGGTGGCGGCCACCATGATGGATTGGTAGTGTTGGCATCGGTGTAGGATAAGATAGTGGTGGCAGATGTGGCCGGCGTCTGTTCACTGCCCCAAAACTAGTCATAAGGGACCTTTCAATGATGGGAAAAACTCTAGGATACATTAGCCTGTTCCGTGTACCTGAAGTCCAGTCAATTAAGATGATAGATATATGCATAAACACATACACACTATGTTTGTGATTTGTGATAGAATGTGGAGACTGAAGACAAGGAACCAGCAGAGACATCTTGTTGCCCCCACATTTCACAACTAAGTCCACATTCCTTCCTGACTTGACTTCCTTCCCTAGCATTCTGCTGAGCTGACTCTCTGAAGAATCGTCTGGAACATGATTCTTGCCACCTCCCATGACTGGTTCCTTCACTCTATGGGAATGTCTGCTCAACTGATGCCTCCTAGGAGAAGCCCCATCTGACTACTGTACAGAGCATGTGGTTCAGTCTCTTGGCTGTCCAGCCCCAGCTATAGTCTGTTTACTCTACTGTCTGGCAGTATTTTAGTCATAGCATGCGCCCCCATCTGATGTGACACTAGCAGTTATTAACTGGCCTATGTATTCCCTCCCCCCACTCCCTGCCCATCCCCACTGCATGGAACACCATGAAAGGGAGGGCTGGGGCTGGGCTGTCCTATGGACCAGATGCCTAGCACAGGGCCAGGCGCAAGGCAGATGTTGGACAGAGGTTCATGGAATTCCTTCATCTGTTTTCTGTACAGACTGCTGACGTGACCCAGCCATGGTTACTCAGAGGGCAGTAACAACTGAACATTTTATTTGCATACACAGTCCTCTGCCTTTAAGCATTGGCTCAGATTTGCTTTGTTTTGTTTTCAGAAAAGAAAAAAAAATCAAAAGTAACTGATGCGGACTGTTTTTCCCCAAGGGAAGCCCAGAAAAGCAACTGTATATTCCTTCTATAAAGATCATAAATATTTCTTAGTCATGAACTAGAGATTTTCAAGTAATTCTCAAGGAATTCTGAGGCCTGACCTCCCTCTTCCCATGGTGAATTAAGAGCCACAAAGTCTGCTGCGCACACAGCTTCTATAGACGAAAACCCGAGAACCCTGTTCCTCCTCAAAGGTGTCACTGCCTTCTAGGCTAAGCTTCCTTGTCTCAGCTTCCAAAAAACTCACACTGAAAAATCAGGCTCACATTTTTAAAACCCCTTATTTCAAGTCCCTGGGACAAGTAACCTCCTTCCCTCACAACCCCCATATTCTTTTATTTTATATTTTTATTCTTTCTTTCGGATCCTCGTTTGTGTTTCAATTGTTCCTTGTGCCCAGTTCTTTCACAACACTCATGACACTGCCTCACTGTATTGTATTTGGTTGTACACACAGTGAGCATCCTAGATTTGAGAATCAACTGCCAGAGGTTTTATATGTTATAAAGTCAACTCATTTAATCATCCTAATAAATTTATGAAGCCCATATCTGAACCCCAATTCTAAAGATTAAGGAAACTAAGTCTCGGAGAGATTAAATAACTTGACCTCTGATAATACAGCTCACAAAGACAGCTTAACCCCAAAGTCCAGTTCATCTCTTTATTTCATTGTAATTCATTATTATCCCTTTTTGACCTGAATGAAATACCAACTGAGGATATTGTATAAGGAGAGTGGGAGACAAAGAGAGGGAGACAGTATAGAAAAGGTAAGAGCTTGGGCTTTGGAGTAGATTTTCTGTTTGAATCTTTAAGAACTAAGTCACCTAATCATTCTAAGATTTACAATTCTCTCTTTCGAAAAGTAGAGAGAGAATAATATTGTCCCTGTAAAGCTGATGCAAGATTAAATGGGACAATATATGAAAAGTATATTTTCCCTATGTCTAATTGATAGGTTATATGAAAATACATTATCCATGAAACTAGCCAGAGGGGTGCAAGTGTGTATCTAAAGGGTGTGTAAGTACATGGAAGCCCTGGGGTCAGGCCTGGGAGCCTCGAGGTGCAGAATCTCTTAAGGGATAACAAGATAGGAGCCCTGAGCTGATCTGTCCCTGGAGATACAGGCTCAACTACAAGTACCATATTCATGGATCTTCCCCACCACTGACCAGCTGGAATATCTAAGCTCACCATGCTCCCAGGAACAGCTGGGAGAACAGCACCACCTGAGAGCAAGGGACAGGGATTCAGAGAATTTCAAGAGACAGTTGTGAGCCCACACTATTCTCCATAGGAAGGTGATGCTGGTGTTAATAGTGGGAAATGAGAGCTTTCAAAACCCTGGTTCTCTTAAAATGCCACAACTATATTTCCTTTTTCTAACAAGTAGAGATACCAGACTTAGCATATTAAAAATATAAAGCCAGTTATATTTGACCTTTAGATAATGAATATATTTTTACTGTAAGTATGTCCCATGTAGTATTTGGTAACCCTAGCTATGAGCAATGGTGATTCCTATGTATTCGGTTTCTAGGTTCATCATCATAGATGTGACTTTGTTTGAAATCATTGGTCCCCAGTGTCACAGGAGTGGTTGGTGAGAGATGGCTCTTACAACACCAAATCAAAGAAAGGTTCAGGAGCCCTTTTTCTTTTTTGAGACAGGGTCTTGCTCTGTCCTCTGAGATATAGTACAGTGGCATCGCCATAGGTCACTGCAACCTCAAACTCCTAGGCTCAAATGATCCTCCTTCCTCAGCCTCCTGAGTAGCTGGGCCTACCAGATTATGCCTCCATGCCCAGTTATTTATTTTCTTTTCTTTTTTAGAGACAGAATCTTAATATGTTGCTCAAGCTGGTCTCAAACTTTTGGGCTCAAGCAATCCTCCTGGCTTGGCCTCCCAAAGTGCTAATATAACAGGTGTGAGCCACTGTCCCAGTCCAGATCCTGCATTTTAACCACTGCCCCAAAACAGCACTGCTGTTGCTATTTTTAATTTATTCTGTAATGGAAAGGAAAACCTCTCATTCTGCAATGTGAAATTTCTCTCAAATACAAGATGTTAATTTTCTTTAAATTTTCAAAATACATGTCCTTCCCATTTAAATACAAGACATTTACAGGGGTTGTATTTCTTTCTTCTAAACAATAAAAACCCTCAACAAATTAGGCATAGAAGGAACATATCTCAAAATTATAAAAGCCATATATGACAAAGCCACAGCTAACATCATACTGAATGGGGAAAAGTTGAAAGCATTCCCACTAAATACTGGAACAAGACAAGTATTCCCACTGTCACCACTTGTATTCAACATGGTGCTGAAAGTCATAGTCAGAGCAATTAGGGAAGAGAAAGAAATAAAGGGTATTCAAATCGAGAAAGAGGAGGTCAACCTATTACTTTTTGCTGATGATATGATCTTATATCTAGAAAACCCCAAAGACTCCACCAAGAGACTCCTGGAATTGATAAATAAATTCAGTAAAGTTTCAAGTTACAAAATCATTGTACACAATTAGCATTCCTATATACAAATAACAGTAAAGCTGAGAGTCAAATCAAAGCCTCAACTATTCACAGTAGCCACAAATAAAATAAAATACCTAGGAATATACTTAACCAAGAAAGTAAAAGATCTCAATAAAGAGAGCTATAAAACACTGAGGTCAGAAATCACAGATGACACAAAAAAATGGAAAAACATATCATGCTCATGGATCAGTTGAATCAACATTGTTAAAATACCCATATTACCCCAATGATTTACAGATTTAGTGCAATCCCCATCAAAATAACAAGATTACATTTTACAGATCTAGAAAAAATAATTATATTCTTTTTCTGAAACCAGAAAAGAGTCTGAATAGCCAAAGAAACCTTAAGCAAAAAGAAGAAATCTGTAGGCATCACATTACCAGACTTCAAACTATACAATAAAGCCATAGTAACCAAAACAACACAGTATAGGCACAAAAACAGAGACATAAACCAAAGAAACAGGATAGAGAATCAAGATATAAAACCATCCACATACAGCCATCTGATCTTTGACAAAGCAGACAATATACACTGGGGAAAAGAAGCCTATTTAATAAATGGTCCTGGGAAAACTTGATGGCAACATGCTGAAGAATGAAACAGAATGCATATCTCTAACCACTCACAAAAATTAATTCAAGATGGATAAAATACTTAAGTATAAGTCATGAAATCATAAGAATGCTAGCAGAAAATGTTGGAAAAACTCTTCTAGATGTCAGTGTAGGCAAAGAAATTATGAAGAAGACCCCAAGGCAATCACAGTAAAAACAAAAATAAATAAATGGACTTGATTAAATTAAAAGCCTTCTGTACAGATAAGGAAATAATCAACAGAACAAATATACCACCTACAGAATGGGAGAAAATGTTCACAAGCTATATATCCGCTGATGAACTAATAACCAGAATCTACAAAGAACTCAAGCAAATCAGAAAAAAAAAAAAAATCACAAAACAACAACCAAAAAGCCCATTAAAAAGTGGGCAAATGACCTAAATAGAAGCTTTTCAAAAGAAGATAGATAAATGGCCAATAACATAAGAAAAATGTTGAAGTGTCACTAATCAAAAGGGAAATGCAAATTAAAACCACAATGAGATATCACCTTACCCTAGTTAGAATGGCTTTTATTAATAAGTCCAAAATTAACAGATGCTAGCATGGATGCAGAGAGAAAGGAATGTTTATACACTGTTGGTGGGACTGCAAATTAGTACTATCTCTGGAAAACTAGAAAACAGTGTGGAGATTACTCAAAGAACTAAAAGTAGACCTACCATTTGATCCAGCAATCCCACTACTGGTTCTTTACCCAAAGGAAAACAAGTCATTTTATCAAAAAGACAACTGCACTCAAATGTTTATTGCAGCACAGTTCATAATTACAAAGATGTGGAATCAACCCAAGTGCCCATCAATTCATGAGTAGATTAACAAAATGTGGTATATGTATACTATGGAATACTACTCAGCACGAAGAAGGATGAATTAAGGCCTTTTGCAACAATTTGGATGGAACTGGAAACCATTATCCTAAGTGGAATATCTAAAGAATGGGAAAAGCACACACCACATGTATTCAATATTAAATTAGAACTAACCAATGAGCATAATTGTGCATAGAGGAAGGTAAAACTCACTGGAAATCAAGCATGGGGGAGGGGGAAGAGGGGATGGGTGAAAAACTACCTAATGGGTACAGTGGACACTATCTGGGTAATTTATACACGTGTACCACCAACTCAAGCATAACAAAACTATCCATGTAACCAAAAACATCTGTACCCCTGTAATATTTTGAAATAATAATTAGAAAAATATACCTGACGTTTACAGAGGTTGCAATTCTTTCTTCAAAATGAATAAAATAAGCAAGATTTCAATTTCTGTTTTTAATCACTCCATGCTCATATGAGATAATTATTAATCCTGGTTGAAATGTCCCATAAAGTCAGTGTTTTCTTTGCACTATCAAAAGTTACCCTAATGGCCTACAAGGAATCACAAATATCTAAGGTTTTGTAAGCATTGTTGAGTTCTTTAAAAGCTTGGAGATCCCAAATCTGTATGAAAAACTATTTCAAAAGGTTTTTAAACAAGTGGCTATGAGTCAAATTCTCTGGGAAGGGGGACAAGGACAATTTATCTGAATAGGGGAATACTATTTCAAAGATTCTATCTCCAATGTTTTTAAGATACAACCAGGGAAAGCCAAGGACAGACTCTCCAGTTTTGAGTGTCTCTTCATCTCTCTGTCCACGCACATGTGAAGGTCCTTTGATAAGCTTGTGCCCTACTTGTGGCAGGTGTAGTTAGTGGTCTATGACAGGGACCTGTCACCGCTATTCTTGGACAGAAACACATTTAATGATTGTTGTATGAGATTGTGTCTCTACCAATCAGCAAAACTGTCAAGGGGTTTGCACGCTTCGTTGTGTAAATAACCCTCTGAGGTGTGGAACTGGGAACAGACCCTTCCAGGGCCTCGTCCCTGCAGTGCTGACTCAGCAGGTTGGGAGAAGGGCCCAGGGCCTTGCATTTTAACCACTAACTCATCTGACAAGCAAGTGCTAGGGATTTTCTGAACAAACATTGAAGGGCTTTCCCCACTGTAAACTGCTCACAGATCCATGAAGACGCTGGTGAAACTATAAGAGATAGCTTATAGATTTAAAATCTCAAAAGAATTTCAACTCAGGCTTAGAGAGAAAAGGGAAACTTAGAAGTTAGACATCAGAAGAATGCCTCAGGTACAAGGAGCTTTCAAGAGTTCTTTCTCATTCTTCTCCAATTCCTGAGCTTGTTATTGAAGGGGGAGAGGTCGTTGGTGAAGGGTAAGTGTGGAGCCTTTTCTGCCTCTTTTGGGCCAAGGAGGAAGTGCACTGGGGCAGGACCTGTGGGGCCATGATTGTCCCACCTGACCCCTGCACCCTTGGTCCTGCAGCACCAAGTGACCCACTTGAGACTGGACATGACATTTGATGCCAAAAATCCCCCCTTGCCAAATCCAAAAAAAAAAAAAAATTGAGGCCCAGGAAGGGTCTGTTCCCAGTTCCACACCTCAAAGGGTTATTTGCACAACGAAGTTTGCAAACCCCTTGACAGGTTTGATGGTTTGTAGAGACACAATCTCGTACAACAATCATTAAATGTGTTTCTGCCCAAGAAGTGCTGTGACAGGTCCTTATCATAGTTCACTAACTGTACCTGCCACGAGTAGGACACAAGCTTATCAAAGGACCTTCACATGTGGGTAGAACAGAGAGACGAAGAAAGACTCAAAACTGAGAGAGTCTCTCCTTGGTTTTCCCTGGTTGTATCTCAAAAACATTGCAGATGGAATCTTTGAAATAGTGTTTCCCTATTCAGATAAATTGTCCTTGTCCCCTTTCCCAGAGAATTTGACTCATAGCCACTTGTTTAAAAACTTTTTGAAATAGTTTTTCATACAAATTTGAGATCTCCAAACTTTGCTTACAAAACCTTAAATATTTGTGAATCCTTATTAGAACATAGTCTTTCTATCTCAGACACCTTTCTACAAGTCCTCTCTTCTGACCTAAAACAGCAAGGCCAATTTTCCATTTGTTACCCACTAAAGACACGAGCTGCTTTTCTCTTAAAAGGCGGCAATGTCTTGACACGGGTACCTGAAGTCCCCTTAAAATTACTTCTTCTCAGACATAAGGTCATGTTTTGATGCAAATAAAAAACTGTTGTCAAGGACAATAAAAGTCTTGGCTTCCTCCAAATAACAAAACTGAGATGAGAAATCAGACTTCATGGCAGCATAGCTGGGTGGACAGGACTCAGCTCCACAGCCTGACTGCTTGGGTTTGAATCTGGGCTCAGCTTCCATTAGCTGACTACCCCTGGGTAAGTTAACGAGCATCCTGTGCCTCTGCTTCACCATCTTTAAATCAAAGAAAATTCTAGCACCTACCTGGCTAGGGACACTATGGGGGTTAGATGAGTCAGTTGATATTAAGTGCATAGTATGCAGTATATATTAGGTGCTCAATAAACATTAGCTCTCATCAACACCATATAAGAGGATACTCATAGAGTATTGATGCCCCACCCCATCAATTCCATGTACAATCATAATAGTGATTTTTTGCATCCCACTATGTAAGAAACCATTATTGCCACTTGTTAGTTGCCTCAGTCCACTGGTCACATGAAGGGACATCCATCCCCCTTTTCTTCCCTAAAGCATATATGCAGTCTCTGAACTGAGACCTTATTATCCCTATACTTTTCAAATCTATTAATTAACCTTAATTAATTAATTTAATTAAGTCAATTAATTAACTGTGTATATATTTTGCTATAATTTTGAAAGCAATTTCTGTCCCTAAAATGAAACAGGATTCAATCTTCTCACAGCCTGCCTCCTTCTCTGATTCTCCCATCCTTTGTCTTTCTCTTCTTTTTCTTCCATTCATTGTCTCTCTCTCTCCCTCTCTCCTTCCTTCCCTCATCTCTCTCTCTCTCTCTCTCTTCCCCCAAAACAGAAGTATAGCATCAAGAAGATAATAACTAACTGCCTGATTTTCTAACATCAACATTTTCATTTTATTTCCTATGGCTCCCCCAACACCCATGTGAACAGAATTGAGAAACTCTACTATTCTGGTAAATTAAATGACTTGTAGTGTACTTGCAACAGCCAGTCCTTAATGTCCTTTTATTCCTTCCCATCCTTTTCTCCCCTAGCTATGTACCAGACACGTGTAAGGCTGGAGGTCCCGGAAAAGAAACGAACAGACAGATATGCCCACAGAGAAGCAATGTTTTCTCTGCATCCCAATTGTTATTAAATACTTCAACACTAACATTTGGTAGGATGAGCTAATAATCTCCCCTCATCACAGCTTTCTTTGTTCTTTGCCTTTAAACTACCAATGGGGGAAGAAAGTTGGAAAGCCCCAAGTCCTCTCATTGCAGCAGTACCTGTAAGCATTATACTTCCAAGTGGAACTTTAAAGGCTCATACAACAGAATAGTGATAAATGTTGCAGAAGGAGTCATCTAAATATACCATGAGCAGAGTTGCATAGTTTCAGAATCCAGCGGACTTTTTCAGAGGGAAAAGACAGTTGGGGAAGAGAAAGTGGAAGAGAGAGAGGCTGAGATCATAAAGTCTTATTCTGTTGAGAACGAAAACATTTCCTAGAAACGAGGATGGGAAGTCAGTTTTTATGGGTTCTAGCATTTCACAACTTCTGAAGATGTGCAGGTGGTTAAAACTGACTTCTTATTTCTTGCAAAAAATGTCTACCTGCCATCTGGATTGGTAAGAGGACCCAGGCTTGTTTCTTTGTGTCGGGATAATTATCACCCAAAAGTCCATGACGTTATTTTCTCATAAAAAAAAATACACGATGGCCAAGCTTTCTGGAAATGTAAAAGATCCCAAAATTAATGGTAAACTTCATATACCAAAATCTCCCTAACATCTGTTTTGCAATGTTAGTTCCTAGAATTATACAGCAGAAAACCCTGAAATTTTTAGATCATGAAGAAGAAATTAAGTATAATAATTCGTATTTCCAAAATTGTAGTCTGTGACTTTGATATAAGAATTCCAGCACATATAAAATACTTTTCTTACTTCTCTACAACCAGGGTTTCAAGAAAAGAACAATTCAAATGTAATGGTTTACCTAAGAATTACAACCATATTCATATATATATAAATTCAAGTTACTTATCAAATGCAAATTAAGACTTTTTTTCTTTAGATGTTTATAATATCTGTAAAGAGTAGTATACAATGGAAATGTGACACAATATATTTACTCTAGTAAAACTCTGGAAATGTAACTGAAACAAATAAATACAGTATAAAGAGAGATTTATTTTTATATTGTTTCCCCAAAGACGATTTCCTTCCAAAAACTTCTAGAAGTATTTTGTTTTTTCTTAACTTGTATTGCCAGGATACACTGCACTGAAAATGGTAAAGTAGAATGAGATCTATGCTTCACTTAGTGACTCTCAAACTGAATGGCTGGTTATCAAAAGCCATCCCGCATATGAGTAGCTCAAAAACCTCCTCTACATATTAGGAGCCTTACAAGTTAGAGGCACCAGGGGGTCAAAGAAAATGCAACGGATGGACTTTTCATATGCAGGCCGGGCTCAGTTGTTTTTATTTCTGAAGCAAAGAGCATTTCCCAAACTCTTTGAGGAAGTTGGGCCACTGGATGATTTAAGAGACATGTGATGAACACCCAAGTTCTCCGTCTTAGTCACTGCCTTAGCACCAGGGATGTGACAATAGCTGTACTGTCCTAAATGCACACTTTCCAAAGCACTGGTCTTGTTTGCTGCTTTCTGGGAAAACAAAATTTAAAAAGTGCCCAGTGCAAGCCTTTCTTCTTTAGGAAGGACTCCTGTTGTATGTGGCTTCAGGAAACATTTCCCTTTGGTTTGATTTCTCACTCTTCAGACAAATCATTATACTCTTCAGACTCTTAAAAATAAAATCAAAATTTATTATTTCTTTTATTTACTGCTTTAAACATAAAATTAACGTTACTGAAATAAACAGCTTTGAAAAACAAAGCTGGTAACTATACCCCACCCCTCCAAAAAAAAAAAAAAAAAAACAAAGAAAAGTTAAAGGATACCAAACTAACAAGGCAGAAATTAAAGCTAAAAATGTGATCATGTGTGTGGTTTGTCACCCCATAAAGATCTAGAAGAATGGACGCAATGCAAAGAAGACTTCAAATAAACATATTAGTTTTAAAAATGAATGAATGATTTTTTCCCCCATACAATTAGAAAGTGACAGCAGAGAAAAGAAGAAAATGTTGCAGAGATACCAGACGGGTTGGAATTACTCTGTTCCAGATTTTACTCCAGAGAAAGAGACTGGATAGTTGCCTAATCCTGGTATCATGTTTCCGGCTATGACAGGAAGAGATAGCTCATAATAGATAAAAATGGAAAATGTTGTGAAAAAATCAAATATTTCTAAGAAAGACAAACACAAGATTCAGCTGCGGTAAAATGTTAAAGGAAATGAGTGTCGCAACTAGATGAAGCTCAAGACATATATTTAAACGTGTTCTAATGGTGCAACAGCGGGAACTGAGAAGAATGCCCAAAAAAGTCAGAGAACCAGGGGTTGGCACCCAGCTGCCTACCCTGAGTGACACTCTGCCTCCAAACCCTGTGATCTTTCTGGGCAGTGTTGTTCTCAACACCTCCCTTGATGAGATCTAAAATTTCCCACAATTGCTAGATATTCCAACCAGAGGTCTAAGTCAATCTTTTCTAAAACTTAAACTCAATTCTTTTTTACCTGACTCTCAATAGAAAAATACAAATACTTCCACTTCCAGTTCCCTTCTCCGATCTCAGACATAATTTAGCTTACTTACTCTTCTCCCTATGAAATAGCTGCAAGTCTTCTGACCTCTACCAGTAGATTAACTCTACAAATAGCAAATGACCTTTTTTGCTCACACACTAACTCCCATGAGAAGACCTACAACAAATAATTCGGTCACGTCTTCCATTTGGAAACTGCAAATGTGCACAGGAAAGTTTCTGAATAAAGAAGTAAATAATGTGGGTGATTGTCTGCTTAGCATCCTCCTTCTTACTGAAATAGAAGGTCCTGTAACATCAAAGACCATGCATGTCTCATTCAGGGCTGACTGAGGGTGGTGAGCACTGAATATGTATTTGCTGAATGTCTGGGTGTGAATGAATCCACCAGCACTACCAGGGAAGAATTTGCCTTTTCTCAGAACTCCAGATCTCCCCCTCTGCTTTGCAAATGTGGGACATGGCACTTCCCAGAGAAGTGAGCAAGCTGGTACTGGGGGCTGGGAAGCCTTTGCCGGGGAGCTGGTGTTCTTGGAAAAACATGATAGTGGTAGAAGGAAAAGGAAATGCAGCCATCATTTGTTCCAAGGGAACTAAGCCTAAATCAAACACATTTGGAGACTCAGATGGGCTCCAAAAACAAATACAGAAATGTTTATTACCCGAGTGGTTTAAGCTGATTTAGGACAAGCAGACTTGTTTGGGTCGCCTTTTATAAATAGAGCTAAGCACAATATGCTTCTTCAGAAATATTTTTTTTTTAATTGTAAAGAATCTTGAGACTGTCTGGTAGAAGAAAAATAAAAATAGTAACATTCCTTGAAGCATACCTTTCCGTTGACACACAAATTCTCATCAAAACATTTCGGAATAAAAGATATTAATATTTACTTTACAAGCTTAACCAGCAAATCCAGGCTACAACAACTTCCTTGAAGATAGCTCCCAGTAGAGATCCTGAGACTGAAGGGGGGCGGAATATTCCATCACCTCCAAGACCCCAGACCACCGGAGAGCCAGCGGCCCCTTTCACTGGCCCACTGTCCTCCCCTAGACCATGGCTGTCACTGCAAATTAGCATCAGAAGTGAAAGAAAAACAAACCTGTGCTCCGTTAACAATAATAGTGTCTTGCATTTTGCATAGCACTTTACAGTTTACAGTGAGCTTCTACGCGTATTATTTCACTTAATGACCGTGACAGTCCTATGAGGTAGACATGCCTGATATTATGAATCTGTTTAATAGATGAAGAAAATGGACCTAAGAAGGTGAAGTGGTTTACCCACCCCCATGGGGCAGCCCAAAGTCTATTGCCTAGGACATCTAACCCTCAGAGGAGTTGGTGCCTTACTAACCAACTGTGATTAGATGACAGCTACCATCTTGTTCCCTACCCAAGACAGATACCGAAAATTAGATTCAAAGCCTAGCAAGCCAGCATTTATCTTGTTAAAACTTTATTTACATAGTGAAAAATCAATTGAAATGAAGCAGTAGAGAGAGAAGTGGTTCCTGTTATCATTGCGTCTCAGTTTTACCATCTGTAAGATGGGGCCAACTGCAGAACCAAAATCACAAAGGCATTGTGTGGTTTACAAACCCTGCAAAGTGAGGAGGAGCCCTGTATCTGGATGGTGGTCAGTGCTCAATAAGCCTCCGCTATGATCATAAACGAGATCATCCAGACAATTGCAACAGGAAACGTTTATTTTGCATCTCTTCTCTCATAGGATATCTGGCCTGAGATGAATCCAAAATTTAAAAGGTGGGTTGATTATGTTAGTAAGTCAATAAGTCACTATCATGTGACTGATAGGAGTGCTTTCCTTACATTATATCTAAATTAAAGAGAGTCTATCATAGAAAAATAGGCACATGTTTGGAACAAAACCAATGAGGCAGCCCTAAAAGCAGTCTCTGCTCCTTCTTTCTGCTGTTGGATTCAGAGATGCTCTGACCTTCCAGCACTTGACTCATGATCCCATCCACTGTGCATGCTTAGATGTGACCCTTTCCCACTTCCTTTTATAATATATTCAAGAGTGATGCTAGAGGCAGTTACCTCGCTCCTCTTTTCTGAGAAATCCCACAGTAAAGAAACTTGCTTAAATTGGTTTAACCCATTGTTTTCCAAATTTATGTAAACAAAATATTTTTTCAAAGGTGTTGCTATTGCACAAACACATTCGAGGAAAACTTTGCCCTGGAGGACAGCATGCAGTGAAAGTTAGGGCTCTTTTGGATACCTCTGAAAGTTGGTAGTTAAAAGAGGTATTAACATACCTATAAGTGATCCTGTGACTTGAACCCAGAGAATAACCTTTCAGCTGGGTGGGTAGCTCCCAAGAACAGGAGAAAACCTTAATCCCAAGCTTCACTCAAGGTTAGCTTTAGAATCCTTCGGATACTTCCAGGCAGCACAGTAGACCAAGCCAATAAGGAAGCCCTAACACTATAAGGCAATAACAATGCTGGATGAAGTAATTTTTTAAACAGTTAAAAATATAACTGTACACAAGAAAGAAAGTGTGATCGCAGGTTCCAGAAATGACAAGGGAACTGAAAGCAGTGTCTGTAAGCACTGGAAATGAAACAGACCAGCCTGGGGAGGGAAAAAGAGAATAAGCTTTGGGAGAAGGGAGATTCTAACAGCTTGGGAAGTGAGACTCCCAGGAGCTTGGAGACCGGGTTTTTGGTCCACTCTGGGTAGGATGTTGGCACTGAGACATTTGCATAAACCCAGAATTCTCAAATGACCTCACCCCAATTCTCCCCTTCCCAGTTAGTCAAGATCGCAAAGATTATCTATGCTCAGAGGTCTTCATGGAGAAAAAAAAAGATCCCCATGTAAACTTGAAACCTCTAAACCAACATGATGCACAGGTTGAGAGACTGCCATTGTATTCTCTCTGCGGAGTACATACCCTCAGAATGAGAATTTAACACAAAGTTTGCCCAACCTGATGAGCTGCTGCAGTGCCCACATTAGCAAGTGCAGAAATGCTTCAGAGAGACCTTCCTTAACCCAGGCCACGAAAGATAAAATTCTCACTGAAAATAAGTACACAGTAAAGAATATTAAAATACACTAACAAATGTTCCATTACACATAAACTCAAAACCCAGAGATATTTGACACTTAAAGACATCAGGAAAAAAATATCTGAAAATAACAGTCAATTTAACATGTTAAAATAAATATATGAAAAAAGGATAAAGCTTGTAGATAAAAATAAGTTTCCATGGAGAAAAAACTACAAATTTCACAAGAACCCAATAGAACTTCTAGAAATTATAAAATAATATATTAAAATGAAAACTTAATGAATGAGTTAATCAACAAATTGGATAAAGCTGAAGAAAGAATTAGGGAACTGAAAGTCAATGCTGAGGAAGTTATACAGAATGGATCAAAGAGATAACAAGATTAAAAATGGATGAATTAAGAGATGTGGTAAATACAATAAGAACAGCTAGCATGAAGTGAATAGGAATTCCAGAAGGACAAAATAGAATGTAGGAGAAATAATATCTGAAGAGATAATAGTAAGAATTTTTCAGAATTGATAAAAGACAGGAGTTCTTAGATTCAATGAATTATTAAGGAATTCCAAGATGAATGAAAAAGATATTCACACTTAGATTATACAGAGAACATCAAAGATAAAGAAACTATATGTCTTAAACATACAAACAAAATATCTACAAACTAACAGCAGTTAGTTTGTGAAGAAATTATTAGCAAGAAAAGAGATAAAAAGAAAATAGAGCAATGTCTTCAAATGGCTAAGGGATATTTGCAGACAAAAAAATTGCAAGAGTTTATGTGCCTAGCTCTCCACTGAAATAATATAAAAGCATGATTTTCATGAAAGAAGATATTGAATTTAGAATGATGTGGTGGGATACAAAAAAATAGAGGGCAAAGGCATTTGTAAACATACAGTTACCAATCATAAGCATGGTCTATAAAAAGAATGACAATAGTGACAAATTTTTATTTGTATGAAAGCAGAAAAAAATAAAATATTAGCCCATAACAACATAGACTATTTGGGATTTTTATAGTTATAACCTTCTAAGGTTTATGTTTGGGGAGAGAAGGATAGAAATGCAGATAAAATTTAGGCTTTGTTAAATTGCATTTACTTGTTAAAAACACATGAGGCTAACCACAAAAAATGGAAATAAAATACATGCTTCCCAAAGCAAGAAAAGAGGAAAATGGGGTACTAATCAGGAAATAAAGAAAACTCAACTGAATAGAAGTATGTAAAGTAAATTTAATAAAAGAAAAAATATAATAAATGCCACAAGTTTCAATAGCTAACTGTCTATATGGACAGAGAGAAAACTAACAGTGCCCATCTGGCACTGTATATAGAAATATGCTCCACATAAATTAAAGTCCTAAATATAAAGATATTTATATGCATATATAGATATTCTCATATATATGCACACACAAAACCACACATATTTTCATATACACACATATATATCTTTATATATATAAATTATGTATGACTAAAACCGCAGGATAAGGTAATGATGCTTTAGAAAACCAGAAAAGGAAAACAATTGATACAATTAACTCTACTGTAATTAAAACTTTCATGTATTGCGATAGGCCATTAAAAACTTGAAACAGGCCAGGTGGCTCACGCCTGTAATTCTAGCACTTTGGGAGGCCGAGGTGGGAGGATTGTTTGAGGTCAGAAGTTTGAGACCAGCCTGAGCAAGAGCAAGACCCCATCTCAACAAAAAATAGAAAAATTAGCCAAGTCTGGTGGTGCACACCTGTAGTCCCAGCTACTAGGGAGGCTGAGACAGGAGGATCACTTGAGCCCAGGAGTTTGAGGTTGCAGTGAGCTATGATGATACCACTGCACTCTAGCCGAAGTGACAGAATAAGACCCCTCTCTCAAAAACAAAGCAAAACAAAACACAAAAAATTCTATGGCTGAGAGAATTTCCCAAAGATGGCTGCCATGATACATTCCATCTCATTTCATATGTCCTTCTTGCAACGTGAAGTTGACCCTCCTCCCACAGAATGACAAAGTTTGTGTCCCCTACCTTTAATCCTGGATGAAACTTCCAATCTGCATTGACCAATGGAGTACATGGAAAGCACAGCTATGTGAGTCCTGAGGCTGAGTTATAAAAATAATAACGCACTTCTGCTTTGATCTTTTGTGAGGCTCACTCTTGCAACCCCGCCACCATATTGCAAGGAAGCCCAGGCCACATGCGGAGGCCATGTTTAAATCTCCCAGCTGACAGCCCTAGCTGGGGCCCCAACCAACCACAGCAATAGCTACCAGATACATGAGTGCATGAACTTTCCCCTGACTCCAGCCCCAGGGGCCATCTGACTGCAACTGCATAGAAGACCCCATGTGAGCAGCCTGTTTGAGTCCAGTCAACCCACAGGACCATGAGAGACATTATAATAATAAAGTCACTGGTGTCATTTGAAGCTGCTATGCTTGGGATAATTTATTATAAAGCAATATGGTATCAGACACACTATCCAAAATCAGTAAGAAAAAGACAAATAGTAGGAAACTTTTAACAAGAAATTCACAAAAGAGTAAATATGGGTAGATTACAAACATGCAAAAGATGCTCACCCTCATTTATTGATATACTAGAAATCAAGTATATACAAATTAAAACAACATAAGACCATTTTACACCCATCTTTTTATCGAAAATTTAAAATTCTTTTAATAGAAAATGTTGAGAGAAGCTGTTTACCTATAGTCATGGTTAAGAGGCCGGACATCTCATTCCAGCTCCACTCACAAACTTCATGGCCTTGAGCAAATAATATAAACTTCGTGTGCCTCAATATTCTTATCTGTAAAATGTTGTGGTTTTTGCCTAGGATTGTTGCAAGAATTAATTGAGTTAATGCATGAAAAGGGCTTAGCACAGGGCCTGCCAGAGGAAGCAGTGAAGAAAGGTTTATGAGACAATAATGATGGCAACAGTGATGGGAAACCAGAAGAAGTTTTGGGCAGTTCTGGTGCGACTGGGCTATAGTTTAGTACAACCAGGATTTAGAGCAATTTGCCAATTCTCTTGTTAAATTGAAGATTCCAATACCTTTCGACTGAGCCACTCCACCTACAGGGACATAGCATAGAGAAGTGCCAGGGCATCCGCACCACCAGACACAGGCAAGGATTTTCACTGTGGCATTGTTTTCTAATTGCAAACTCTGGGAACAACCTGAGAGTCCTCAGAGTGATGCACACAAGTGCAATGATGGCATTAATACAGCTTCTAAGCAAGAGAGGCTTCAACTTTGAGGTTACCTTCCATTCCTGGATCTGGGGCTCACTCTGATCCATGGAAGAATAATGTGGGAACAGAATGAAAAGTGTGTATTATCCAGAGTTCTGCCAAAAAAGTCTATTACACTCAGGAGGTGAGATGGTAATAAGCCCTTAATACCTAGTGTGGGAAGCAGAGCTGAGGGGCGGGTCCGGGAGAGGACTGATGGCATAGGACCGTCATTCCTGTCCTATGATAGGTGTGCACTCATCCTTCCCTGGCCTCTCTGTGGATGCATGCTTTTCACATAGATACAGAAAGATGAATAAGTCACAAGTGTGGAAGGACACTTACAAACTCCAACTTTAATCCTGTTCTCTACTCCAAAACACATGGTGGGGTAGCTCTAGTTAGGGTCTTGGGTCCAGATTTCGTTCCGGTTTCCTTAGTAACTAGCAGTGTAGTTGCACAGCCTCTGTGAGTGTCAGTGAAAGTCTTGAATTCAAATCCCAGCATTCCTTTTAGTAGCTGGGTTTTGTTAAACAGGACATGCAATCTTACCGAAGCAGCCACTGCATCTGTAAATTGGGACCAGTCATATCATCTTCCCGGGACATTGTGAGATTCGAATGGCACAACTTTTGTTAAAACATCTTGTGAACTCTAATCTCATTGGTAAGCTTTACTGTTCTGCCTAGGAGAAAATCCTTAGATCTCTGGAATCCAGTAATTCCATATAGTGTAGCTTGGATATCAGAAATATCAGTAAATCTGGAGATGATTTAATATGACCCTAGAGCTCCCATTATAAAATTTACATAGCCCCATTTTTTTTGTTGTATGCATAATAGATTGTGGTGTTAGTCATTGGTCTTTGAAGGCAAGCTATTAAAGAAATAGAATTCTTAATTAATTTAGTGCAGAGTTTATCAGTTCTGTGTACAAAGCTTACTCAGAGTCCACTACATCACCCGACTGTGGGGTTGGATAAAGTCAGCTCCCATAGAATAAACCTTATCTCGTGCCCTGCAGTTTCCAGAAACAATTCTTCCTAAGTTGGAGATTTGTTATCTGCTGGCTCCTTCGTAATGCATTTCCTGGAATAGGTCATGAGTAGTTGAGTCAAAAGCCTCTACAGAATTAGCTCAGTACTAATAGAATAGAGTCACTGTGCTACTATGAGACCCACAAGTGTCTGAAAGCACATGTGAAAACTAGACTTCAAGTGCTCAGAAAAAGACAGCAAACATTATAATTGAAAAGCCAATGTTTAAAGTGTGCTCTATGTTTAAAAAACTGTAGAGCCAGCAGCATTGTATACAGTACATAACTATAGAAAAGAACTTACCTAAATAATGATCATTTCCATTTCATTGTGCAGCTTTCCTTCTAGTTTCAGCCCACATGCAAATCTAGCTATGATAAGTTTAGAATGTGTAACACACAAAAGCTTTGGCATAGCCTAACACAGCACTTCAGGAAGCAAAGCTATATCCTATCGCTTTCTCACTGCAGGGGGATCGGGGTATGTGGGGGGGGTCCCCAATTCATCTAGAACACAGATTCTACACGTGTACAAATACCTGTGTCTCATCCTTAATCTTCCCCTTCTCTACCTTCCTTCACTCCTTACTTTTTTAACAGAAAAAAGTGGAGTAGGAATCGTAGGAGAAGGGAGTTCTGCCTTGCTGGTTTTGCCAGGAATAAGCAAAAGGCAGACTGCCGTGCACCCATTGCTACATCTGCCCCACACTCCCCTCTGCAGGCCCCAGCCCACTCTCCCTGGCTGGGTGCTCCTCAGATGACCTCATGCTCCTCTTTAACAAAAACTAGAGGGTATCAAAGACAAATCCCTCATTTGCTTTTTCCTCCACCTCTAAATTGATCTTGGTCACCCTTCCCTCCCCTCTCTTCCTCCATAAGACATATCATTTTAGCTGATAACCCTTTGTCTGGGTCACTGACGTTAGCCCTCCCATCTCTTTTGGGCCTTTTCCCAGCCATTACTTCCTCTCACCCCGTCTCTCCCTTCCACATCTGATGCTTCTACTGGCTCCTTGCATTCAACTCATAGTCACCATTGATCTTCTCCACGTTATATGTGTATTTGAGATATATTATTAATATATATGTGAATGTCTCTGTATGTGTTTGTATCTATTCACACCCTCAAGTTATTTTCCTTTTTGTTGTTGTTGTTGTTTCCACATTTTCCAAGCAAATCCAAATGCCTTCCTGCCTTGGATCCCTCCCCCAGCATGCCACTAAAGGCACCTTCTGAAGGGCCACCTGTAGCGTTATTCTTGCCAACCCCCAGGGCCCATTTTCAGGCATCATTTGCATGGAACCCTCCGTGACATTTTCTCCTCAGCTTTGCAAAGCCATCCTTTGTCCCACTATTGGTCAACTCCTGCTCTTGAAAGTGACTTCATTTGTCCTGAGCTCAGAACAGTCCAGCCCGCCCTTCTTTGTCTTGGACCCCTGCCTCTCATTCTCCTTTGCAAATTTATTTTCTTGTTTCCGTTTACAAAGTGTTCAAAGTCTCTGCCTGCCCTCTTCTTTTTATTTTATTATTATTATTATTTAATTTCAAATATTAGGGGAGTACAAATGCTTTTGGTTATATGGACTGTTTTTGTAATACTTGAGTGACAGCTATAGGTGTGCCCATCACCCATATAGTGTTCATTGTGCCCATTAGTTAGTTTTTTTTACCCTTCCCTTCTTGATTTCCACTGATTTTTACTTCCCTCTGTGCATGTGTGTATTCATTGATTAGTTCCAATTTAATAATGAGTACATGTGGTATTTGTTTTCCAATCTTGACATACTTCACTTAGGAGAATGATCTCCAGTTCCACTCAAACTTCTGCAAATGGCATTAATTCATCCTTTTTATGACTGAGTAGTGCTCCATGGTATACATGTACCACATTTTTTTTTGAGATAGAGTCTCACTCTGTTGCCCGGGCTAGAGTGCCATGGCATCAGCCTAGCTGACAACAATCTCAAACTCCTGGGCTCAAGCAATCCTTCTGCCTTAGCCTCCCGAGTAGCTGGGTCTACAGGCATTTGCCACCATGCCCAGCTAATTTTTCTATATATTTTTAGTTGGCCAATTAATGTCTTTCTATTTTTTAGTAGAGACAGGGTCTCACTCTTGCTCAGGCTGGTTTCCTAACTTCTGATCTTGAGCTATCCACCCACCTCAGCCTCCCAGAGTGCTAGGATTACAGGCATGAGCCACCACGCCTGGCCTGTACTACATTTTATTGATCTACTCATGAATTAATGGGCTCCTGGGTTGATTCCACGTCTTTGCAACTGTGAATTGTGCTGTAATAAACACTCAAGTTCAGGTGTTGTTTTAATAAGATGACTTCTTTTCTTTTGGGTAAATACCCAGTAGGGGAATTGCTGTATTGAATGGTAGGTCTACTTTTAGTTCTTTGAGGAATTTCCATACTATTTTCCATAGAGGTTGTACAATTGGCAGCCCCACCAACAGTGTATAAGCATTCCTTTCTCTGCATCCATGCCAGTATCTATTATTTTTAGACTTTTTAATAAAAGCCATTCTAACTGGGGTTAGGTGATATCTCATTGTGGTTTTAATTTGAATTTCCCTGATGATTAATGATGTTTGCATTTTTTTCATGTTTTTATTGGCCATTTGTCTATTTTCTTTTGGAAAGCTTTTGTTTATGTCCTTTGCCCACTTTTTAGTGGGATACTTTGATTTTTTTTTTTTTGATGACGATTTTCTTGAGTCATTTTTAGATTCTGTTTATTAGCCTTTTATCAGATGTATAGCTTGCGAATATTTTCTTCTATTCTGTAGGTTGTCTATTTGCACTGTTGATTGTTTCCTTAGCTGTGTGGAAGCTTTTTAGCTTAATCAAATCCCATTTATTTATTTTTGCTGTTGCTGTGATTACCATTGGGGTCTTCTTCATAAATTCTTTGCTCAAGCCGATATCTAGAAGAGTTTTTCTTACATTTTTACTCTAGAATTCTTTTAGTTTCATGTCTTATATTTAAGTCTTTTATCCATCTTAATTAATTTTTATGAGTGGTGAGAGATATGGATCCTTTATCATTCTTCTGCATGTGGTTATCCAATTCTCCCAGGACCATTTATTGAATAGGGCTTCTCTTCCCCAGGGTATGTTGTTATCTGCTTTGTCAAAGAACTGGGTTCTCTATTTTTTGTTCCATTGGCCTATGTTTCTATTTTTGTACCAAAACCATGCTGCTTTTGTTACTATATCCTTATAGTGTAGTTAGAAGTCTGGTAATGTGATGCATCCAGATTTGTTCTTTTTGCTTGGCATTGCTTTGGCTACTTGGGCTCTTTTCTGGTTCCAAATGAAGCATAGAATTATTCTGTCTTGGTCTTTGAAGTATGATGTTGGCATTTTCATGGGGATTGCATTGCGTCTGTAAATTGCTTTGGTTAGTATGGACATTTTAACAATGGTTCTGCCAATCCGTGAGTATGATAGGTTTTTCCATTTGTTTGGGTGATCTGCAATTCTTTCCTCAGTGTTTCGTAGTTCTCCTTGTAGAGATCTTTTCCCTCTTTGGTTAAGTATGTTCCTAGATATTTTATTTTCTTTGTGGCTATTGTGAATTTTTCTCCTTTATTTTGACTTTGGCCAGGTTGATCACTATGTGTCTTAGATATGCCATATTTGCTATGAATCTTCCCAGTGTTTGATTTCCATCTTATATCTGAATGCGTGAATCTCTGGTGATACCAAAAAAGTTTTTCTCAATGAGTCTCTCAAAGCTTTTCCATGCTTTTAGCTCTTTTTCTTCTCCCTCAGGGATACCTATAATTTGAATGTTATTTTGCTTCATGTAGTCCCATATCTCTCTCAGTGATTGCTCAGTCTTTTTTATACTCTTCTCTACCTCTTTGCCTGACAGGGTTGGTTTAAGAGCCTTGTCTTCAAGCTCTTAGTTCCTTTCCTCGACTTGGTTTAGTCTGTCCTTGATGCTTTCTGCTGTGTTTTGAAGTTTCCTAATGACTACTTTATTTCTTTAAGATCTATTACATCCTTTCTTATTTTGTCTAGCTTTTTAGAGACTTTTTCATTCATTTTCTAAAATATTTTTTGGCTACTTTTTGTTGGTTTTCAACTTTCTCTTCATCTTATTTGCCATCCACATTCTGAATTTCATTTCTGTCATTTAGGAAATTTTCTTGTGGATGGAGAAAGTAGCTCCTTACATTGTAATTGTGATCCCTTGAGGGTGTTGAGCTATTTTGTTTTTTCATGTTGCCAGGGTTCTTTTGCTGGTTTCTTCTCATCTGGCTCTTATTCTCTCAGCTCTGGGTTAATAAGATTGGAGGGCATGTGTTCTCCTTTGCCGGGAACTCCCCTGTTTAGTAAGGGGAAAGGGAGGACCCTAGATGGAGCTGCTGTGACCTACTCTGGAATGTTTACTCATCAGGGGAGGGGTGGGTGCAGTGAGAACCTGTAGAACAGCTGTTCTGGTTTAACCTATTCCCCTGTGATTGCCTCAGTTTGAGCCAGTGCTGAATGATCTTCAGGTAGGGTGGAGGGTTTTTCTTCAGCTCATTGTTAGAAGTTTTTCACTGGGGGCTGGATGTGACCCTCTCTACCACTGCTGTTGTTGTGGGGGGTTGCCCTAGTCTGGGTGGGTCACCCAGTGTAAGTGAATCTATTTAGGTGAAACTATTTAGGCAGTGGTTGTGGATGACTAGACTGTGAGCTTTTGCATGACCCAGGTCGAGGAGCCATGTCTGCTCAGTGCTGGGGGGGTGGTGGGGGGCTGGATGCATCATTGGACCTCAGGGATGTTCCACCAACCCAGTGGTAGTGGTGGAGACTCAGAGGTAGTGTCTTGGCATCTAGGCTCAACTCTGGAATCTCAGGGATAGTATCACAGGCCCAGCAGGGTCCCCAGAGCTACAGGGACAGAACCTTGGGCACAGTGAGAGTGTCAGAGCTGTCTCTGGGGCTTATGGGGTTAGAGCCATATGGAGGGCTGTTCTGCCAGGGTGGAGACTGCTGATGCCCAGTTGCACAGAAAGAGTTCTGTTTTAGCAGCCCAGGCACTGCATAGGCAGGCTGGACCTGCTGATTGGCCAAGGCTCTCCCTTTACACCTGCTACTCACTGAGGCTGTTGCCCAAGACTTCCCAGGTAGTGCCTGTGGTGTCTGTGGCCACTCTTCTGCTTAGGTCCTGTACAGGGTAGGAGGTGTGCTTAGCCCCCAGTCACAGGGGATAACACTGGGGAGCTTCTGTTCTGTCTGCTCCTTCCCTGGTCTGCTGGGAGTGATGCAAAGGTTACTGCTAGAAACCTGAGTCCCAAGCAGACCTGGGTCCTTGCACTAGTGATCAAGGTGGCTTCTGTTGTGGAGACCTGCGATTGGCAGCTTCAGGATCACTGCTGTGCCTGTTCTCCAGTGTAATGTCTCTACACAGACTCAGCAGCTCCCTGATCAATCCTGAGGTCTACAGTGGAGGACGGAGACCCCTCCCAGCTCTAGCTGCCTACAATTTGTATTCCTCTCCTAAAAAGCCATGCTCCTGTGGGTTGCTTCTTTTTTGTTATCTTCCTCTCTTCCCAGCAGTTCGAATTGTACTGGGACCCCCAGCTTAATCTCTGAATTGGTGGGTGGTGCTTGAGAGGAAGAATTGGCCAGGCCCTATTTCATCGAGTCAGTAGATGCTGTAATACAGCATACAGTTGTTCTCCCTGTTAGTGGTTGATGCTTGTAGGAAAGAGCCAACAGCAAAGACCATTCTTTCATGCCTATAATAGGCTTTAGCCCCTTAGGAGAAGCACTTGAATTCCCCAGGCAATGGGAGGGGCTCTGTAGCTCCCAGGAGAATACTCATTCTCCACCACAGCAGAAGTGGGTGGGGGAGTGACACTGGGCAGTGTTAGGTTGGACAAGCCTGGAAGGCTCTAGAATATCTCAGCAGGGCTCAACAATCATATCCTGGGCCCCTGGAAAATCTGATGGGAAAGGGGCCGAAGCGATCTCTCAAAACTTGGAAGACTGACTGCTCTTGGGGAAGGGGACATCTATAATTCACTGACTGACTCTTGGAGGGAGCTCTGCCCCTCTCTGGCTATCCCTTCAGTGTCTGTTTGAAAATGGGTGCCCAAATGTGCTGTGCTCTGCAGCAGTAGCAAAGTGTGACATTCCTGGGGTTGGGTTGGGCACCCCACCAGATCGCTGTGGCTCAGACACCCACTGTACTCTCCCATCAGTTCTGTCTGTGTGGGCTCCCTCGCCTCCTGAGTCCAGTGCTGAAATCTCTCCCTTGTGTCCCCTCGCAATCCACTTGAGTTCTGGGAGCATGGGATCTGGCCTGCAGGTCTGACCCGCTGGAATGTGGCTCTGGAGAGTGCGGACATGCAGAGAACTCCCTGACTGGGCACCCCTGAGTCCACCACAGGTCCCCACGGTGGAGGTGTGGGCTCCACTTTCTGTTGAAACCCCAGACAAGAGGACACCACAGACGAAGAGAGGCGGTTGCTCCCAAAAGTCTCAGTCTACCCTCCTGGCTGTGGTATGCAGGAGAGGGGCAGGAGAGGAAAAGAGTATGGATGGAAGAGAGCTGGACCCTGGTTCCACCAGTCCCACTCTCCTGGAGGGAAGCCTGCACAGAATGCCCAAGCTCCGGGATCACGCCAGTTCTCCACACAATTCAGTGGTTGCAACAGCACCCAGGCTGGCAAGGGTGGAAAAGCTTCCAAACAACTCAGTAGCCCACTGACCACCAAAGGTGTGTGGGAGGGAGAAATAGGATCCCCCCTGACTCCTTCACTGGATTCTGAGCATTTCTGGGTTTGATTCTCACCAATCTTTTCTTCTCTTTTTCTTTTTCCTTTGAAATTTTTCCCCCATGAAATCCCCGGCGAGCTGTGGTGTCTCCTCCTCTGAACTATACCTGAGCTGTGCTTGTTCCCCCGTCTCCTTTAACTGAAACCTTTCCTTCCCCCTGGGGGGCTCCGTCAAGCTATGTCTCTGGGTGGCCATCTTCTGTCTCTTCTTTACCTTGCTCCCTTTCCCTCACAAGTATATACAAGTTCTTGGTTTCAGTTATTGCTTCCCTAAGGAGAGTGCTGAAGTTTATCTCTGAAGTCTCAAACTCTCTCTGAAGGTCAAGGGCAGATTCTCAGCTGGTATCTCCAGTGCATGCTCACACTTCAGGCTTAATCCATTTCAAACTTGACTCCATCCTCTCCCTCATCAGCTCCTGCTCTTGCATCCATCCGGCTTCTGCGAATGGCAACCGGACTGGCCCATCGGGCAGTGCCAAAGCCTGGGATAAATCTTCAACTCCCCCCTTTCCTCCCATATCCAATCGAATGTCAGACCTTAAATCTACGTATCTACATAAATAGCATGTGTCCCCTTCTTACCACATTACCTAACAGTGCCCCCATCTCTAGTTTCTTCTGCTCCAATCACATTTCAAATGTCTCTAAAACGAATCTTTGGACACCCAAATCATGTCTCTTTGCTGAAAATATTCGATGACACCCCAGTTGTTTACAAGATCAAATCTTATCTCTTTGTTTTAGCAAAGACCTCCATAATTTAGCTCCTAACTATCTCTTGCTATCTTTTTGCCCACAGTGCCCTTCACTGCCACCAAGCTCTTCCCAGTGGCCTCCTTGTGTTCACCTGCAGCCATGACTTTAAGGTAGTCTTTCTAGAAATGCTTGCTCTCCATCTCCACATGTATGGGTCTGCTATACCTTCAATGGTCAGGTCATATAATTCCTTTCCCTGCAAAGCATTTCCCAATCCTCTTAGATGGTTATAATCTCTGCATTCTTTATAGCCCACTTTATTTTCCTGTTGTCATTATTACATAACTTGGCCCAACTGTATTTTGTGATATATTCATTAATGCATCTATTTTCTTCTCTCTACTGGATTGGAAGGGGCTGGGAATAGAGATCATGCTTGTTCCTCCTTTCTAAACCTCCTTATAGTGCCCTGGTACAGTGCCTTCACTTAGCAGATGTTCAGTAAATGTTGATGCATGGTGGTAGCTAAGGATCTGGCTTCAGAGTTGAAACCAGAGTCATGAGATTCTGGTCAAATTAATGCAAGCTCTCTAATGCTCATTTTACACATCTGCAGAATTCAAATGGCAGCAGTACTACTCCAGAAGATGGTTATTAGAATTAAGTGAAAAAAAAGCAATACGGAACCCTTGACTTAGTGCCTGGCACATTTGATGTTGTACTATTAATGTCTGTCATGACAGTTCAGAAGTGGGTGCTCCCATTGTTTATGTGAGTATAAAATGCTATCATTTTTTTCTCTGGGAAATTGGGCAATAGGTATTAACAGTTTCAAAAATGTGTATATATCATACAATCCTGCAATTCCATTTCTGGGAATTTATCTTAAGGAAATAAATGCAGTTCAAAGCAAAGATTATCATGAGATAGAAATATGTATAATGCCTAAGGAAGGAAGACAGCTTAAATTTCCCAGAGGAGGACATTGGTAAAGTAAATTTTGACACATCCATAAGAAGAGACATGAGGCAGCTGTTATACTTGCTTCAGAAGAAAATGTTCACAATAAATTGTAAAGCAAAAAGAACAGAGTAAAAAAGTTTGTATAATAAAATTCCCTCCTTTTATAAAAGGGCACACATGGCAACCAGTATTTGTGTGTGTAAATGTGAATGTATGTGAATACAGAAGGCCACAAAAATGTTGTCAGAGGCACTGTTTGGCTTCAAGTGGTTTTTACTTTTTTCCTGTGTTGTTTTTTTTCTTTTCCAAGTTTTCTGTTGAATACTTTGAACATATATATTTCTGGTAGCCAGAAACAAATGTTACTAATTATTCATATCTCCATTCTCTTCCCTTTCCTCTCCAAGCACTGCCTAAAAATAAATACAAAACACTATTTCAAACAACTCATCTGCCTGGGCCTTGCAATAAGAGCACCTCCTGCCTCCTGAACTCTTAAGTGTTCTTCATTTGGATTGAGGGTAAAACAAATTTAGAATGACTAAACCAGGGTAAGGGGTGTGAAAGCAAAAGCCATATTATGAAGCACTTCAGAGCCCTTTCTAAAGCTTGCCAGACTGTGGTTGTGGAGTCTATTGAAAGAAAGTAGTTCCCATCGGTTACTGGTTATTCTGGGTGATTCTGCGAAAAGTACAGCTACTCTTCAGCAGCACAATGAAAGGGGAGCTGGAAATTAATCACACCAGAAGCATCCAACATCACAGGTGTGTCCAGAAATGGACAATTCTTAGCATTTTTCTTGATTTCAAGAATGCAGGATGAGAAGAGGATGGAAAGGGAAGACAGAAAATTGCCCCTTTTATAAAACATTCATCGATATTGGTTATCAAATCAAATTGATTATTGGAACTTGAGTTATAAAATTAGAAAACTTGAAAGTAATTAGCTAATAGAATTATACAATGTACATATAAAACTTACACTGATTTTAAAATTTGAGATATTTTGAGTCCTAAAAGGACAAGCAGCTAGTATTGCAGCATAGTTACCATCTTTGATGTGCAAATAAGTTAACTAGCAAATGGCCTGGCAGATGACAGCATTTTGTGCTCTCTCCTTGCCAATGAACCATAGACATAAGTATTTCTCTTCTTTCAAGATCTCTTCTGAAATGAAAGCTTAATCCAAAGCAACAAGTTGAATAAAGCTGCTATGAAAATGCAAGCAAAACTCTTAGACTAAATGCAATTCGGGGACCTGCACAGTAATGGATAGTCAGTGCACCCGGCATCCTGTCCCAAGTGGTAGTTAATGCATGAAAACTATGAGGGGGGAAATCCCAAACCATACCACTTGCAATAATGTAATTCTGATGTGAGAACTGATATGCTTCCCTGACCTCATTGATGAGCATTTGTCATTTGTCAAGCATTAGATTTAATTGCCGTTATTTATTTACTGGACATGACAGCCCCTCCTCAACACACAGAGAAAGTAAAATGATCAGCTAACTGGGAAATGCAGCTCAAAACCCAGTCTGGAGATGGCTGATGTCTTGCTGCACCAAGGTGACAAGTGCCAGGGTAGCCCATCGACTGGCTTTCTCTGCGAAGGTCAGGAAAAGGAAGTGGGCGGGGCACACGTGGACAGGTGGGCTCTCATGGTCCCACATGCCTTACTGAGAGCTGGGGGAATGCACCCTCCAGTGCCCCAAAGCCTCAGGAGCAAAGGGAAGCGAGTCAGGAGTAAGGGCCCGGGGCAGCAAGCAGGGAGTACCAACATCATATTCCATGAGAGTGATTTTCTTGTTCCTCTTGAGCTTTAGAAAATGAGAAAGGGGGCCTGTGGGTTGAACCCCTGAAAGATCGACTTGTAAGTGCTTTTTCTTCCCCTTGAGAACGTGAGATGGAGAGGAAGAGAGCAATGTGCTTGTGCTGGAGGCAGGGCCCGGGTGGTTAGTCTCCAGGAGCCATTTAAAAACTGATTGCCGGTCCCTGAGTATCTGAGTGATGTTATGGAAACAAGAAGAAAGGCTCAAGGGCAAACCGAACACTCAACCTTAAAGAAGACCTGCGTGTGGGACTTTCTCGTATGTGGGAGAGAGGCTTTGGGAATGCTTAATTAAAGAATCAAAGTAGCATCCTCAAATTGCTTTTCTATATCCACTTTGTCCTATTGGGATTTTTTTTTATCTTTTTCAACTATAAGATACACACTTTTAAATTACATTAGAGTGAATAAAGAACATGTCTAACCATTAAAAGTTTAAATTATTTTTTGATCTTAATTATTTTGCCTCCAAACAGAACTAAAATAATTTCCTAAATTTCATGTGACCTTAAAAATTATGCTCATGGCTGATCTTCCTTTGGGGAAATGACCTTTATTTGGTCAAAAATTTTTATTTCTTCATGAACTTTATAACCCCCAACACAAAGTCTAACACATAGCGAACACTGCACGCGTGGTTCTCAGGTGAATCAATGAACAAATGGTCATGGAGGACAACAATTATCAAAGACAAAGGTGGAAAACCAAACCATTTTCTAGATATGGAAATGGTGGACATTGCGAGTCATTCCTAATACAAAATTTCCCAAGGAATATTCAAGCAGTTCTTCTGGCTTTCTTGTTAGAGCAAAATCAGCTCAGTCCTCATGCTCTAAATCCTTTCTGCAGGAAAGAAGAACCAGGAAAATGAGAAAACCAGGTCGAAGATATGCACAGAATCAAAACTGCATTGTTGATGGCATTTAGTGAAGGGGGTGGTGTGTGTTTAGTACCTTAATAAATTGGTGTGTCCTATTGTTCATTAAGGCAGTATATTGTTGACCCAAGTATTTTGTATAAGAAATTGGAGGGGGAGCTTGGGGCTTTGATTTTCTTTTTGTAATATCTATGCCTTGTGTCTGCTGCATTTTCAATATCCTTGGTGTCGTAAGAGGACATCACGCCATGGGAAGGAAGAGGGGCTGGCTGGAGCAGCAGGCGGCACACACCATTAGAGGCAGACTCGGTAGCAGTGGACTTTAAGGCAGCTGGTGTTATTATAGGATGAAATGGTTCCTAATTGTGTTATTGATTTTTTCCCCTCTTTAATGGATTATTCTCCCAACGCACTCCAAGTTGAGACACTACCACATCCCACAGACATGTTGCCAGGGATGTATGTAAAACTGTGCATTATGAGCACACAGAGCTTTGCCCTGCATGTTACTTAGCAAACAGAGAAACTCAGAAGAAGAGATCTTGACACCTTGGACACACACATGTCTACTCCAAAAACAGGTACTAAGTGGCCACTTTACACATCATTTCACTTAATTTAGTCCTGAGACTATCCGTATACCATAGGTATTATTATACTAATTTTGTAGATGAACAGCTGAAGCTCAAAAAAATGAGGAAACATGTCCAGGGTCACACAGCTAGTGAGACATGGAGCCTGGATTCCATTCCAAGGGAATCCAAATCCCTTTATATTGGAAGTGGAGACCAATAAACAGGGCCCTGTCCTCAGAAGAGATTTATCCTTGGTTTAATGCTCTACAGTTGCTGTCTTCAAATGTCTAATACCTTTTAGATAAGGGGTCCTATATTTTCACTGTACTGCTGGACCCTGATATGGCCCCCAAATTCATATGGTGAAGCCCTAATCTCCAATGTGATGATATTTGAAGATGGGGCATTTAGGAAGCAATTAGGTTACATTAAGTCATGGGAGTGGGGGTCTTCATGTTAGAGTTAGTGGCTCTCTAAGCAGAAGAGAGAGAGAGAGAGAGAGATCTACCTCCCTCCACCCCACCATGTGAGGAGGACCCAGTGAGAAGGTGGCCTGTCTGCAAGCCAGGAAGACAGTCCTTATCAGAACCTAAGCATGCTGGTCCCCTGATGGTGGACTTCCAACCTCTAGAACTGTGAAAAATAAATTTCTGTTGTTTAAGCCACCCAATCTGACATTTTTGCTATAACAGCTGGAGCAGACTGGGATGCCCACTATCTAGCTCAGGTTCACACACTACATAGGAACCCAACAAGTTCTCACTGCAACATTTGGTTACTTGACCCACCTACCAACCACACCCTACTTCGACTGGCACATGATAGGAACAACTTATTGGCATGCACTTGGTGCAGAGTGCAAGCTTTGAGCAAGTCAAAATCAACCCCAAGCACAACAGATGCCTATTTTTTTCTGTTACACCAGCAAGAAGAAAATGTGTGTAACTAATTTTTCCTATATTATACTTAAGGAAAATAAGACAGTGGCCAAGTGACATGCCAATCTCATATTAAGAAACAAATTCTTTATGGACTTATTTCAAGAGTATTTGCCCCTGAATTATATTCAGTTGAAGTGAATTTCAATTTTTTGAAAATTTGGAAGGTTTATGAGAGTCCCATCTTGGCCTCTTTATGTGCTAGGATTACAGGCGTGAGTCACCATGTCCAGCCAGAAGGGACATTATTGTTCTGACAGGACTGTGGACTTCTGAGACCCTTTGAGAGACCTTTCAGAATGTGCCTGCCATGTCTCTCTGAAGGATTAGAGACTGGGGCATTTACCCCTGACTCTCCTTCCCCAGTAGTTTGAAGAATACCTTGGCAAATGTGGCTCCTCCATATTTCTGGGCTTCTCTGCAATGGATCATGTCACTCCTGGCTTCAGAGAAAGCCCTGCTGAAAGGAAGCCCAGAGGTGGTCCTGAAGGCTGCCCTCGAAGGGGATTCTATCAGTGTGCTTGGGAGCTGTCCATTCCAGCTGCAGCTGAAATCAGAGGTGGATCAGCACATGGGTTGCAGGGCACCAAAGCATTTGTTGCACCTCTGCTCTAGGAATCCAATAGATTAATTTCTCAATACAAAAATTGTTAAATGTGACTACTCCAATCAAATGTGACTACTCCTTCAGTGATTCTTCACTATCTCCTGAATAAAGCCCAAACGCCTCAGCCAAACAAAGGCTCCAACATTTCCGATGAATCCAAATAGCTTTAGTTCATGTACTTGCACACATGAACACTGTGCTCTAAGGACAGTTTTGTGTCCCCCCAGACACTTTACTCAAGGCTTCCTTCAATTCATCTCACCTGAAAGAAACTCCTGCATCTTACCTATCCTTCCAGAGCTGTCTACACAGATCTCTCCACACCTGGGAACTTACTCACCCTTTGTGACACGTGTATTACCTGTTTTCTCAGCAAAATTTATATCCTTTCTCAAGAGAATGAATGTTGCTACTTACTATTAACACTTTTTAAAAAATCTCCTACAATATCTATGATAGTGTGTAGTTATACATTATGCTACCTTGCATTAAATACTGTTTAAATGAGTATTTGAGTAATGAGAAAGATGCATTTCCCAGTAGTTGTCTTTTATGGTTAATTCCGGTTAATTTCTGGCCTGATTTTCAAAGGGTTGGGGTGTTGAGTGTACCAAGTGGGTTATTATAAGGATTGAAAGTGATCTCATAGGTAGAGAGAGGAACCAAAAACACAGCTGGTCTATATGACCAGCAAACTCTCAGAAAGAAAGCTTCTTCATTACTCAACAGCCCTGTGGTCTTCCTTCTTTTTCTATTTCCCAGTGTCTTTTGGTTTTCTTTTTCTTTTTCTTTTTTTTTTTTTTGTCACTGCCTCTTCTGATCCTTCGATGTACTCAACATAAACACCAGTCCTGAGTCTATTAGGTACAATAGCCATCACCAGCTGGACAGAGCCTCTGTCTTGGTTCTTGGTTCAAATTTTTAAGAGAAAGGCTGATTGGTCACTGGCCAGAAAGCTGATTGGTTGGCATTGGTTCAGGTGTCCACTTCTCCTTCAATCATCTATGGCAACCATGGTGAGGCAATAGATAACCAAGCATGGCCACCTAGGCAAAACAGGTCTGTGAGTGGAGGAGACACTCTGAAACATGCCATCAGTTGTTGATAAAAATGAATTTGTTAAGAAAGTGAATAATGTGTGTGAACTGCGCAGAGCTTATGAAATCCATATAATGGAGAGGATTAGCATTTGCTAGATACTAGTCCCAGTAGAGCAGAATGTACAAAAACATTTCTAAACACGCCATGCTCTTTCATGCCTGTCCTTTCGTAAGCATGGGACGCCCTTTATTCATTACCCGCCATCGAAAGTCAACTCATTCATCAAAGGCCAGAACCGACTGGGAGCTACTGGGTTCCCCTAGGCAGAATAAGTCTGCAGCAACACGTCTTCATTCATTCTTCATTCATTCATTTATTCATTCATTTAATTATGTCTTGAGTCACTTATGTGTGCTAACTCTTGTGGGTTCTGAGGATAGTGTTGTAAACAAAATAAAGCCTCTCTCCACACACGATTTCCATTCTGTCTGGGGAAAAACATCCAGAAACATGAATCACACAGACAAATTTGGTCAGCCAGAGATAAAATTCTTGGATAGGTAACATAAGGTAGGAAGACAGTGACAGAAAGTGGTATTTCTGGTGATATTACAGCATAGACTTGTGCAAGGGTGTAAGCCAGGTAAAGATCCGGGAAATATGTTCCAGGCAGAGGAAAGGACAAGGGCAAAAGCCAGAGGTGTCATGATTTGCATCTTAAATACATAGCAAGAACGTCGGTGGTGAAGAGAAAGAATGGTCAGAAATGGGGTCAGAGAGGAAGTGAGGGCCCCATTTACACATACACTTCCCCAACGCCATCTTCTCTTGCAGTATCTGATTAATATTGTAATTAGGGCCAGCTTTATGGGCATGTAACATGGAGTCCCTAGTTCAGAATAGCCCCTGCTTGGTTTAATGGTATGTGGTTATCATCTCAAAATTCTTAGTTTTTGAAACAAGAGACCCCACAAATTAGATAGCCAGTCATGACTGTAATTATTTGTAGATGTTGGATTCTTTTTTTTTTAGATTTTGAGTTCCTGAAAGCAGAGGCCAGCTCATTTATTTTTATAAATTTCCATTTGTAAACATTAATTTTAATTACCTCAAAAATCAAAACCCATTCTCAGCCCCAAAAGCAAGGTACCAAAAGAAATAACAAATGTCAAAATTTGTTCAAATATCCAGAAAAAATAATACTTTCAAGAGAGAGGTCACCTTGTATTCCACATGAGTACAAGAGTTTTTGAAGGATGGACATGGAGCCTTCATTAATATTTTTATAAAAGCTAAGGAACTCAGAATAGCTGAACAGAAGCCACCCTTGAAATAAAAAAGAAGAAATAATGGACCTAATATCTAAATACAAATAGAACAAATTTACAGTCACTTTTTTTACAGTTCAAATATATTCCTCAAAATTAACCACCACCACTCCCTACTTTTATTGTCCCCACCATAGAAAATGCTGAATATACTCCTTTATAGCTAATTTCACAACAAATTAGAATGCAATTGATCCCTGCATGTCATTGATAAGACAGATGCCCAGAATAAAAATGGGAGAAAGAAGCAATCCTATCTGAGTTTTCTAGTCAACCCATTTTCCTGATTTTATCATCTTATATTTTTACCACTGGGCTTCCAATATGTCTACAAATGGTCTCCAAACTATTCCACAATTACCCCCAAAATATACTGAACTCATCAGAATGTAGATTACTACCAGTGAATAGTGCTTTGTTCAAAATAACTATTTTTAAAAATGTAAAATGGGTCTCTTTTTTTCTCTCTCTATCTCTCTTCCTCATTTCCTTCCTCCCTCCTCCCCTTTCATTATTTGACTTATTCATATTGAACTAAACAGATTGGCAACTGGGCCTCAGTAGGTTTATTCATTAAAGTCAAATGGAAGCAGAAATGGGTATATTTAAGATGGAACCAGGACCTCTATTTTGTGTGACTATAGTGATTCCCAAGGAAATATTTCAATACTCTTTGTTGCTTCTGAGATTTTCATGGCTTGGAGCTCTCTATTTGTTTCTATTCCCTAAATTTTTAATAAAGTAATGCCAAGTATTTAGCCCCCTTTGGTCCCCACATTCCTGTTCATCTCCCCATCCAAAATTTTAACAAACAGGAGACAGTAAACCTGGAACAAACCTTAAGTTTCTTTTTCCTTGTTGCAAACTATCTTGCAATCTATGTTTCCTGCTCAAATTGTACATGCATATATCCAACTTTCTGATTAATCTGTCTTTGTGGATTAGCTGTCAGAACCTGATAGTCCAAATACTGAAAATTTAATTTATCTTTACTTTTTTTCTTTATCTGTTTGGATTGTGTAACCAGAGTGTCTGTCTGTCTGTCTGTCTCTCTCTCTCTCTCTCACTTCCCCTTACATCCCACCTCTTTCTCCTCTTCTTTATTCCCATCTCCCATCCACCATTCCATCAATGACCAAATGGTTGGTTCCACCTACATGATACTTCCTCCGTAGACCTACCATTTTCATTCCCATTGGCAGGTCATGCCTTTGTCTGCTAGACCGATGCAATAACCTCCCAACAGCCAGCCAGCCTGTAGTCTTTCTCAATATTCCCATCCTATATCTTGCTGCCAGAGTTAGGGTTCTAAGGAAGGTCTAATCTCATGTTTCCATGAATCTTCTGCTCCTCATACCTACTGTATACAAAACAACAGCCCAGGTAATTAGCCTGGCATTAGAATCTCCCTAAATTCCATCTTACCTAACCTTCCTTCCTTGCCTTGCATACTGCAGTATATCGAATCCTGTTCCTAAAAAATGTATGTTCAAGTCCTACCTGTCCCCCACGAGGTACCATGTGATCTTGTTTGGAAAAAGGGTCTTTGCAGATTAAATAAAGTTAAAATGAGGCCATACCTAAGGTGAACCCTAAATTCACTGACTGTTATCTTTATAAGAGAAAGGGAGGGAGATCTGGATATAGACATATAGAGGAGACCCAAAGAAGAAGGTCATGAGATGGCAGAGGAAGAGATTGGGATTACGCAGCTACAATGCAAGGAAGAGGCAAGAAAGGACCCTCCCCTAAAGATTTCAGAGTAAGCATGGCACTGCCTACACTTCAGTCTTAGACTTGTAGCCTCCAGAATTGGGAAAGAATAAATTTCTATTGTCTTAAGCCTGTTTGTAGTAACTTGTTATAGCAGCCCCAGAGAGTTGACACACATACATACACCTCACTCTCCTCCCTGGGAACATGGCCACTTCCTCTGCTTGTGCTTCTAAAGCCTGCCCAAGAAATTCCCAGCAAGGTGCCCCACACCAGGGCTGCCCATGAGTTACCAGAGTTCCCTTCCCCTACGGTCCACAAAAGAGTTAATTTCCCCCCATGGTGCTCCATGGAAATGAACCTGAAACTCTAGTTCCGGTTCCTCCCTGTCTCCAGAGGAGATTTGGAATGGTGGCAGTGGAAGCCCCTATTACTGCCATGTGAGGACAAGACCCAAAGCAGGGAACAGCAGGCTTTGTGGGCATTTGCCTTTCTGGGAGCATGATTTGTCTCAGGTTGTCTGTATAATCATGAGCCTCTCATGAGTTGCCAAGCACTTGGCAGGCCTTGTCTCATCTGGCTGCATTGTGTCTTTTTTTTTTTTTTTTTTTTTGAGACAGAGTCTCGCCTTGTTGCCCAGGCTAGAGTGAGTGCCGTGGCGTCAGCCTAGCTCACAGCAACCTCAAACTCCTGGGCTCAAGCAATCCTCCTGCCTCAGCCTCCCAAGTAGCTGGGACTACAGGCATGCACCACCATGCCTGGCTCATTTTTTCTATATATATTAGTTGGCCAATTAATTTCTTTCTATTTATACTAGAGACGGGGTCTCGCTCTTGCTCAGGCTGGTTTTGAACTCCTGACCTTGAGCAATCCGCCCACCTTGGCCTCCCAGAGTGCTAGGATTACAGGCGTGAGCCACTGTGCCCAGCCTGCATTGTGTCTTTGTGAAGGAGCGACAGAGCGTACATGAGGGTCCCGTTCCACAGGAAGAAAGTCGAGACTTAGCAGCCGTGAGCTAAAGTCACGCCTGACAAGCCTGTGTCAGCACAGTGCCTAGCTAAGGAATGGCTGGCCAGGATGACAAACACAGACCCAATCTCCAGGGAGGAGAGAATGGGACGTCAGACTGACGCCTGCTGCTTGGCCCACAGAAGCACCGAGGCTCCCTGCAGTCAAGCATAGTGTCTGCAAGTTCTCAACTCCAGCCACCAGGTTGCACGTGGACGGACCCCAAGGAGAAAGGGAAACTCTCCAATTTCCAAAGCCCACCGTGGGCCCTAGTGGGCAAGGCCCATCTATAACCGTGTGCCAGCAGGAAACTAAGTTGTTAAACTATGGCTGTGGAGTGTCTTCCCCCGCCAGTCTCAGAGGGTCAGACTGCCGCTGTCCGGCCGCCCGCCCAGGAACGGGCCTTGATGCAGACACCTTGATCTTGGACTTCCAAACCCCAGAACTGTGAGAAAAATCATCTCATGTTGTTTAGACCACCCAGTCTCTGGTATTTTGTCATGGCAGCACTAGCAAACTAATGCACCATTTAAAAAAGGAAAAAAGAAACAGTTGGAATTAATTTTAGCAACAAATTATTGACCAACATAGCACACATATTACCATTTTAATGTGGAGTCAATGTAAAAATTATTAATCAAATATTTTACATTCGTTTTTCTGGTACTGTACAAAGTCTTCAAAATCCTTATGCAAACTCCCAACTTCCCTCCCCTTCCCAAGACACTCAGCCTGGTCGCTCCTTCCCTCCGTCATCTCAGCAGCCCAGTGAGCCTTCTGTAGCATGGGGCAGCTGACCTAAATTGCCCAGGTGACAGGTGGCCTCTGTCTCATTGTAGTACAATAATGGCTTTTTCGCAGGAGAGTTTCTGATCTCTCTGTTGGAACTTAGAAAACCAGGAGACAGAATCTTGGGTTGAATTTCTTTGTGTCTCCCCCAAACACCTAATGTCACCCAATATTCATAGTAGTTGCTCAACAGACTATAAATATACAAAGAGTGTTTGAAAGTATTGATTATGATGCTTTTTTCTATTTTCTTACCCATTTTAATATTACAAATAGATGTGAGCAAAATCAAAAAAAGGGGAGAGGTGAAAGGGAGTGGACCTCAAAATCGAAACGATGGCCACTTAATTCTTGATTTGAGTGGAATTTCTTCGATACATTCAAATGACACTTTAACAGAAATTAAAACCCATCAGATGTGACTGCAGAGAATTTAGATTCTGTGGGTTTTGTGCAGCGCTCACTGCTCACATTTTTTTTTATGGCTCTAGAACACTTTGCCCCCACTCCACCCAGCAAACAACCAGCCATATTGACTGCCTCCCACCTCCAAAAATGTTGCCTTTTAATTGACTTTACATTTTTTAGAGCAGTCTTAGGTTTACAGAAAAGTTGAGCAGAAACCACACAGTTCCCATAGACTCCCCTCTCTGCCCCAAATTTCTCCTAGTAATTTTATCTTTTATTGTTGTAGTACGTTTGTTACGATTGAGCCAATACTGATACACTGTTATTAACTGAAGTCCACTGGGAGTTTATGTTAGGATTTGCTGTTTGTGTTGTACATTCTATGGTTTTGACACATGCATGATGTCATGTAACCCCCATTGCAGAACGTGTCACTGCCCTAAAACCCCATGTGCTCCATTCACTTACCCTCCTTATCTCCCTCCAAATTCCTGGCAACTGCTGATCTTTTCACTGTCTCTCTGGTTTTGCCTTTTCCAGAATTTCAGGTAGTTGGAATCACACACACAGTGTATAGCCTTTTCAGACTGGCTTCTTTCCCTCGGCAGTGTGCTCTTAATGTCCCCCGTGTCTTTCTGTGGCTTGATACCTTCTTTCTGTTTACTGTTGAATAATATCTGATCATATGGATATACTGCAACTTGTTTATCCATTCATACCAAAGGACGTCTTGATTGTCTTCAAGTTCTGGTAACTATGCATAAGGATGCTATAAACACTTATGCGTGCGTTTTTGTGTGTACACAGGTTTTGGACTCATTTGGGTAAATACCGAATCGCACCCATACCAGATCTCTTGGTAGGACTACATACATTTAGCTTTGTAAGAAACTGCCAACTGCAAAATGTTTGTTGATTTCTGTTACCATTTTGCCTCCTTTTTTGGAATAATGATGTTTGAGAGTTAATCCAACCCAAACTGGTCTTCTCACACCCACAAAAATAAAGCTTCAGGGTGGGAGGAGGGCCAGGGGGCAGAGAAAGGAAGAAACTACATGTGAGAACATGAGTTTCTTGGAATTTTCAGCCAGCTTGTCAAGGGGGAGGGTTTCCTGTTTTTCTTCCCTGGGTTACTGACCAAACTTGCTGGTCTCATCATCGCAGACAAACTGCAGCCGCCTAACCACAGCCTGCAGCTTCTGAGTCCCAGAGACACCTCTGGGTAAATGTTTCTCCTCCAGGGCCTATTCAGAGGGACACAGGAACTGCTCAGCTGTTTGGACACAACGCATAAATAAGCACAAAGAGTCTTTTCTGTGTGTCCTGTTTGACACGCATTTAGCAGGCAAATCTGAACCGTGTCTGTTAATCATCACAGCACTTGAAAAGGGCCATCACCGTCATTGCCAAAAACCTGAAATTCAACCAAAGACACAGCCCCTGAAAGCTCCTTTCCTTCCTAAATGGTCTTGGTCTAGACCCAAAGTACATGTCCCTTGGTGCGAGAGCAGGGTCGAGCTGCACTCCTGGAGTTTCGGCCACTTGCCTTGTAATCTTAGAAACTTCCCTGCCTCCCACTTCCACCCTCAGCAGCCGACCTTAAACAGGAATAACACCGAACACCATGTGAGCCGCTCAGACAAAACACAATTTATAATCTTTTAATCACTACCGGGCTAGACTAACTTCTTCCAACACACACTTCCCACACAGCCTCCATTCCTTTTATTTCACTCCCACAAATCCATGAAGTCCCTCCACGGAGACATTGCGAAACCTCTGCAGCCAAGGGGATGTAGCTCCCAGCCGTTCGCGTGTTTTCCTCGGAACTTTGGTACAAAATGTGGTTTAATGTCTTGGAAAGGCTCCTTCCAAAGAGGATAGGGTGACATAGCACATTTAAGGTGTCAACCCAAGAACAATTTGCAAGTGACACAGGATATGTCAGTGCTAGAAACCTGGGGACCTGGGAGGGATCTATAGCTGGCTTCTGCTAGAGCAGAATGCATGTAAATTTGGAGACAAAGCCCAGCGACTATGAATTTCAGGTCTCTCTTCTCTTGCGGGCAATTGCCGTAAGTACTCCTTTTAAGCCTATGAGAAACAGAAAAGTTAGTTTTGCTTTTTTTTTGGTCAATAGATGTAAAAAAGGAGACTGTTATTTTTTAAACTTGTTGTTATTTTTTTAATTTGTATTTATTTATTTATTTATTGGGACAGGCCTTGATGCAGTCACCTTGATCTTGGGCTTCCAAGATCCCTTGGACGGGGTGTCACTCTGTCACCTTAGCTAGAGTACAGTGGTGTCATCATAGCTCAGAGCAACCTCAAACTCCTGGGCTAAAGCGATTCTCCTGCCTCAGCCTCTCAGAATGCTAGGATTACAGGCATAAGAAGACTATATCTTTTACATTAGTTAGAGTTAAAATATGCCTCCCCTCTTTTTGCAGCTGGAAAAAATTCTCCTGAATTTTGAAACAGACCTCTGCACCTTTTACAAGCCACAGCAGATCTTCTTTGGTGGCAAGCCACTGTTTGCTCATATTGGACAGAAAGAATTCTTACAGTAAGGCAGGCAGACAGAGCATATCTACTTCTCCTTTTTTCTCCTCTTTTATATAAAATATATGTGTGTGTGTGTTTCTTTCTTTTTTTTTCTTTTAGCCTGGAGCACATGCTGAAGTATAGAGCCTACAGAAGTACTCTGGATTCCATTACGAAGAATATCATGAATAATGCATCAGTTCCTCCTGTTTTTATTTAATCTCAGTCAGTGGGAGCTAGAAGTGCATTTCTGAGTCCAGCTGCGCTCCAGCACTAGTGGCTGTGGCCTGAGGGACCCGCAAGCCTCACAGGTGCCGCAGCAGAGCCTGTTAACCCTCAGTCCTGCCCCAGCCCTGGGAGCCTGGATCACCGAGGGCTCAGCCCTTCAGGAGGGGCCTGTTTGCCCTGGAAGGTTTCCTGCATCTGGTGGTGCTGCACGGCCCACTTTGCAACTGCCACAGTGTGTGCATCCCTGGGTTACATCTTCCCTTCTCTGTTTTCATGAAGCCACGTCATATTTCAATAAAAGGAACAGCCTATCCCACAAGCTAAAAGATTATGACCTAAAGTCTGCCCACTCCATTAAGATTCAATGTCTTATAAGCAAAATCGCCTTGTACTTTTGTACATAGAGCAAATTATCACCATTGCCCACAGAGAGCAAATTATGATGACAGCTAGCTTTTTAAATATAAGGCACTATAGTGTTTTTTTTTATTTCTGGAAGAATATCTGGGGATGTCACTATACACTACGCCTAGATGTTAAATAACATGTTTATGTTGGGCTACGAAACAGTATAATTGCCATATAAGAAAGCTTTTGTACATGTATAGACATGTATTATCATACAAAATATAGAAAAAACAACTACTATTTGTAAATTTGAAACTGGGAGTTTTATATAAGATAGGACTTTTGAAATAATCAGGACTTTGGACATATTAACATCTTTTTTCATCTTGCCTGTCTTTCAAGTTTCATCATACTAACGTTTGCTGTGAACCCACACACATGCGTGCAATTATTTTCCACTCTATTCGAGTCTGGTTCTTTACGTTTTGCTCACGAACTGAAGCATTTGAATTACTTTATGGACGAAAAGGAAGGCTTAGCACTTTGAGAGTTGTTTTATTTTTACAATCTTGGCAAAGCAAGTGTCATTGATTAAATGTCTGAATTCCAGGAGAGAGAAACTTGGCAGATTCTTGCTTGCCTAGGAGGCTGGACTGGTCCCAACTCAAGGGGAGATTCCAAGTGGTGCTTCTTACTTTAATGTATGCTAATAGATGCCCTGTGGCTTGTAATTGGCTCTCCAAGGGTAAAAAAAAAATCTGTAGAGTGGTGGGGAGAAGATATAATGGGTATACACAAAAGTATGGCAGGCAGAAAGGAAGAGGCATCTTGAAGACAAAAATTTGAGCAACTGCTTTATTCGTTTTTATCTCTGATGGTAAGCAACATTCACCCACATAGTACTTAATAGCTATTGTCTTAGAGTGTCCCCAAATCATTATTTGCTTGTTTCCCTAGCTTTGGTGAAAAATAATGGGCCAAAGTTTCATTTTAGTCTGAGATCACTGTTGGATGCTTTTGCTGTTTTGACATTGGTATGTACAGCTGGGTCCAAGGAGATACCACCCTTATATAGTTGCACTCGAGTCCACACTTGGTTTTGATTAGTTTATTAACCCAAGATATCCCTGGGGGGCTGGGGGTCACAGGAAACACCTTGAATTCTTTTGTTTTAATGCTTCAGCACTGCTATTCATAGAAACTGCTGAGTCTCTAATTTTTCCTATCTTTTCTCGCCAGCAAAGTAAAAGATGTTTTTAAATGTTTGAAAACAGGGAGGGTAAATATGTTTTAAATGTATTTCTCTCTCTCTCTCTCTCTCTCTCTCTCTCTCTCTCTCTCTCTCTCTCTCTCTCTCTCTCTCTCTCTCTCTCTCTCGCGCACACACACACACACACACACACACATTGTACATTATTGTTCCTGGCCACCGCATACATCCAAAGCCTGAGAAACTAGACTTGCCCTCTGACCTCCTAAATTATCAGGGGTGAAACTCCCTCTTAAGCAAGATATATAGCTTTGGGAGTTTCCTCTGACTGCCTGTGTTCCCCAGGCCCACGTTTAGCACAAAGTGTGAGAGTGTCAGTTTTATGGGATGCTGAAACTTTCCCGGCACAAATGCCACCCACATTATTTCTTTCAGGAAGGCTTTGGCAAACGTGTAATGATAAAAGTGAAGTGGGTGCAACTGTTAGTTAATAAAGACCTCATCTTGTGAAAAGCATGAAAGCCTTGAGCATAAAACCAGAGCGATCTTTCCACCTGAGCCAACCCGTGGTCACAGTGCCACCTCTCACCAAACATGCCTTCTCGAGAAGGCACTGTTCACGGCAACCACCAAAGGGCCAAATTATTATATTTCTAGCAACAAGTACCTTCCTCTGGAATCCATAATTTTCAGCCTATGATAAATCTTCAATACTTTGGATTTCCCAAGGGAAAGTCAATATTAAATTAGAAGGTAATTATATAGCATTTTACATAAAAGTGACACGGTTATTGCTACCTAAGGGCACACTTTCTTTGAAGAAGTGTTAACCATATGTGTACCAATTCAGTGTCTAACAAATGTCCTTTCACAAAGATAAGAACTCATAATAGTCACATGAGATGGATAGATTCTTTCAAGAGGTGTGGAAATTAAGGCAGGTGAGCATTTCCTGGGTATGTGCTAGATTCTGTTTCCCAAGCTTTAGCCTTTGGCCAAGTAATACAAGCCAGCAAATAATAGTATTTTTATTAGAAAATTTAAAATTGGTCAGAAAGCATGTACCAATACCATTCTCTTTCTTTTCCAGTGTCCTTTGATTCTGAAAAATAAATAAGAAGGTATTTTTACTGATATTTAAAAACTTTTTTTTTTGAAGATCACATTTGGAAAAATAATAGATTCTCAAAGAAAAATTTAAAAGGAACACCGCATTCTCATCATCTTCTCCAGTCAACGACAGTTGGCCAAACAACAGATAATGTCTTGCCTTAAGAGTACGAATTTAACTTGCATCTATGAGTTGGAATGAAATTAAGCTCCGTGGTGTGTGAATAACAAGGGGTGGCCTTCTCCAATGACACGGGCAGCCCTTCTCAGACCAGGACCTTGGAAGCTCATTAGCGTTAATTGAACTACTTTGCAGAGTGTATACCCCCATCTGGAGGCAGACATCACATTTGGGAGTTACAAGGGAACACAAAGGTCATCGTGGCAAACCAAAGGCTGTGGCATTGCACAACTCCAGCCACAGGCCAGACTCATCAGAATCTAGGCGGATGGCGCCCCCTGGAGCTGTGCAGTGTGCAGCCTGGGCAGCTGGACGGGTCAGTCCTGGGGCCAGCTGACTCATTTTACAAGGAAAGAAACTGCAGCCCAGGGAAGTTAAGTGGTGAGGCACATTCAAGTCAATACGAAGAAAATATCGTTGAAAGAGGAAGCTGTCAAAGATGATACTACGGTTGACTCAGGAGGTAGTGAGGACCTGTTAGAGGAGGTGTTTGAGCCTCGGCTGCACAAACGTCTGCTATGGGCTTTCAGTGGGGGTTGACATTCGGGTTAGGGTGGGGGCTTGCCTCCATAGCTCTTATGGTTTTTCCTAACCCCCCAAGTCAGGAACCCGTTGTTCAAACCCAAGTTTTGGGCTCCTGAGCACCAATTGACCCCAGTGTTAAGGAGACAGGGACCCTGAAAGGCAGCAGAAATCAAAAGAGCTATTTTGAAAGAACTCTAACTCAAGGAGGGGAGCGGTGGGGAGCAAAGTTGATGACTTTCTCAGTTGCTACAAAATTGTCACAGACGCAATTTTCCCATTGTCCCCCCGGTACTTACACCATACCCAACTTCCTCCTCACGTCAACATTTCAGAAGTTACTGGTGACTAAGCCACGTCCACCCTTCCAGGAGTGGTCCGAGAGGTCTGAGCCAAGACTTAACAGGAGGCAGGAACAATCTGTGAGATGTGTGTGTTTGTGTGTTTGTGTGTGTGCATACATGCTGCGTAGGTGTATTTTCTTAAACCTGCTTTGCAAAATCTGAAAATATTTCTAATAGCCACACTAATGCTGCCCCCAGCACTGTACTTCGTTGACATTCTGCAAGTCACACAGAAGAGCAAATCCAGGCTCAGGCAGCCAAGAAGGGGCGACTGCATCGGCTGGTAGCATCGTGGCTCCCATCCGTCCTCTCATTTTCTCCAGAAGTGAGTAACTAGAAACGCTGGAGTCCAGGGTGGTGTCTCATCAGATGCTGAAACTAAAAGTCCTTCAACCTCAGCCGTAAAATTCAAAAGGCAGGGGAGCAATTTGGGGAAGGTCATGGTTTTCAGACATAGTCAGTGCATAGTCATAGTCAATTGTCTGAATTTCAGACAATTCAGATTCCAATCCAATCTCGGCCACCCTGTCGCTGTGGAACGTTGGCGGGTCTAATGAATGTTTCTGAGCATCATCAGTTTCCTCATCGGTAAAATGGAGACAATACCTCCTGCTGCCCAGGGCTGTCGTGATAATACACTTCTTGTCTGGTATCTTAGACGGACGCATATACAGGTGGAGACACTGCGAACCAGCCATCCCTTTTTCCTGACGCAAGGCAAACATGAGGAGGCACAGCTATACATGAGGAGGAGTGGATTTCTCTTTGGTTCCTCAGTTACTTGTATTCAGTGGGCTCTGCCCAGGCTTCCAGAAGTCTAACCCCATTCCCAGAACTTGTCCTGGAACTGGCCTCACCTAGGATGGCCCTCTCTATGTTTTGCTTGAGCCCTTTTGGACAAAACTGTTGACTTAGTTCTACCATTAATTAAAATATCTGCACTTTCTTCTCAACATCAAGCTGTGTCATTTGCAAACCTAGAAAAGGAAGCAATTTCCTAGATAAGTCAAGCACAAACTGAAAGGGAACCTCAAAATACCTCTGCCCCCAGTTATCTGATAACTTGAGGCAAAAGGAACACTATAGCACGAATCACATAAAGTGCAACTCTCACTCCACCCTGCATGTGTAGACAGACCCATGGCATCCCGGGCGACCTCAATGAAGCAGGAAATGTACAAGGGGAGAAAAGTCATAACCCCAAGAGGCCGTTCCTTCACAGTGCAAAAATGAAATCAAAAGCCAAATGAAACAGCATTCCTAAGATCCCCAAGACAAAAAATTTCCTATAATATTCCTTTGAGAGCCAACGAGCTCAGTTCTCCAGAACAAAAGAGATGATGGCATGTGCAGAATGTGGCACCCAGTGGTCCCCCCAAGGGCACTGGGACAAGGTCCACCATGGTGCTGCTGGAAACTGCATCCTTCCCGGAAACAAGGCCCCGGTGAACTTGGCTTTGGGAATGATGTTGTAACACTGTAAATATCAACAGGGCCATGTGGCCTCATCCGTCTCTGGCTGTTGTGCTCTGCTCTCAGTATCCCGGCGTGTGGAGGACAGAAGTGAAAATCAGAGGAAGGGTGACCATGTGTGACAACTTTGAAAGCAAAGAGAAAAATCCACAGCCCAAGTGACTTTGCGATTGCATATGGCCAAAATGAAAAAAATAAAACAAAACAAAAAGAAACTCTCGAGCCTGGTTTGTCGTGCGTGGTAGGCAGGTTCCATTCATCTTCCAGGGCAGGAAGGACGCAGGTCCCTGTGACAGACAGAAGTGCTGGTTCCGAATTGAACCCCTGGGGATTGTCCCAAAGGGCTTCGGCACATTCAGTTTCTCCATCAACTCGGTGAATCTCTTCACCTCCTCCAATGGTGGTCTCTTCACCTCCTCCGGGATATCTACGAGGAGCAGATAACAGCAGCATCGTTCCCCCTGCCACGGGCCAGATGAGTGGCCGCAGGAAACTCGCGTGATCTACCTAAGTCTCAGTTTCCACATCTGCATAGGGGTACTGAGGATACCTACTTCGGGGCAAAACTGTTGGTAGATGGAGGAGGTGGGTGGGCTTGGCCTCCAGAGTATATAACCTATAAATCCGTCTTCATGTAGGGGAATTTAATGTTCCAGGATCCACTTGACTCTATAATTCTCTTTGCTGCTGTCGCCCCTCCACTCCCGTCTCCACCCCAGTCTGCAAATAATAGGCTTCGTTTTTCTGACTCATGATAGAAAACTTGAGACATACAGGAAAGCAGGGAGAAGAAAACAAAAACCTACACTCCCACAGTTCAAAGGAAATACCAGTAAAATTGTCTTTTTTTTATTTGCTTTTTTTTTTTTACAGTTAAGCTCATAATATTTATATAGCTTTTAGGTTCATTTCTTTTCATATCATTAGGACGATTTTATCCTATCACTAGAATATTTTGGTTATTTGTTTGTAATGATATTTGTGGCTTGTGTGTATGTGTGTGATTATAAAAATGCATACCTCCTGGAGTCTAGCCAATAATTTCCTTCTTGTTTTATGACAAGAAAGGCAGCACCTATAATTGCTCCAAACACTCATGGCCTGGAGGAGGGGCCAGCTCCCAGGATAGGAGCAGTTATAAAGTTGGGCTCAGGAAAAGCTTTCTGGATGAAGCCACATGGCAAGTGCATTGAAAGCTACATAAATGCAGCTAGCAGAGAACCACCATCTGATTCCTCACTCCAGCTCTGGGATGGTACAAGAATCTGGACCCGTGAGCCACTGCTACAAGATAAAGGAGAGTTCTAGAAGAGCCATGCAGCCACCAGGAAGCTGGAATGACTGGGCTACAGCTAAAATGCAGTACTCTTGCTGTGCCCATAGCAGATATGGTTCTGTTGTATGTTTTAATGAAAAGTACAATTTTAAGAGAACAAAAGGAAAACAAAGGAAAAAACATGTTCTGGAAGGGGCCAGAAGTCTTCTGAATAAACAGAATTTATAAACAGCCAATGGGAGAAATTGCTTAGAATTTGGACCATAATAGTCACCTATAATCAAATTGTTTCAAAATGGTCATTGAAAAAATATAGATGTATTTTCCATTGTATTTTTCTGGACATGTTTTAATAAAATTTGAATTATAAGCACATATTTTAATAAAATCTGAATCATAAAGCTCATGCAATTTTACATCCTGCTTTTTATTTTGCTATATCACAAGCATTTTCACGTGTGACTAAAAATTTCTCGAAAACTCTTGTTAAAATGACTGCAAAAAACTCCAGCATGTGAAGGTACCAGAATTTATGTCCTCGTGTTTATGGTAGTTGGACTGCTTTCTAACTGTTGCACAACTATAAATATCTCAGTAATGAATGTCTGTGCTGAAAACTTAGTTTGAGCTTCTTGTTACTTCCAAGGAACAGACACTTAGTGGGGGATTCTGGGTAAAGGGTATGAACTTTGTTCTAAGGCTCATTATGTAACTTTCAGAAAAATCATCCCAATTTACACCTCCCTTAGCAGTGACTAAGCAAGCCTACATCCTCACACCCTCGCTAATGCTAGCTTAATCAAAGTGGCTCTTTGCTGATTTGATGCAAAAAATGCCATTAAGGTTTTAATTTGCATTTCTTTGATTTTGATTTATAAGTGCCTGGGACACACTTTTTTCCCATTTGGGTGTTGCCATTTGAGTTTCTTCTGTGACTTGTCTTCATATCCTATGCCTATTTTGCTATTGGGCTTTCATGCCTTTCTTATGATTTGGCATGAGTTCTTTGACTAAGGATGACTGCTAACCACCATTTGTCTATCATAGTTGATGCAAATAATTTTTTCTAGTTTGGTGGCCTAATAATTTTCTTTAGAGGATTTGTGACACTCAAATGTCTTTGATTTTTATTATCTAGCTTTTTTGGTAACTTTTACTTAATAATCTCTTATGCTTAGAAAATCTGTTTACAAGATTTTCTAATTCTAATCTGTTTACAAGATATTCACTTTTACTTTGTTATACCATTTTTGAAATGATTTTATGCAGTGTTTTGAGAAATATACAATTCAAGCATTTGAGAATCCAGAATTTCCATTAGCCACAGAAGCAGTGTCAGAGAAGTGTGGATGTTGCTGATTGAATTTCAGAAGTGTGGGACTGTCACTGATTGGCTGTCCTTTGGAAGCACGATTATTCAGACAGTGTCATCCAAGGTTGGTTGGGGTGGGTTTAAAACTGGTCCTGGTGGCTACATCAGCCTGTGTTCAAAGAACAGTGAGTCTCTTCCCCTCCTGAATTTAAAATACAGAAAATTTTTATTCTCAGTGTCTACCCATCTCCATCTCTTTCACACCTCTTCCTCCCTTGCATCTCTCTCTGATATCTCTGGTCCTCTCTCTTTTACATTGATACGTATGTCCTGTACTTCATATCTATCTCCCTTCCCTATTGATCTGAGATCCAGGTGTCAGCAGGGCCATGCTCCTTCTGAAAGCACTGGGAGAGGCTGCTTCCAGTACTTTCTCCAAACTTCCAGAGGTTCCTTGGCTGTGGCAGCGATCTTGACGTGGCGTTCTCTGTGTTTGTGTGTCTGCGTCCCAATCTCCCCTTTTTATAAGGACACCGGTCTTATTGAATTACGGGTCCACCCTGCTCCACTCTGACCTCACGTTTGCTAATGACATCTGCAGCCCTGTCGTCAAATAAGTTCACGTTCCTAGGTAGTGGGGGTTAGGAACTCAGTATGTGAATTTTGGGAAGACATAATTCAACACATAACACAGAGATAAAGCATATTAAAATAATACATTTTATCACCAGAAAGAAGACTTTAAGAAGCATCTGTTTTGTGTTCTCAATATAACACAAGGCAATATGAGTTCCATGACATAAAATTGAAAAGAGAGGTGAGAACATAACAGACTGGAATGAACAGGAGTATCCTGTCAGGTTGAGGCGCAGGCCAGCATGAAGGAAGAGGTGCAGACAATGAGTAAGATTTGCAAGGAAACTAAAAACTGCATACGTTGCATTAAGATCTATTCTAGATATAGTAAATTGTAGAATCAACACAGTAGAAACCTGAATTGATAATATAAAATTCTAGACACTTTTTTGGACTATTGTGGAAAATATGAAGGTATGAAATGATGAAATAGATACAGAGGAATGGAAAGGCAGATGTAGAAGATGGGTTCATAGACAGTAAAGAGAGAGATATCAATGGAAGATGGTAGGCAGGTAGGCAGATAGGCCCTGCTGACACCTTGATCTCAGACTCCTAGAATCCGGAAGTCCTGGGTATGTTTCTGGAGTCTATCCACCTAGGAGGCAATAAATGCATGTCTGCTATTTAAGCCACTCAGTTTGTGGTACTGTGTTGAAGCAGTCCTAGCAAACTCATACTCCCTGTGGCATCTTTTATGTTTCAGAATATCTTCATATACCTGGTGTTTTACTTGTTCATACGAATTACTGACCATCGTGGTTCTCCAAAGGTAGCAGTGATTGCATCAGTAGACCAGACTGGATCTCATTGTTGTTGTTTTACTGCCCCCCCCCCGGCTGTGTTAGGAACCCCCTCTCTAACCTAAAGATGAAGGATGAGTTGATGTCCTTGTCCCCTGCTCCACACTCGGGTCCAGCAGTCGCTTTGCTTCTTCTGGCCATACTTTACTGAGAATGTTCTTTACCTACTCTGGGGCCTGATAATTGGAAAATGCCTGATTCCCTTGAATATTTTGGATTAACTTGCTGTAATTCCCTTTCTAATGCAATCCATGACCATTACAACCATCAGAATAGGCAGCTTCCACACTGCATTTCATGTCTGGCCATTTCTACTCCCAACTGCACCCTCTCTATCCAACTCAGGAAACTCAGTCTCAGATTATTTAAATTTAGAGATGTTTGAAAGGGTGTGTCTCTGTGTGGGTGCCATAACTCTCCAGAACATCTCAAAAGGCAGCTGGCAGAATTCTTTGGCACCTCTTCTGTCTGCTGAAGGTCCTGACTGTAGGGGACTGATATATATTTTCCTAGTTTAAGAATTAAAGTTAGTGAGTAATGTATGTGTTCTTCCCAGAGTGTTTGAAAGTAATGTGTTCCGGAGAGGCTCCCTGTGATAAACAAAGCTGTTGCCTAGAGGCATAACAAAGGACCTGAGTTGCAAGTAAGCAAGAGCTGCTCCACCCCACGGCATTGGGGGTCTGGAGGCCACATTATAAATACACCATAAGATGGCTGGTTAGTCAATGACAGGTAAGATCCCTCAAGGGAGGGGCGACCAAAGCCAGGCACAGCCACCGGGATTCAGCCAAAGACATTAGGGGATCACCCTAAGAGAAGCTGGGGATGAGAAATGGCCTCTGTGGCTTGCCTTGCCCATCCTTGCTAATCTCAGTCCTCGATCTATGCCTAGCGCCTAGAGCAACCACCTTGAAATTCTGAGCCAGGGGATATCTGCTTCCCTAAAGCTACGCATTCCAGAATTTATGGCTATTGCTGCCATGGCTGGGTGGTTACGTACAAGGAACTAACTTTAATTTTTTAGAGTATAAAAATAAAACTGGCCCGGTGTATTACTGCTCTCAAGTCATCCATCTGTATGTGTGCCCACGTTTTTCTTTGTGTTCTGCATTTTTGTTTTATGTTCTGTGTTCATCCTCCATCCTGTAAACGAGCCACAACACCTGACACCCTGTGGGAGGTACCAGCAACCTCAGCAGGAAACATCTCTACCTTGGCAATGTGACGTTCTTCCTGCGTGTATGTGGATGTTCCTCCTTAGGTCTGACAACCATTTGTACATGGTCCCCATTTTTAGTCTTGTTGCAGTCTTTTTTGCACATCTTTTTGTGTTTTAATAAATACTTTAATGTGCCAGGAGGAAGGCATAGAAGACATCACTATCGACTCAGAGAAGGGAAATACTATTTGGAAAAGCTGCATCAGGTTCCATCATATAGATGTCCCCTATCTATCCATCATATAGATGTGATTTTTGTTCATTCCTCTGCTGCTATAACTTTAGTTTCTTTATGTATTTTCACTGCAAAGAACAACCTTAGAGATAAATTCTTGCCCACACTGAAGATTATGTTCCTGAGAACAGATTTCTAAATTTGCAATCAGTGAGGCAAAGACGTGATCACTTTAAGATTCTTAAAATACACTGGCAAAGTGTCTTAAACTTTTTACCAACAGTTCTTCAGAGTGCCCGTTCCACTTAATTTTTGATACTATCATTGAATTTTTATTTTTCAATAATGCTATAGTTGGAGAACAACATCTAAAGAGACAGAAGGGGGGAGCAGGAATAAGAAAGAGCGGGCCGCACCACATGGGTGCCCTTCGGAAGCTGACGTGCATGGCTGGGAGACGCCAGGACCGCAGCTGCCTGCAGAAGACAAAGTGGGACGACGAGGCCTGGTGCTCCGAGGTCCAGATAGCGCCTGAGCGGGGCTGGAGGGGCAGCCTTATCTAAAGGAAGAGCTTCCTCGGCACAAGAGAGTGAGCAAGCCAAAGCCCAAGACCAGCACGTTGGGGGAGCTTGAGATAAAGAAAGCTCGAGATAAAGAAGGCCCGAGATAAAGAAGGCCATCGAGGCCGAGCGCAGAGGCCAGATCGCACAGGGACTTGCCAAGAGTCTGGATTCGAATTAGAAGGAGGCATTTGGGGAGCATCTTATTAAGCAGAGAGACCAGGTCTGGACTAAAGGAGATGACATGTATACAAATAACTGCACTCGCCCGGGAGAGGACAAATGATAGGGGCACGAGTGGAGGCTGGGAGGCCCATCGGGGGGTTGCCCGGGGTCCAGGAAAGGATGGAGCAAGGAGGGTTGAGTCACCGAGATGATGAGAAGTCGGCAGACTCGGGACCCATCCGGGGAGTAATTGATGGACACCGGGTTCTAAGCAGCAGAGGTTGAGGTTCCCGTCCTGAGCCTCTGATGGGAAAGGCTGAGTGGGGTAGGAAGCATCCGTCCGTCTTCCCGCTGCAGCAGTGAGCCGGGAAATCTTGGCCAAGGAAGTGGAATCTCAGGGAGAACAGAGAAAATGGCCCTGCCCGGAGCCCCTGGCATAGCACGCCAGATAAAGCACATGAAAATCCACTAAACCTGAATGAATGGCAAGTCAACCACGAATTGTTTCTTAGTGTAAGTATTTCTCATGTAATATTGGGGATACACTCACACTAAAAAAAAAAAAAAAAAAAAAAAAATTGTTGTTTGTCTGAAACTAAAATTTCCCTAGAAGTCCTGTATTTTTATTCGCTGTAACTGGCAACCCTGCACGGGACATGGCAACGGTCCTGGAGGAGGAGGATTTGGTCAAGGGGACTGCGATGGGAGCCTTTGGTAGGATTGGAAGAAAGCCAGGTGGAACGGTTAATTTTATTTGTCAACTTGGCTGGGCCAAGGTGATAGTTGGTCAGACATCATTCTGGATGTTTCTGTGAGGGTGTTCAGAGACAAGATTCAAATTTTAATCTGTGGACTTTGAGTAAAGCAGACGGCCCTCCCTAACGTGGGTGGGCCTCGCCCGATCAGTCGAAGGTCACAATAGAGAAAGATCTTCCGCGGAGCAGGATTCTGCAGCAGACGATCTTTGGCCTCTGAACTGCAGCATCGGCCGCTCTTCTCTGGGTCTCCAGCCTGCCAGCCCACCCTGAAGGTTTTGAACTTGCCGCCTCCACAATCCCCTAGGCCAATTCCTTAAAATCTCTCTCTCTCTCATTTTTTATTTATTTTTAATTTTTTTTAGACAGAGTCTCGCTTTGTTGCCCAGGCTAGAGTGAGTGCCGTGGCATCAGCCTAGCTCACAGCAACCTCAGACTCCTGGGCTCAAGCGATCCTCCTGCCTCAGCCTCCCGAGTAGCTGGGACTACAGGCATGCGCCACCATGCCCGGCTAATTTTTTTTTATATATATATTAGTTGGCCAATTAATTTCTTTCTATTTTTAGTAGAGACAGGGTCTCGCTCTTGCTCAGGCTGGTTTCGAACTCCTGACCTCGAGTGATCCTCCTGCCTCAGCCTCCCAGAGTGCTAGGATTACAGGTGTGAGCCACCGCACCCAGCCTAAAATCTCTCTCTCTACACACATACACACACACACACACACACACACACACACACACACACACACACACTATTGGCTCTCTTTCTCTGGAGAAGCCTGGCTTATACACCAGGGGTGTGTGGTTTTCAAGGAGCACAGAGGACCGTTCGAGGAGCACAGAGGACCACGGGCTTTGAGGTGAGGGAGAATCGACGCGGCGAAGTAGCTCGCTGGTGGTCTTGACATGCATGGCAGAATCTTACCATTTTATTTGTGTTTATTCAATCACTTGTGAGATTCCCATTTTTTCATAAACACTGCCCATTTCCAAGTTCTTTATAAGTACAGCTTTGCAAGCGTGGAGCAGGGCCTCTCTTCTCTGACACAAATATCTCTGCTCTGCTTTTAGCAGATGACTTTTCTGCCCCAGTGCCAGGTGGTGGTGACTGCTGTGACGACAGGCAAGGTGAGCATGAAGGGCAGAGGCAGTGGCCACTGTGGTCAATGAAGAGGTCTGTGAGGAGGGGACACCCAGGTAGAGACCTGAACAAAGTGGGAAGTGAGTGAGGCCAGTATCTGGGGAAGATAATTGTAGACATGGGGAGCAGCTTGTTCAAAGGCCCTGGGGCAGGAGCATGCGGTCTTCTTGCAGGGAACAGGCAGTGCATTGCAATGAAATGAACTTGGGAGTCAGAGTCATGGTAAGTTCTTGGCCCAACCTTGCCATTAACCAGCCGCTTCATGTTGAACAATCCCCTTCTCTCCTTTCAATATGGGCTTCTTCATCTGAAAGGCAATGGGGGTGAATAAGTGATTTCTCTACAGTCCTGGACATCTCTCTCATTTAAAGGCAGAAGAGAGTTGTAATCATTTTTTTTTTTAATCTAGCAGGGCTTTATTTTTAATGACTGCAGTTTGACATTTGCTGTGTCTGCCTGTTTTGATTTGACATTCTAACTCTTGTAGAAATCGTTTGTTAGAAAGTTAACCCTGGAAAGTGATGCAGAAGGCTTCATCGGAGGTGCATGGAAACACTCTACTATCCGCTATCTCTCTGAGGTCTAGCGTGTGTTTTTACACATCCTGTGAATGGCAAGACCCAGCGAGACACTGTTTTTTCCCAGAGCAATGATTAGACTGCAAGAAAAAACCTGGAGCCGTACAATTTATGGCACAGTGTTAACAGCAAGTGAAGTCAACACGCAAAGCCATCCCCGCCAGATAAGAAGTTGCTTTGGAAACTGCCCCTGCACAAATCATAGGTGCCACCGCACATAGGTGGAGACTGCATTCTCTTTTGTCATTAGACAGTGAATTAAAAGGTCACGGGGAAAAGCAAATGTCTGAGTTCTTTTTACTAACTGCTACTCAAAATAAAAGAATACCTTTGCTTTGTTCTAGTGTTGAATTCGCCAAAACACTGCGTCCCCTTTTTTATTTTTTTAATTTCACCAAGTTTAAAAAATAAAGAAAACTGGCACCAAAGGAAGCTTCCCACAAACTTATCTTTTTCAGGACAAAGAAGTAATTCAATTAGGTGGAGAACAAGGTGCAAATTGTAAATGTGTGAAAAAGACCATTTATGCACTGACCCATCAGGGTAGACAAAGATGGGAGCAGTCTAGCTTCCCGAGCTCAAAGACTGAGAAACCCTGAAGTTATCTCTAGCTAAAACCTGGGCATTATGGCTAGGGGAAGGAAATGACCTTTCCAGGTTTCCTCCAGTCTGTTTTCAGGCCTGAGGTCAAGACCAGGGCGGTGGTGGATTCTCAGGGGACCTCCCCCCCTCAAAGTGTGGGAAGGTGATTAAAAGGATTAAAATTTGCATGCAAAGCAATAGATATTCAAACCCTTCCCACCCCCCTTAATGTAACAGAGAAGATAAAAGCTGTTTCCTTTCAAAGCTTCAGGTTAAAGATGAAAGAATTAGCCAATATGTAATCTTATAGCGGGGCACTCAGAAGAGACTGAGAGGAGAGAAGGCAATGATACCCAAATATCAATCTGTGCTGAGAAAAAAGAATTAACCCCTGAAAACCTGCATCTGAAAACCAAGAAATGTCATTGGCTATGGCAACAATTCTCAAAAGGTGGGGGGAGCTGGTGGTGATTATTTTTTCCCCTTCCCAGGGGACGTTGGCAACATCTGGAGATAATTTTGTTGTCATACCTGGGGGAAGTAGGGGTGCTACTGGCACCTAATGGGGAGAAAGTAGCAGGGATGCTAATGCACAGCCCCCCCCAAGGCACAGAATGATCCAGCCCCAAATGTCAAGGTTGAGAAAACCTGGTCTGAGGATCTATTCAGGTCTTTATCCAATTCATCCACTCTGGAACCCACACCTGTCACTCTCAAAGCAAAGCCCCAGGGCTTTGACTTGCTCAGCGCTGGTGCTGGTAACCTCTTGGTCTGTGAAAGCCCCCACCCGAGGAGGCCCCCCAAGGGAGCACCCCCCCAACCCACCCCACCCCACCCCCGTCCAGAGCTAATGGATTCCCCGCAGAACTGCCTATCTGCTGTCTCTGCGGTCAAGGAGAGAGGATTTATGGGCCACGTTAAAACCTATCTGTGTCTTTCTTTGTAAATAAATTGTTTAGAGTTCTCAGATTTCGATCTAAATAGTTACAAACTTTATCAGGCTCTGCTGCAGCGTTGTTCAAAATAAGATCCGTGCAATTATCACTCTGTTGCGGCCTTGGAATTGAGAAGGCCGCGCAACCCCTGGCACGGCCCCAGGACAGCATGCTGCTCGCTGCTCGGAGCTACCATCAGGGAGATCCTTCCACTAGATGTTTCCAACAGGGCACGCGATGTTCTTTTTCATACTCTTCTGTGTGTCCTCAGAGGGTTCATCTTGAGCCAGATGAACTGATCGCTTCAAATTTATAAGATCCTTCAGAAGAGGAGAGAGCCTGGGGCTGGCAGCCGGGTACTGTGTGTCAGCTACAGGGAAGAGAGACTGCTCACAGCGTGGTGCTCCAGGTACTTTTATAGATACACACACACACACACACACACATGCACATGCACGCACACACGTACACACACACACACACACACACATGCACATGCACACACATGCACGCTCCAGGTACTTTTATAGATACACACACACACACATGCAGATACACACACGCACATGCACACGCACGCACACACGTACACACACACACGCACACACATGCACACATGCGCACACACACAAGTGCACACGGAGCCAGAGGATGACATGCTACCGTATTGGCAGCTTGGGACACTTGGTCCAAAAGAGTCTTTTATTAAAAATCATTTACCTGGTCTTCCAATCGATCTATTTTTTTAATAGCATAGTTCTACTTCAATTTACCAACAATATTCCTAAAAATGTTAGGTAGTGCTAGGTCGACATTTTTGTCCTTTTATCCATTATCACCTTCGCAAAAGAAACTGTTAGGGTGGAAAACTTACTAGGTGCTCAAGGCAGATTGGAGAAAGAATTCTCACACTAAGAGTAGAATAGTTTTAGGAAAGAAAGTTTATTTTAATTTCTTGAGAAGAAATGAAAGAAAGAAAGAAAGAAAGAAAGAAAGAAAGAAAGAAAGAAAGAAAGAAAGAAAGAAAGAAAGAGAGAGAGAGAAAGAAAGAGAGAAGAGAGAGAGAAAGAGAGAAGAGAGAGAGAAAGAAGGGAGGGAGCGGCCACAGCACACAGAGGAAGGAGTGAAAATTCTGGGTGGCAGAGGGAAGTTGCTTGAAGTTTTAAAATTTTTTCCCCTCTGCTTTAGTACACTGATAACAGAAGCAACCGTGAGATGTCAGGGAGTTCTTTTTATTTCTCCGTGAGGCTAGGTTATCTGAGTCCTTGAAATCTGTTTTTTGTTGTTGTTGTTGTTGTTTGTTTGTTTTTTGCAGGAACTGAGGCAGAGAGCTGGAGCAGGGAGATCACACCCCTACTGTCCACGTAAGGCTCTTTAAGGCTGAGAAAGAACTCTTAGAGATAACAAGTTAGGCCACAGGTGTTTTAGTTAAACAAAGGTAGCTGTACTGTGAGTTAATTTCTCTTACTTTCTGTTAGATACTTTATTTTCCTCTGTTAGATAGGTCGTTAGTAAGACCACCTTTCAGAAACTTTGACACTTTTCTGATTGCCTTCCTAACTCCTTGAAATTTTGATATGACAGATAAACGAAGAATTTTGTTTGTTTTTTGTTTTTTAAATTTTTAAGTGGTTATGTCTCCCCAAAATTCATATGTTGAAATTCCAATTCCCAAGGTGATGCTACTATTAGGAGATGGGGGGCTTCGGGAGGTGACTAGGTCATGAGAGTGGAGCCTCATGAATAGAACTAGTGCTTTTGTAAGAGGGACTCCAGAGGGCTGGTTCTGCCCTGTGAGGTTGCAGTGAGAAGGCGACTATTAGGAAGTGGGCCCTCACCGGACACCAGACCTGCTGGTGCATCGACCTGGGGCTTTCTAGCCTCCAGAAACGTGGCAAATACATTTCTTTTATTTGTGAGCTATGCAGAGTATGGCATTTTTGTTACAGCAAACAAAGACAAGTAGTATTGCTGGAACAGGGGAAAAAATAATGGGAAAAAATGTAAGGTAGAGGCTCCTGGTCTTCAAAGACATCTCATTTCTTAATCTTGGGCAGAAGCAGCCCAAAAGCAAGGGTCTCTCCAGCAGCAGTGGCATGGTGAGATCCTAAGTGTCTAAGTCAGCTCAGGCTGCCACAACAGAACACCGTGCTCTGGGCAGCTTAAGCAACAGACAAGTGTTCCTCACAAACAGGACGTCCAAGATCAAGGTGCCACCAATTCTTTTCCACGTGACTTCCTTCTCCCTGGTTTGCAGATGGCCTCTTTCTCTCTGTGTCCTTACACGAGGAGGAGAGAGATCAGCTCTCACCCATCTGTTCTTATAAGGGCACTAATCCCATTCTTGAGGGGTCCATCCCCATGACCTCTTCCCTCCCAAAGACCCCATCTCCAAACACCATCACTTCAAGGATTAGGACTTTGACACATGAATTTGGGGAGACACAAACATCCAGTCCATGGCAATAACTCACGGCTTCTCTCAGCTCTCTATGGATGTGTGGAAGGATGGGTGTCCGGCAGAAGTCAGACACGCATGGCGAAAGGAAAGCCAGGTGAATCTATAGAAACTTCCTTGTGCTCCTAAATTTCCAGTTCAGAATCCAATGGCAGAACACTCCCTGCTCGACAAAATGCCCCTGAGAGGCAGCATTGTTAGGTTAGCATGGAAGACATCATTAGTCTACCGTGACTCTGGGAAGGGCAGGTCTCCCGGTGGACGCTGGGAAGGGCGGGAGGGGTCTTGGAAGCAATCTTTGGGAACGTGATATTCTTTCCTAATATCTAAACACCTTATCCCTGCTCTTGGACGGATAATAAAAATGCAGCCGAAAGCGTGAAGGAAAATGCCTCTCTTGCCTTTTTAAGTCAAAGAATTGCTTATTCTAAGGGGCATGGGAGTACAATCCCATCACCTTCTCCACATTTAGTTTGACAAAGGATTCAGTGTGATAAAGGGGTAGTGCAATATTCACCGTTTTGAGTCACAAACTTTTACAGATAAATGGGGGAAGGGGACGTGACATTAGAAGAGTCCTAGTCCAGGTTGCTCGGTGAGGTGAAGTCAAAAGGTATCGAGCCCTTTTGTTTTGCTAAAAATGGTCCAAGACCACGAGTTTTAGGCATTTGCTCCAAAATGACATCTTAGAATTTTGCAGCCTCCCTCTCTGCGGATGCCGATGTTCAAATGCCACTCTCCTTCTTAAGTCTTCCCATGCACAGTTAGAAAGATACGATGCTCACCGGTTGTAAAGGGGGAGGAAGAAAGAAAATGTCTATTTCGGTCTGGAGCCCGGTGTGCGAGCCCTAATTTGAAGCAGGGACATGGTGCCTGCAGCTCCGGTTCGGGTTGAGCGCCTCCTGTCAGCGTGTGAAGCCTGCTGTCCCCCTGGAGACGGCCAGCGCTGCTCAGGACTCGGCAGCCAGCCTCTCCTCCCACCCGGGCTCATCTACAGACAGCATCTCCAAGAATCAGTCATGGGGAAAGGGGAAACGCCGAGTGACAAGCTGATGCGCAGAAAGTTCTCTGCCGCCTGGGTCAGGCTTGACAGCCACACAGCCCGTCCTGCAGGAGGAAAGTGAGCAGGACTCAGCTGCCAGACCGGGCAGCCCCTGCCTCCGCCCTGTTTGTCCCAGCTGCCGTGCAAGGCTCTCTGCAGGTGGGAGTGATTTAGGTTAAATGGGTCTCCAGTGGTCCAGCACTCCCGGCAAAGGTCAGACCGCAACAATCAGTGGGCTAGCTATTTACCATTACCATATACAAAACCACAAGCGTCGATTCCCTCAAATACATCCGAGACATTGTATATCTCTTTATTAAAGCCTGTCAGGGTTTGTTAGTGCACAGCTTGCCCTTGAACCCCAACTAAACCAGGCTGCTTGAGCGGAGAACCAACAATCACACCCACCCAGAACCGAGTAGAACCCAGAAGCCAAACCCAAAGGCAGAGGAGGAAGCGTCTTCCTGTCCTCCCCCGCTGTTCTTTCACTTTCGCTTTGAATTGATTTTTAACTACACGTGAGTATTCCAGCTCACCGTGATAGATGGCTGAAAAATATTTTAATCATTCATAAATAAAGCATTTATCGTGCGTGACTTATCCGGTCTCCTTCACATTAATGAGCACAGCTTACATCACGCTAATCCATTACTATCAATCACAGGTGTCAAGGTAGGCAACATAAAAACTTAGAAGCTCTGTGTCACCCCTTCTGGGCCTCTTGGCTATTTGGTTGCTATTCTTATCTGTTTGCTTATGTTTACTTTGCCTTGTTCCCAGACATGTTTCTCAAAGCAATTGTATGTTCTATCACGTGGGTGTCATTTTGAGTTCTAATGCTCCTTGGCTAAGAAAAGCAACGCAGTGTGGAATTTCAAGCTTTCAGAAAGGTCTTTGCTACAAGACAACTCAAATGAAGGATTTCGCAATGATAACCAAGCCAGGGTGGTGGAGATAGAGTGATGCAATTGAGGGATCTTGTTTCCTACTATAAATAACTCTCCAACTCGAAATTTGACTCGGGGGTGACCAACCCATGCCGGTGTGCCCAAGACTCTCCTGGTTTTAGCTCTGAAAGTTCGATGTTGAGGACTCCCTCAGTCCCAGGCAAGCCAACAAGGCTGGTCATCTTACTATGACAAATTCCATCTTTGGGTTAAGTATATGCTTCTGAAACTTCATGTCTAGGGCACAAGAAGGCAATCCACCATGAACCTACCGAGTGAGTTAGAAGATAGGACAGCCTGAAGCGTGGACAAACCATTTTTAGTTGACTTGTCCTACCTGTCGCCACTGTCTCTGGGTTCTGCGCAGTTGGAAGGGGTCTCTGCAGCTGCTGCTGAAGCTTTGGGACTCTCTGGGCCATAGATGCCTTCAGCAGGGATTTTTCCTTCTCCTGTTAGCGTTCCTGGGCTTTCTCAGAAACAGGGCTCTCACCATAAAGGACTAACAAGACGAGAAGAGTGAGGCTGCCCTTATTCAAAGGTGCCGACTGTCCGGAGAATAGGACAACTCCGTTGTGTTACCACTGCCACCTGTCCTGCTTCAGCTGACGCTGGTGACGGTTGGGGAAGTGAAGGCTCCCTCTGCTACTGCCCCAGGACAGTTCTGGGCCCTCTCTCTGCCCCTTGTGTCCACGAAGCCTCTCAAACTCAGTGCAATGTCAGACCCTAAATTTCTCCTTTGAAGAGCAGGATGGGCAAACTCTGTAGAAATTAATTATAGTACACATAAACACAGTATATAATTAATTATAGTAATTATTGTACAGTGCAGCCACCTCAACAGCACAGCCTCTGAATGCCCTTGACCTCCTGAATCATGACTCCTTTGTCCCCTACATAAAGAAAACAGAAAGCCTGTTTTATAGAGGCTTTTTCTTTCATCTTTTTGACACCTTTTATACAAAAGAAAAAAAGAAACTAAAAAAGAAAGAAATGAGAGGAAGCTTATCTATATATTCCAAAATGACTGGTTTTGCATTCACTATGGCCAGGGAAACATTTTCCCTTGTTTCTGATTGTATTTTGAAAAACCAATTGCTTGCGTGCTAAATGGCTTGAGTAAGACAGTAATGAAGAACTCTGAGATGCAACCTCAATGTCACTCATCAGATTTGTGTGGACATCTTCACCTTTGTCAACAAGAAATGAATTTCATCTCTATTCCCTTGCAACAACCAACATCAGGGTAAAATAAGGAGCAGTCAGTGAGGAGCTTATGAACGTTCTCTGGGGGGGGCAGGAAGGGGGGACACTGATTTGTAGGGTTTGTGGGCTCCCGTGGGGGAAATGCTTCCACCATGCCAATTGCAGGTTCCCAAGGTAATGTCCCTAAACCAGTTGGGAAGAGATTCTCACAATGTTCTCTAGGGCTAGATCTGTGGGGACGAGTGAGTGAGTGGGTGTCTTCAGCACACCCCCAGGAGAAATGGCAAGAGGAGACACAGAAGGAAAACTGACAAGGACAGCAGTTCTCACCTGTCTGGACATGAGCATCACCTGGTGAGCTTTAAAAACTCCCAGTACCCAGGCCACGCCCCCACCCATAAAGCTGGACTTTCTGGGGTTGGGATCCAGGCATCCGCTTTGGTTGAGACTCTCGAGGTAGTGCCAGCCTACGGCCGAGATTGAGAACCACCAGACTAGGGCAGGGTTTGGACAGCACTCCCTCTTGTAGAAATCCCTCAAATGCTTCTGAGACATCATATATCTCTTTATGAAAGCTTTTCGGGGATTCACAGTTTGGAAACACCAAAACCATGAATAGCATGGCAATAATCCTTAAGCGTCAGCTTTTGGCAACACTTTGCTGTTTGCACAGCCATGAACGATGAAATAAGAATTTAAGGGACACCCAGGGTGATAATGCAACATACAGAAAGTTCTCTCAGGCGTCTCAGCTGAGCGGCAGCTGCAGTACTGACAACACCTCTTCAACCTGTTTGCTTTGATTGCAATGTGATCTGTAGGTGCAATGATTTAAGAAGATAGGTTTCCAGTTTTACACACTATCTTTCTTTTTAGTTAAAGCAAAGCATTGATATAAAAGCGAATATTTACTTGAAGCAAGTAATGACGTTCCTGTATATTATAAATGTAGGAAAGATGACAAATGCTTGGAATAGCACACAATGCAAAGAAATGACACAACACTTCTATTAATGAAGCATCTGACACTAACAATTGTGCATGCTGCATTGTTGAGTATATTCTTGATTGACAGAACTCTTGTGCTGGCTAGGCATTGGGGAGAACTGAATTCTCCACTTCCAATTTTTTAAGAAAATGTTTGTATTGAAGCAAATGCACATACAGGACAATGCAAAAATTATAAGTTGGTGGCTCGGTGAATTTTCTGAAAATGAACGTATTCATGTAACCCCCATGCCAGATTAGAAAATAGTACATTCTGGTACCCCAGAAGGCCCCCTTGGAGGGGTAGTGTTGGCCTTCCCAGCACTACTGCTCTGCCCCGAATGTACCCTGATCAGTCTCCACACATAGGCTCCCCTGGTCTTTGAACTTCATACAAATGGAATCATCCAGAATGCACCCTTTGTGTCAGCCTTCTCTTGTACAACATTATTTGTGAGCTTCATCAGCAATGTTACTTATAAGAGTAATTGGTTCTTTCTCATTTCTGTGTAGTATTCCATCATATGGATTATGTCACAATTCATTCATACATTCCACCATTGATCTCGTTTTTGATATTTACAAACAGTGCCCCATGAACACTCTCATGTAAGTCCTTTTGTGTATATAAGTATATAATGGGTCTTTGTTTTAAATTTCCACCCAGTGCAACTCTGTCCTGTCTTTAGTAAAGTTGAAGTTCCCATGGCACTTAGGGGAAGACCCAAATTGACACTTATGCCCTGTTTTTACCACTTCTTCAGGAAAAGCTATTACATTTTAAAAGCCAAAAGTTGAAAACTGCCCCAATACTTAATCTCTGGCATGAAATAAACTGTCTGAAAGGAAGTCAGAATATCTGAGTTACCTGAAAAAGTGCAAAAAGAGACTATGTGATCCATCTGAGGATATCATGTTTGTGAGGAACCTTGGAAAGGAATCGCCCTCCTTTGAATGAATAAGGAAACTGAGGCCAGGGAGATGAAGGGACTCATCCAAGGTCACATAGGTAAAAAGCAATTGAGCTGGGCCAAGAACCTTTGTATCATATCTCTTAGTTGGCTGCTTTCATAGCATCACAGTGTCCACATTTTCAGACCTTAAACTGATGAATTCTAGACTGTGCCAACCTAAGTCAAAATATGAAAGAGAAGTACCTGTTTCTAATACCTTATTCTGGATTTCTATCCCAGCAAAGAATTCACACACATCTCTCCATCTCTTGACTTCCTCTGCCCTAACCCAAGCTGCTTCCCAATGACACCCAACATCCAACTTAGCTCCTCCAATCCACATTCTCCAAATGGACAGCACAGCCTTTGTATATGCAAGTCTGATCGCTTCATGTCCTTCTTAAAACACTGGTCTCTCGTGGTTCTTAGGATAAAAATCCAAATCCGTACAGTGATCTAAAAGGGCCTGGAGAATCTGGCTCTTTCTACTTCTCTCTTTGGAGCTCTCCTCCTATGCTATGCTACCTTTGACTACATCCCCAACAAATCCTTATGCCTTATGAAGCCTTTCTCCTTCTTAGAACCCTGCTTAATCATCACTTCCTTGGGAGAGTCTTCCATAACCTCCTAACTTGGTCCATGTCCCCTACTATACCAGGCACCTCCCTTTGGCAATTGTGATTCTAAATTTACTTACATGCTCTGTCCTTTGATTTATGTTTGTCTCCCTTGTTAGATTCCACAAGGGTAGGGTCACATCTGTTTTCCCCACAGTACCTGGCCCTCAACAAGTATCTGTTTGGTGAACAACTATATGGATGGTTTCTCTCTACTGCTTTCTGTTTCAGTGTTTGTATTTTGTAGCCTATCAAGGAAAAGTCGATGACATTTATCAGAATTTTACAAATATAGCATTGTTTATTTAAATATCAATAACTGTTAATTCAGATGAAGTTACAAAGACATGCTAATCACATTTTCAGGTAACAAAAAGTTAGGATGGACAGCTGGGTAGAAGAGTCAAGATTGTAAAAGTTTAGAATGACAAAATAAATGTAAAGTTTTATACTGGAATTTGAGCAGTCCATTTTGCAGCATGCACTGGATGAAATAGCATATCTAGTTCTGGAGGTGAGTAAACATGGCGCCTGAACTAAAAGAGCTCAAAGCTGGTGGAAACATAAAATGTGGGGAACCTCATGTGCTCCCATCTGGTGTGAAATTATAAGGTGTGAAATTATAAGGTCTTTAAATCAGTGCCTTCCCCCCAGTGTTACGCCTGGTTGTATGGAGCTATCTGGCTTAAGACAGCATATGAAAAATTCAGCCTCATTCTTGTTACTAAATAAATGATTTTTTCATTGCTATGCATTCTTGTGAATTTTTAATGTGATTTGGTGAAACTTTTTATCTCACCAGAGACAGTCTGGAGACTCTGGGCATTTTTCTCAGTATATTTTGATTGCACCAAAAATAACATGTACATGCATTTAAGACGTCTATCATACCTCTATCATTCTGAGCATACTTTTCTTCACAGCTACACCCAGAAGTCTGAAGGGTCCATACCTACCGTAACCAGGGCCATAACCTGGCTAGTTCTCCTGCAAGACAGTCACCAAGATCCCATCTAGTTATCTCTCGGTAGATTTCTCCAAAACTGGTGCCAAACACCAACCCATACACACCCTGATCCTCTAAGCCTGCGGTTCCCAACCCCCAGGCAGCAGCCGAGTACCGGTCTCGGCCTGTTAGGAACTGGGCCACCACCTGAGCTCCACCTGTGGAAAAATTGTCTTCCATGAATCCGGTCCCTGGTGCCAAAAAGGTTGGGGACCACTGCTCTAAGCCATCATTAATCATACTGAATTCTCACCTTGATTCATGAAAATATGAAAAAATAAAAAACTTTTAAAGCAAATTATGGATACTTTAATGAAAGCAGCAATATAATCAATCCCTGATTGAAATGCTACCTTTGCTCCATGCATGAATTTGGTTAATGTAGTCTCTACTCACCTGGGGTGGACAGGAACTTCCAAAGCTGTGCTATGAGTCATGTACAAGGAGGTTGTTATAGCCTAAGTTTGGCACCTCACTCCATTGCCAAAAGACCAAATCTATTTATTTTATTTTATAGAGGGATTTGCATATGTAATCCTGGGCAAGCACCAAAGAGAGATCATTTTGTTCATGCTGGTTTCTTCTTTCTCTATTTTAGATGTTCCCCATTGGCTTGGACATGACTAATTTACTTTCCTCTATATCCCACAATTTGGATAAAATAGGCAAACCCAGCTTTGAAAAGCAATTGATACTAGAAATTCAATCTGAATAGTAAATTCTGTGATCAATTTATTTAAAGTATTAAAAATGATGTTTTAAATTTCAATACATGTTCTCCCGAGGTAAAGTTGAAGGAATTAGATTTGGTGTCATTAGACCTGCAAAAGGGAAATTATGTTTAGTAAATGTTTTAGGAGCAGAAGATAGCCTCTTAAAAATCTCTGAAAACCCTAGAAACTATAAGGAAAACCAAATGAAAAACTGTGTTGCAGAAATATCTTGGGGTTCTTACTGCTTGAAAAAAAAAAATACAGTGCATTCATTATTCAGATTTGTGTCTGTTCTATTCTATTGCCAGCCAATTAGATTTTCCTCCTGACAAGAGTTGGTTCCATCTAATAAATTCGTTAAATTCTGTCAACACGTACAAGACAAGACTTGCAAAACGTGTTCGGTACTCCCATTACACCTCGTCAATCCTCAAGTAGGAAAGAGAACATCGACAAGAAGGCAAAGCCAAAAATCCTCCTCCGAAGAAAAAGAAGCTAATGTTTGAAGAGTCATAAAGATTAATATTTTCTCTTCTTCTGTGGATAGTCTCACACCCTTGGGGCCTCATTTTCAAACTGGCTAAAAATGAAAGGATGAAAGACTCCACAAACGCACAGTATAATTAGTCTGGGTATACTGCAGTGGGACATTAGAAGTTAATAATTATTATTGGGTGGAGTGTCTCTCATTAGATGTCAAAGCATGAAGGCTCTGTCCGTAGCCCAATGTGCAGCCATGACATTCACAGATCATGGCGTGGTGAAGGGGCATAGTATGCACCACCCCAGTAGTTTTTTGCCAGTGGACTTGAAAGTATAATTTAAAACGAACTTCTTTTTGGTTTTAGTGAAGGGATTTCTTCTCACTGATACCAAATGTGCATTGGATTCACTGGTATTTCTCAGTGGGTTCTAAATTTGAGCTTTGAGCTGAAGATTGAAAGTTCAAACTTGACCCAGTAAATTTCTTCCTTTCTTGTTTCTCCACTCATGTAAGGTTTTCTACTGTGCAGTCCCTTACTAAGTCATGTGTGCCCTAGTCCCATCTGTGCCTTGTCCCAGATGCCTGTTTGAACCCTGAATTCTAGATTCTCAAAAGGATGAACATGCTTTTTGGTGGGAGGGAGGAAGAACACACCACTCGTTTTATGTCTAAACCACAGATATGCCTATAGTACATAAACTGACATACAGTATGTCTGTAGCATGACAATTTCATGGGGTTGGAGATTCAGATTTTTAAAATGCTTAAAAAAGGCTCCTTGGAGATACAATAATAAAAAATACATGTATTATAAAGGACTGACCTAACTAAAAAGGTTGTTGAGAAATGGAAGTTTGTCTTCTTTTTCATATTTAAGAAAATTGATGTAAGATTATAAAATAAAACTTGGGGGGAAAAAAGGAAAGGGAACACTCCTCACCCCACCATTCCACAGAGTTGCTTTCTACTCTTAGTTAACATATGCGCGCATTTTATATGGTTATGATCACCAAACACATAGCTGGCATGCATTTTTACACTCCAATATGTTTGCTTATCTTCATCACCTAAGCGTTCTCGTGCTGCAACACAGTCTCCATAATTCCCGCAGAGCAGCCCTCCCTCTGGTCAAGGAATAATTCCCAGTTTCCTTCTGAGTCAGCCTGAAGTCAAGCAAGTTGAGCAACGTGCAGCACAGGAGGCCTCTGAAGATGGCATAATTCTCAGATGCTTGTAGCTGTAGACCCTTCAAAGGGAGAACGGGCAGTAGATTAAAAGGGCTAAGCCCTTCTTGGACAGTTTCCAGCTGCCGACCACCACCAGACCCCCAGGGAGGACCAGACCTCATCCAGACCCACTGTGACCCAGGAGTCTTCTCCCCTTGGCCTAGCATGAGGGCTTTGTGCCTTCTCCCCTGTAATTTCTGGTACCAAACATGAGGGGGCAGCTTAAGAGAGAACAGACTGGCCAATTTGTAAACCATCTCACCCTTCACTTTTTACATTTCTTTTTTGTTTAGTTGATTTTTGCTCAATAAATCTGCCTGACCTCCTTTAAGTTTACCCCAAGAGAACCTCACACCCTTCCCTACTGAACAACTACGCTTGGTTATAATTATGTAATAACTGGTCTATGCTTGACTAATGCTTCTCAGAATATTTTAAAACACTGCAATAGTCCCACAAATAGCAGATACCAGTTTAGGACATAAATGACACCAGCCATAAATGAGACATAGCTGGAGAGTGACACCCTCCCAAGTCCATGCATTGCCACTTCAAGGGAGTCAACTCTGTGAATCATTTAATCATCCCTCTTTTCCCTGTTGTTTGATATTTTCATCCTGTCTAGCTGGGGCTAATCATTAGCAGCACTGCAATGAACACAGGTAGGCATGTAGAATTTGATTTGCTGTTTCCTTTTATAAAATTCCTGTGTTCTATGACTTGGGGTGACTATTCCAGGTACTGCTGACTTGCTGGATTATATATTTGTCCTTGTGTCTTTCCAGTACCTTGAACATCTCTTTGTCATAGTCAGTGACCAAAATGCAGAGTTTTCAAAGGACAGGCATACTTGTGGATATATGAAGAGAGACTTGCTATCGCTGATGTCATCATTTTTATGTCTGTGTTTTGTTTTCTAAATTTAATATTGTAATATATAATCACTGGCAGGAAACAGAGGAGTCTCATTTGAAGGGGATTCTCACTTTTGCTTTCTGTCTGGAATAGACGAGCAGATGCTGGTTTCAGTTTGAGGCAGTAACAGGAGCTCTGAGATTAGGGGATTGCCTCTGATTTGAATAACCTTCCAAGGACCCATGCCATGTTGGGTTTACCCTGAAAGTTTACACCCTTTCTGGTCCCTTTGATGAAAGCCAAGAAGCCTATGGTCAGCCTGGAAACATCTGGAATTCCCCCAAATGTAGTCTCAATTCCCAGTCATTCCATGAACAAGCATCCACACTCACTGGGATGAGTATTTCCCAAGAGCAACCAGTCCAGAATCCACCACCAGCCCACCATTGCAGCAGCTGCCTAGAAGCAGAGGCCAGAAACGTTTGTGGTCTGGGGCTCAGGATGCCTTGGAGAAGCACAACACAGATGGCTTTGAGATGAGTGTGTCTGGGACCTGCATAGCTTGTTGTTATTACAGAAAAGCTATCAAACTACCTTTCTCTGCAGGGAATTATTCTGCATACAATACTAAAAGAAGTTTACAAAATACCCTCACTTTTATCCCTTACTAAAGATATAATACAGAGCCCAAGTTATACCCTCCTTCTTGCATAATTTCATGCATTTGTTTGCTGTTTATAATAGCAAAGACTTCTACTCTTCCTGGATGTCAACAGCCAATGACAAATGCATGGCCCTTGGCTGCTCTCCAGACTATCACTGAAACACCAACCAGGCATTAATTCCTGCAGGAGTGCCCGGGCCTTATATGCACAGTACTTAAATAACACATGCTTAGCCCCCTTAACTAAGCCAAATGCAATTCTTTCCCATTCTGGACAGCAGAGGTAGAGAGCTCAAATACTACCCTACAGTCAAAGACCAAGCAAAAGATTAGTTAAGGCTTCAGTGGTGGTTCCAATTTACACCACCACCTACACCTTCACTGGAGACCTCAGAATCATCAAACTACAGACAGTGCTAAATGGTGCCCCTGAGGATGTCACAGCAAGAAAATACTATTTTCCTTTCAGTGTCACTTAATATCATGTTTTAGGATGGGCATGGTGGCTCATGTCTATAATCCCTGCACTTTGGGAAGCCGAGGTGGGAGGGTCACTTGAGGCCAAGTCAAGACCTGCCTGGGCGACATAGCGAGACCCCGTCTCTGCAAAATGTTTTTTTAATGCTTATAATCTAATGTATTATGTTATATTTTAAAATGTTAGAAGCTTAAAAACTCTACAATGGCCTTATCATGGCATTGTATTTAGTTCTGTTTTCATGAAGTCAACAGGGATTAGAAGGAAACCACAAAATAAAAGTGAGGGGAAAAGTGTGGAATAATACAATTTTACAATATGAGTAGGAAGTTGCCACAGTAAGGGATCTTAGAGCTTGATGGTTGTATCTCTACCTGCACAGGTGGGCAGTCAAAGGTGAGATGACTGGGAAGGTCACACACTGGTCCCAGGTGCATGTCAGAATGGTCCCCCAGGGACGGAGCTACATAGGCAGCTTCTCATGTCCAATCTCTAACTGCGGGTGTTTTTACATACTCTTCCCTCACTTTTGAACATAGTCATGGCTCCTTCTTTCCATCAAAATTAAGGCTTTCTGGTCCATGTCTCTCCATTCCTGCTGCACACCCCTCTGAGCCCTTCTCCCTCACCACGCCCTTCTCTTGGGTGAGTTCAAGCGAGACCCTCAGCCCTTGCCCTGCGGATCTCATCCCCTCCTCCTGCCATGTGGCATTTCCAGCCCTGGGTCTTCTCTTTAGCTGACGTTTTCTCTAATTCTCTTCCTGATTTCCTTCATTATGGGCTTCATCTCAAAGAAGGTCGCCTTTTCCCACTCCTGCGTCTGTCATTTCTCCTTTGGGGTTTCTTTCTCTCAAATATCCCACATTTTCACACTGGAGGGTCAGGGTGGTGGAGGGATGTGAGCCCTGCTTCCATCATCTGCTAGCAGTGCGACCTGAGCAAATTACTAAGCCTCTCTGCACCTCAGTTCCTCCGTATATACACAGGGGCTAAGATCAGGACCCGTCTCGTTAGACTGTCCTGAGGACCACGTGGTAGAATCCGTGTGAATCCCTCAGTGCAATCCCTCTATTGAGCAGAAATCACTCAAGATATCATTTATGGACTATACATCCCGCTACTTTTTCCCTTCCTCGTATTCCCAGGCTCCAGAGCACTCCCATACACACTCTCCCTTTATACTGACCCAACCATAAGAACTTTTTCTTGAACCCTGCCTTACCACCAAAAATGTGCCTGGGTTGTGATCCATTTTTGGGGAACCAATAGTATGATTATCTCATTAATTAAAAAAGATCGTTTTGACCTGAAGTGTTAACGCCAGCTATCAGATTACTAATGACCACAGAGCCATGTGCACTATACAAGGTGGCTGGGTGGGGACTTGCAAGCACCTCCCTAGCCAAGCCACTTTGCAGGTAAAAGCCCTCCACATGCAAGTTTCCCACTTTCTACACCAATGACATTGGTATGTTTGCCTTGCCTCCCTTAACAGATTTTAAGTTAAAGGGCAGATACTGTGGTTAATCCAAATGTTGTTACCCACTTTCAGATCATGCAATAAGTCATCATCATCATCGAGACCCACACACCCATGTTTATAGCACACACCCACGTTTATCAATAACTACATAATTCCAACGGAAATTTTGCAAAAACAATCTAAAATGCAGTTAAAGCAAAAGAAAAAGTACTGTTATCACCACTAACCTCCAGAAAAAGTCTAGATTGTCAGGTCAGTCTCGCTCATCTTTGGTTTTATGACATCATGGAACGGGAAACTCCAAAAACCACATGATGACAGGTAGCCATGCAAAGCATTATTCGTAGTGACATTAGCATCATTCAATGTTCCATCTGGGTCTTTAATCTGCGAAAGTGCATTAACACTAACTAACTGCAGTCCACAGTCCTCAACAGTGTGGCCCAGTCATGGATGTTTTATCCATGTAAAACAGCGACCTGTTGACAGGCATAATTGCTGAGCTTTGTTGACTCAGAGAGTCAGTTAGATTCTCCCCGGCAAGTTATGAAACAACAGTTTGGCTGTGTGTAAGTCCCTAGAAGGAGCTGGCTTCACAAACGGCGTGATGATTCTGGGTGGAGGGAGAAGCTTGCAGAACCTGAGAGCTAAGCACAGAGACCTGGTGCAGGATAGTGGCTCCGTTTTTTAGCTGGGGTTTTACAGTTCTTTACAGGAAAAAGAAACCACGCAACTTACTAAACAGTAACAGCATTATTCCAGAGATTTCACCAAACCCTATGGAAGCACATCTTGTCCATCAGTTGAGGGGATGGTGCACACCAAGCTCTTTGTAGAGTGATGGCACATAGAGACCCAGTGAATGTCTGGTATTATCATCACCTCTAACCTCCCCTGTCGACATGGAAGATTCATTTTCATACATGAGGCATTTCCCAAAGCAAATATTTATATCCATGTATAATTAATTATATACCTGTTTGTGATATTGTCATATAATAATATATATATATATATATATATATATATATAGTCTTCATCCCTGGTTCCTAGTAAAGAGCTCCTGTCTTAGCCACTCAGTCTACTATAGCCTGGGCAGCTTAAACAACAAACATCTCTTTCTCACAGTCCTCGAGGCTGGGCAGTCCAAGATCAAGGTGCCTCAGATGTGGTGTTTGATGCGGGCTGCTTCCTGGTTTGCGGACGGCTGTCTTCTTGCTGTGTCCTCACATGGCAGAGAGCACAGAGAGAGAGAAGGCAAGCCGTCTCATGTCTCTTTGTATAAGGGCACCAGTCCCATTCATGAGGACTCTACCCCCATGACTTAATTATAATCCAAAGGCCTAAACTCCTAATACCAGCACATTAAGGATTAAGATTTCAACACATGAGTTTGGGAGAGAGAAGACAAAGATATTCAATGCATAACAGCTCCAAAAACCCTTTTACTTTCTTGAGTGGGGGTGAGGGGGGTCATAGGAGCCTGTTTTGCTATATTTGGTCTTAGTCCCCAGTTCCTGGCACAAGAGCTTCTAAGACCCTGAGATCTTCAGAGTAACAAGAATGTCCTTTTGAATACTAACAAGATGACTGGTGGCTGGGTGCTCCCGGATAGCTTTAGGATGAACGGCCAGAAAGACTGAGGCATAAATAAAGGCTTGAAACTTTCAACCCCACCCCAACCCTCCTCCCACATCTCCAGGGAGGTCAGAGATTAAGTCAATTGCCAATGGCCAATGATTTAATCAATCATGCCCAAAGTAATAAAGCCTCCATAAACCCCTTGAGACTATAGGTTTCAGAGAACTTCCAGGTTGGTGAGCTCATCGAGGGGCTGGCAGCGTGGTGCTCCCAGAGAGGGCCTGGAAGCTCTGCTCCCCCCTCCTCCATGCTTTGCCATGTGCGTGGCTTCCATTTGGCTATTCCTGAGTTGTCTTCTTTCCAACAAACCTGTAATCATAAGCACAGTGTTTCCCTGAGCTTTGTGAGCCTCGATTATCAGACTTGCGGAGGAGGTTGTAGGAACCCCCAACTTACAGCCAGGTGGTCAGAAGTACAGGTGCAAACCTGGGACTTGCAACTAACTGGTGTCTGGAGTGGGGGCCAGTCTGATAGGACTGCTCCCTCAACCTGTGGGATCTACCTTAACTCCAGGAAGTTAGTGTCAGAATTGAATTGAATTGTAGGATACTCAGTGTGTGTCTAGACAGCCGGAGAACTGGTTGGTTTGGGGGGGAGAAAAAAAAAATCCCGTGTATTTGGTGTCAGAAGTGATGTTATAAAAACAGTGCAGACCTTTTGATTTTCACAGCTTAATAGGATCGTGATATTTAGAAAAACAGCACCTTGGGTCACAACGTTCCAATCTAGACAGGGCAGTTACAATTAAAACTAGTTTCTTCCACACTTACTATGTGCCAATTTCTATGCTAGGAGCATTTAAATAATTAGTCACTTAAATTGGTTTATGGTTTTGAAACTTAGAAGAAAGAGAGAAATCGAGACCGAAATGTCTGAGAATAAATCAGGGTGGTGCCTGCTCTGAGAAACATCCCCTGTCCTGGTGCGTCCTGTTAGACAACCACACAGACCCGCAAACTCAGAGCAGCCTGAAGCCCTGTGTGCTTTCTAGACTCTCTCATCACTGACAGAGCTGCAGAAGGGGAATCGCAGACAGGAAGCGCATGTTTGACTCAGACAGGGGCCCAAACGCAGTGCCACTCAGGAGCATTAACTCATCTCAAGGCCCCCCAATTACATGAAATTATCAGGCCCATTAAATTCCAGCCACTGCCATTAAATATCATTAGGGCTAAATCAGTTCTCCGAACACATCCTGAAGGAGTGGATTCCCCGAATAAGGACCTCCCAATTAACAGAGGTGTCCTGTATCATAAAGCCTAAAAGATAGTCCCCCAGTAGTCGCTTAATTACTTTATCTGCAAGTTTACCACGCTGCTCTCAAGCACTGACTGTCTGCAAGGCGATGGAATGAATCCAGCAGACAAGCAGAGAAGGGAGGCATGTTCAGCCATGAGTCCACGTAATTGATGCTTCAACACACCACTCTTGCACTCTGCGGAGCTGCTGTGGCCATTCTCAGTCCTCACTGCAGAATCAGCTGTCACATGCAGATGGGCATTTAATGCCGAGGCGTCTTTCAACGGTGCAAAGCACAAACTCAGCTCCTAGCTTGCTTGTCGGTCTCAACAAGCTCGACGCGCATCCTACATGGCTCTGTCCGAGCAGTGTCCCCTTTGGGTCCTCTTGCCAATGGCTACCCCTAGACATGGTTCTTATACTCCTCACATTTCCTCCAGCACTTAACACAGCGTCTTGCAGAGAGTAAGCACTCAACACTTTCTGTGAGTGACTGAATGATGAAGTTGAATTGGAGAGTTTTAAACCTGAAGACTTAAGAAATGTAAAAAGCTAAGTCCCTTTCTGGAGTGGCGTGACACCAAGATGATCCTTAAAATGCTGAAGAGTAAAGTGAACTTTCTGGCAAACACTACAGAAGTCTGTTGTGAACCAGCTCATTATAATACAGACTTGCATCTGCACGAGTCTAATAATACCTCCCTACACAGAATTACTAGTAAAAGGCTAACATAACACAACTAGCTTATAACCCCTGAGTATCCCACAGGCAAATCGAATTCAAGTTTCTAAGCCAGGACACATTATTTTGCCCTTCAAACCTGTGTCTCCTCTGTATTTCTATTAATAAAAGTTTCTGTTAATGAAGTCACCATGGACCAAAATTGTCAATCCCAGAATCCATCATTTTCATCATTCCTTCACTTACCTCTTCCTCATTCTTCCTTCCTACCTCCCTCACCTCCCATTTCATCTATTTTCATAAATATACACATTGGCATATAGTTTCTTCCCTTATCACCTCAGAAATTCCCTCAGGTCCAGCTCATCTTTCTGTCCCTGCACCACTGTCAATTCAGAGCCAAATTGTCTTCCCCCAGGTGACTGCCAACACTACTGCCCTCCATCCTTCCCTCAACTAAGCCATCCTTCCCACCACAGCCAGGGTTATCTTCCCCAGTTGAAAAACAAATGAAGCTGAAATCCTCATCACATTACTCTCCTGAGTTCAAAAAAGAAAATTAAGTCCCTGCAAGATAAAAATCCACAGCCCTTAATTTGTTATCGAAGCTGTCTGCAATCCCACCCAGACAGGCTCAGATACGTGCCTCCACCTGCAAAATGCAATGGCAGCACAGTCTCCCCATAAAACGCCCTGATCCCATTTTAGGGGAGACCTTGTCTCCTCCCCACCTGTTCCAGCAAACAGATGGTTTTGACACATTTTTTTAAAAAATCAAGTAAGACATCTTTTTCAGAGACACATTTTTAACATGACATTCCATTTCCCTTATTTCTGCATAATAATTTTTAATGGCACCTTTGTTGCTCTGTGTAACTTTTTTTCCCCATTGCTCATTCTTAAGAAATTGGAGGCCTCGCCAGGCCTGACCTTTGATGGCAGACAGGGTGTGCATGTTGCTCTTGGCCTCGGGTCTCCCGCACTTGCCCACTATGACCTGGACAAAGTCTTGGGCGTGTCGCAAGAGCTCCAGATGGGTGTAAGTATCTCCTAGCTCGATCCCTGCCCAGCAGTTTCTCTTGTCTTTCTTTAAATCAAATGTATTAATGTATAAGTTACATGCAATTAAATGTACACATTTTAAACAAAGTTTTTAAACTTTTTTTTCATTGATTCATAGCATTTGTTCATATTTATGGGATACATATGCTATTTTGTTACATGCATCGAATGTGTAATGATCAAGTCAGAGTATTTGCAGTGTCTGACACTTTGAGTATTTATCGTTTCTATGTATTGGGAACATTCCAAGTCCTCTCTTCTAGCCATTGTGAAATATGAAATACATTATCGTTAATTATAGTCACCCTACTCTGCTACTGAATATCAGAACATATTCCTTCTATCTGTATGCAGAAACATAAAATTTGAGGAGTTTTGAAAAATACATACACTCATGAAACTCACACTTTCACTAAGACATAGAACATTTTCCTTCATTCCAGAAACTTCCCTTTGGCCTTCTTGCATTCCTCTCTTACAAGTTCTCACCCCAGGCAACCACTTATCCATGTTCTGTCGTAGTTTTATCTCTTATAGAACTCCCCATGAATGGAGTCATATAAAATGTGGTCTTTCGTACCTGACTTCTTCCACTCAGTGTAATGTCTCTGAGGTCCAACCATGTCACTGTGTGGACTGTCATGGACTGTGTGCTCCTTTTGATCCTGAGTAGTATTTCAATGTGTGGCTACACCATAGTGTTTATCCATTTAGCTGTTGATAGACATTGTGATGTTTCCAGTGTGAGGAAGCTAGGAAATCTGTATTTCCAAGAAAGATAAAAATACATCCTGGGTTCATTGATATTTTGAATTGGAGTGAAAAAGTACAAGACTTTTACTTGATTCGTTGATTTTGTTTTGTATCTCCACGCTGAAATCTTATTTCCTGATGTCATTCACAAAATTACTTATTTCCCTATCCTACAATATACTCATATGTTTATCTCTATAGTTGTTTTGAAATAACAATACCAACTACAGACAGCAGTAGAAGATTTTTCTGTGCGCCCTACCCTTAGGGTGTGTTCCACATGGGCTGTACAGGTAAATTTTTGTCCTGTCATATGAAATAATTTTTTTTCCTACAGAGTTGGGATCATTTGTTTCACTGTGTCTGATTGTTCTGATGCTTAATGTTGCATAAAATAGTCACCTGGTTCCAAAGTCAAATGTATATAACATCACCTATTCAGAAAGGTCTAATGTCCACCTTTGTCACCACTTTTTTATGTATTATATTCATCATTCTTCACGTTCTTTTTTTAAAAAAATATCTAAGCATGTGTAAATGTCTATTGATGTTTCTCCTCCTTTCTTACACAGAATGCTAAACACACTCTTTTTCATCGTAGCAATGTATCTATAAGATTTCTTCGTGACACGGTATCTTTCTCATTCCTTTTTATAGTTCTTTCATTGTAAAATTTATCCAACCAGTCAACCCACTGAGGGATATCTGGGTTGTTTCTAGACTTCTGTGATTATACACCATTATGAGTAATATGGTTTTAGTAAATAATCTAGTGCAAATATGCCTTAATATTTTACCAGTATCTTTAAGATTGTCTGCCTGAAATGGCATTGCTGGTTCAGAGAGTAAATCCACAAGCACTCTTTCTAGATATTGCCTAATCCCCCTCTACAGGTGTTGCGTCATGTTGCGTTCCCACTAGCAAGGTGTAAAGTGACACTTCTCCAGCCTCACTGTCAGAGTATGTTGTCAAGCTTCTTCACGTTTACCAATCCCATGGTTGAGAAATGGTATCTCAGTGTAGTTTGAATTTGCATTTTTGCCAGTTGCCCTTTAATTTGGAACCAAGTCAGTTTCTTTCCTTGGCATCTGCTTTCACATCTACAGACGTTTTCTAATTACCCAGAAATCCCCTATCTCCCTTTGATGGTACTGCAGTAACTTCTATCTTCCCCCAAAATTCCCCACCCCCTTGGCCAGGGCTACACCCTGGGTGAAATTTCACCATATGACTCAAATTGTCTCCCCTTCCACAGTGAAAGCAAGCTTGCCTCAAAACTAGTTAACCTGGAGTAACAGTACCCTGGGATAGAAGCAAACTGAAAAGCAACAGCTACAACCCCTGGCGACTTTTGTTTGTTCAATGATTATTGATGTCATCACCTTCATATTATATCTTTGCTTTTCCCTTCTTGGTTAGAAAATACCACTATAATGGATTCAGACTTTATGGAAACACGCTGTTAGAAGAGAACAGATTATCATATTCAAAAATTCTAACACCTAGACTTGAAGTTGCTTGGCCCTGGGTTGGGAAACCCTGAAGAATGTAACCAGGGTTTGTCATCTGTGTTAGCTGTGCTCACAAGGACCTCTCCCAGTCACATTCTTCAGGCAGCCATTGGTTAGACTTGGAAAAAAAAAAAAAAAGATAGGAATAAACCATTGAACCCTTGTAAAATTGAGCTACAACTTAACAACATGGTGGCACCATGAAAAAGAGACATTGTGAACACAGATTTTGCCAAAGCATTACTATGAAATGAAAGTCATCCTCCCCTGGTTCCTGGTTCCTCCTGCCATCTCTTTCTGGGAAGCTCTGCCCACGTGGCATGGCCCTCCTCAGCAGGGAGACTGAGTCCTGGAAACGCATGGCACTCTCCAGGCACTGACAGGAATCGACCGGGCTGCCCAGACCTCCAAGGACTCACCCGCAACCCCTCCACCGGGCCAGTGCTTTTGTTCTCTGCTCAGCCTCACGCTGTCCTCTGGAGAGCATTAGGCTCTGGAGCCAAAACCCTCACCCTTTCCACAAACAGAATTTGTAATATTTTAGAGTAATTGCACCGAGCATGTTGGGAAATGAAACAGCAGCCCACACCCAGCGGTCTACTTAAAATGTCAGCGAGAAAGGCAAAAATTCACTCCAGGGTGGCAAAATGCCATTCCAGTCCTCGGAGAACCAGCTCAGACGTGCACTAAGAACCAAACAGAAACATCTGCAGAGCGTCACTGGGCTAACGGAGATTGTTCAATCAAAATGGGCACGTTGGTTTCAAGAGCCTGAAGGTCTAAGCTCGCATGTGCTCTGGTTCAGAGAAACAAAAAAGCAGGAGAGAGAATCGGGGCCACATTTGCACCCAGATTACCGGGCAGAGAAGTACAGTCATAAAAACTCAGAATCAGACAGTGGGTTGGCAGCAAATGACTTTTTTCCCATTAAGCAGTTTGTGGGTGGAGGCAGATTTCCAAATACTTTGTGGCGGTGCCACCGAGTAAAGAATGGTTTGTACCTCGATTGGTTAATACCAACAATGACACGTTCTCCGTCCTCTTTCTGTGAAAAGAGAAATACTTCCACTGCAATTATTTTTCTGTGGATGAGCTGAGACCTTTCTTTGGTTGAATTATTTAGCAAGATAGTTTAAACTAAAAACTGTCCCCAAGAGTGGTAATGCTCAAGGAGCCATGCTCTCATTTGCTTGAGGTTTGGCACAAGCCATCGGGATGTTTATGATTCCCAAGAAGCCATCCCCAAACCCCGAAGGCTGTTATCAATACCAACTATTTGCTTTAACTAGGACATTCCGATAGTGGCTTCCCATAGTGGTAAAGTGGTAACCTCTGCGGTCGGCTTTACTTGGAGTTACAAGTTACACAAGATAAATACTAGAGGAGTTGATTAAAATTCCATCTACCTGGGCCAATAATAACTGTGCCAAAGAATCACATTGTCAGTAGCATGTACAGTTGAGAATCACATCACGTTATGATGAGTGTAATGACCTCAAACATTTACAGGTAAGAACATGGTGGGACAATAATGTAGAGAGACTATAAAACAGTGCCCTTCCAACCTTAGTCTGTCTGCAGATCACCTGGGAATATTGTTAAGCCTTGAACTCTAATACAGTAGATGTGAGAGGCTGAGTTTCTAACAAGTTCCCAGGGCATGCCCACGTAGGTGGCATGTAGCTGGTCCACGGGACACACTTTAAGCAGTAAGACTGTAAAAAATATCAAATGGAGAAAGAAAAGTATCTATTTTTAATCTATTTATCTATTTTAACCAGAAAGAAAGTATCTATTTTTATACAGTAGCCCTGGGTGTGAATAAAGCAAATGAACATATTTATTTCCCTAACTATTTTTTTACTTGTTGCTTCAGCTAAATGAAGTAGATATACAGGCAGAGCAAGGGAGTGACTCTACAAGGATGCTCGTTCCCGCTGGAGACCTTGACGTGGAAAGGAAACGGCCCCAGCGTTGGTTATTTTTAACCGGGTTAATACCCACAATGAAGATCTGATAAAAGACGAACATGAACGAAGAAAGAACAGGAAGCCTGGGAATCTCTGAGCTGCTCACTCCGCACCATTTCCACAAAGGGTTAAGCCACCCTGAAGTTCCCTGTGGCTGTTCGGCACTAGAAACTAGTGGAAGGTAGAATTTTCATCACTTTTGTTTATTAAAACAAACTAAAAAAAATTGCCTAAATGCAAGTTACATATGTTCGGCCATTGTTTAAATTCTAACTTCTTAAATACGATTGAACAAAAGCTATGACAGAGAATCATTGGTTGCTAATTTTTTTTAAAAAATTAGTGATTTAGTATTAACATTAGGTAGAGATAGGATAAACTAATCATTGACTTTATTTTGTATTTATAACATCTTAAGTTGGAAAGACTCCTCTACTTTGATAATTGTGGGGAAGAGGTACAGAAACTTTTTGAGAATATTAAGGGTGCAAACCACAGTGTGTGGGTTACATACTCCATGTACTCACCTCTAAAGTTCTTTTTTCTTAACCTCCTTTTTTCATTGAATCTAAAAGTGAAAAAAAAAATGCACTTATCAACAGAGAGCTTTTTTTTTTTTAATGTCAGGAACTTTCTCAAAGTGAAAAACATCAATAATATATACCCACTTTATTTTCCCACAAATCCCTCTTCTCTCCCAATATCTTATCAACTTTCAACGACTTGATCACCATTTTCCATTAACGAACTTTTAAAGTAAGAAAAATTGATGACTACTTAAAATGAGAATTCTGGTGTGAAAGCCATTGATTCCTTATCTGAAAGTCCTAAAATGTCACCCAATACAACATGAACTGACTTAATGAGAATTTTGTACTAAATGACAGTGTACTTTCCCATAAGATATTATTTTTAAAAACAGGAATGAGTGAAAATGAACTTACTCAGAGGTATAATAAATCACTTCTTATTGATATTTTGTCTTGGGAAGAATTTTTGGAACCATTTAGGGGCAAAAAACCCCTGTCTGAAAAAAATAATTTTAACTGACATCTACAGAAATCACTGCCCTACACATTTGGCAATTCTACCTAAAGATATGATCAGTTTTTAATCTATATGCAAGCTTATACCTTTCACTGCAATGTCATTTTTCTCAAACTCTTGATTAAAGATGGGCCCTTGGTAAAAAGTGCAATCTCCCCTCTCAGAGACAGGCAGCGGGAAGATGACATGGCATCACTATGACACACAGGCTTTCCTTTTGTCATGTAAAAACTGCGTAGCCATGGGCACATTTCTTAGCCCTCTGCACTCAGTCTCATCACCTGTAAAATGTCTACAAAAATAAGTATTTCATTAGGTTGCCATGAGGATTTCATGAGATAAAGTATATACAAGGTGCCCATCCTATAGTAGGTGATCAAAAAACGCTAGCTTCCCTCCTGCATTTCAGTTTATATATCAGCAAGATCAAGAGCAGTTGTATAAACAAGACTGAATTTTCCAGTTCTTATTGACGGATCTTAACTCATGTTCAGTATGTAACATTAATACACACAAATGAATATAAAATAAAATGACTTGTGCACACAGCCAGATGTCTCACATATTGATGCTTTAAAGGCTTTTTAAATGTCCTCGGACTTTGCAGTCTCTTTGAATGCTCTGTTCCCCCACGTCCCTTTTCCCCTCGGCACCATTTGGGGGTCTCACCACATCCGTCTCTCTGTAAGCCCCTCTGAGTGGCTCTACGGGCTGCTGGGGCAATGGCTGCAAAATCCTAGGGGACACCAAAGAATTTCCCTGTATCAGAGCGTCTTGATGATCACACTGCTAGAGAGCTCCTGAGACAGATCCAAGATGTAAATGTCTGTTTATAACCCTTGTCCGTTCTCTGTTAGACATATAGGACACGGTCCATGAGCATTTCATTACATAAAGATTGTAACATAATGTGTTGTAGGTAAAGAGTATACCCATCACTTGGCAATTGCACTGCATTTGCTATTCAGGTTCTCAAGCCTTGAGAGACAGCAAATGTCTGTGATTCCCCAAGGAGACATGATATGAGAGATATAAACCATATGGCGAAAAAAGAAGAGATCGAAATCACTTCTTTGGCATCCCATGACACTTGAAGTAGCTCAGGGTAAAGAGCTCCAGCTATGGACCTGAATGTGGATGTGAGTTTTGGCACGGATACGGGTATGTTTCCGACCCTCAGACACACGACCTGCAAGGTGGGGTTAATAAGGACTCTCTCCTAGTGTTATTGTTCAAGAGTCAGATAAGGCAAACGCGATATATTGAGATCCTCTTTGCTTAGCTTGTAAGATGGAGACTGTAAATTATTTCTAGGAATTCTCAATTTCTACACCCTCAATGCTGTGGCTATTCCCATCTTTTACCTATCACTTTCCTCTGGCTAGTGTAAACTGTAGAGAGACATCATCAGTATCGCAACACTGTTTAAGGAAGTGATTTTTCACATGAGATGCAATAGCCAATGTATTAATAAATGCTGCATTAATTAAATTCATGTGTGCTGACTGACAGACTAATAACCTTTAACCTCTGCACTGAAAAACTTTATATATTTGCTTTTCCACACTGTATATTTTTTCAACAGGCAACACGCCATTGTTGTTCAATACTACTGTTATTGTTTAAGGGTCTATAAGGAAATCTCTAGACTTTGTGACTAAACAGATTTGTTATCAATAATGAAGCTGAAAACTTGGCTATAGAATCCTTCATGTTCTTTGCTTTTAAAATAAAATTTAAACAACCTTCATGCCTATCTGTTGGCATCCTTTCTTCTGACATATTAGAGAACCATTAGTGGTTTGAAGGGCAGAAACATTCAAGTGGTGCCATGTAGGACATGCAGGATATATGGACATTCAAGTGACTTGCACCATGGCCTGTCTGTTACTTCAACTGAAATATCACTTCTTCTTCCTAGGCATGGGGAATAGTCTCAGGAAATGGAATATTATAAAGATGGCACTGGAACATAGAGACAGAACCTTCAACGAGTGATCATAAGAAGGATTAACATTTATTTTTTGAGACAGAGTCTCTCTCTGTCCTCCCAGCTAGAGTACAGTGGCATCACCATAGCTCACAGCAACCCCAAACTCCTAGGTTCAAGCTATCCTCCTGCCTCAGCCTCCAGAGTAGCTGGGCGTATAGACAGGAGCCACTATGTCCAGCTAATTTTTCCTTTCTGTTCTTTTTTTTTTTTTTTTTTTTTGTACAGTTGGGGGGTCTCACTCTTGCTCAGGCTGGTCTCAAACTCCTGACCTCAAGTGATCCTCCCCCCTTGGCCTCTCATACTGCTAGGATTACAGGAGTGAGCCATCTCGCCCAGCTGGATTAACATTTGTGTTAACTAGAATTGTCTCACAACTTTGGAATTTATTTCAAAATTGAAGGCTATTCTCATAGAAAATAAAATATGGCACCCAAGTCAGTTCCCAACACTTGGAGATGTCCAGATTAGATAAAACTCCATAAAATATACGTATTTGTGTGCACAGAGAGATTAATATTATGTGTGCATGTATCTGGCTTGAGTATAAGTGGAATATATATATATTTGTACATTGTCTAAACTCACTAGAGACATAAATATGTACTTAATCAAGCCAAATAATTTACAATTTAAAAATTTACTCCAAACCAAGTTAGTGTTCACAAAGACATGAAGAACAAAATACAGTCAATCCTCCACTATTTGTGTTAAGACACAGACATGGATATTTTTCTTAATTCAGATTTTGCTTTGAAATGCTGAATCGGATGATTTTGAAACATGTTTATTTGTTTCTAAAACTTTCCACCCAGGACAGATGGAGAGTAACTAACTCAGCAAATATGAGAAGTAGCCTGGCCTGCATGTGAGTCAAACAGCAAAATATACCAGGTGCATGGAGTTTTAAAAGCTTGGACATCACAACAACTTTATTTTCCAGGTGAGAAAACTGAGACTCAAGGCACAGCATTGTTAAAGAAAAAATTATTCATGGCATCTTTTAAAGACAGTAAGGAAGACTTTACATTCAGTGGGGGACTATCACAACAGTTATAGGGGCCACCCTATACCTAGAATTTTGAGATATGATAGAATTTTGCAGTGGGGGACTCTGTAAGAAAAATAATATAAAATTAAGTATGAATGAGACAAAAAAATCATAAATTCTTGATGCCTTGGAGATTCAGGGCCTTTCTGATGAGATATCAGTAGTTGACTAGCAGGGTTTCCTGATCACATTCTGGCTTTCCTGCCCCAACTAGAACATTCTGTAGCTCTGAGCACTCCCAGCACTCGGGGGCCCACGTGAGGGAGAGGCCTGAATGTGGGCTCCTTTACCTTCCCATTGACACTAGACTTGCCAGCTGTCCAACGCCTGGCCAGGTGGCACCACCAGCTGTTCCATGTACTGTCCCCGGAGTGTCCCACCTGCATTTCTAACTCACCCACTTTGCATGTTATGTTCTTGTGTTTCCTTGTCCTCAGACTTGCCCTAATTTTACTCAGCCTACTGGTCAGGATTAAGTCCTATATCATCCTTGAGACCAAGGAAGGCTGGGGTCATTTCTCCCTCTCTAGTGTCCCAAAACAGTGTTTTCCAAACTTCAGGCCATGAGTCCTCAGTAAAATCTGACAGAGTTAAGGGGGAAATAGATAAATCCACAAACATTGGTGGAGATTTTAACATCCCTCTCTCAGTAACTGACAGCACAACCAAATTTTTATAAGATCAGCATTGGGAAGTTTTAAATAACACTGTCAAACAATGTGACTCATCCTATTAATAATAACTACAAATTTCAGAATACAGATTCTTTCAAATGCACATGAAACATCCACCAAGAACCATATGGTGAGCCAAAAATGATATCTCAGGAACCTCCTGGGAATATTCTCTGATGACAGTATAATTAAATTAGAAACCAATAGCATGAAGACATCTAAAAAACCTCCAAATATTTGGAAATTAGTAACTCACTGCTAAATAACCCATGGATCAAAAAAGAAGGCAACAATTAGAAGATGTTTGGAGCACCTACTATCATTTGTTAGAGCAAACTAAATGTATTTCCCATCACATGTATAGATGTGGAGAGAGAATATAGGTTTTTAAGCTTTTCCTCATTTATGCCATATCCTGTGATCAGTTAACCCTCAAGTTACTAAATCCGTAACTTCCAGCTAATGCACATCTCTTGCGATTTTCAAGGACTAAGTGGAAAGAATAAAACCCTGTGTTTAGAAAAACATAGAACTTGCAAAATATAAAAATAGCAGGAGGGGAGTGAGTCACTTCCCATGTCGTGACTTCTGAACTAGCCTAGCAAATCTCTTGCTTACCCTGGGCCTTAAGAAAACCCATTTGAACCTAGCTGCACTCACAGTTGAGAATTTTAAATCTGCACAGGCAACGTACCATTGGTCCGCTCTCTTCTGCAGAAGATGGGACCCTCATCACCATCGTCGTTTTTGTCCCGCCCCTCACACAATACCTTTCACGTGAGGTTGGCAGGAAGGCCTGCTGGCGGACAGGGCTGTTTCTCACAGGCTGCTGGGCGATGAGCTATCCCAGCCTTGCAACTCCCCTGAGAGACTGCCACTTGAGCTTGGTCTGCTTTCCTTCCAACGTTTGTCAGTGGTTTTTTGTTCAAGAACTCAACTCTAGAAAAGAACAACAGAGAGCAGGTACGCTCTCCTGGAACAATGTGCCCAACCTTTTCCAGCTTCAGCGTATTTCTCCACTGGATCCCAGCAGCAGAGAGGTTCATGTTAGTCTGCAGTCCTTCTGCCTGAAAGCATGACCTTCACATGGTGCGTGGCTATACCCTTTGCTGGTTGGGACTCAGTGTGTTTCAGCGATGATAGCCGTACCACTAAGTGGCTCTCCTGGAGGGAGTCCCACACCAAATACCAACTCCACCCAGAAGATCATTCTGGAGCTACCTCAACCCATTAGCTCAGAAACACTCATTTTAAAATATCTTAAGGTAGAATTGTGGGACGAAGTCGATAATCCACACTTCTAAAAGTTTATGAAGTGTTTTTCATTGATAGACAACTAATACCTCCACAAAGCTATAACCAATTTTTTCAACTGAGTTACATTCTATATAAGAATACCTTGTTTAAAATTTAAACAGAAATCAATTCTTTTTTAAAGAACAGAATGCCTTGTGTGTTTCTATAATTGGGCAAATAATTTCTGTGTGGAGAATATGTTCAGTGTACATCATAGAGACTTCCACAACTGCCATGTGTGGCCAGACGTATTGTTATCAATAATAAAACTAACATGGTGGCTTTAGATGTTTTCATTGTCCTTATTTAAGTAATATTTATTACTGATGTGCCTGCTATACCCATCAGAAGACCTCTGGGTACATTTATGAGGCATATGTAAGTGGATTTCCATGGTAAGATCCAGTTTTCCCTCCATGACTAATTCCAGTGTTTTAGACAAACATCATAAGAAATATGCATGTTTGGAGCAGACAGATTTTGCAGAACAATTGGGGTTTTGGAATAAATCAGCCTTTCAGCATTCTGATACCATTGCTCCTATTAGAGCAAAAAATCCATGTGGCATGAGTGAATCCAGATACATTTTTAAAAGGGTAGTCCAAAAATAAGGGGTCATACTTTTTCTATGTGTACATAGAATTTTACTTAAAAGTATGATAATCACCGTCTACTGTGTTATTTCCATGCTCCAGGTAGCTCTCTACAGGAGCCCTAGAAGGCCAGTAACTGTGGCTGAGAGAATTAAATGGGACTTCGGGGGGACACACAGCTAGGAAGGTCTAGATCAGGTGTCCTAAAACTATGGCCCACAGGCCACATGCAGCCCACCAAGGAGAACATTTATCCAGCCCACCAAGTGTTTTTGCCGCCACTGCCTGTCCTGCTTAGCAACCGACTTGTCCTGGGCCCACAGTGCACATGTGTGGAATGTACGCCACACTCTCCAACAGCCCTCCAATGGTCTGAGGGACAGTGAACTGGCCACCTGTTTAAAAAGTTTGAGGATCCCTGGAGGTGGTTCCAAGTCCTACACTGTCCATGAAACTCCAGCCGTCAATGCCAATCTTCCTCATGAGGTGGGTTTTATGGGGCTGGGAATCTCTTCCTCCTCTTTTAGGGTCTTCCATTGGCCCCTCTAAAGGACTGTGTTCTCTCATCCTCAATAGCCCCTGTTGGTCAGCCATGCAAAGGCGTGAGTGCTATTCATGGAAAAACAAGAAGAATGATCTTACATTTGGAGGCATTTTACTTAAAAAAAACCAAAGACCTGAGTGCATTCTAGGCTATATATTATAACAGTTGGTGGTTTATGTGATAGCAGTAATGGTTTAAAAGAGAATACCTGTATATTATACTATGTTGTATTAGTTCTACCAAAAAAATTGCTTTGTATTTTTCCATGTGGGCACTAAGATCAGGTATCTCTATCTTTGACACAGAAATGGAAGCACACACAGAGCCAACATCCTCGACTTCAAAAGGAACATCCACTGGACCATGAAGGCTGTGCCCACTTCACCTGCCAGGCTCTGTGCTGTAGCACAACCCAGAAAGCACAGCTGTCACCTATACCCAAACCAAGCATTCATGACACTCAGTCTGAACAATTTTTTATGGGGCAGAGTCTGGACTGTGCACATCTGTTTCCTGGACTTCTTCATTGTAGTTACACAGTTCTGAAGACATTAGTAATACGTACCCTGTCCTCCCAACAAGGGAGAAACCACCCTGTGGAAATTAGGCAATGAGACAAAGTAGCATCAGGAAGATCCTGATTGTGTCCAAAGCAAAAAATAAAATTCCTAAACAATGATTTTGACATTTCTTGAAAGCCAGTGGCAAACCATCTTTTATTAAAAAAAAAAAAAAAATTAAAAGGTCGTCTGTAATATTTCCTCAGCTGTGCCTCATAACACCAATTTCTTAAGCATCTTGCATGTGCCTAATCCCAGCCATAGGTCTGGCCCTCACCAGAGTGCCAGACACACGGGAGCAAGGACTTGTCTGTTTCGTCCACTGCTGGGCCCTTGTGCCTGGGCCAGTGTGTGGTATGTGGGAGACACTCAGGAAGGTTCTGTGGATGGGGTGTGTCCACTACTGCATGGGGCTGGAGGGTCATCCGGGCAGACGCCATCCCTGATCTAGAGGTGGGGGCTAGAAAAAGTGGAAGCGGAGGAGGAAGATGAGAAGGAGGAGGAAAAAGAGGAGGAAGAGAAAGGGGGGAAGGAGGAGGTTGAGGAGGAAGAGGAGGAGGAGGAAGAAGAGAAAAAGAAGAAAAAGGAGGAAGAGGAAGAGGAGGAGGAAGGGTGAGGCTACACTATGCCTTGTGCTATTCTACTGCTTACTACAAAGCTCCAACCAATGGAAGCACAGCCAGTTCTTCCTTTGTCATATCTGTCTCCTGCGAACATTTCCACCTTAACCATAGGAATCTCTTTGTATGGATTCCAGGGTGTTATGCCCAGGACCACCGCTGGCAGGGAAGAAGCTGCCCCCTAAGCCCCCGGGGTGCAGAGAATGCCCTGCTGAGACTGTGGGGCATGGATTCCTGGAAATTCCCAGGAATGTTCTCATGGAGGCCACAGTCTTAGCTGGGAGCCACATTCTCTAGGGCTGGACTCCCTCCAATAGGTTGGGTTTACCCACCTACAACAATTCTGGCACAAATCTTCTCCCAGATCTCACATCTCTGTGGGTTTCAGCACCATGTGCAGAAAACACCAAACACAGGGTCATTACAAGGTCCCTTGACCTTGACTCCCACAGGAAAGGTATCAAGAGTTATCCCAAGGGTAAAGGCCCATGCTTTTGAGATCAAAACAGAGCCTAAAAGACTAAAGTGTTTAAAGAGCAACTAGCCCAAAGATAAGCACAGCAATACTTCCATTTCCAAGGGCAATGAGTTGCACCGAAAAATATTTCTGTTTTTAGGAAGAAATATTTCAAATGACTTTAAAAAAAAAAAAAGCCTCGATTACTAAAATTTACAATTCCAATTTCTACAGAAGAAAGTTCTAGACTTGGAATAAATAAATAAATAAAAAGGTCTGACCCCATCCATGGTCCCTGCCCGGGACACATTCCTTGACGACACACATGCATAAATATGCCCAGAACTATGCGGCTGTGGTTAGTCTTATTGTTCCTTGATTAAGTAATTGTGGTTTTGTTCAGACCCTTTTTTAAAAAAAAAAATACATTTTTAGCATATCTTTCATTTTTAAAATGCATTTTCTCATTCTTGCCATTCAAATACTTGGAAATGCTTCCGTGAAGATCTGCATCAACAGTGCTGAAAAAAACGAATATTTGAGAACAGGAATGAACCCTGGTGGAATAAAGTTCCAGCTCTAACGATTCTACGAGTTCATGCTTCATTTTTAAAATTTAACCTCTATGCTGGTGGACCGGCCACTAGAGCCCCGATAGGTGTTGGGTGATCCCAGATCCTACAGCCTCTATTAGAATTCAGATAATTGGTCTTGTTATCATCCTCTGTAGCTACATCTTTGTCAGTTTACAAGTGCCAGTCTTGGAGGCTCCTGGCTCTTCACTCTTGCAAAGATCATTTTTTTTTTTGCATCACAAAAAGACCCTAAATACCCCTCAAGTAAACCATTTTCTGCACTGTACTGGCCACGTCTGGGAATTCTCACTTTGTTTTGTTTACATGCTGATTTTCAAAAATTTAAATCTGTCAACACGTGTACTTGTTGCCTTTAGGACAGTGTAAATATTTTTGCCAAAAAAAAAAAAAAAAACCCTCAGCATACACTTTCATCTCTCCTTGCAAGCCTTCAGTTCACATCTCTCCCTCCGAGGACATTGTGATTCGTGCATTAACCATCTGTACACATTTAATTACTGCTCCAGTGCCACGTCTCACCTTCGGAGCTCTTCCCCCCCTGGCTGGGAGCAGCACAGCACGGCATCTCTCAACCCGTGCACCAATAACAGATCTGCTGCAGCCAGCTCGTCCTTAGCAGCATCTATAACCCCACCCCCACCCCCACCCCAGCAAGCCCGGGGAGCCGATGCTGGGCGTCCCAGGGGGTCTTGCACGCAGGATGGGCATCTTGTTACAGAATCCCACAATGCCTTTTTGCTGCCTCCCTGATGGCCAGTTAAACGGGCTCCCTGGAGGACGCTTGAGTCAGCGCCAGCTTGAAAACTGCTGAGGAAACATCCTCTTTTACTGGAAATGATTCCCAATTGAACAGCCGCGTGCCATATTTAGACGCACGGCTCCGCAACACCCAACAGAAGGGGCTAAGTTTGCAGGACAGGCGGCCCTGTGCTGTGAGAAAAAGGACTCGCTTTTGTCTGGCCAAGTGACCGCAGCGGGTGGGGCTGCCCAGTCTGCGGTGGTCTGTGACCCGAGGGACAGAGACGCTGCATTCTGTCTGCAGAGACGGCCCGACTCTCCCCTCCCTGCTTGTCGTACAAATCAGAGATCGCGCTGCGGAGCTGGCGGTTCACGTCTGGCCCGCGTCTGCCTGGCAGGGGGACATCAAAACCCAGTGTCTCTGTTCGCCTGAGCTCGACAAGCGCTTGGCGGGCAAGTGTATCCTCATCTCCCTTTAAAAGTAAATCATGTAATATCAAAATGTCCTGAGTCAGAGAGCAAAATTTTGCTAAAGAGTAGAAGCACTGAATTGTAGAGCCTTAAAAAAATGTATTTATACATAGTACCATGAGCAAATGATTTAATATACATATTTAAGTGTGATTATGTAGATAGGGGATTTTAAATGCAGCCTTTTCCCTCTCATTTTTCTTTGGCATCTCTCTTCCACCCTTCTCCCTGCACTGCCCGCAAGTCAGCCCACCTGACCAGACCAACTCGTGTTAACAACACAATCTGCATCCTCCTGTATTCTTCTTTATGCTCATATAATTTTATGCAGACACATACATGTATATCCATATGGATACACCGTTTCTGTCACTGTTTTCTACAAAAATGGGATCTCATTGCAAACACTTCTCTACAACAATCTTTTTCTCTCTCAAAAAGAATTCAGGAAAATTCCCCCAGGCCAACCCTACAGCTCCGACTCATTCTCTTTAAAAGCTGTGTAGTATTCCAGGGTGTGAAAGTTTCACAACTGTTTCAACCGTTCCTCTATGGAATAGGCAAAACTTCTTGACACTCTCTTCTGCAACATTTCTAGAATTTTCTACTGCAAATCAAAACAAGGAACGCTTACCCAAGTCTTAAATGTAATTTTCTTTAGCAAAAACCAAGAAAATTCTCCCCTGAGCCCTAACTCAAGCTTATGTTATATTCAGTGCAGAGGGCAATGCTGTTTTAAAAGGGAGTTTTATTATTACCCAAGTACTATGAGGGCCGCAGATCAGGAGATGACCGCCACTGAAATGACAGTTTGTTACTCACTGTCCCCAAGAGGAGGGGGTGTGCCCTGCCATGGGGGCGCCTCACTGGGAAGCAACAGGTTGTTCGGGAGGTGGGTGCAGGGAGGAGAGAGCATGGGGACAGTTTGATGGTGGACTTCACAGGAAGGAATGGATGAGGCTGGGGAAGCAAACTAAGCAGGTTTAGCATTGGCTAGTTTGGATAATTTCAGCGTGCTCTGGGTTTAAAGACAGTCCTGAGTGTCTGGTATCTGACGTTAGGGTGATTAGGGCAGGTGGCCAGAGGCCCAGAGTGTAGTAGCCCTGGGAGAGCCTGAGAAAGGAGGTGGAAAGGGGGTATAGGCTTTGGATTGATGGGTTTGCATATGACAGGTGCACTCCTAGGTGAGTTGATTGCTATCTTAGAGATTAGCTAACCCTCCTCCAAAGGGCTGTCCCTTCTGACCAGGGGGTACCCCAGATGCCGGAGCATCAAGAATACAGAAAATAAGAAAACATAGTTACCAAAACTGCCTAAACACTCAAGCAATATTTGAGAGATGACGAGCACGCTAATTGAGGAAACACAACACACTCTGCCTCCTGCCCAGGGGCACAGCTCCACAGACTCTGCCAAGTTGTTGCACAGAATCTTGGGCTCTGAAGGTTGCATAGGAGCTCATTCCAGGGTTGAGGTGCAGAGGGGTACTGTTGGGGCTGACGGACTGATAGCTGGCAGGATAGCACAAAGCCATGCTGCACTAGAGCTGGGACAGGGAGGGTGACCTCAGCTATTGTTAGGTCTACACAGCCTGCAGTGCTATCTAGTGACATCTAGTGCTATCTAGCTGGCCTCAATGCCTCAATTTCCTTGATGCACTGGGCAGTTGCTGCAGATCCTAGAGCAGCCACCAGAGTGACAGAGATCCCCTGCCTAGAGTTGAGAGTCTGCTGCCAGCCAATTCTTTGACCATTTCTCATCCGCCACTGAAGAGTGTCTCCCTCATCCCCACTTCCTCCGCTCAGGGGAGGAAATACAGATTTCCTGCCATGCATTGGGGAGAGTCTCATGAGTCCTTACAGTAGGGATTTTTTGCTAGTTATGATCCTTGTCCCCATACACGTTGGAACAAACTACTCTGCATCATGTGCCTTGATGGCTAGTCATTTTCATCATGCATTTCTGAAGAGGACATAGGGTTAGAGATATTTTACTCATGAAAATAAATGGTTATAAAGAGGATCGTGGGTGCAACATGACAAGAGAATGAGGCGTTTGGGCTTTTCTCTTTCTCCCCATTAGCTTGCCTTCCTATTAATATATCCTGCCTCTTTGGCTGACCCTAGTGCAAGTGCTGTTGAGTTGGAATTAATTGAGGAAGAAAAAACTGAGATGAAGACTAGCCAGTGCAATTTAGTTCATTCAACCAACATGACTTTGAATCCATTCTCTACTAGGATTAGAGATCCTAAAATAAACATAAAACCCCTGCATTCAAAAAGCTCACCATTTAGTGAAGAAAAAAGAAATAGTGGAGTACTATAAAGAACTATGAAGCATCTAAAATTTTATTTTATTTGCAAGCTAACAAGGTGGCCTGCCACGATTTCATGGATGCTGGAAGAAGACAGGAGACTCTTGGGACAGAGACAAAGGACTTCATTACTCACAGCACAACAAGCAGCATGAACTTCACGTGCACTTCAGCTCTTCTTGCCCCTCAAGTCCTGCAGGGATGTTGGGGAAGGGCCCATGTGGACTTTGCACACACAGTGGGTTTATGTCACAGCTCAGAGACCTCAAGCTTAGGAAACTCAAATCTTCATAAAGGGCTGCAAGAAAACCTGCCCAAACCTTTGCTCCAACAGGAAACACTATCTCTATCATCCAAGGACGGGCACTATGCAAACATCCTTGAAAAGATATCCAAGAAAAAAGGACAGCTAGTGCTGTTTTCATAAGACATGCAGAAACATGAGAGATCTGTGGGGAATTATCTCCCTGAAAGCACTTACTACCTGCCTGGAATTGTCCAAAATGCATGTCTCACTTCATCATCCTAGCCCCTCCATTTGGTATCACACCTCCCATTTTGCCCAGTAAGAAACATATGTATGCCTCAACTTCAGGCTTAATAATATATAACTAAACATGGTCAAAGAAATTGGATTCAAATACTGATTCCAAATCTATGCCCTCCATCCTCAAGGAGCTTGCCCATCTTCTTGTGGGCGGAGGTGATTGGCTATCCAGAAGGTGTATGTTTTCCAGGTACACAGGTAGGAGTCTTGCCAAAGGTGGTGTGATATTTACTACTCACCTCCCTGGCACCACCTACCAAAAAAGTACTCAGGAAGGTCCTGACTGCATACTCAGAGGTTATGCCCATGCACAGGTAATAAAAGAAGTCATGAAACAAGTCTAAGACAGACTTTAATGAGCTAAACCTGAGAGCAACCATTTTCTTCCATGATCTCAATCCTGATCAGAGCAACAAGATGACCACAGCATAACTGGTATTTACCTACAGGGTAGAAAAGCACCTTGAAGTTGGCAGATTGAGGTATTGCAAACATAGGCAGTGATGATGTTTGCTTATGTCTCTCCATTCAAGAAATATTTATCTACAGCCCACCAAGGGCCACGGTGGCTCTGCCTGCCCTTGTACCATTCACAGTCAGATCTTCACAAAGCAAATATCTAAGTGTTTCAACTGTGGTTTTCATTTTTCAAGATCCCTTATATGTTTTTGATATTTAACAAAGAATACTAAACAGCCAGGACCGTACCTTCTTATACCTGGACATTTTAATATCATCTATCTAATCTAGGAAGTGGTGGCTTATTTAATGAAGTCCTGTTTGTATGTGTTGTGTTAATGTGATCTAATTAAATACAGTGAAGTTTTAAATTAATATATCTATATAAAAAGCATTTCAATCTTCCTCCCCTCTAACTCTTTCTCTAAAAAGAAAATTATGATTCTGCCCAAAAAGTAGCCAGCGGAGAATGTGCTTATGTGCTGACTTCAAACTTGGCAGGATGGCATTGCCCTTGGACATCAGGAATATTTGGACTCAGGGACATACTGACAAACTCCCATCCCTACCCTCCACCAAAAGGGAAAAATAAAAATAAAAATAAAAACCTCAAGTTCTTTCAATTACCAAATACATGTGAATTGAACACTTTCTCCCATCCGCACCCTCATGCTCCACCTCCACCCCAATTCCAAAGAACCTCATTCATAGTCCTGCTTCAAGCCATGGACCAGACCGAGCTCCAAACCACCTGTGTGTTGAATTGTGTCCCTCCAATTCAAATGTTGAAATCCTAAGCCCAGGACCTCACTCGGAATGTGACATTCGGAGATACGGTTGTCCTGGATGTAATTTGTTAAGATGAGATCATTGGAATGTGTCCCTAATTCAGTATGACTGGTGTTCTTATACAAAGAGGAAATTTGGGCACATAGACATGCCCACAGGGAGAACACCAAATGAACATATAGGCGGAGATCGATCGGATGACGCGTCTACACCAACCACTGCCAGCAAACCAGCAGAAGCTGGGCTCGGGGCTCGGGACAGATCCTTCCCTCATAGCCTTGGAAGGAACCAATACTGCCAACACCTGGGTTTCAGATTTCTGGCCTCCAGAACTGTGAGACAAATTTCTGTTGTTGTGGCAGCCCAAGCAGACTAGTATAGGCGTCCTCACACTTCACTGAGGGAAAGTGCCAGGAAAGTGAGTACCACTCAATGCCAGGGCTCCAGAGAGTCAGCCCAGCATTTTAGGAAGAAGGTACAGTGCTGGGCTCTGGTCCCCCAACACCTGTGGGGCCCAGGGCAAGATGGGAACAGCCCCTCGCCTATGTCTAAGTCTCTATATGTTGTAGATCGAATTAATGAACTGTTAAATAATATATCTTGTCTCCCTACCTTGCCAACTATACTTTTAAAATAACAACATAAGAAAATATGTGAGGCCGGGCATGGTGACTCATGTCTGTAATCCTAGCACTCTTGGAGGCCGAGGTGGGCGGATTGCTTAAGGTCAGGAGTTCGAAACCAGCCTGACTGAGACCCTGTCTCTACTAAAAATAGAAAGAAATTAATTAACCAACTAAAAATATATATATACAAAAAATTAGCTGGGCATGGTGGTGCATACCTGTAGTTTCAGCTACTTGGGAGGCTGAGGCAGGAGGATTGCTTGAGCCCAGGAGTTTGAGGTTGCTATGAGCTAGGCTGATGCCACGGCACTCACTCTAGCCTGGGCAACAAAGTGAGACTCTGTCTCAAAAAAAAAAAAAAAAAAAAACAACAAAATATGTGAAGCTATGGTGTTTATACAATGAAATGCCAGAAAAATGTAATAATATTATTAGGTATGTCTGGATCTTGTGCTGGTGGGCCAGCATATTCAGCAGAGTAATAAAATTAGAATGTATATGATTAGTTAACTATTATATCCTTATTCCATAAAAATATATTTCTTTTTACTTCCCCTTCAAATGTCTTTATAATCAAAGCTGTCACATACATTGCATAGCCTTGGCTGTAATGTCAACTGAGACAATACAGTTTTTTATTCATTTCAATTTCAAAGAAAAACTTTGTTCAGGCACTAGTGAGTAGAATTTTCAATAACGGTTTTAAAGCAGCACCTAAATATGGAAACAACACATGAATTTTACATATCATTTTTAAATTGAAAATATTACAAAATATTTTAACTTTTAGAGATTGCTATCACTTACATTGCTATTTTCACCATTTCTTAAAGCAATGTCTAAGTAATACGTAAATATCTGCAGATATGTTAAGAAGTAAATGTCATGCTTTATACATGTTAGTTACGACAAGCATACTTATATCCAAATTCAAGAATAATAGCAACTATATGATATTGCAAAATACTTCTCAGGTGCCATGAGCTCACCTACTGAGAATAGCAAGCTAATTCACTGATACATGAGTACCTCCCAAACCACTGATTGGAACCCAAAGAGAAGCAAGAATATGGATGTTTGGAGCTATTGGAAAATGATAGTTCATTATGTAAGAATATATTGTGATGATACCAGAGAGAGGGATGGACAAGTTCATTAATGTATTCTTTCTCTCACCTCTCCTAAGCTGTGCCCATCTCAAACAACAGAATAGCAAGACCCACATAGGGCTGACAGATAACAGCAGTATACTTGGGACATACTCAAAAAATTATTCTTTATCTGAAATTCCAATTTAATTCAGCGTCCTGTAATTTTATTTGTCAATAATAGACCCACGGTCCTTTATGAGGTTGTCACTTAATTATCTGTTGCTTTGAGCACAAGAAGTTGAGAACTGAAGTGTTTCCCTGGGACCCAAATGGTGTCAGTCACCAAAGTGGCTGTTTTAACGCCATGAGGTTCCTTTGCCTGAGCCAGAGGCTACCTCCCTGAAGACAGGGTCCTCATGTGTTCCTGAAGGCAGCCTCTCTTTGTGCCACCACAGGGAGCAATCATCATGCGTGCCCTTCCTGCCAGCTCTCAGGAAGCCAGCGCCGTCCTCCTCTCATGTGTCACTGCATTCATAAATATCTACTGCGTGCAGGGTGAGCCAGGGACTGCATCAGACACTAACGAGGTGAGAAGAAGGAAGCGGATAGCACAAAGGCAGATAAGCGGAGAGCCTACCATCATCTCGACAGTCTCTCAGGGGAGACAAGGCGATCTCAGATAGCAAGAGCAGCAGCCAAAGGGGGCGTGTGGGGAGACCAGGGGTCACTCCAAAAGGAAACAGCCTTTAAATTCACCTTGGATGGTGAGGGGTTACACAGAAAGAGAGGGAGGAAACCGAAGGCGGGGGACTACCCCAGGAGGAGACGGGAAAGGGTCCTGAGGCTTCACGTCTTAGACGTAAAATTTGACAAATCCTAATTGAAGTTGTTTCTTTTTTTCTTCAATAATAGAAAAGTGGGCCATTTCACCTATGGAGAAACTGACCACAATTATCCTGTAAAGAAACCCACTGACACGTGTCAAGGAGCGGGGTGGCCCGTTTGGGGGAGCAGGAATTCGGGCCGTTTTCCCAGGATTAGATGACACGGGAGACGTGCCTCTGAGCACGTCCAGTGAGGGACGCTCTGGAGAGATCTTTCCAGAACCGGGCCGCAGATGGCATCTCGCCTCTGGCTATTAAGCTGGAAATACAAAACACTTTCTGTGGTTCAAATAATCTCCAGGAGATCGTTTCCTGGAAGTTTTTAAGTCCTATTTCTCATATCACCTCCGCCTAAATTGATGATTTCTATGACCTTTTCATCTAATTACGCTAGTACTCAGTACCTATTTTTATTAAATGGTTCCATTATGTAACCCATTACGGGATAGCTCCTTCTTGCTGCTACCCTAAACGAGCCCACTGGGCTACTTCTCTCCACTTCCACATCAAGGACGACATTCTTCGGGATTGAATCTGCCACGTTATCTAAGAAGATTATTTTTGTATCTAATATTTTCACAAACAACTTCCCTCATGCTTGAATGTGAGGGGCAGACGCCCAGGACGCTGCCAAAACGCTACGTACCCCCACATGGAGTGGTGCGCAGGGTGGGTCACGAGACGAAGAAAGAGTGGAGAAAACTGAGGAGTAGAAAGAGAAAAGGCAACTTTCCAGGGGAATAACTGGGGCAATTAAAAAAAATGGGTAAAAACTGGGGCAAGGACGGGAACAGGCTGGCAAAGTCCCCCTTGTGCCACGTGTCATAGAAAGGTGCAGCTGTAGCGGTCACTGAGAAGCACACCCCGCACCCCACTGGAGTCCCAGAGGGGTTCACGACGTGAAACAACACAATGTGTGATGGAAAGTCTCTTTTTTTTTTTTTTTTTTGAGACAGAGTCTCACTCTGTTGCCCAGGCTAGAGTGCCGTGGCATCAGCCTAGCTCACAGCAACCTCAAACTCCTGGGCTCAAGCAATCCTCCAGCCTCAGCCTCCCGGGTAGCTGGGACTACAGGCATGTACCACCGTGCCCAGCTAATTGTTTTCGTATATTTTTTAGTAGTAGGCCAATTAATTTCTTTCTATTTTTTTAGTAGAGACAGGGTCTCGCTCTTGCTCAGGCTGGTTTCTAACTCCTGACCTTGAGCGATCCGCCCGCCTCCGCCTCCCAGAGTGCTAGGATTACAGGCGTGAGCCACCACGCCCCGCCTAGAAATTCTTTCGGATTCTACTTAAAGGTAGAAGTGAAAGAAACGAACAGATATTTACAAGAGCATCATTAGGGAGACCTGGACTTCCTCGATATGTAGCCCTATCAGTGAATTGTCCACTATAATGATTAGCATGCTAACATTGCGTGGACTCTCCACTAGTTTCGACACCACTATGCTTGCTGTATTTGAATTCTAAACCACTATTTTTATTTTGTCCCCTCCTGTCTGGTACTTGGCATGCACCTAGTCAGTTGGGAACATTCACTGTACTGGGGACAATCATTCAGAAGTTATAAAACAAAATTATATAGCAGCACGTTGCAGTTACGTTTGATTGCAAGGCAGGAAATCCAACTAGAAATGGTGACTCACTGTGTTACGGAGTATCACAAAGAGAGGCTGAATTTAGTGAAGACTTTTTTACTGACGGCGGTAGGCCAGTAATAATATGCCTAAACCATATTAATAGGAATTGCATTGCTAATTTCATTAGCATTTGCATTATCATTATGTATTAATTACTACAGTTAGGCCACCGAAGACTAATATCCAAATCTGACAGCACCAACTCCCCGAGTGCATTTTGTGGTTGCTGAATGATGATTGTTCAACAGTTTGCTGCTTTTGACAAATTCAAAGCTACACAGGCTGCCCGGCCCTGACAGGACCAGTTGCACAGACCTTACTAAAGCTAACCCAAAATGCCTTCGAACACTTCGGAGAAGAACGAAGGAGGGAATGACAGGATGTCAAGCACGTACTGGTAGACGTCCATCTTGGCTCCAGGCACAAGGTTTTGCTCAAACAGAAGACAGCCTTGACACGCTGTAACATTTTCCAGGGCTTTCCCTGTTACTGTAATTGTGTGGTTTGAAATCAGGTCAGTGGTCAACTAGGAATGGGAAACACTGGGCCAAACAAACATAGACCCTACTGCAGACCTTCTCAGAGCCTTTAGTGTGATATGTTATTATATGCCAAGACTCTCTGAGAGGGAATAGAGTTTGCAGTAGTATTTCCTAAAATTCTTTTGACTGCCTAATCCCTTTTCTCACTGCAAATCTACTGGAATTATTATTTTCACTTTTTCACTCTTGGAAAAGCTGTCTTAGCAAAATATAACTGGGGCCAGAAGAGTGAGCGTTCTGTAAAAGTAAATATCGAGGCATATGATAAAAACGTTACACTGTGCTTAAGAGAAACTCATTATCACCAGAGGCGCCACGATACTCCGCTAAACCCCCCAGTCTACAGCATGAGAAAAGTCTAAAGTTCCCAAGATTCTGCACATGATCGAGGCCTCATATTCTCCTGGACATCTCTCCAGTTCCACTGAGCTAGGAAGCTACGGACTGCCTGTTTCTCTAGCGCACACTCTCTCCTTCCAACCTCTGTTAAGCCAAATACCAGATGCCACGCCATTCCTAGATCGCCACCAAAACCAAACAGCTAAACAAACCAACCCTCTCGCAGGGTCTGTTTATGGCTAGCAGGCTCTTCTCGGTTCTGGGGAAGCGCTTGGAGGTTGCCCCGCAGCAATGCAAGCAACTTGAAATCAAGTGTTAGACACACCTGTGCCTTCTTTTGTAAGGTTTTATCGAAATATAATTTACATACTACAAATTCACCTGTTGAAAGGACTCGACTGAGAGATCGTTAGTATAGTGACAATGCGAAACACACCTGCTCTTAACTTCCTCAATAATTTCTGACAGTGTAGCCTCCAGTTTTCCTCCCTTCTCCCTTCTCTGTATCTCTGTAACCCTCAAATCCAATTACTTTCTTTTGCAACTCTTCGGTTTTCTGGTCTGCAGCCAGCCTCACGCCTTTTCGATCCCATCTCTCAACTCCAAACAACCTATCAGGGTAACTTTCTAAGTAAAGATGCAACTCTTCCTGAGAGACGCTCAGACTTTAAAATGCAAAAACAAACAAGCCAAAAACAAATATGAAAATAAAGACTTCATTGCACGGGCATCTTTCCTGCAGAAGAACCGCAGTGAATTCTAGCGGGTCACTTCTGCTTCGACAGCCTGCTGCTCTGAAGGGATCCCCTGGGAGCTGCGCTTGTCCACCTGCGACTCAGGTGGTCATCTTGTCCCTCCCTCCCCTTGGGAGGGTTCTAATACCGTTTCCCCAACCACAACACCACAATATAGCTGCTTCTCACTGCCTGCCACCCCTCAACCCATCCCTTCCACCACATTAGGTCCCTCAGAGAAAGTTTCTGTAAGACCCGAACAGAGTCCAGTTCAGACCCCATTACGCCTCTACCCCAACAAGTGGGGAAATACCATCCATTATTCACTCGCAAGTAGCAATTCAGCAGAGCAAGCAAGTTCAGTATTTCTGTTCAGTTAAAGGCCCAGCCTCTCAACAGCCGTGGCCCAGACTTCTTTAAATAAAGGAAGGAAGGAGGAAGAGAAACCAGAATAGTAATGGGTTTCAGGATGCTGCACCTAAGGTTTTGGACAGGTCACGTGAGATGCAGGCTGGAGGTGAGAGGAGAGTCTCCAACCAACCCTTCCACGGCCATGGAGCCGGGAAAACGTGCAGGAAGACTTGTCCCCACAACCCCATCCTTAGGGTAATTCCACTGGGAAAGGGTAAGGAATTCAATTGCAAGAGGAAATTATGAGTTCATTGTTCAGGAAACACCTAGAATTCTTTCCAGAAAGGCAACTCTACCCGGGTTTTGCCACTGGGTAATTATTGCAGTCATACTAAGCTGCACACAGTTGCATTGAGCCCACGTGTGCTCTGGATTCTGTGTATGTTCCATCCCTACATGTTCTCCAGGCAAAGCTAAGTTGCCTCCACTCGACCTGGCAGCATTTGGCTTAAGGAATTGCAACTTTCTGTCATGTTTCATCACAAATCCTCACCCTTTAGCTCCTGAGCAAATCTTTCAATGCTAAGATCAAACAGCTGAAAACTGTCGACATATGGTGAATTGGCAGTGAGAGGGCACGAAGACGGCGGGAAGGTGTCCCTGGTAAATCCACAGAGCGCCTCTCAGCAAATATAAGGTGAATAACTGACACTTTGGGGGAAGCAAAGTCAGCCAAGGCACGGGAGTTGGAACTGTGCTTGTACGTGCACTGCCGGGCCCCAATATTTGTCTCCTGCCCCCCAAATAATCCCATATTTCGATGGGCATGAGAAGTCCAGAAAACAAGCACAATTTCCTTCTTTGCAGCTAAGTGGCTAATTTGCAAATGGGCCTTTATATCTCCAAATAAGGAAATGGATCACGCATTTGGGTCTCACGGCAATGTCGTATGGCTATAGAACTTTCTGAGTACTTGGCTCTCAATATCTATGTTTACCTTGACATGACAGTCCAATAGGAGACGAGAGGAAGGGACGTACACAACTCACAAGTCATGCCCTGGAAGGGAAAGGGCGTGTTCTCTCCTGGTCCTCCACACACCCCTTCTTGTTGGCTAGAATGCACTTGTGCCGTGAACCACCACGACCCACACAGATGTGACCCCGGCACTCTGGGACGCTGGAGAAACAAGACGGAAAGAGCCTGGGCTCCACTGACTTCCCCGGGCAGATCTGCTCTCGTGCCAGCTAGAGCTTTGCACTTCTGTCTGGTTGAGGGGACTCGCACTGGTCACAAGGGCACACCTATGTCCTTATCAATATATGGACTGTGGACCAAATTGTTCATATGGATGTCTGAGTATGCACACGAGCATTAAAAGTACATCAAAGTCCAAACTAACTCAACGTCCAAACACCACACTTTGGAAATCCTGATTGGTTTGGTCCCTCGGTAAAAGCAGAGTGAGAAATTGCTTGCCTTCCTCTCGGTGCAGGGACAGGCCACGTCTCGCCTGAGCTCTGTCTGTCGTTGTCGTAACAACAGTATACGACCCCACGTAGCCCACAAAATAATGCTCAGCAATGAAGTGGCATGGTTTATTTTCAGGGGTTGAGAAGGAATTTCATAATATACTTTTTTGTATTAAATGGGGAAATGAGTTTACAGAAAATAGCCTATTTGCAAATGTTCCAACCATATGATCACTGGCCATTGGCAGGATTCAAAAAGGCGTTAGACCGTCTGGGGGATGCACACGCTTGAAACTCTGACTCAGGTGGGGCAAAGGCAACGTTTGTAACCTAAACATTTGTACCCTCATAATATGCTGAAATAAAAAACAAGGTGTTAGATTAGGGCTGGGCAAACAATCAAGTCAATTTAAAAACACTTTTTCTGTGTTGTATAATAGTTATCTATTTTAAAAAAATGTCTTTAATAAGGTCTTTATTGGTTGACATTTTAATAAGCTTATTCATTAACAACCTATTGTTTTTAACCCCAATGTGTGTGGGTGTCTTTTTTTTTTAATGATATCTCATTTATTTTAAGCTTTTAGTAGAGCTTTCTGTACATTTGAGTAGTCTGGGATGGAGCTACTGAAAGAGAGGTCTGTGGACCGTGAGATCTAGGAACTATCTGTAAGCAGTCTGCATCGATACAAGTTTAGAAACTGGAAGTCAAGCACTGAGAAAGTTTTACAGCAATGTAACACTGCCATAGGATTCGAATGCTTGATCTGCTTTCTAATCATTAATTTTCCACTGTATTTTTAAAAAGCATCAGTTCTCAGCTGATTGCCATAGCTCACACCTCTGGTCCCAACACTTTGGAGGCTGCAGGGGGAGGATCACTTGAAGCCAGGGGTTCAAAACCAGCCTGAGCAGCACATAGAGACTTATCCAAAACAACAATAACAACAACAAAGGCATCAGTTCTCAACATATTTGAAATTTTTAAAGAATGGTTCTTTACCCCAGATAGTAATGGTCTAGTAACCAACTTGCAAATATAAACACTCATTAGCAAAATACCCTGCAACATCATATACGCCTCAACTCACACACTACTAACATAAAACCTTCTCAAGGACAGAGGTGCATTGCACAAGTTAGTACCTAAAATAAAAACAGAGCAAAAACTTACCATTCATATATTCTTGCCACCTGGCCATAGAGCAAGACTTTTTCAACAGGCACATTTGCAACGCATAGTTTTCATAAGAATTATAAAGTAATTTGTTTTATAAGAGAAAACAATTTGTATGTGTGTGCATCAAACAATAATGGCCCCATGTCTTCTCTATTTTATCTTCAGTTCTAAAACTAGTTCTTAGAATTTGCTCCAGGTGTTAGTAGCTACACCTCTGGAAAGAGTCTTTTGTTAATACCTAAAGCATTTGACTTATTTTTTTGGAAAAAAGAAAAAAGAAAAGAAGTGAAAACACACACTTCTTTTAACCCGAAAGCTTTATTTTGCCCCTAGAGAAAAGCAGCCTGGTTAAGTGTCTGAACTTATTGTTATTATTATTTTATTGAGCAATAAACTAAAGTGTGATTGAGTCACCAGTGACTCAGATATTGTTAAGCCTGGAATCACATGGTTGAATGACTAGCTGGCCCAACCTGGGCGACTCAAATGATCCCGAAGACAAATGAGCCAGGAGCAAGAATGTCTCACACCAATGCAAACCCAATTAACGTCAACAAAATCCTGTGAAATTTATTGTCGCCTGGCCTCTGAACATGGTGGAACCAACCCTTTTCCTGTGCCTGCAGGGCAAATTCATTAGATGGAAAACAGCATTTTGCTAACCATGGAGTTCAGCTAAGTAAACAAGGGGTCAGTGCCATGGTCCTTGGGACCCCTACAGAGGGTGCCACCAAGGAAGGTGAGAAGGGAGAGAGATGCCGGGCTGGCTTTTCTTCATAGCATCTCTGTGTTTGCATGGTACGTGCCGCATAATCATGTCCTCTTAGGGTTACCGTACAGGGTGGAAACTACATACCTGGTTGTCATTCAGTTCATGCAATCCTATACAGATCATATACAGAGAGAGGGACCATGGGCGAGAAAGAGATTGGTATGTTGCCTGCAAGTTCACCAGAGACTACCATTTTGATTTTTGCTTGCTTTTTTGTTTCAGTTTTTTGAGTAAGAATGATTCATTTGTGCTGATTCAACTTCAACCGCATTCACATCAGCTGCCCTTATGCCCACAATTGACAAGTCTAAAGAGTGGCCGTGGAACAAAACAAAACTCACTGGCCCCAAAAGTCATTAAACCTACAATTTTGGCCTCTATACTCTGTGCCCACACCGAGTAGATGGACACTGCTGAACTCGTCTAACCCGCGGAGCTCTGAAACGCTCTGTCATTGTGCTACTGGGCAGCAGGATGGCGCCTCTTCCGAGATAACTCATGTCGCAAAGCTCAACAACGCTCTCCTTGTTCCAAGCAGAGATGGTGGGCGTTGAAAGGGCCAAGACACAGAGGGCTTTTGTGAGACCAGACTCACCCCCGTGGGGTAATAGGAGTGTAGCCTGAAGAGTGGTTTGGCTGGACAAGACCACACACAAAAAAAGTACCAAACAACCAAGAAGCATCATCATGGATTATCAAGAAGACCATTTTTCCAGCCACATTTGAGTCTGAATCCAATCAAACCCTTAATGACTCCTTTGAGGATTGCAGGGTGTTCTAGCAAAAATCTGCCCAAATAGACCCAAAGCATAGCAAAATATTGGGGCAAAATGTTGTCAGCATCAGAGAAATGTCTCCAATACATTTTCTCTTGTAAATAAAACGCTCTCTGTTGGTTACACTACTGACACTAGAGGTAGAGCACTATAGCAGTGGGACATAAATTATTTTACTCATGGAGTCAATACTGACGATGTGCCCGGCACTGCTCAGGCTCGTGGGATGATATTTCTTTCTTTGTGCTCTTGCTTATTTTCTGTTTCCATCTTTAACAGTGGCCAGGGCTATGAGAAAGATCTCAGTGGGTAATGAGACAGAATCACAGACGGGGATGGTGGGAACAGCCCATTTGACAGAGGGCTGTCAGGTGAGAGCTACAAGGAAGTATCTGAGCCACACTGACTCCCAAAGTCTTTTAATTTTTGTGTTTCTATTGAGACCCACAGGAGAAATCAGGAGCATGGGTGATTACTGGTCATGGATCTTCAAGGATGACAAAGATTGACATGAGATTAATTGTCTGAAGAAAACTAGATTCTGGCCATGCTTAGCATGCCATGATGACGGGCTTCTGGGCTGCAGATCTTGGACCTCCAAGGGACAGGAGGGGAAAGGAGGAATGGGGCTGAAAACACCAATAGAACCAAGAAGCAGTAAAGGCAGGGCAAGGAAGGAAGGAGGGTCAGACAGCAGGCAGCAGGGCCTCATAGAAGTTCAGGTGCAAAACCAAGGACACTGGGGGAAATATTCACTTGCTAACCTGCGTGGAGCCCTCTTCACACTCTCTTACACTCCTGGGCCTTTATTCTGCTGCCTTTTTTCTTTGCTGATTTAGATGTTACCAAAAATGTACAGTTTCACTGCTGATTTTTCTCCAGACCATTTCCTCATTCTTGCTCTGGGCACCCCAATCCATAATGAGTGTCAGCAGAGACGAAACCAGCTGCTTAACTACTTACCAATTTATGCAGTCTCCACCGCATCGATCCCGGCAGAAATGTAGATCAGCTTTTCCAGGGAGGGCCTCCCTCCTGCAGAAGTGAGTCTGGGCCGGCGACTGCCACCCGAAGGACTCCTGGGTGTGCAGGTGGGTGTTGGGAGGGTCTCGGGGGGCTTCACAGCACATTTGACACATCACAGGCAGGGGGCCATAACCTGCTGCTCCCCGCAGTAAGGGAAGGATGTCTTGGTTCCTCTTCTCTTCCTCTTGCCCACTACAATTCACTTGGATGCTGGAACACAAAGAAGGGAGAAGAGAGATCAGTTCCACCCATTACCCGCTAGCATCCACTGTCCTCCTGGCAGAGCTCGGCCTGCAGCTGTATGAGGACAAGGTGCTCGGCAGTTCCACATGGGCACGGCCATCGGAGTCACCTGGTGGTCAGGGCACATGGTGTGCAGACAGAGGGAGGGAGCAAGCATGGAGGGGTTCGGGGCGTAAGTCCAAAAGCCATAGACACTAAAGGGGTCAGAGCTCTGCTACATAAGATGAACCCTCTTTTCCACAATTTGTTTCTCCTTGGATCACCCTTGGCACTTGTCTTCAAGACAAGAAGGAGCCTCGCTGGGGGGCTGCTCTGCAAATTCATGAGCAGGGGAGCCATGCGAGCGGGGCATATGCATGACTATTACAGGAAGAGGGAGACGTTGGAACTATTTAGCATCTCACGCTTCCAGTGGGGCAATGGCTGAGGCGCTAGTGGGGAAGAGACAAATGGGGTGGGGGAAATTTTCTAATCTTAATAAGATCTGTTTGCCTTTTCCAGTAAATAAAGGATTGAGTGATTGCATGCCTGCCCCCCCTGCTTTAATACCATCAACTGGAGTGAGAATGACCTGAAAGAAAATATTTAGAAAAAGTAGCCATAGGATGCCTTGCCCCTGTTAGGCCTTAATATATTCTGTTGTTAGCAATAAGCCAATTCTATATAAACAATGTTTTCTCAGCAGGCAGCAGCAAGTTAATACGGTACTCTTAACACTCATTAAAGCTCACGTGCTTCAAGAAAGGACTTAAAGAGATACTGTGGCTTTCCTGGCATTCGGCACACATTGCGATGGGGAACAAATGGCCGCGTGTGATGCCGCAAAGAGCAAGTTCCCGCAACAAATCCTGTCTGTTCTTGCCACTGCTCGGTAACAGGGGAAGATGTGAGCAAAGTGATTATTCAGGCTTTACCTGGAAAAGGGAAAAGACCATACATCTAAAATTGGGCAGAATGTACACTGCAAAGGTTAATTCATATTTGTTTCTACATGACCTCTTTTTTTTTTTTTATCCAGGAAGATGCTTTAAGTTTTTATTGTAAACAGATATAGCTTTTGAGGCAGGCAGAGAAGTCACCTAGGTTTAGAAAACGGAAGTCGTTATGAACTGACTTTAGTTATCAGAGCAAATTTTTTTCAAAAATCTGCTGACTTATCAAATCCCACATCGGACACAATTGCTTTACTTTGACCGTTCTCAATCAGCTACAGCAAGTGACATTTGAGATTGATTTTATTTGCCTTTAGCCAAAGCTTGTTACAACCAAACTGGACAATTACTTCTCTTTCCTCATCCTGCTTCATTTTGGTATTTCCATGGAAAATTGTGGTCAGCGTTTGCAAAACAGCACGAGGAACACCTTCCGATTGTTTTCTGGCATTGTTAACTTGATATTTTTACCAGGAACTGTGCATCTCCACACATATCAACAGTTTATTGTTTGTTCCTTTTACTTAGATTGGTTGACATTAACAAGGTGAAATTTAATGGCTTAAGCTCAGTATTTTGGAATAATAAAAATGATTATTTTGGAAGCTCTTTACAATATTATATACAGTTCAAAAAGCAATATCTAAAACTCTGTACTCCTCTGAGAAATATAACAACTTAGCTTTAATTATTAATTTAAACACATGTAAACTCCTTAAATCATTATTATAATTGGTATACTATAAATCAGGTACTCACCTGAATCTTTCAAGAATATTTTTTGCATTATAGTATAGAAATGCTTTCTGTTGATTGACAATAGATATAGATATAGACTCCATAATAGATGTTTATATGCAGCTTAACTCACCTTCCTTTTTCTTTGTCTTATGAAGCAAAAATGTTTTTGCAAAATAGGATTGCTATTTCCAGACTCCCCTAGGTGAGCCAATGTGATTAAAGTGGCAAACTTTTTAGTTTTAACTTGAATTGGCTTTATATGATCAATGTTTTAAGTTGGTGAGTAAATTCACTTATCAATATATTTCACATATTTTAATTACTTCAATGTCTAATAAAAATGAAATAGTTGTATTGTCGGCCTTAATAAAATTACTTTTTTTTCTATTGCTTCCCAGTGTCCTCCATTTTATGTTATATGCATTGCTAGTATTTCCAACACTTGAGCGTTTCAAAACTCTACTCCTAACATACTTATTTTTAATTTGAAGAAAATTGAAACATAAGAGTTGAAAGTTTGTATCTTTCCTTCAGAAAATGTGGTGTACTTCAGTGTGTCCTAGAACTGACCACCACTGATTTAGGGGCTAAATTGTTTGTGCACAAATTAGCATCACTCATCTTTCTTTTATAAATTTTCTATATCTTGAAGATTTCAATAGGAAAAAATAATATTTGTATAAATACACTTTTAGTAATTAATGTTAAAGCCAGAGGGAGACTTTAGCTCTAACATTATTTTGAAAATAAGAAAATGGAGCTCCAGTGTATATAACTTATTACATACGTACTTGGCAAATAAGCAAAATGTAATGTTGAATTAAGTGATATTCAATTAATTCATTGGCAATATTCCTTGAGTAATAAAAAAATATAAACAGGTTCAGTGTCTGTTATGCTATTTGTAAATTGAGAAAAGCAAGCACATTGAATAGAATTTTTAAAGAAAAACACATTAAGTTTTATACTCTCCTCTGAGGTCTAGATGTTTCTGGCTGTCCTGACACCTGTCCTAATATATGAAACAAGGACGATTAACATCATTTTTTTTTATTACAAATACATTTCTTTGACATTTCAGTTATTCTCAAACAGCGAAAGGGACTCAAATCTGACATTCTTTTACTATTCAAGAGAGAACTGGTGTGGTTTTGACTTTTACTGACATCTTATGCTCATAATTTTTACTCTGACCTTTTTCTAATGGACACAGAACTGAGATAGCAGTGTGATTTTTCTTCTCATTCGTTCATTTGGCCATTCTAAGTCATTCATTGAGCATCTAACACACCAGGCATTGCAAAATGGCACAGCCACTAGTGACGACAGCATGGCCGTAGCTGCAGCAGCAGGAACATCAGGTCTGGACAAGGGACGTGCTGGCTCAGTTACTCTTAGGGTATCATTTTCAGTGCTCTTGGCCACACTCTAGCGGGATGCGGCAGGGGTGCCTTCAGAGGCAAGTAACCAGAACTCGTGGGCTTGAGAAGTCAAGGCAGAGTAGGAATGTGTGGTCCAGGAGGAGTGCGATCATCACACCCATTTTCAGGAAACCATGTGGAAAATAGTAGAGTCGTCCAAAAAGAGTCCAAGAATCCAATCCACTGGTAGCAATGGACTGAAGCAACAGGGAGGATGATTCCAACCTCAAGCAAGGAGGGCTTTTCATCATGGGCTCTATCTTGCCATAGAATGAACTGCAGAATGATGGCTGATGTGAGCTGCACACCCTCAGCACTACTCCTTCCCCACCCAAAGCCATGGAAGAAGCTGAAGGAAACATCATGCAAGAAATTCAAGCATCAAACTTGATGCCCATTAATCTCCTTCCAAACTCAGGAGTTTAGGATCATGAAGTGAAATAAGAGTTCCAGGCCAGGAAATCATTTCTGATAATGCTTTTCCGATGTCTCCATGAGCAACAACTGTGGGCAGCTTCGCTTTGACTTGCATATTAATTTACTCATTTGGAAAACTGTAATGATATTGAACCCATAGAAAGAGGAGTAAAGTAAGGTTATTGTTTTTTATTGTCAGTAACAATAATGTTATAGTCATTTACTTTAAATTAATGGGCAGTAGTGCAGGACAGATGTTGAAATTAATCCTAGGTGTGTCACTACTTCCCTGTGTGACCTTGAGTCTGGTCTCTTTTAGCAACTACTGCACCTGAAAATGGGGACAATAATAATGATCACACAGCATTATTCTGAATATGACATGAGATAAACGTAATTAAAGCACGTTGCCTGGTGCCTAGCACATCATAAACTGTCCAAAATATTAGCTGTTATGAAAGATAAAAGCAAGTGAATCAAAAGCTATAGGATTATATAAATTTTACTACAGAACTTACTAGAAGGGCATTCATTATGTAAAAGAAATTAGAAACAGAAAAAGATCTCTCAAATATTGATATGAGTAGAGACAATAGGGACTGTTTCGACCTGGCCAGAGTAACACTGGAATAGAGTTGGATACTGATGTTCATGACCCTTCAAGCCCTTCTTCTCCCAGTCAAAATTCTGGGCAACTTTCTTGGGTTAGAATGCACTCTGGAACTTTCTGAATCAGCCAATAAGCACCACAATCAAGTTACCTTTGAATCCTTAGTTGTAAAATCTTAAGTCTTAAAGTTCCTGGACTATATAATTTAGTTAATGCCTCCCCTATTTTTCTGTAGTATTTTTTTTCTGAATTATTTGTGCTTTCTTACCTTTCGCTCATATATAAATATGTTTATTTTACTTCTAATGGAGTGTGCCATGCTATAGGATCTACTAAGAAGTTCTGGATCTTGAACTCTTCTAGGATATAACTTACCAATGGGAAGAGGTACTTTCTGCTCATTTGCCTTTTAGCATTTACATTTCCTTCTTAGCTACACATCAAGCAGGAACATTTGGTAGATCCTGAATTTTGGAACTGAGTAATGAGTTCCTTTATTTATTTACAATATTTGCTTATTTTTGCTTCATTTGTTTAAATAGCAAATAAATGATTAGTAATTTCTTTAGTGTTCATTACATGTTTAAACCAAGAAGAAAAAAAAAATGTATGATCGTATTGTAAGGTTTACATGGCAGAGACTAAGTAGACTTTTTAATTTACTATCGAGGGGGTTTGTATGGAAAGGTAGATCACCCTTCTCCATGAGAAAGTTTCTTAACTCTCCATAAAATTTCCCAAGCTTCCCTTACATCAGTAAGGCAAAGTTCAAATCCTAACCCAGAAAGTTATTTGTTTTTACCTCAATAATTGTATCGTGACTTTTATTCATAAGCACGTGAGTGTCTTCCAATCCCTAAGTCTCTCCTAGGCCAGACCAAAAAAGAGGGAGACAGGGAGAGACAAAAAAAAAAATAATAATAATCCCTTGTATTGCCTCCCCTGATGCAGAAAATAACTCATAAAGTTCATCATTTGTGAAGGACAGAAAAGGCATATTAACAGGGAAGACTGGAAAGGAAGCAGAAGGCATCTTTCTAACTCGCAGAATAACTTTTGGATGTGCTTCTTTTAGGGGTCCTCAGGTCCAAGTCGAAATTCTCAAGCACCCTTTGAAGAAAGTTCCATGTTGCCAAAGTTTAATGTAACGAGTCATGTTTATTATGTTAGTAGATTTTTTTTTAAGGCTAAACTAAATTAATGGCATCATGCATGATTTACAATAAAACCCTAATGAAACGCTCAGAACTGTTTAAAAAGCTGCAGCAGGTTTTTAAGGAAATTGGTTGTCTGTATTTACTCTTTGAATTAAGTGTTAAAGGAAAACAGAATCATAATATATAAAACCTGGGTTTCCTGTAACAACAATAATTATGATAACTAACATCTGTATATGGCTTTACAGTTTGCAAAGTGCTTTCTCATACATTACCTCATTTAGTGGAGTGGAAATGCTTAATGATCCCAGACTTCAACTGCATTTCATTAATAGTATATATATTATATTAATAAGCACATTTAGAAGAAACTATCTTCATAAGCACTCTGTGCTAAGCGTGAACAAAAGGCTGATAAGGAGATGTCGAAATCCAATATCAACCCCGTAAATCAAATAAACATCAAATAAAATCTGTCAAACACTTCAGAATGTTACGTGCGTGTCATCAAACTCGCAGAGAATCCTGCTGTGTCACCTTGAAATGATGGAGAGACCCAAGGTGTGAGAGCATGCTGGTAGAAGTTTCATTAAAGCCTTATTTACTAGTTCAGAACGAATTTACATTGATCTTTTAAACTATTGCTAACCACAAATGCATTAAACCTAAACAGTCTTCATTTACTGGGAAATAAATGTGTCAGCAGAACCATGACTTTTGTCCAATGTTGTTCCGGCGTTTAAGGCATTTAATTCACGAAGGCTCAGTGTTAAGCTTTTTATTGCTTGTTGTGCTAAAGCATGTTCGTTTAATTGCAAATATATTTCCTTCCTGCATCATTATCAAAATTGTTATCTTAAGGAAATATTGTTTTTAAATAATCTGTTGGAAAACCAGAGCAGTGCATGGGCTTATTCGGAATAATTGTTTCCTGCTACAGATGGGTTAGCATTTAAGTGGTAACATTGCTTAAACAATTCTAAAAGGAGGTGAGGATAAAAGGAATCGGATTGTGCTGATCCGAGTTATAAGGAGCTTCGGTGTTTTTGTGGAGTCAACATTCGCTCGTGGCTGATTTAATCAATACCTCACTGTTTACGTTTTTAAAGAACTTTGCTAATGGTTCCAGGGCCTGATCTAGTAAATAAGTCTTTGCGATGTATTTTACAGTTTTCTGAGATATAAATTATGTCAAAAGTGACCTTAGTCTTTCTGTCTTTGAAATGGAGACAGATGTCCTGGATTTGACTTTGACCTTGACCTTTCCCTGTATTAACTTGGGAAAAGGACTCACATTCAGACTTTACATCAACAGATGCCAGTACCAATATTACAAGGACACACTTACTAAAAATAGAAAGGACAGAAAAATAGACACTGTATTAAAATAAGAAAAGAAAGGGCAATACCCGACTCCAGACATTCCAGGATTTACATGCATTTTATTTTTATTGCTTCTCAGTAGCTAAATACAACAGGCATGATGTCTCCATTTCAGTGGGTGAAAATCTCTTGACAGCATTCCCAATTCTTCATTAGCTAAACCCACACTAACTAGGTTGCATCATAGTGTCTATTAAATAGGACTTTTATTTTAAAAATTCTTACTAGGAGATGAATCCTCAGTTCTATTGTATTTAAATTCAAGAAAAGAGCAATTCTTTACTTCGGAGACAACTATGGAAAACACTTATGGGAGTGCTCATTATTTCTGGGGTTAGTTATATTTTAAAAAATGGAGAAAGACACAATTTCTAGAAAGTAAGCCACAATAAGTCAAGCTTTCTAATGGGATACAACCAAGACAACCCACATTTCAATTCCACTGTCTGGTTAAAAAGGAAAAATCTTGGCAGCTATTGTTCTATTTCAAAAGAAGTGAGGACTCCTCCTTGTCTCTGTTATGACATGGAATTAGGTCTCGGTTTATATCAGAGGAGAAATAATAAGAAAATGCATGGCAGTGAGGGACCAGAAATGGGTGGACCCCTGCCTCAGGCCATGAGCAATTAGCTACGCCCCACACAGCCAGACAGGGGAGGGACACGGACCACATCAGGTGATAAGTGAGAGAGGCTAAGACAGGTAAACATTGCCACCCTTCTTCCATCAGTCTTTGCTCTCAGGGAAATGCCCTGCCCTCCATGGGGGTTTGGGGGCATTGGCAAGGGACAAGCATTCCGAAGGTACAATTGGCATCCACCCCAAACTTCAATGATCCACCTAAAACCTGAACTGCTGTGCAGCCCGAAGTGCAACGGACTTGTCCAGGGTATTTTCTAACGCTTCTCCCGCAGAGCTAATGGAGCTGGGTGTCCACCAAGGGGTGGAAATGGGCGGTACCCCTTAAGTAGGTACAAAATGGGTCGTGCAAGAAAGGGATGACCGTGTTCGGAAGTCAGCCGCACCTCTGGAGCCTTGCCCTCAAAGAATGATGGTGTTACCTTGACAAGACATAGACATCCTCCCAAGTCTTTGCACGCATGAATCTTTTAACACGTTCTTCTCTCGCCGCAACCTTTTTCCCGTTGTCGCCCTCCTCCCTTCACAGGTGTCTCATCGTTATAAGTATGGCGATTCTTGAGCACTTGTGTGCCCTTCCACCGGCTTCAGGACTCTTCTCTCTCCCCTTGTTCACCTTCGCACCCCACCCCCCACCACTTTCTTTTTGAGCAAACGCTACCTGTGGTTTTCTTATAGTTTCCACCATCCATTTAGGTACTCCAAAGTGTTGGGTTGTTGTTTTAAATGCCCTCTTGAAATCAAGACCAAATTCCTTTCTGAGGTCAAAGCTCAGCTTTCTTCTTCCCCACAGCGACCTAATATTCAGCAATCGTATGCCCTCCATAAAAGCAAACCATGCACTAAAGTGTGCTGCACGGTAATAACCCCGTGCTGCTCCAGCACTGCAGGAGTGCTCAGCTAGGATTTACCTTCTCCTGGTCTAGTCTCACCTGAGCTTCCATGAGACACACCAGGCACAGTCCTCCCTTAGTATCCATGCGGGACTGGCTTCAGGATCTCCAAGGATTATCCGCAGATGCTCAAGTCCTTTATATAAGATGGCATAGGATTTGCATATAACCTATTCATATGCTCTAGGTTACAGTCATGCTTCATTTAACAGCAGGGATACTTCTGAGAAATGCATACTGAGGCAATTTCATCATCGTGTGAACACCAGAGAGTGGACTTACACGAACCTGGGTGCTACAGCCTACTGCACACCTAGGCTAGATGGCATAGCCAATTGGTTCTAAGCTACGGATCTGAACAGCATGTTCATGTCCTGAATACTGGAGGCAATTTTAGCAAAATAGTACATGTCTGTCTTTCTAAACATGGAAAGGTACAGTAAAAATATGATATTATAATCTTATGGGACCACTGTTGTATGGTATGATATGATATTATAAAATATATGATATTATAATCTCATGGGACCACTGTCTGTTGCTGATTGAAAAGTTCTTTTGGAGCACATGACTGTACTATAAATGATCTCTAGATTACTCATAATACCAAACACAATGTAAATGCTACATAAATGTTATACTGTATTTTTAAAATTTGTGTTATTTTTTTATTGTTGTATTGCTATTTTTATTTTTTTCTGAATATTTTTGGTGCGTGGTTGGTTGAATCTGCAGATGCAGAACCCACTGATATGGAAGGCCAACTGTATATCACCATTTCTTAAGTTTGCACTTCCTGAAAATCCAGACGCACGGTACATGGATAGCATCTTTTACCTGATTCTTCTTTAAGAAAATAAGTTCAACAAAAATGTAGGGTGTCGTGGAGATTACAAGAGAGAAAAAACGTCTGAATACTTTCAAAGGTGCAATAAGGATTAGAAAACCTGAAATATAGTACACATTCTTTTTATAAAAGATAACATAGACACTGATGTTCAAGCTTTTGCCTTGGTATCAACACAAAAGTCTCGAACTGGTAGCCAGCCAGCAGAACAAATCAGACTGGCAAGAGTGTTTTGTTTAGCCCACACAGTCTTGTTTATTTTTCTTAGTTGATTTGATTGGCAACACCTTAAAAATCCGGTGACCTGACAACAGTGAGCACATTCCCAGTGACCGAGCGGTCACTGCGCTCTTCAGATCCAACACGCCCCATGCGGGTTTTCAGAATCTCGGCCCACTTCTCTTGAATACATAACCCGCGCGACCCCTCGGGGGATTTGAGTCTTCAACCCCGGATCAATAAACTTTTTAAATAAATCGATAAATTATCTGATGAACAAAAAATAAATCAAAAAATCTTTACTTGTAAAGTATTCTAATGTTCTAATTTTTCAATGTGCTTCTGTGTACGTTCTATTAATATCCTCGTTACAGCCATCTCCTAATCCAGGGGTCCTCAAACTTTTTAAACAGGGGGCCAGTTCACTATCCCTCAGACCGTTGGAGGGTCAGTTTAAAAAAAACTATGAACAAATTCCTATATCTTATTTTGAAGTAAAAAAAAAAAAATAAACAGGCAAAAACAACCGCATGTGGCCCGCAGGCCATAGTTTGAGGACACCTGTACCTAATCTGATGACTGTACCTATTTCCTTTTGCAGATGATGAAACAGGGTTGGCCCCTTTGCATCCCTGGCATCTGAGAGAAACCATGAGCATCCATCCAGGGCGTTGAATGCTAACCACATTGGAGCTTTATGAGTTGAGGGCTGTAAGGTCATGGACCAGCCCAACTGTTGATCCACAAACAGTGCCCTTATCCTGAAGATTAGGAAAGATGGTGGTCAAGTGCAAGAAACCAATAGCAGCAGCATCTTCAAATATTTACAAGTCTCTAATATATGTATGTGTTCATGTCTTGGTCAGTCTGTCTAATCGGTGGGAGTTCAGTCTTTGTGCTTCAGGATGTTCTAACACATGGGCTTTTTATTCACATCAATATAGAGATTATATGTATATTTCCAGATAGAACCCTATTCAGCTTCTTTAGATATTAACGATTATAATAATTATATTAGCAATTTCAAGAATACGGAACAATAGGTGGAACAGATTCCACTAGAACAAAACTAAAAAAAAGAAAATAATAATAATACCAAGATGATACATTACAATGGCATCCTTTCAGGAGCTTATATAAAGCATAAGCCATTTAGTTATAAGTATAAGCCATATTTATACATTAAATAACTCTAATCTTCAACTCATTGTTCTATTTTTTCTTTCAATGTTTTATGCTCATACGATGTTCCTTTACCCCTCAGCAGCATTCATTGGAAAGGCATGTTCTTTGATAAAAGAAAGTCAATAATATTGTCATTTTCAAGTGTGCCATCATTTTCACAGGTCCAAGTTGAAATGAAATCAATTATGAGAACAAATAGCAGTGTTTTGTCACTAATGAATGGGTTTAGCGTTGTTATCCACATTCCTACCACTTTAAATGGAAGAAATAGAGCAACTGTGGCACACAGAAAGCTCAAATAGTCCATGCTAATGGTGGAAATACTTAAGCATCATCCACATACAGCTAATATAAACCAAAGTGGTTTATTACCACTGTTTTGTGATTTATGACTCACATTATGACTTTAGTTTGAAATGGTTGCATGAAATATTAATGTGTGGTGAAAGAACACACAACAAGGAGCAGGGATCATGTTTTATCAGATGTAAGGCCGCCTGGTGATTTATTCCTCGTAATACCCTGAGCCCAAGCCTTAGCATCCTATTTGTTCTCTTGTTGTAATCAGCCCTTCCTATTCAAACTTTTCAAGGTGAGGCAGCTCTACTTTTGCTCCTTGGATTTTAGGTTGTGTACCGTTAATTTTTAAAGGGATGGAATAGTTTATAACAAATGTGAATAATTTATAGCAAATGTTCTCAGCATTGATTAGTGCTCTTTTGAAATAGAATGTCTTCTTGATATGCTTCATTCCTCTAATGCCTTATGAAAAGTCAAAAGACCTGTTACTGCCCTGCTTAATGGACAAATCAACTTTAATTTTAATCATATATAATATGAAAGATCAGTACCTATGTTCTCCCCTATTTGGAATTTGCCAGCATTAACATGAAACATTAGCTCAAAGCAATGTTTACATTAGGACAGAATTGTTCTCCCTTGGAATTTACATTTAATTTGGTTTCTCCAAACTTTGGAGTCTATAGTTTCGTAGCTCTTTACTGTGCTGCATTTTAAGATATTCCCCACCCTATTTTGCAAAGCTCCAATCTGAGGATCTGTTTAAGTAACAGATTCCACACCAACTTTATTATGCAGTAAATTGATTTACACCAAGTTCCCTATTTCATTTTAATTTGATCAACTGTATCTGACTCATGAAAAAATGAATACCTTTTTCAATCATCCTGAGTTAATATGTTTGATTTCTACTGCATTAAAGTCAACAACCATGATTTTACCCTACTGTTACCTATTTTTAAATGTCAATTGATATAAATAAAAATAACATAAAAATAATAGCTAACACTGCCCCTTTCACATGTATGATGTACTCTGTCCAAGAGCTTTATATATATTAGCACCCTTTGTTCTCTCAACGATCTGCAAAATGTATACTATTCTAATGCCTATTATTCAAAGGGGAAACTGAGGCAAAGAACCAGTAAGCAACTTGCCCTGGTGACATCACCAGTAGCTGCAGAGTTGGAATGAAGAACTGAGATAGTCTGGTTTCAAATCTATGCTCTTAACACCATACTATCATTCCTATTGTCCTTTGCACAGAAATGCTTGGCTTCAAAGTCCTTTGTAAAAAATAAAGGTCTGATTATTCGAGCCATAAAAGTACAAAACCTAACTTTATGAAGGTCCAGTAAGAATGGACATGTCCTTGAACACCTAGGGTCATCCAAATGGCTAGGTGGCCATCTCCCTTCCCTGGAATGGCTCCCTGAAGCAGATCCTCCTCCGAAGTTTTCCAAGGATAGTCAAATGCAAAGGAAAGAGCACTTGGTCAAGGAAAACAAGGGTGGGAATCCAAACTAAACCACTTCCTACCTGGGTAATCCTGTGACTGTTATTGAACCTCACTGAGCCAAGATTTTTATTTCCAAACTGAGATAATAACACCCACCAGTAGTACAGTTGTAATGATTAGAGATAATGTTTGTAAAGTGTTTGGCATGGAGCAGGCATTCCCTGTGATATATAATAGCTGTTATCATTGTTTGTGTTCTATCATTGTTATCCTTTCAGCACTCAGCATGAGTCATTGCCCGAATGCAGGGAACTCAGCCCTTTAGAATGTTAACCCTTCAGATCTTTACATAACCGCCCGCCCCCTTGCATTCTTAACTTCAAACAGCCAATGAGGAAAAGCAGAAAAGAGCCACTGAGAATGCAAGGGAGGGTGTGACAGTTCCACACAAGCATCACCACCAAGGGAAATCCTTTGGGGGACAACACTTCACTCCCATCTGTTGACTTATAAATATGTGACCTCTGAGATTCCTCGTCTGCTAATGAGGAGACCCTTCCTAGTTAGATAAGAACTTGAGGGAATAAATAGAACAAAAAGCAGGTAGGAGAGACCATCAGCATCCCTCTGATTTGGATGTAGAAGACAGATGTAAACCCAGAGAGGAGAGAAAGGAAGAAAGAAGAGAGAGGGAGAAAAAATTTCTCCTAGAGAGAAAAAAGCAAATCAATAGCAGACATTTCTGCAGGGAGTAATTGTGGCAGAAATAGAATGGAAACTGAGCCAGAGTCATTCCCTGTTTGGAGCACCCAGCTATACGAAAGAGCATGAAGAAGAAGGAGATTTGTCCACGGACACTGAATTTCCCCAAGCAGAAAAGTGCAATTCCATGGAAGTGAACCAGCTCTTTTTTTTTTTTTTTTTTTTTTCCGCATTTGTTTAATGAAACAGCAGATCACATTCTAAGGGCCAAAGGCAGGAAGTTGAAATGGGCCTCCTGATCTCACCAAAGGCGGATGGAAATGTGACTCCATCCACGTGAAGTAATCATTTCACACATGTGATCTGTGAAGTTGCCTCCATCTCCTAAGGTGTAATCATGATGTGAGACATTATCTAAACCCCGCTTCATTTTTTCATACCCATAATGAGTATTTATACTTTTTTAAATTTTTATTCTCCTGCATCACAAGGACCACAGTTATTTAAAAAAAAAAAAAAAAAAAAACTTCTGCTACCTCCTTTCTCTCTCTCTTTTTCTATTTTATTTATTTATTTTTGAGACAGAGTCACAGGTTCTGTCACCCAGGCTGGAGTGCAGTGGCATCATCATAGCTCACTGCAGCCTCACAACCCTGGGCTCAAGGGATCCTCCTTCGTCAGCCTCCTGAATAGCTGGGACTACAGGCATGTGCCACCACTCCTGGCTAATTTTTCTATTTTCAGTCGAGACGGGGTCTCGCTCTTGCTCAGACTAGTCTGTCTCATCTTTCCCAGTTTTTATGCTTCCCTGAGAGCTGCTCAGAATCTAACACCCATCTGAGCTCCCTGCAGCTCTCCTCCCCCATGACCTGCTTGCTTGGCTTGGAAATGTAAGTGCCATAGGAATGGGATCTACATCAATAACTATCAATGTATCCTCTATACTGGAAATTCTTAAAAGCAAAAAAGGACTATATTGGATAGACTACCACACTAATTAGGAGAAAAGCTCTTTTTAAACATAATCACTCATACATTATCTCAAATACTAATCTCCTAGAGATGTTCCACATTTTCTGGTTTGTTAAGTAAACCAACCTGTTCATGGATTACCCACACACTTTAAAAAGGCAGAATTTGGCAAATGTAAGCAATCTATTTGGGCTCATCAAGGCTATTTTTAGACTATTGCATTTTGGTTATTAAAAACAGAAACTGACTTGGGTAGAAGGGAACATTTCCCCAGGGTGCTTGGAATATTATGCACTCCAGACTCAGAAAGGAGTTATAAATTCTAGTTTCAACTACATTTTTCTTACTTACATAGGAATCCAGGAAAAAGAAAAAAAGAAATTTAGACCTTAACACAGGTCATTCTCTTGACAAGAAGAAAAGAAGACCTAAAACAAAAACAAAAACCTATCAGGCCCTGTGCCTTATATAAAGAAATGTTATTGTCACTCTCAATTGACTTTATCCATTCCTTGACAGGTAACTATGTCTAGTCTTCCCCAAAAATTCTCTTTAAAAGAAATTTTCCAAAAATTCTTCATGCTGCAAATAAAAAGAACAAGTGCATTTATTCAGTGGTGTCCTCAACAAACATTATCAATAGGCCTACTATGTACCAGGCACTGTGCCATGGTCCAGAAAATCCAGCAATGAACATAACGTGGCCCTTGGTCTCATGAGGTGTGAAAACAAGGAGAGAAAGAAAACACTTTAAAAGTGATTTGCAGTATCTTTAAGTTATATCCATTCTTGTATATGTGATATATTTCATATTTTGAAGAATGTGAAAAAATAAGCTCTTAATAAAAAAAGAGGTTTTTAAGAACAAAAACAGAAGTACAATAGTGAGAACTTAAGAGAACGGAGTTTCAGAGGGCTGCAGGGACTAAATGGAACAATTAACCCACACAAATAAGAGAAGAGTGTGGGTGTGCACCTGCTTCTTCCCTGAGCAGCAGCAGCTTAGCAATAGTCTTTTCCAAACAACAGCTCTCATATATTTTGTCCAATCTCAAGAAGTGATCTTTAGGATGGAAACTTCAGACCCAATAGAAAAGCCATGGTGGAGATAGTTTCAGAAAGGCAGAGTTTTCAGAGACGATGCCCTTTTATAAATAAGCAGATACTTTCCCCCCAAAATAATCCAAGGCCTCAGTCTACCTCCTGCTGAAACCACTATCATCCGCACCAAAGCTTGAGTATCTGGAAAACTTGAGAGCTCACTTTCCAAAATTGTCCCAGTATGAAGGTAATAAAAAAAAATACGTAAAGCACCAGAGAGGCAAAAGAAACATAAACGAATAAAATGTCTGCCACTGAAGTTTTCAAAAGCATGAAAATCTGATTATTTTTAAAAATCAGCCAAAGCAGTGTTAGTGGGCAGCTCATCAGGTTCCAAGAAGACAGAAAGACAAAGTCAATATCACTGGCATTTGACACCATCACTGGGGATAAAAAAAAGTGATGGAGTTCTGTTTATGGCTTTCAAAAGGGCCATTACTTGGACAAGAGTCATAACACAAAAGCACTGCTTATTTCAATTCTGTCAACTGTAAATGTCAGAGCCAAAGCCCAAGATCTGCTTAGAACTCAGTACAAGTTTCGCCATTGGCTGCTTGGTGCTGCCTGGCCAGTTGGAGAGGGTAAAGGTGCCACTTTAGCTAGCACTCTTACTAATATATGTTGTTTTTTCCTTTTCTCCCCTGGCTAATATGTCTTTGTAAATTCTTTATAGTGTTCCTTTCTCACTACTATTCAATTAGCTTTCAAATGAGTGAAGAGTGCCTACGCACCAAGATTGCCACTTTACCAGGTATCACTGCAAGCCTTCACAACCAGCTGCTTTAAAGTAATTGGCATCATAATGTGCAGAAAAATTACTTTTCTAATGGTTGCCTGGAAGATTTATATCCCTAAAATGTAATTAAAAAGTAGATTTAGAAATATGCTCGGCAACCAAAAAGATTAAATATTAATGTGGAGTGTAATTAATAAATTATACATCTCTTGATTACTAATGGCTTATTGACTGTAAAAGCATAACATTATGGAATATTAGGGCAAACAAAGGCTTTTGGGGAATTATTGTTCAGCACCAAGGATGAAGCTGCTGCTCTCGAATTTTCAGAAGAAATCCTGATTTCACGGAGAAAATAGAAATTTGCCTAATGGTTCCCATTATCATTCTTCACTCATTCTATATGTTACAAAGTTTGTTGTTCTTTACAAGACGAAAACTTTCTAGCTTCCTGAGTCATTTTAATTGCACTAAGACAATTTCTACTGCATATTCTGTAGGCTTTTCAACTGAAGCTAAGTTTTGGGATTTAAATGTATATCTGACCTCTTGTACAAAAACAAAATGTATGATATACCACTGCCTGTGACACAAGCAGAGAGAAACATGTGAAATGAGGTGGGTGTGTGATGGGAAATGTTTGCAAGGTGACTCAACATGCAGAGAAAGGTCAAACCATGAATAGATATACTAGGCTTCCCAATGGCTTCAGTAGACATGTTTAAGCTCCAATAGCCTCATGCTCTTTTTTAAAATTTTCAGGGCAGTCATCAGATCTTAGAATGTGAGACTTGTAGAAAGTGTCTTGAAGGTTATCTATACGACCAGCTTCATTTTATATAAGAATTTGGAATTCTTTTCTCCAAGGAAGTAGCATGACTGCTATGAGATTTCAAGGGTGGTCAATAGCAGAAGGGGAGCAGTAACCAGGTCTCCCCTCCACCACCAGTCCAAAGTTTTTCCCTTCGTTCCATGTAAGAATTGAGGAAGTACAACTGACAGACTTGTTAAGGATCTCACCCTGCAAGTCTTCTGATTTGGAAGTGTTTTCCTAAGAAGTTTCATTAAAGTACACAGAAACAAGCTATGTCTAAAAGCACTAGAACCAAGCTTCAAAGAGCCACCTCTTCAGAATTTCCTCCCAACTCAGCCCCCACTATCCCTTTGTCTAAGATGATTTATTCTTCATGCCAAAGCATCTTTCAGTGGAAAAAAAAAATTAGCAGAGCAAGATAGAACCATGATCCTAGAAATTCAGGCTCATTTATTTTCTTCTGAAATTAGACAATATCTTATACCATTTCTCCCCACCCCTACCCCAGAAAAGGAACAAATCAGTCTCGAGTCATCACTGAGAGCAATAAAAGAAAAATCTTGGCAGGAATAACATCTGGGCAACCTTGTTCAGTATGTTTTGCTTTGGAAATTTCCCAGAGAGAACCTGGTGAGTGCTAAGGAAAATTCATCTGATTCTTGAAGTGGAGTGCTTCCTGGGTCAGAGTTCAATGAGAAGAAAGAACCACCTCCTATTCTCCAGAAAGCCCCATCTAGAACTTGGCTTTCATCTCAGCTTCAACGTTTCTTCTTCAGGCAGGCACTCTCTACCTGCACATTTTCTTCGTAGCATGCACCATAATTATACTAACTTTTTGTCTATATAGCTAATCATCTACTGTATCTATTCTGTTTTATCTATGATTTTTGTCTATCGGCTTATTTATTTTATCTATTTCTCTGTTTAATGTTTTTAATGTCTAGAGTAGACTCTAAGCGCCATGAGAGTAAAGAGTTTCTTTACTCCTTGACCATGGAGCACCACACTAGAAAAGTGAATTGTTCCATAAATATCAGTAGGGAAACAAGGGCAACCACAAGGACAGAAAGTTCCAGAAAAACTTGCAGGCTTGCTATAGCTTGGCTTTGGCATTATAAGCACGGTACTTCCATTCAATGGGGCAGTCTCTCCCATTTCGCTGCTGTCACTAGGAGGATGGCCTTGATCAACGTGGAAAATTCTGTGAGAACAAGAATGGGGACAATAAGCCCCAGACCAACGCTTCTTCTTAAAGCCAATGTGGATCAAGTTGCAAAGCACCTCACGCAGGAGGAAAACCAAAGCAACTTCTAGAATGAAACGAGTGGTCTGACTCCAGTGACAATGAGGAAAGAATAACTGAACGATAGCTCCGAACAAGAAATAAAAGGAAGAAAAAATAAATAGGCAAGACATTAAGACATTGCCAAGGTATCTTGGAAATTCAGACTATTTAACAGATATATGATTCTATTAATTTTACTTGAATTTAGTTCACAAGTCATAAATTCTAGTTTATAGAATTCTCCTTGCCTGCTTATAAAAGATGTCATTTATATATGCTTATATATGTCACTCTGTAGGAGTCTGGTTGAATTTGTAAAATTTCATCCTTAGCCCAAATATGTCAGATTTGTTGATAAAAAAAAAAAGACTTTAATATTTCGACAATCTGACATCACCTCTTTTCTTACATAAACTTACATCTCAGTTCACTCCACTTTCTCTAAATCGTTATTTTGTTGCTTCTATTTTTTCACCATAATTCAGTAGCTGACAATAACAAAGCCCACTAAGAAAGTTTGTGGACAAATTTAGATGGACTCAAAGCCTCCAAAATACAAACTCACTAGCTCAGCTCTAATAGAAATGATATCACTGGAAATTATTTATCTAATTACAAATAATAATGTACTCAATAAATCCTAATGATACAATATTTATTCATGCAAACAATGTTAAAAGTCACCAGCAAGACTAACTATGTAACACAGAAATTTTACAAACTGCTTAACAAATCATCAGTGGCTTAAAAATTTCATAAAATTTCTCATTTTACAGATGACAAAATTAAGGCCAGGTGGGGTCACATGACTTGTTTTAGGTGCTACAATCATTTGTTAAAGTAAATGCATTACCTAAATGATATTCATTTTGATGCCATTATTTTATTTTACAAAATCGTATTCATCATGGCAGAAGTGCACCTGATTAATATCTTGGCAATTACTCTGCCTATTTTATTAACAGCATGTTTAACCCATTTGGCAGGATAAATAATTTCTGTTGTATTCTTTCCATTTTTGCCTCCTCCATCCAAGGTAGTAATAGAGTGCTGTGTTATATCTCACTTCAGAAGAGACTGTTTTAAATGACAGTTATAGAGAAAAATACATAGAAAAATACTTGTTATAATTTTAAATAAAAGAAGACAAAAGACTCAAGCCTACACTGAGTAAATTACGCATACATATGAGGTCTGAAGGAAAATGTAAAAAGATTTGCTCTGTTAGTGTATCGATTTTTAAAATTTCTACCAGTATAATATTACTTACTCAAACAAAAATTAAAATCTAACATAATTAAGTACACATTCCAAGACAACAAATAGAGGCTGACTGTTAATTCTGGATAGAGATTCCAAATACTTTGGCCAGTAGTGACTCAAAATACAAAATACAGCACAGGACAGAATTGTGTGACATTTTATCAAACATGCTGTTGTTATCTGATTTCACTCACCCTTGTGGTTTCTGTTGCCAACAGAAACATTTTGGATCTTAATTATGCACAGCCACAATCCCTTGTGACAATGTCAGGATCCAAAAATTTCTGGAAACTAAAATTTGTGTGCTTGAACTCATTTGGGGGCAAAACCTGTCCTGAAGTGACATATGGCTATTTATAGCTCTTATCTCACTAATGGGACTATTGATACATTTGACTAAAGAAATATTAACAATTTGATTACGGATTGGTGTTGCAAACCCTGCTAGGGCTCTTATACAACGTGTAATATTGGGATCATACTACCTTCCCAAATCTGAAAACCACCAAAGTTCAAAACTTAATTGGCTCAAGTGTTCAAGAGATGGATTACAGGCCTGTAGTCTATTTTATTTTACTGTGTAATGTTGTCATTCTCTAACGACAGCATCAAAACCCCTTTTCTGGGTTGTTCTTCAGACTCACAAGCCACACATAGCCCAAATTTGAGCAGCCCCCGGTGTTAATCACCTGACAACTCCCTAACAAAATCGGTCAAGGAAAATCATCCTTTGTGGTTGTTGACATCTTGGGGGAAAGTCACAGAGAACCTAAGGACAAGTGAAGTCTAACTTACACCACTTTAAATACTCATCTGCCTAATAGAATATTCTGGAACCTCTTAAGAATATATGACACCGATATCTCTGAAATGTTTCCTATTTTAAAATGAATAACGCCAAGTTTCTGCGTTTCAGTTTTTAAAGAAGATTGTTTCCAAATAATTTAAGCAGCCAAAATCTAGAGTAATCTAATATTTTATGCTTATATTCTGAGGTGCTCTGGAAGTAGAGAAATAGGGAAAACAGTTAAGCTTGAAATATTTTAACTTTTAAACAATTTTTTGTGACATTGGGAAAAAGAGATGCCCTTACATTTTCAAATCCATGTGGATTCATGCATGCTTGTTACACACAAGCAACTTATTATTCAAGTTGACTTTTACTTAAAATAAGCAGTATTTTCTATCATTTTATGACCAAATCTTATTCCAGGTCTTCCTGTGAACATTCATCACATTTACAAAATAAATAGGCATCACAAACAGAGCCACATAACCCGCGATGAGTAAACTACTCCCTAGATAAGTCATATTTTGGGTAACAAAATTCTCTTTGGAATCTTCTCAGGCGGCCATTTAGCATATTTAAATCATAAGTAAGGAAATCGACAGCAATTAATATTTTGTTCGTGCCCGCAGGGTACTTGGCACCGTCTACTGGACTCATTTGGAAACAGTCATTAACTGTCCCTGTTCTCTCAAAGGGCATTTTCCAAACAGAGGATAATACCAACCTGGTTCTTTCACCAAACCGCAGAAAGCCAACACAAAAATGCAATTTTAGTAAATTAAGAGACTTTTTTTTTTTTTAATGGATAGTTTACATCAGCTGGCTTAAATCTGTGTCTTTGAGGTGGTGGAGGAAGGATTGAGAAAAATAAGGGTACAAGACAGAAGTGAGGACAAGGAGAAAGTAGGAAGGACACAGAGAAAGCTCTGGTTCCTTGTGCTGGGTGGACATGGTGTATTCCCCTCCCCAAGTAGACGCAGTTCCTGCACACTTCACTCATTCATTCAACTGCATGTCCCCAGAGCTTGGTCTGTGCCAAACACTGTCCTGAGTTCTGGGGACAAAAGAAGGAATCATTTAGCTCTTGCCCTCAAACATGCAGTAGAGACTATAGCAGTCCCTACCTCCCTGGGTTATTGTGAAGATTAAATGATCCCTTAGAATAATGCCTGGAACATATGCTACATGGCACGCATGCTATCATTTTTTTTTTTTAACAAAAACTTAAGAGATCCTATTTTGGAAAACGGGGCACCTCAACAGACATTTCCAGTGCAGGGTGACAGAAGGGACCTTATGCTCTGGAGTTGTGGAAGTGGAGAATCCAGGCTGCAAAAGGGAGGGGAGAGGAAGGGCGGGGGTGGAGGGTGGTGGGGAGAGGGGCAGATTAAGAAGGGCTCCAGAACCCTGCTGAGCTGTCTAAGTCATATGGACGGTGGAGGTGTCTAGTCCGTGGCTGGGCAGGTTAGGCTGTCCTGTGGAGCAGATAGGAACCCAGGGTGTGTGCCCTCCCCAAACCATGTGCCCTGGCCTGGGGTCACCTGCCCAAGAATTAGGGGACATCTTTTCAGACCAAGGTGCTTCTCTCTGCAAGCCCTGTGCCTTCTCAGGCTTCTAAGCAAGGAGAGGAACTGCTAGATCCATATTTCTGGACAGTCACTCAGAATGGCTGATTCTGTTTTTCCCAGAGGGCCGGGACACTGTCTGGGAGTAATTACTGTGTCAGGGCTATGCCTGCGGCATTATCTTGCCCTTTGCCATGTCTCAGAGACTGGGGGAAAGACTAGACTCCCCTGCAGCCCCTGACTCCCCCTGTAAAAGCCACCCGAGCAGCAACCCTTTCACGCCAGGTGCCCGGTCCCCAGTGTGTCCAGGTGTGACTCCACCTGTGGGCCAGGTGTCTTCAATAAAGAGGGTAAAACAGGAATCCAGTTATTACCGTAGAGGGCTGAATAAAACCACTAGTTTGGTTCATGCTCCATCAGTTAAGCCCTGGAGAGGAGAAGGGGAAGAGGTAGATCCAAAATGCCCCGCCTGGAGTGTAGCAGCCTGGCGCAGAGGTGGGGAGAGGGCAGCGATGCTGCGGGCGGTGGGAGTCACAGCCGTCTGCTCCATGAGCCTCAGAAGCCTGCTGTGCACCAGGCCCTGAGCCGGGCCCCTGGGGCTTTGGAACTGAACAGAGCACACCCCAGGGCGCATTCAGGGGCGCCAGACAGATGCACAAACACTGCATGCAAATGGCTCTAGGGACAGTGCTCTTAGCATACAAGAGCCCATGTGGCCAGTTCCACCCAGCAGAGACTCGGAAAAGGCTTCCCGGGGGAGAGGGCTGGGGCTGAGTTTTGAAGCTGGGGCAAGAGCAGGATGTGGTTCCAGGAGGACCCTGCATAAAGGAAGAAACTCCTGGTCACAGTGGCCACACATGCAAAGGCAAAGAGCCCTGAAGCAGCCAGGAACCTCAGGGACATTCGAGAAGTTTCTTCTAGCTGGGAGGGGTTGGGTGGATGCTCTGGTAAGAGATAAGGCAGAGGCAGGGCTGGCCCAGGCCAGAGCTTGAGGCACAGGAACGCCGTGCTGAGGAGCTCAGGTCGGAGTAAGCAAGGACTTGGACCGCGACAAGAGACATGTAGGGAACATCAGCAGGACTCAGCACCTCACTGGCAGGAAGAGGTGAAGGAGCCCAGTGGGCTAAAGAGGGCCCCGGGCAATGACAAGGAGCAAGGGTGACACTATTGCTAATGCTGCTCGCCAGCCCCTCCTGTGAGCAGAGCACAGCGTGTCACCCACACCCCAGTGCTCGGGCCTGGTGAGCAGCAGCGCTGGACACCAACGGGTCCCCATTGCTTGTGAGATGGGGAGCTGGCAGGCCCTGCTTGGGAAGGAGTCACGAGACCCCCCCAGCCAAGGTCTCTGATAAAACAGGAGGTGGTGGAGAGGCCGGCCCCGACCAGTTAGAACCAAGATGGCCATGAAAAACAGCCGCAGGTTACCCTCCCTGCTCATCATACCCGCTTTCGGTGCGTTTGCGTGCTAACAGGAACTCCCACTTCGGCCGGCAGCTGTCTGTTCTCTGTTCGTGGTGTGCTTTTGGCCAAGGAATGACCAGACACACCACAAGCAAGGCAAGGGTGATACGAAGTTTATTGAAGAAGAGCGAGATGCATTTACAGAGCAAGAGCAAGATACATTCCCTGCAGATGACAAACGGCCCCCCTGTCATAACAACAGGCCCCGGTTGTGGTCTGGGGTCCTGTTTTATAGTGTCTGGATTGGGCCCATCTCGTGGTTCAGACATCACCACTGAGCCGCTCTGATGGACAGTTAATGACATGACGATTAGCCTTAGGTTACTCTAGGTCACTTTCCAGACCTATTGTGCCTGGGCTGCCTGGCCAGCGGCTGGGGGACTCCCTGCGTTCTTCTGCAGATTGGCAGGGGTTCCTCCTCCTCCCAGGTGTGGCAGTCGCTCAGGGTAGGATCAAGCGTGGGGCAGCATCAAGACAGGGTACCCGTCCTTGTCCTTTTTTCCGGGTGTGGCAATTGCCAGAGGCAGCACCAAGGTAGGGGCCTGCCTTTGTCCCTAGGAGAGCCAGCACCCCTCACTATCCACCTACCACCGACGTGCCGTGACTTGACAAATGCCATGGCAACTCCGGGATTTTCCCCTAGATGGTTTAAAAGGAAGAGGGTCCCTCAGTTCTGGGTACTCCACACCCCTTTCCCAGAAATCTTTTGAATGATCCTCCTTCCACTTAACATAAAATTAAAAAGAAGATATAAAATAAGACCCCGGAAACTCGTAAAGGGCTTCCCACCGTTGCTTTGAGAGACGGCCCCTGCTCTGCCCCTGGAGCAAGCCTTCCTCCTGCCTCTTTGTTACTTGAATAAACCCGCTTTTGCTTTACTCTGTCAGCTCACTCTTGAATTCTTTCCTGTGCGAAGCCAAGAACCCAGTTGGGGTCCAGTTTCCTGTATCACTTGCTCCCGTGGGCGAGGCCAGCAGGAGCTGGGGGCCGGGTGACGTGCGTGCTGGCTGCAGAAGGTGGGGCTCCCGTCCCAGGCTCTCTTTCCATGCCCTCAACTTCCCCTGTGACCCTACCCCTCCCTTTCCCATCAGTCACCCCACGCACCCCACTGTACCAGCAAGTCACAGGCTCTGCCTTGAAATCAGCTCTTAGAAACACACACCCCTCCTCTTCAAGAAGCTTCTAAAATCCAGGTCCAAACACACTCACTGCATCACCCAAGGCCTGTGCTCCAGGAACGAGGTGGCATTTTTAGGTAGCGTTGGAGCTGGCAGACAATGCCCAAGGCCCCCACCAATGGCTTAGTGCATCCTCTCAACCAGGCAGGGCCAGGCTCCCCTGAAGGGGTCATCCATCAGTCCCCATCTGGCACAAGCCCTGGGGGCCACAGAGACCCTCAGTGTCTTCCTCCAGTCCCCGGGTCCTTGACCCACAATATCTGGGCCAAAGGACAACTATGGCTCCCCTGGAAGGATGGGGTCCTGAGTGAAACCCCAAACTCCTGAGTCCCTTCTCCCATCTCCTTCCTTCTTCCCCTCTCCCCCACCCCGGGGTCTCATCCCCACTTTTAAACCTGCAAGGAAACCAAAAAGATTGCTCAGGCATTGGGGGAAGCTACCTCAAATGCCTTAGAGGATTTTAGAGAAAGTAAAAGCAAAACAAAAACAAAAACCATAGTTTCATCTCTCTGCCATTTATAAATTGAGAAAATAAATACTCACCTGATTCTCAAAAGTGGTGTAGGTTAACCTTTGTTTTTTGACTTTTAAGGCTTCAGAAGTTTCTACAATTGAGCTGGTTTCTATACCATATCAATGATTATTTTTACTGTTGAAAGGGAAGACTTGAGGATAATCTTTTACCTGATAATGCACAAATTAGAAGTCTGGATAATGCTGTATTACCGTGGGGTTTGTTTTTAATTCTTTTGTTATGGATAATAAAGTGATGACAAATTATCAGTTTATAGAAATCTGAAAGAAAAAGGAAAACGAAAGATGTTCCTGGAGCACGTTAGTCAAACTTCTATCTCCTGAGTAAATTGGGCATCTTTAGATCAGATTTCTAATTCCAACTCCTAATAAAGTACTAACCAGGTGACTTTGACAAAATCACATAACCTCTATGAGCTTCATTCTGCTCACTTACAGAAAGAGGGACACGAGACCCGTCTTTCTTGTGTGACTCAAATGTGACAGCCGGCAGGGGTGGCCGTGGGACACTGAGAAGCTGAGCAGAAACACACAGAGCCGCACCTGGTCATCGGCTTCCTTCCCAACAGGTGAAGCATGCAGCGTGACACTGCAGAGGCCTCCTGAACCTTACTTTTGGCATTTCCACTTTTCCCTTTTGTTTTACACTTTGGCCTCTGACTCTCTGAGCAGGCAAATCTCAGACCATAATGCCCAGGGACTTCAAGTTTTAACCCAGTCCTGGTTCTTTCTTTGCTTCTGCAAGGGAGGAAAAACTTTCTCTCTACCCTCTTAGGTTCTTCAGCAGAGGCCTGCAAATTAAACTAACAAAGACAGTTAGCTGTCACTAACAACTGTCACTAACAAAGACAGATTAGCAAGAAAAAAACATACAGACTTCATTTGATGTTAGTATTTTCACATGGCACGGGGCTTTATAGAGATGAGAAAACCCCAAATGAGCAGTTAGACTTAGGAGCTTAGGTACCTTTTTAACAAAGGGCAATACATTTGTGGAGTGACCAGATAAAAGAAAGGAGTTTGGGTCTCTAGGAGCAGTAAATTGTGGGAAAGTGATGAGGAAATATATGCGGGAAACTGATAAACCATACGGATTATTTTAGTAAGGTTTATTTGTGCAGACTGATCTTGGCTTCATCTCCTCATTTCTGACGATAAGAATGTTTTCATCTTCCTGGTATCAGGAGAGCACCTTTCTCACAGGAAATTTATGTTCTACTTTTAGGCAGAAAGGAGAAGAGCAGAGAGCCCTTCTTCCGTGTGCTATTTTTAATTGCCTTCTGCTCAAAATAATCAATATACCAAAGCAGCATATTTTGGGATGTCTTACTCTGACCTCCTTTACTTTCAAATAAATAATATACCTATTTTACTTTTATTCTTAAAATATGAATAATTTCTATTTTATGTAAATAAGTTATGTTTAAACTTTACGTATAAATATAATTAAAATATTTAGTTTCATAATATTTTACATAGGCTACTAACATTTAATCACAATGCACACTCCATTTTGCATCTGAACTTTTTAAATTTGTTTGTGATTATTATAACTTCACTACTACAGAAATGCATAAAGCAAAAGTAAAAGTTGTCCCAGAATTATTAATAAAATGTACTGAAAGTTATTTTACTAATTATAAAATTAATTTCCATTGTATTTCATCTTCATCCATTTTGTGTATATCAGTAGTTTATCCTTTTTATAAGTGAGTGGTATTCCGTAATGCAGATAGATATACCACAGTCTGATTATTGACTGTCCTGAGGATAAACATTTAGGATGTTTCCAGTTTGGGACTATTATGAATAATGCTGCTATCAACATTTTTGTACAAATCATTTTAGCGAACTTTTTTTTTCCATTTCTCTGGGATAGAGAGCAAGCAAAACTAAGTTATAGGGCTGGAAATCGTAGCAGTGGTGGCTGATCAGGGCAGCACAAAAGTACTTCCGAGGTCGTGGAAATGCTCCATGTACTTAACGGTGTGGTGATGAGGCAAGTACGTACATTTATCAAAACGCGCCAAACTGTGCACGCTCATGTGTAAATTATACTCCATTTTTAAAAATCAGAAAAATAAAAAAGCAAGAAAAAGAAATCAAACAATCCAAAGGAGTATAAGATTGCAGATAAAGAGGCTTGGCACTTGACCTCATTCATTATGGCCACTAGGAAGCTAAGAACCACATTTCTCAGATTTCCTTGAATTAAGCAGCCTAACTGGCTTCTTTGAATTGGATACATTCCTGAAAGATTTGCAAGGATAAGGAAGGAGGGGTGGAGGTGGAGGTTAAGGCCATCTTCCTGCGACTTGGGCCACTGCTGATGACAAGCAGAGGAAGGAGAGATCTCTCTCCTGCAACTCCGTTCCCCTTCCAAAATCCAGGACAGCTGGGCCCGTGGTGGGGCCAAGTCACCAACCCAGTGTCCAGTCCCCGGCCTCGTGCATGCTGAGGGGCAGTTAGAGCAGCAGCTGCTGCAGAGAGAGACTACCATTGTGGTCTGTTTTGTTCTGTTTTTAAACTGTGAATCTTTTCTACCATGCGTAATAGTTGACGGTACTATATACTGAATGCTCATGTATCTACCACCTAGATTCTATAGTTGTTAACATTGTGCTATGTTTGCTCTATCACATATCTGCCATATATTCATCCATCACTCCACCTTATTTTATGATTCATTGAGAGTTTGTATTTGAACTCAGCAGTTCTACTGGTGGCCTCCTACTTGCGTCCCGCTCAAGGTGGTGGTGTCCCTGAAGGCCCAGTGCCCAGACTGGTCCTTGGAGTCCTCCCAGTGGCCAGCCAAGACTCCCAACAATTCTGCAGGTCCTCATTTCCAGCATGTCCGTTGTGCTACAATGCATCTTTCAAAGCCTCTGAAAGAGCTCATGCAGAACAAGGGGTTAGGAGGTGATGTCACTTTATCATGACAATTGCGTTGGTTCATACACAATTTCTTTTTTTAGCAAGAGGGGCAGGAAAAGAAAAATCCTCAGCTCAGCTACAAACACTTCCCTGCTCTACTCCAGGAAAATTAAACCTGATCTCCTGCACCAGGACCCCTTCCTTGACAGGAAGTGCCCCCAGCCTTGAAAGGCTTTTGCAAGGGCTCTTGCTCCTGTGTTCACAACTTCCATCTGCATTTTCTCACTCTGTGAGCCAGCATTTTCATTTTTTTTAAACATTTTTGAAGCTAACTCCAGCCATGTCCAGTTGCCTGCCTCAGTTGTCCAAGTGTCCCCTGAGGTTCCAAACATTGTGTTTGCTGATGCTGTGAGTACAGTGATATAGGTTTTGAATCTGCACTGAATCCATATGCCCTGTTATTAATTTTGAAGAGAACAAAGTTTTTCAGGAACACATATACTATGTTGGGAGAAGAAATAACTGTATTACATCCATTTCTGCATAAAATAGCTAGAGTCATTCTGCCTCCTGCAAATGAACACTGACTGGTACAGAAATAAAATCAAATCCTTTGTCCTACTCCAGACCCCAGCTCCAACCCAGAAATAATCATCAAAGACAGGTTTTTGGGTCCTTCCACCCGCGAGATCATATTGCACATACTGCCTCATGCTGGAATTCACTTAATGGCATTTGCTAAGCAGTCAGTCCAATACCAGCACATGTAGCTCTCCTTCCTTTCTGGATTTTTCATGATTTGTTAAACAATCTTGCCCCTTTTCACTTAGGGACATTTAGGATGCCTCAACTCTGCTATCCCAAGAGACGTTATTATAAAAATCTTTAAACATGCTGCTTTATATACAAGGCTGAGCATGGAGGCAGGATAATTTCTTACAGAATGCACATTAATTTGCTTTGCCCTGAAAAGATATTGCCTCATTACACTCCCATTGAGCCAGTGGACATACAAGCGCCATCATCAGACAATTTCAAATTCATTTTTGTTGTCCATCATCTGACAGATTAGAAAAAAATAGCAGCTTGTTTTAATTTGAGTTTCTTGACATTGAGAAGTGTTGAATAGTTTTTGTTTATTAGCCTCGTACTATTTCTTTTGTCTATGGATTGTTTGCTTTTTTTATTTTAAATCGATTTGTAAATATTTCATATGTCAATGAAATTCGCTCTTTATCGTATGTATTTGAAAATGTTTCTGCTAGCTCACCATTTGTCTTTTGGTTTTACTTACAGAATTTTTGTCATGCAGAAGTTTCCAACTTTTAAGTAATTAAAATCACCAAATGTTCCCATTATTTTACCTCTGATTATTGTGTCATGTTTATAAATTCCTTGCCCTTTCCAAGGATATATACAGTCATCTCTCAGTGTCCTTCAAGAGATTGGTTCCAGGGCCTCTCTCAGATACCAAAATCTGAGGGTGCCCGGGTTCCCAATATAGAACGGTGCCATATTTGCATATATGTACATCCTTCCATATACTTTATCCTTAGTTGATTTAATTCCCTCCGAATTTCACTGTGTTTTTTCGAATGTTCATGACCATTCTCATATATTTATTTTTTCCAGATGAACACTAGTATTATTTTTTAAGTTCCAGGTGGGGGGCAGGCAAGAGCTTGACTTAATTTTCGAAGAATTGACATCTTTAAACCATTGAATAATATCCAGTCTCCTTACCCGATGACAAGCTATGTCCTCTGTTTATATGAGTAAACAAAAAATATTCCTTAATGAGGCTTTCTAGTTCTACTCTCATAAGCATCAAACAGGTCTTTAAAAGTTTATTTCTAGATATTTTGTATTTTGCTGTTATTCCAGAAGTAATACTTTTCCACTGAATTATCTATCATTAATAGATAGATAGAGTGAACAATAGTTGATAGCACAAGAAAGTGATCAACAATAAGTTAGGGTATACTTTCAAATAACTAAAAGAGTGGAACTGAAATGTCACTAGCACAAAGAAATGATAAATGCCTGAGGTTATGGATACTCCAATTACCCTGATTTGATTAGCTAATGTTTCATGTCTGTATCAAAACATCCCAATGTTATCTTTAATGTATAAAGATATACCACTATTATGTACCCATAATAATTAAAAATTTAAAAATTAAAAAAAATTAAATAATGAGAGTTAGAGTATAGAAATTAGATTGTATATTAATTATAACCTGTATAAAACTGTTTGATATACAAGTCTTCATAGCATTAAGTAAAATATTCATTAAGAACTATATTTAATTTTTAGTTATTTCGCTTAAACCATGTATCTTTTAAGAAAAGGCTAACTTAAAAATTCTCAGTATCTGGTCAGGATGAAATGAATAATGTCAGTTTTGCTGCCTCAAAATTTTATGATGGGGGAAAAAGACAATTCATACCTATCTGTAACTCAAAATAAATATTGTAAGAATATTAAGAAAAAAATATCAGAAGAGGAAAAAATTTTGTATAGGAACAAAGTTTAATTCATAGATAAGGTAAACATTTTTAATTGACATGTAATAATTGCACATATTTATGGAGTACAGTGTGATGTTTCAGTACTGTCCACTTTTTTGGACAAATATACCTTCTAGTTACAGCAGGAATACCCAGCAGCTGACAATGCCATGAATTTGTTGCTTCTACACTATGTAGAAATATGACTAAAGTTTTAAAATATGACTAAAACTTTTACATATTTTTAAACTTTTCCACTTTAACAAATTTCAAACCAAGACAGAAGTTTTAGGGATATTACAATACCAATACAACTTTTACCCAGATTCTAATTCCCCCCCTACCCCCAATCCTCGCAGGGCAATAGGCCCCTGGTATATGGCACCAGCATAGAAGTAAGAAATTCATGGTTTCTACTTCATTTCTATGGGTCTCCATTTCTTCATCTCCAAGATAAAGAATTTGTACTTAAATCCCAAGGGCTGCCCAGGGATCTCCATATGTTGTTATCTGTAATGATCATATAAACACTGTGACAGAATAAATGATCAAGTTGGAAGACCCGGAACCCATCAGGAAAGTATGAAGAAAGCCAACTGGAAGATAGCAGGTGGAAGACTCTGGAAATAATAAGAAGAAATCTTTTTAGAATCGTGTTTTCCTAAACTTTGGGCAAGTTAAGAAAACAACTCTCTCCTTTCAAACACTAACGTGGAAGACACAAAGCCTGACTGTCTGCTGGTGACTAAATATCAACACAAAGTGCAGTAAACCTCATTAATTTTCCCTAATTGGGTAGAAAGTTTTGGAAAAGTCTGAAGTAGAGAAACATTTTCATAAAATGCAACTTAATTTCAAATTCATATGGTAACGAGGATGACAAGTCCCCAGGAAGGGAAAGAGCTGAAAGTCCTAGAGAATTTTTTGAGGATTTCAATAATAGATTTAAAAACAAAAGGCCATCAGGAATTAGAGCACTCATGGTTTCACAGAAGCATTGAAATACAAAATGGTTTTACAAGTGTTTAGAAACATTTATTGGCCTCCAGCCTTATGAAGACTTAATATTTCCCTTGTTTATCCTTTTAATTTGCTTGGCGAACCCTTTCCCCACTTCTAGCCCTAAAATTAATCTATCGATGCACTTCACCAGCATTTTAAATTTATCTCAGATTCTGAATTAGTAGATTTCTCACTGGGCAAGTTTACACAGTTCTTTTCTCAAAATCCTTGGTACTTTTATGCCACAGGAAATGCACCTGTCAATACGGCATGCACATTCTTTCATTTTCTTAAAAGCAGGAATTAGGTTTCATTTTTCACCCTTGATTCTAAAGCAGTTGGAGAGCTTGAAGGAGGAGGGTACTGTCAAAGAGGAAACAAATAAATCTAATCATGGTGAAAAGGTGATGAAAGACCTTGTGCTTACATTTCCTCAATTTGTTCTTAAAATAATCATTGACGCTCTCTTTGATTGAGGACCAACTCTTGATTTTCCAAAGCTGGGGTCACGGAGATCAGGGACAAAAGACAAAGTTATTTTCAAACGCAAATTTGAGCAATTATTTCTCACCTTCCCAGGATGTTAATAAGTAGCTCAAATGACTTTTTTGAATTCTGTGTTTCACTTCTTCCCCCTGACTACCCACTAATAGGAATGCAGTTGAGCAGTGAGCTGGTTGAGAGGAATGACATGAGGAAAATCTTTGGAAATATCACCAGTGGACACTTAAGGCCTAAGGTTTCTGGTAAACCGAACAACTCAACTATGGTTTGGGAGGGCAAAAAACATGGGTAATATTGGTAGGGACAAGACCTAAGCTGGAGAATGTGGCAGATAGTATCAGGGTCACACCTGTGTGCCCAGGCAGGCATTGTCCATACTACTGTCAGACATGGTCCTCTGTACCTGCTATAAGCACACACAACTCCCGCCTGCCCCCCACTCTCCTTGGATCTCTCCGGTGGTGTACTGTGGGGGGATGGAGGTGCTAGAGAGTAATGCCCCTGGAGCAGCTCTCAGCCGAGAATGAATGAGGGCTGGAGGATAAATACTCAGCTTTCTCCTGCTCAGGGCAAGACCTCTCTCAAAGCATATTCTGCCCTGTCTCCCAGAGACATGTTTTACAAATGAGTCATTGACCACCCTTTGCTCTGGACCACCTTTGCAAGGATGTTTGTATAGAAATCAGCCTTAGAAGATAGACACAAAGTCTCCCTCTGGAGCAAAGGGCAAGCGTGCTTACTGCCCATTATATAAGATGCAGGTTCCCTAAGTACAGAGTTCCTACCCACCGATTGTGCAGGCCCATCAGTACAATGCCCAGGGGACTAGGGGACAAGGAGAAGCAGCCCACTGATGTTCACACTGCTTGCAGTCGATGGCAACAAAGTCCTTTGTCTCTGGTACAGCATCCATGACATGCCAACCTGTTAGCTTGTGAATATGGTAAAGACCTCAGACCCTTCACAGTTCTTAACTAACCCCACTGACCTCACATCATGGGAAATGACCAACTACAGGATGGAATTTTAATTTGGTCCAAATTAGAGTAATAATTTTCCGAGAAAGTTTAGTTTAACACTTTGCTATATTGTTCGGATAGGATCAGAATTAAAATGGAATATTTTGAGACATGGATCTCCAGTGTTTTTCTGGCCATAAAATTGGAAGAAAAATCATTCAAGTCCCCAGCAATTGGCAGGCATGCCACGGGCAATGGAATTAATACACTGATTATCTCACATAGTGACCTTCTTTAAAGATTCAAGTAACAAACACAGCTCCTTTCCCTGAGAATGAATGCAGCCTAAAGGACTGGATTTCTGGGAAATTCTATGGTACATAGTACACACACACACACACACACTACATATATATATATATATATATATATATATATATATATAGTAACACACAAATATAATAGATTCATAACTTTTGCTTCTTACTATTTGCCAATGTTTATTTTATTTGTTTTATTCACTTATGTATAATATCACAGCACAAAAAAGTCTACTTCATTAAGTCTACTGCCTTAAAATGACAACTAGAGGAAAAAATATAATTAATGGTGGGAAAAAAAGTTGTTGAGACATGTAATCTCCTGTAAGTTGAAGGAGGAGGGCACACGCATGCCTGGCACTGGGCTTGGCAGTATGTTTGAAGTCCAGAGGGTTTTCATACTTGTTCAAAGATAGACAAAAGGATATGACTACCACACATACAGAACAGAAAAGGGGAACATTAAGATGGTCATCTCTCTGTGGCCCCAAGGAAAGCAGTTCCTTTTAGTTTCTAAATCATTGAGAATGAATCAGACTCTGCTATGGCTTTAGGACCTTGGTTTTGCTTCCACTGAAAGTTCTCATGATAACAAAAAGTACTTTTAGAAAAAGCTCTTTCTAGACTATCCATATTTTACTATCACTGGTTAACTACATATTTGAAGTTTCCCAATCACATGCCCACTATAAAACATACAGTTAAGATAACCCTGAAAAAGTTAGACTAGTGAGCTTCACCATAGGTACAATAATCTTCGCCTCAAATCAGAGACCAAAAAGACTCAAAGCCATGGAAATAATTTCACCTTTGTTTAATATGCTTTTCAGATTAATCTCAGAATGACACCAAAAGGCCAAGATAAGAAATGCAGGCAGTGAATGCAAGCATAGAGCATTTTAATATCAGAAACTAACACATCACGTAAGTGATCAAATAGGAGATATTAGCAAGTCCCCAAAACACGTCAATTTTCCATCATTTTGTTTGTTTGTTTGGGAACTTTTTACTTTCAAACAGAAATAAAATGAGCTTTCTCCACTCAAAATAGAATATTCATTGCCTGGCCTGATTTTGACACTGATTTTGTGAGTTATTTAGACAAGGACAAACATCTTCAACACACAGTCCCTCATTGAGTACCTGTGACACACCAGGCATTATGCTCAATGCTGGGGATTCAAAGACAAATAAACAGAGATGATGCCCTGGAGAAGCTAGGATGCTGATACAGACTTTATTTTCCCCAAGATATATATATCTATCGAAAGATATATCTATCTATCTATATCTATCTATCTATCTATAGATAGGTATATCTATCTATCTATATATATCTAGATATATTTAAATATATATTTAGATATCTATATATATTTAGATATATATCTAAAGATATATCTATCTATCTATATATATCTATACCAAGATATATATATCTATTGAAAAAAACTAAGTGACATATATATATATATATATATATATATATGTCACTTAGTTTTTTTTGAAGGCTCTGCAAATTGGAATTTTTCCAAAATCTTCTGCAAAATGGAAACCCAGGGAGAAATTAAGACAAGGCTCTATTGCACATATTACTTACATATTCTAACTATGATAGGGGCCTCCAATTTCCCCACTGGGGAGAGAAGAGAACAGAGGTCAGAATGCCTTACTTCCATATACTTTTAAAAGGCTATTTCTCACTTTAAATGCTTTGTTTCTTGAATTCCTTCGGCCAGAATGAGATGATCATAAGTCTGCTCTTTGGATTGGACCTGGATAGGGCACTGAAGGCTGAAGCCCGGAGCATCTCCAGATAAAGTCAAAGGCAGGAGTCTGGACTCTTCATAGCTGAGCCCAAATCCTGAGGACAGAAGGCCACCTGCAGATTGAGGACCAAACACCAGCTAACAATAAAACAGGCGTCTTTGCCTGCAGTGTCCTTAATTCTAAAGACAGAATGTGGAGAGCCACATGATTTTTCAGGTATGTTCTACAAACTGTTCCCTTTTATACAAGTTATTCCAGGAAAAGCTCCTCACCTTGAATTATAAGGCTGGCACCACCTAGGAACCAAAACTGGATAAGGCCAATAAAAGAAAAAAGTATTACAGGCCAATCTATCTTATGATTATAAAAATCCTAAATAAAATACTGGTAACCTAAATCTAGAAGACTATTAAATAAATGCATGATGGGCATGTATGATTGATCCCAGGAATACAAGATTAGGTTAACATTAGAAAATCTCCGAATATAATTCATAGTTCATTATAGGAGAAAAGCTATATAATTACTACAGTAGATGCAGAAAAACACAAAGGTAAAACTCAACATCTTGCAGAGTAACAAGACAAATATCTTAAACAAGTTAGGGGTGGGAGGAACACCCTTAATATGATAGAGGAAATCTAGCCAAATCATACAAAATAGTCAAGAATTAACAGAATCTTAAAGGGAACAAAACAAGTCAGGAACAAGACAAGAATGCCTATTCTCACTGATTTTGTATAACATTGTTCCAGATATTCTAGCCAGCACAATAAGGCACGACAAAGAAATAATTGATATAAGCATCAGAAAGGAAAAAATAAAACTGTCATTATTTGTAGACTCTATGATTATTTATATAGAAAATTCAAGAGAACTGACAACTTGTTAGAGAAAAGAAATAGGCCAAATGAACAGATTGGGGAGATTTATAACAAACCAACATATACATGTGCACTTAGATTACAAAATCCTGAACAATTATTTGCAAACTGAATCTAGTCATGTATAGAAAAGGAAAATACATTATGATAAATCTCAATTTATCCTAGGAATGAAAAGTTGGATCAATATTAGAAAATGAATTAATATAATTAATCATATTAACAGACTAAAGGTAAAATCATCATATGATCCTTCCAATAGATGCAGAAAAATGATTACATAAAATTCAACATTTACTCATGTTAAAGAAAAACCTTTTAGCACACTGGGAATAGAAAAGGCCCTCCATAACCTATAAAGAAAATCTATAGCAAATACTGTACTTCGTGATAAAATATTAAAAGCTTTCCATGGAGAATGAAGAATAAGATACAGATGTACGTTATTATCATTTCTATCAACATTTTAGTGGATGTTCTCACAAGTGCAAGAAAAAGTGCAAGAAAAATAAACTGAATGAAGATGGATACAAAGGAAACAAAACTTTCATCATTTACAGATGGCATGCTGTGTATGATTTTAGCATCTATGTTCATGGGTACGTTTGGGTTGTAACTCTCCCTTCTCATTCTTGCCAGGTCTAGTATCAAGTTTATGATAGTTTCATAAACTTTTTTAATACTCTGAAATAGTTTATGTATATATTAACCCTGTCTCTTATTTTCTGTGTTCTGATGTTTTGACATCTGGGACTTCCCTAAGCCTAGAGGGACTGCTCCTCCCAAAATGTGTCAGTTCCTAGAGCTGGTGAACAATTCACCCACAAGCTCACCTCCCAAATGCAAACCAACAAATGGAATCCAGAACCCATCCCCCTAAGCACCTCCTTTTTTTTTTTTATTTTTTATTTCGGCATATTATGGGGGTACAGATTTTAAAGTTTCAATAAGTGCCCTTTCCCCCCTCCCCCCATAAGTCTGAGTCTCCAGCATGACCATCCCTCAGATGGTGCGCCTATCACTCGTTATGTATGTATATACCCGCCCTCCACTCTGGGTCACTGTCCTCCTGCCCTAATCGCCCCAGGGCCAAGCACTTACCATGTTTCTCCGAAAATAGGACAGGGTCTTTATTTATTTTTCCTCAAGAAGATACCCCAGGGCTTATTTTCAGGGGATGTGTTATTTTTTTTAAGTATGGTACAACCATCTACATTTATTCAAATACAGTTAAGTCGTCTTCTTCTGGAACATCGTCATAACTCTCCAAACCCCGAATTCCATCCTGAATTTCTGGTGACTCTATTTCCTTTAGAACCATTGGCCTCAATCTCTCATGTTGAACAATAGAGCTCTCATGGGGCAGAGGAGAAGGGTTGCTCGTCTTCTTCACCGCTCTGTGATGAAATGCATGGGCTATGCAGATGCGCTGCGTGGCCACACCCATCACTAGGTCTTATTTTTGCGGTAGGGCTTGTATTGTGCAGATGCTTAGAAATCCTGCTAGGGCTTAGTTTATGGGTAGGTCTTATTTTTGGGGAAACACGGTAGCAAGTAGGGACAGCTCCCATCCCCAGAGCCCACTGAAATTAGTCCAACTAGCCAATTCTAACCCTGCCTCCCCCATTCCTTTCTGCAGAAACCGTGACAAAGGCTCTGGGCACAGGTGTCCCTCCTCCTCTCCCTCCTGACCCCCCTGGTGCCCCCCTGTGTGTCCCCACAGTGTGTCACCTCCTTTTCTTGGGGCCTGTGAGTAACAAACTGTCTGTCCAAGGGCAGCCATCTCCTCATCCATTGACCTTGCCATAACTAAATAATAATAAAACTTATACTTTAACATAATATACAATTAGAATTGCTTTAGAAGTTTCCAGTAAGTGCTACAAATAATCTGAATATACTCACTGTGAGAAGATGTTTACCATTAACTTATTAAGTGTTTATAGAGTTTTTCAGTTTTTCTATTACCTTCTTGAGGCAACATTAAGTAATACTCTTTAGCTGCATGCCTCAAGTTTTATCACCGAGCATTTTTGTTTTCTAAATACTTTACTTTTTCCAATATTTTTTGTTTCCGTTTCATTTTCTAACCCTTTGGTTTTCTAAACATTTTCCCATTTCCACAGTTACTTCCTCTACACCCGAGCCTGAGGAAATCTCATCCAATATTTTCACTTTAAACACTATCTCTATGCCAATGACTTCCAGTTATATACCTTCAGTTCCTGACTACAGACCTGCAAACTAAACATTCCACTTACCATTTGCATGTGAATGCCTAATACCTATTCTCAACTTGATTGCAAACAGCCATCTAGATTCCTCCTTGCTACCTGCCTTCCCTCAGACTCCTTATTTCCAGTCGCCCAGGTGTCCAAAATGCAGAGCCATAGTTGATTTCATCCTCACAGCTAGCCACACCCAAGCCCTGTCCACTCCAACGCTCAAACTCATTCTCCATACAGTGGCCAGAGTCATCAGACAGCTCCTGTCACTCCCCTGCTCACACCTGCCAAGTGTAACCCAGCAAATCCCTTTATCAAGTCGCATGAGAACAGGCCCTGTCTCCTTCGCCTTGCATTATTTTCCCCCTTCCTTTTAGGTTTTAGCCACACCAGCCTCTTCCCCCTCATCCAAATTCCTTAAGGCCTCTTGGACCCACATTTTCCTTGGCCTGGTTCTTTGCCCAAAACGTTTTCCTTTATCACCATCTCAAACAGGACTTCCTTGGCCATTCAGCCTAAAGTGAATCCCTCCCCTACATTAATCCCCCTGCCTTTTTTAGAGACATGGGGTCTTGCTATGTTGCCCAGCCTGGCCTTAAACTCCTGGGCTGAAGTGAACCTCACACCTCAGCCTTCCAAAGTAGGTAGGACTACAGGCATGAGCCACTACACCCAGCCAGCAGTCCCTCCTGTTTAATTACATCACTGTTTTGTTTTGTTTCATTTTATTTTAGTCCATTGTCCTTACTGCCACCCTAAATTATCTTTTTGTTTTGTTTTACTTTCCTATAGTCTGTCTCTAGGAATGCCAAAAATCATGACTAATTTTTCAGCACTTTAACTTAGGAGAGTACAATAGGTGCTCATTATTAACTGTTCAAATGAAGAATCAATAAATGGGCATGGAAGATATTTACGAAAGTAGTTTAAGAAAATGGTGAGAGGAGTGTGCACATAGAGCCAGTGTTGCTTAGGGCATGGGGAGGACCAGGTAGGGGGTCCCACCCACCCAGTGGCAGAGTCAGGGAGGAGTATGAACAATGGCCAAGGTCAACGCCCTTGACTACTCAAGCCTTTGAATCGTGAATCGTGACTGCACATGTCTGGCTGAAGGCTTGCAATGTACTTACAGCTATCAATATTTAGTCACTGGGAGTGTGGAATTTAAATGATCAATGGAGAATATTGTAATAAGTGACTATTTCAAACTCTAGAGAAACCCAAAATGGAATTCTATTCTTCCTTAAGAGGAAAGAAGACATCTTAGAAAAATGAAGTATTTAAGATAAATATCACTAAGCATCAATTTGGGCATTATCTGAATTCTGACATCACAAGTGAAAACAATTTCAACTCCACTTAAAAAGATGTCAGATTCAGGCAGTTTTACAATAGGAAATGGAAAAAGGTTACGGCTTTAGCTTGATTCAGGTGTCATTTGATATATATGCATAGGAAATTAGGCCACTGAAAATAATTTTTTTCAATCAAGAAATTTACAGCCCAGAATAAAATGATGTTTCCATCCATTTTAGCTGGTGTTCCTACTCATTGGTGTCTCCTAACATCGTCGTGCATTGACTGCTGAAAAGCTACAAACAGTGGAAAGTTGGAAAAAGACCTCTATGCTTATTTCTCTTACTAATATTTTAATGCCAGCAAATTTGAACTATTGAACAGAGCTATTTTTAGGAAGAAAAAATGCTGGAGACGACCCTCTGTTAAAAAGTGGGTGACTACAATAACCAGAAAAGGTTTGTTAGCATCCAAGCCACTCAGGTTATGAAAGAAACTAGCTCAAAGGAAGCAAGCCAGAAAAAGTGTGGATGGGCATCAACTGGTTTTGCTATTTCTTTATATAAATATCTACGCAGGTATTCAAGTTCCATCTCAAATATAGCTTTCTATGTGAATGCTTGCCTTTTCCTCTTAGACAGGATTAATCATTCCCTTTTCGGTTTTCCAATGTATAAATCTCTATTTTTATAAGCACTTCATTAGATAATAAATCAGTCTCGGAGCTCAACTGTCAGCTTCCTAAAAACAGAAATCGTGTTTTAATCAACGGTGAAATTCCCAGCCCCCAGCATAGCGTCGAACATTCTAGAAAGACTTACCAAAAAAAAAGTGACTGGGATTAACTGAGGATCTCCTACCTAACAAGGGATCGTTGTCTCATTGATAGCAATGTTTTCTGAATCTGATCTTACCCCTGCCCCCAAGTACCTTATGTCCTGGTCCTGGTGTCTAAAGGGGAGGGAGCCTGATTTCTATTTACGTCTCTGTCTGCACCCCACTGGGTTTATCAGGAGCACGATGGCAACCTGCCTGTATTTTCTGGCACAAGGTGCTTATATGCAAAATCAACGCACATAGTCATAAAAACAAAAAAATCAGGGAATTATATCACAGCATCTTAACACTTGAATATTCCTAAAGCCTTCCTCAAAATTAAAGGAAAGGATCGTGATATTCCCAACTGTTTTCTAAAGAGAGGCCCTGATTTAAGTAATGTTTAAGAACATGCTTGCAATATTTTTAAAGGAAAAGTTTAGATATAACATGTGCAAGTCGCTATACCAATTTACTTAGAAAACATATCCAGTAAAGAGCTGCTTCTAGGCGTAACTTATACGTTTAATATATCCAGCTATACATCAAAACCACTCACCATGGGGTTTTGCTATTGAAATTGCCCCACTCTCCATTAATTTTGCTGACTGGAATTTCAGTCAAAGATTAAGCAGTTAATTTTTCAAGTATTAGCATAAGTTCTCTTTTCTCTTAACGGAAGAAAGTAAGAAAAGAGTATTTTCCACATTTCTGGCCTATGTGTAGAGACAAACTGTCTTTTTGTATCACATTGCAGAGATAATGTTCCCATATGGATAGATTTTATTTTTATTTATAATTATTATTATCATTATTATTTTGGAAACAGAGTCTCGCTCTATTTCTAAGGCTAGAGTCCAGTGGTGTCATCATAGCTCACTGCAACCTCCAATTCCTGGGCTCAAATGATCCTCCTGCCTCAGCCTCCTAAGGAACTGGGGACTACAGGCCCACACCATGAACGTGCGGCTAATTTTTCTATTTTTTGTAGAGATGGGGTCTTGCACTTTCTCAGGCTGGTCTTGAACTCCTGGTTTCAAGCGATGCTCCCGCCTTGGCCTTCCATACTGTTGGGATTACAGGCGTGAGCCACCGCACCCAGCCTGGATAGGTTTTATTTATATACCATATATAGTGTAGAAGTTGAAAATTTTCTTATTCAAGGGAGTTACAAAATACATGTTTTTTAAATAGGGAAAATCTGCTACGTTAGAAATATGATAGTCGTTTCATCCAAATTGGGTGAAATAATTGTGATTCAAGATATTATATTTCATTATCTCCATGAGAATACACACACCGTTCACACATTGGGTTTTGGTTCTTAGTTTGGATAATATGGACCCTGTAATGATCACACCTCATCACCCAAAACGACACACAATAAGCATGTGTTATGACACTATCTTCCCCATGGGAATTAGTCCTGCTCTTCAACTCTGACTTCATAAACAAGCCTCAGTCTACTTTAACTCTTTTACAAAACTGCTTACCATATACTTTCTACCAGGCAGTCTTAAAAGTTATTAGGAGCTTACCCACAATATAAAATTTTGTGGTAGAAATAATAGATATTACCTAATTCTAATGATCAACAAGTGCCTATTAAACACTATTTCCTGAATATTAATCTCCTGTCTTTGTTACTGACTTTTCCTAAATCATGTGAAAAGCATTCCAGAAATGACATCTTGCAGAAAAAGAGCACAGAAGTACAGCTTACAAAGAAAACAAGTAAGTGTTCATATTCTGCTCTCAATTTATTCAAAATACACTATTCTCTTCCAGTTAAAGGGGAAAATGATTACATATTCAGTTATCTTGAAATAATTAAAAGGTCATCAATTTCCTGTCATGGATGTGATATGGTTTAATTACATTCTATAAATGTATTGACCAGGCCATCAGGGGAGACCATCCTGCTGAGAGGTTATTATCTTAACAACAAACCGACATCCACCAAGTGGGATATAAGTATAGATGCAGAGATTTGCATATATGTGTAGATTTAAAAATGACTACAGAAACTCCGAATGACAGAGTCGCTTGGAAACAAAGGGAGTTGAAGATTTGTTCATATTTTCCTAAGAGAAAATAAAGTATTCTTTCGTAGAAAGAATAATTTGCTTATATTAATATATAAATGTTTCCCCTTGCAAGAACTTTTATCCACATCAGGCTAACTATTGAAATTGAGAAAGAAAAAAAAAAAAAAAAAAAAGCAAACAAAAATGCAATAAAGTTGCAATTTCCCCTCTTTTACTCTAAAACAATTGAAAGAAATAAGTCTCCCAGTGTACTGAAAAGCTGAAGGATTCATTCTGGTGTTGCCCAGATAGGAAAGCCCTACATAGCAGTATTAGTTCCAATTGCTGCTGTCACAATAACTACACACTTAGTGGTTGAAAAAATGAAACATAAACACCCCACAGATTTATTCTCTTATAGTTTTGGGGGTCAGAAGTCCAAAAAGGTCTTAAGGATCCAAAATCAGGGTGTCAGCTGGCTCCTTCTGGAGACTTCGTGGGGAGAATCTGTTCCTTGCCTCTTCCAGCTTCTGGTGGCTGCCAGCTGCCCTTAGCCCCTGGCCACACGGCTCCTCTTGCTACCTCTGTGGCCACATGGCCTCCTCCTCTACTGTAGTTACATCTTTCTGGCCCACCCCTGACTAGGACTTTTGTGATGGCCTTGAAGGCTTGCTCAGATAATCCAAGACCATTCCTCCCTCTCGAAATCCTTAATCACCTCTGCAAAGTCCCAGGTCCCTCTTGCCATGTAAGGTAACATACATGGTGAAATTAGGGGATTAGCATGTGGACATCTTCGAGGGCCATTATTCAACCTACTACAGATACATAATTAGATGAAAATAAGATTTATCCACAAATAACTACAATACGGGGCTGCGACTGATAATGCCCTGAGAGAAGCACAGAAGAAGTGGCATGGAAGTGAGAAAAGATAAGCCATTTCTATCAAGAAGGGTCGGGGAGGCCCTGTGGGCTGTAGGACTCCATCTGGTCTTGAGAGATGGGAAAAATTTGGGAAGACTAAAACTCAAAATCTGTCAATAACCAACACTCATTCCTCCCATGATGCACAAAACACCCAAAATAAAACAAAACACCTTTTTTTTCTTAGAGATGGGGTCTCACTCTGTTGCCTAGGCTAGAGTGCAGTGGTGCCAACATAGCTCACTGCAGTCTCAAACTACTGTGTCAAGCGATTCTCCTTCCTCTGCCTCCTAAGTAGTTGGGACTACAGGCATGCACCACCATGCCCCACTGAAAACACTTCATTGAAAAAGGATAATATTGGGAGAATTGGGGGGACCTGTCGGCTGGTAACTAGTGGCATAAATTGATAGTAAGTTAAAAACATTGTAATTTTGGAATCAACAGAACAAAAAAAAATCAAAAAACAGGGTACCTTATCAATAAAAAACTATACATAATATGTGGTTAAAATTTTTTTATTTCTTTCTTTATTTTTAAGAAACCTATTAAATCAATGAGAAAGGGGTAAGTCATTTCATAGATAGTCTTGGGGCAATTGATTGATAAAAATATATATATATACATTCAGATTTTCACCTAAAATCATTCATTAAATAAATTCCAAGGGAATTTAAAAATTTTATATAAAATATTAATATATAAGAAATCAAGAAAAAAATAAAAATAAATATATACCATCATTGGAGGATGAAGTTAGACTGAGGACATTAACATATGTACCTTCAGCTAAAAATTTAAGTTTATGTCCATCCAAAATACATAAATAGAAGAAAATTAAAAGGCACCTAATTTAGGGCAAAGTAGGCACAGGAAATACTACAGAGACAAAGCATTAATTTCATTATATATAAAAAGGTTAATCAAATCAGATTGTAAAACACTGAAGCCTTGATAGATAAATTGACAGAGAATGTGAACAGTCAATTTCCGAAAAGGAAATATAACTAATCAACAAATAAATATGTGGAAAATGTTTTTCTTCATTAGTTATCAAAGAATGGCACATTAAAATAACAATGAAGAAACATTTGACTCCTATCAAATTAGCAAAGATTTTTTTTTTTTTTTTTTTTTTGAGACAGAGTCTCGCTTTGTTGCCCAGGCTAGAGTGAGTGCCGTGGCGTCAGCCTAGCTCACAGCAACCTCAAACTCCTGGCTCAAGCAATCCTCCTGCCTCAGCCTCCCGAGTAGCTGGGACTACAGGCATTTGCCACCATGCCCGGCTAATTTTTTTTTTGTATATATTAGTTGGCCAATTAATTTCTTTCTATTTATAGTAGAGACGGGGTCTCGCTCTTGCTCAGGCTGGTTTAGAACTCCTGACCTTGAGCGATCCGCCCGCCTCGGCCTCCCAGAGTGCTAGGATTACAGGCGTGAGCCACCGCGCCGGGCCAAAGATTTTTTTTTAAATAACAATGATATCCACTGGTGACCCGGGCATTGTGAAAGGGTGCTCTTCAATATGGCTGATATTTTGGTATAATCCTTTTGGAAAGCAATTTGGCCTAGAGCCTTGTAACGTTTATATGTTCCAACTCAGTATTTCCACTTTTGAGAATGGGGCCTAAGAAAATAATCCTGAATATGGAGAAGCATTATATTTAATAGCCAAAAAAAATCAGAAATAATCTAAATATCAGACAAAAACATAATAGTTATACAGACTACATAATTCACTCCCTTAATAATGATGTAACTTTAAAAATTATATTAGGAAGAATATGTAAATATGGAAACTACAAATGTTATAAGGTTAAATAAAAAAGCAAGATAAAAATAATATATACATGACACTTAGATTGAAAACAAATTGAATAAATATTAGAAAGACATGTAAGAAAATATTATCTGTCTCTGAATAATGGAACTGTAAATGATATACATATGTATTACATATACTTTTTATTTTTTTTAATGTAAAGACCTTCTGACTATAAACTATCCTTTTGTTGTCATTGTCAAACTCTTATAGTATGCCACATAAAGCTTTATTAAAAACTAAATTTTTTAAATGCCCAAAATCCAATGTGTTTTTCTTTTTTTAAGATTTTCAAGAAATAAACTTTTTGATTTTTTTGTGGGAATAAGAACCTGCTTTTGTATTTAATTTTTTGTTGGTGGTATGTAAATAACACAAGAATTATAGATTTGAAATTTCTCTCAAGAGAAAACCCAGACCACTTTTCTTCTAACACAATAGTCATCTGGTATAGCATTTTAAATCTACATTGATTATACCACAGCCATCATAAAGTGTTTCTAGTTGCTCATAACTTCCCCCATAAATCTTGAAATTCAAATAAGAAGCAATGTGGCTTTTAAAAAAATCCAATCAAGCTTTTGACAGATATCTATCTAGAGATAAAAGCTAAATTGATTTTATATTTTTAAAAAGACTCCCAGATATCACATATGGCTGTAATCTTACTATCGATTAGCTTTTAAACTGTTGCCCATTGAAGATAACATTTGCAAATCATTTTAAGAAATTCATCAAATGACTCCCCACTGTTGGATTTGGCAAAAGTGGAGTTTGAGATTGAGGGAACTCAGGGTCCAGGGATGCAGCTAATTCAGGAGCCAAAAACCAGTGTCCCAGGGAGGGGCCTAGACATGTCCCCAGTCCTGAGTCCCAAGTTCCGAAGCCAGAATCCAGGAGCCACTTGGTGCTGAGAACCAAATCGAGCATTCTGTGCTAGAAACCAGACCTGGAATGCAGCTGAGAATGTTTCTCATCATAGCAGGGACTTTAAGAAAAGTAGCCCAGTGGTGATGCCCAGTCCTGCTTCCTCTTACCTGGGAGCTCTCCCCTCTGCTGGGCAGGGGCCACCCCTGCAGACCAGCAGCTGGGCCTTCTTGGCCACTGAAGGAATCCCATCCCCATGGACCAAGAAGGCTGCCCTGGTCCAACATGCTACTGCCTTTGGGATGTAGGGAAGCCCTTGAATATCTCCTTTTGCATCTCTTGCCTGGTTTGTAGCTATGTCGGATCAGGTGAGAGAGACTGTGGACTCCTGACACACAGTGTCTAGACAGTATGACATTGTCAACAGCATTGGCAGGTGTCACCTCATCATGAAAACCGCAACTTTCTTGAACTATGCTGACCAGCACTGTAGCCAGTAGCCTGGAGCTATTTAACTTTAAATTTAAATAAAATTAAATTAAAAATTTGGTTTCCCAGTTGCACAAGCTATATTTCAAATTGAGCTGCAGGTGGCTAGTGGCTCCCACATTGGATGGCAGAAATACAGACCACTCCCTCCATCACAGAAAGTTCTCCTGCACAAACACACTTGGAGAGGATGCTGGGTCGAACAGATGGTGAATAGGCCTAGTTCTCCCATTTATAAGATGGTGAAACTTAGAGGGTCTTACTTTGAAAACCCCAGGGAAGAGGCATGAATACTGTTAGCATTTAATTAATGGATTAAAATTTGCCTTCCGCCCCGTGTAAGATATATCCCTGACTGTGGTCAGCGGTCGCATGCAGACTTTGTCATTTTGCTTACTGACCACACATTCTCATGGATCAATTCTAAATTGGATTATTGTGAGTTTTAAAAGCGCCTGAGCAGCAGAAAGTGGCTGTGGTGGCAGGCAGAGGGGAGACTGATAGCAGAATGAACAGGGAAAGTGACAAGATCCGAGGCTGAATTGATCACTGTCAGCGCGTCCGTGGTCAGCTGTCTGCCCTTTAGTGCCCAAAGTAAACATCAGAATAATGTTTAGACAAACACATTTGATTTTTGAGGTAATGGGTATGTCAACTAAATGACAAACCTTGGAAAGGTCAAAGGGATATCCATTTTTCAGACTTTTTCACCCATTAATCGTTGATTTGGGTAACAGTGCACTTCTAGGCAGAGCATGCTGAGAACTCTGGCTTGCGCGGGGACCACATGATATTCAAACCTCCCGGGGCTGCACCTGGTCGTCAATATTTTCCTCCATAATAAAATTTTGTTGTAAGCGGAGAGTCCATTCTCTTAAAATGGAAGCTTCACTGGATGCAGGATCTCAGTTGTCCAAAGACAATCCACCACAATCTCCCTAATCCTCGGAAGGGACCCAGGCCACCAACATCCCCGAGAATCACAAGGATGCTGCTATTATAGCAAAACAAAGCACAGTGAACTGTTTCATAATTGGCCATTAGCCACTGCGGAATTTATAGTGTCACTCCAGAAACAGGATATCATTGGTGAAATCACAAGTACCTGAAATTAGTTTGTACAATTCACCATCAGCTGTGTCATTTTTAGTGTGTGTGTGTGTGTGTGTGTGTGTGTGTGTGTGTGTGTGTGTTTTCTCTGCAACATCATCCATCAGCTATGACTTGGGAGGCCAGTCGGAATTGATGGCAACTGTACTGGGAGCTCCAAAATTCACCTGATTTTTCTAATCACATAAGGCATTTTTCTTTCTTCTCTAAAAGATGTGACAGATAAAACCAGGTGAGAATGAAATGTGGTATAGAAATCAGTTTGCTTCTAGAAGGGGCTGAGTGGCAGAATTCTGTGGCTCACAGGATGACATGGTGTGCTGGCAGTTGCTTCTTGCACTTCATAATCTATCAATCTGTTAAAATGTCACTTGCCAAAATGCTGGGATTAAGGCTCCAGCACACAAACGCACCCAGAAGTCCAAGAAACGTGAAGAATGTATTTGGGTTCTACCTACAAAACATGCATGTTGTGGCATCGGATGCATATCCCTCAGGTAAAAGAGCCTTATGGGAAGGAAGTCTCAAACCATATGGGCATCTATTTCCTTAGCTGTGGAAAATCCCAACAAACTTACTGTGTAATGTGGGTACTTGGGGAATAAGTATACATTTGAGTATACTTGCAGCATGAGAGGTTAAGCAACAGAAATTATTTTCTCATAGTTCTGGAGTCTGGAAGTCCAAGGCCAAGGTGCCAGCATGGTGGAGTTCTGGTGAGGGCTCTTTTCCTGGTTTGTAGACAGCCACTTTTGTTGGGGGAAAAGGGGGGAGAGAGAGAGAGAGAGAGAGAGAGAGAGAGAGAGAGAGAGAGAGAGAGAGAGAGAGAGAGAGAGAGAGAAGGAGGGAGAGAGAAAGGCAAAGAGAAAGAAAATACAAGCTCCCTGGTGTTTCTTCTTATAAGGGCACTAATCCCACCATGAAGGCCCCACCTTCATGACCTTGATCTCACGATCTTACTCCATCTCCAAATACCACCATATTGGAGGTTAGAGTTTCAACATGTGAACTCAGGCAGGGGGAGGACACATGATTCAGTCCATAGTAGGAGAGTGATCAGTTTTCAGAGGTGGATGTTACCAATGTTCCCTGATTTCTAGTTCTTGTCTATTTCTAGTAAAGTGCCAATTACACTTCTCCACCCCCTTGAAAATTAAGCTTGGCCATGTGCTTAGTCATGGCTAAGGAAATATGAGGCATGTCACTCCTGACATTGCATTCCTGCCCCGCCATATCTTCTGCCAGCAAGCCCGAAGCCCTTTGTGGAGGTGACGGTGTCATCGAATGGCATTCTAGTTACTATTGTGCAAAAGAACTAAATGGCATAGAACAACCATTGACTTATCTCAGGGAAGATAAGCATCTGTAGAGAACACAGTGTTGGGAGTCGACTACCTCTCACCACCCCGCCCAACAGAGAGACAGAGACACCGAGGATGCAAACAATCAAGAGGAGTTTATTTTCTGGCTAGCCAGGGTCCAAGCCTTGAGCACCAACGCAGTGATCACTCTAGTGGGCAAGGACCCCGACCAGGGTTGCAGCGTGCCTTTTATCTCTATGGTGCATGTGCTATGCAGTGGCTGATCACGCGTGGATCATGCATTGACCTTTAACATGATTGGTTGGCTGGCAGCCCCACTATACAGGGGTCCGAACAATGCAAAGTTGGCACAATCAAGCAAGCAAGCAACGGTTTCCATGGCAAGCAAGCAACAGTTTCCAGAAGCCGGATGTTAGTTCCGGCTTCACTGGGGTGTAGGCCTTGCAGGTGTGCAATGTCTCGACCCCTCACAACAGGGTCCTGAGTCAGCAAGAGCATGTGCTTCAATTAAAAAGCTACTGTAAGAATATTATTCAGCCAAAAAAAAAAAAAAAAAAAAAAAAAACCCCAAAGGAGCCCTAATCCATGCTACAACGTGGATGGGTGTTGAGAACACCATGGGAAGTGAAAGAAACCAGAACACAAAAGGCCACATAGTGTATGATTCCATTTATATGAAATGCCCAGAATAGACAAAGCCATATAGACAGAAAACACATTAGGGGTTGCCAGAGGATGAAGTGAAGGAAACAGGGAGTGACTGCTTCATAGTACGGGGTTTCCATTCGGGAGGATGAAAAAGTTCTGGAACTAGATAGTGGTGATAATTTCACAACACTGTACATGTACTTAATGCCACTGAATTGTACACTTTACAATGGTGAAAATGATAAATTTTATCTAATGTGTATTTTACTGCAATAAAAAACTAATGTGACAGCAAAACATATTATGGGAAAATAGGACATAAAATCAAAGAACCGACTCGCTCCTAACATTCAGAATTTAAGACCCTTATTGGATTACTGGGTACAGTGTGGATCCATCACATTAAAAATGATTGACTGAGAAATTAAAGAGCAATAAAAATAATAAAAAGCCTAGAAAAGAGACACTGTGCCAAAAAAGGTGGCTAGAAATAGAGTGATTAATGCTGGACAGGAGGCAGCAATGATAGTCAAGGCTCTGAGAGGTTATCTGAGATTACCTGGCCTATCTGGAAAGGTTCTATGAAGACAGCACAAAGTAGTGATAGTTTATAATCACTGAGGCAAAAAAGCCTTTCTCAGAGCTACTGCAGTGCTGAATGCCACCTATGAGTAAATTCTGTAGCAAGAGACTCTAATCAGTTATCATTATTTTCCAAAATCTCAGTGTGCGGGGAAACTGAAATCTTGGCGTAGTATTTTCCCCACCAGTAAAGAAAGCTGACATGAAATGAAATATTATGAACATATTATAGTATGAGATATAATAGTATGAAAATATTATAAATGATCTCGAAATGACCGTCACAGACAGACACATGTCGCACTATGAGTGTCCTAAGGAATCTTTTTCGGGGCAGGCTCATTGCCCACCAATGGGTTGAATTGCAAATTGCCACCTACAGAGGGAGAAAGAGGGACATTTAAACAGCAGATTTCCATAGAGAGACACAGAGGAAGAGAAACAACTGGAAGAAAGAGACAAAAAGGGAAGTGGAAGTGAGAAAGTGGGGTCGAGGAGGGACGAAGATGAAAACAAGAAAGATGCCAAGAAGGAAAGACTTGCTTCACCCCCCTAAATGTCCAGGTCCCTGATGGAGTAATGGGAGATCCCAGCGTAGGTGGCAGCTTTGTCTTCCTGACCTGACACGGCTGGATCTGTTCTGTCACGGTCCCACATACCAACACGTCACTGCAGGGAGCTGGCAAGGAAAATGACAGGACACGCATGTGGCAGAAAGAGAGTCACTTGTCATCCCTGCCCCATTAACATAAATGGCACAGGAGGGCACTTGGCCGTCATGAAAGGAGAAAGACAGGTGCTCAGGCTCACCTTGAGCTTGACCTTCTTATCAAGGACATGGGAAGCTGGAAGACCAACCAAGTCCTCACCTTCCCCGGGACCAGGGTGTGGCCTTCATACCTCCATGCACTCGCCTGTATCTGAGTACACAAATGTGCTGCAAACCTTTGTAAGTAACCGAACTGTGGGGAATACAGTGCATATCCACAAGAAGAGAGAAGTCTTTTTGTTTAGGTTTGGGTTTGGGTTTTTGTTTGTTTGGTTGGTTGTCTCCACTTGTTTTCAGGTCTGCGATCCACTCTTCAGAATGGAATCGGTATCTCCCGTGTGCTGTGAGCAGGACTGGGTTCTCCCGAGGTCTCCTGCAGAACTTCTAGAACACAGGTCACAGGAAGCACAGAGCTCTAAAATTGTAAGGATGGAAAGAAAGGCCCCACTTTTAGTCTTCTGGGACTCCAGATCATATTTAACTATTCCAAACGGTGGCTTTTCCCTAAAAGGGGGGATGCCACTGCTCCACGCCCTGGGCGGGCCATCTCCTGGCTGGTGCTGCATTTGCTACAGGCACATCTGGCCCTGGCAGAAACCCCTGTGCTCTTAAAATGTGGCAATGGCCAAAGTCCACTCCCTCCCTGCATTGCATCCGTTTCATTTGCATCCCGGGTTTCTGTTACAAAGCAAAATCTCAATTTATTAGGATTTTTAAAGGTAAGTCAAGTCTGAGAAGTTTACCAAATGTTTCCAGTTAACCAAAGATTGAAAGACCAGTAAGGATTTAGAATTCCCTATACTGTTCTCATGATCAATAACCAGATGGTATGTTATTGTTTGTCTGTTTTCAAGGCGTATTATAATATGAGCCTCTTTGGCTACATAGATATTAACAGATGGTAATAGATTGGATGGATAGATAGATAGATAGACAGGTAATTTCCTTAAATGGTCTTAGTGATTTCCAGCTTTGCAGGACATCACCTAAAGGTAAGCTGCTACAAATAACAATTTCAAAGTAAAAAATCTTTTTTAATTAAAATAATTAAAAATAAACCCCAGATCCAGAACTTCCAGGAGGTTCTGGAAGTGGGAGCTGAGGCCACTCACCTAAACATCGCATGCATCAGTTTTCTGCATTATAAAATTCTGATAAAGATGCCGGCCCCACCTGTCTCACAGTACTAAAATGAGAAAATGGGAAAGTGACAAGAATTTTAAAACATTCAAATGCAAGGTCTTATTACCGCTATTACAGACTTGTCCCATCCACAATAATTACTGGAAAATGTACAGGTTATGTTTAAGTCACCTATAAAGTAACAAGCAACTTCCTACCTAAGCTACAACATAGCTTCCTCCATAACCTAACTACGTGTGGGCTAATTGCCTACCAATGGGCTCCATCTACGATATCTAACACTCTTTATGACAGAAAGATAATATTTATGCAGCTGTGTCCAAGTTAAACAAATAAATCCAGGTACTAGCAATTTTTAAAATTTTATTTTTTTTTTAAGTTACACAGTAAAATTGACTTAGTTCCTTTTTGTTGTAGAGGTCCACAAATTTTAACACATACATAAATTTGCATAATCGCCACCATAATCAGGATACAGAACAGTTCCATCACCCTCAAAAGCTTCCTAATACAATTGCTTTATATATAAAATCACACTCTCTGCCCTGCCCCAGACTCCCCACCGCTGATCTCTTCTCTAGATCTATTCTGACATTTTACCAAAATGTCATATATATGGAATTATACAGCATGCAGCCTTTTGAACCTGGCTTTTTGTCACTCAGCACAATACCTTTGAGACTCTTCCAAATTAGTGTGTGTATCAACTGTCTGTTCTTTTTTAACATTGAAGAATCTTCCATGGTATGGACATACCACAGTTTGTTTAACCATTCACCTATTGAACGATGTCCAGTTTATTTCTAGACTTTGGCAATTGTAAATAAAGTGGCTGCAAGCATTCATATACAGATTGTCGTGTGAAAAGAAGTTTTCATGTCTCTAGGATAAACATCCAGGAGCAGGATTGCTGTTAATTAAATAGTGACTTGCAAACATCAACATCACACTAAATATCCAGAAGTTTTTTCAGGTCAACATTTTAAAAAAGAGACTAGTACCACTATTAATCAATGCTCGAAAACTACTGTGCTCTGCCTACTCTGAAAGTCTAATATCTTTTGTGGTATTTGATATTTTTGTGATATTATTATTCTTCACAAATGTTAATGAAAAATATTTTAGCCATTGCAAAAATATTTCAGTGACTCTTTCAAGAGTTATTCCTAGTGACTTAGAGACACTCATTTGATTTCCCAAACTAAAATAAAATAAAATAAAATAAAATAAAGTGGAGTAGAAAGGAGCCTCAAAATCTGAGTTTGAGTTAGCAGACTTGGTTTGGCATCATTGAAAAGCCACTATGCTAAACTGAGTGAAGAAAACACCATCATCCCCACTCACTAAGTACACCCTGGAGCGTTTGAAGATGATCTTATGAGTGACCCAAATGCCCGACTTAGCATTTGTTAAACAACCCTAGAGGAAACCACCATCACTGGAGTTCTGTGGGCTGATCTGCAGCTGGCATCTCTCACCCTGGGCCTCAGGAGTCTCGTGGGCCCTGGAACAATCTATATAGTCCCTGGTTTGAAGATGAGAGCATAATGTCAGAGTACTTAAAATTCAATTCCACTCTTTCTAATCTATGCTCCATTATGCAGGCCTTTGAAACCATCTCCAAAGAAGGGAAGCCTTGTATTGATTCCATTCTCCTACGTAGCAACTGGTGTGTAGCAACCCATAGTATAATATGAGGGGGGGAAATATTGATTCTAGGAAACTTAATATTATTAAAAGACAGTTGTATTAAATCTCTTTCCTGGACTTAGCTGCGCAATTTTTCCCTTTCCCATTTTCAAAAAAAATCAATGAAGCTAATACCCCTGTTAGTTTTAGAGTTTCTAGCACAGCAATTTCATGTCATCATAGACCTTCCAGAAGGTTTGTAGGCTCGGCAGGCTTGGAGTTCCTCGGCTCTCTGACGATAGTAACATTCCTCTCTTTGGTTATTCCGCCACTCGGAGGAGGCAAGTTATATTTAATTTCATTTTCCGTGTTATCTGTTTTCCTTGGTGAGTAAAAATCTCGAGATATTGCTTAGCTTTGGTTATAAATGCCTAAATGCATACGATAAAGTTTATTACACAAATGTAATTTTCAGTTTGAGAGAGACCTAAAAAATCAACACAAGGAGAAGGTTTTTTGGTGGAAAACACTTGCCAATAGAAAATCCTAGAATCCACTATTTAAGATGGTAGGTCACATTTTCTTTTTTAAGGACATCCAAACTTGAGCTCTTTTTATTTTATTTTTTTTATAAGCAGCAGCTGCTTCTGATTTGTGACGAGATTAAAGCACTTTGGAGTCTCTCTCCAGATATCCAAATGCTGATAGAATGTCTACTGTGTCATCATCAAATACAACCAGGACGGGAACGTGGCTCCAGAGTCAATGAACCAAAGACCGGAACCTTCTTCTAATTATATAACATAAAACCTCTTGTAATTCTGATGCCATAAATTTGGAATTTGCGATTAAGATGGGTTAGACTTTGCTAAGCAAGTATATTCTTCATAGATACTGCAAAGAGTGTTTTAAAAATAAGATGGCAAGAATAATGCTGAAAATATGTGCAAAACACACTGTTTCCAAACCGCCTCAAAGACTCTACAAGCCACAATTAGCATGAAAATATTTGTGGTGCTTTTAATAGTTATTTCATATCTCTGTCTCCACCTTCCCCTGAGAATAGTCTTCTCAGCCGCCAACTGGCTGAGTCCACCTGAATGTTCCAGACCCCATGAATATATATGCACCAGACTGGGTTTGACATTTTTCTTCCTGCTCATTCTCTCTCCTCCAGTTTTCCCATTTGCCATCAAAGAACTTCCCGCCTTCACTACTGTCTATGAGAAGTGTCCAAAAAGTGGAGCACTGGTTGGCACTGCTTAGGAAACGTTTAACTTACCTCCTCTCCCCTAGAATCCAGCCTGTGATTGCTTCCTCCTTGGTCACCTGGGCCACTGCAAGGACCTCCTGAAGGGCTTCCAACCAGCATCTCTTTCCTTACCTCTGATACCAGAAGGACCCTCCTGCAACAAACAAAGCACGCCAAATCATGCTAAAAACTGCCACGGGTTTGCCGTCGACTATCAGATAAAACACTAAGTCACAAGCACTGTGTGCTAGAAGGCTTTGGATAGAGACAGGAGGCAGAGGGACCCAGGCAGGTACCAGAGAAAGAATGCCCGGGTCCTATCTGGATCGTGGTAAGAAGACCAATTAGCTCAAACAGGGATTTTATAAGTGATGGTCACAGAAGATAACTACGAACAGGTGAAGAAGGTTCAGACCAGTGGGGACTTGAGAGTCTCAAGCTAGAACTTTTTGCCTTTATCCCTCATGCCAGGGGGAGCCATGGAATTTTCATGAGCAGAAGAGGCAAACAAAAGCAAAGTCCAGTTGGAATTACCAACCCTCTTTCCTCTGCCACTGGCATACACACTGTTGAATGACATTAGGCCACTAGTTATTTCTCCTAGTGACTACCTTCTTCATATTTCACTAGGAAAAAAAGATTTATTGGCAAGTAATTCTTTAGGTGCTTCCCTTTAACACTCTTTGATTTTAAGTAGTATTTTATATGGGATTAACAAACATAAATGCCATTCTAGAGATTTGCAATGTATTAGTATTAGTGCATTATGTAAATGTGTTGGTTCTTTCTCCAGAGGCCAAAAAGATCAGAAACATAATACATCATCAGATAAAATACAAACATGTTAATGAGAGGAATTTATTTTTTTTTTGAACAAAAGAAAACATAAGCTATGATGAGGAATGGCATTAATGAGAGTTTCAAGCATAAATGCCAGAAATTCTAATGCCATTCACAAATATGCTATGTTACTTAAAATTATGAGTAGCATAAAATATCATAATACTTATAGATCATCAATGTTGCCTTCTACCCTGACCAGCATGACACAAGTCCCAGTGCTGCCTCTGGGGCTGCTCAAGCTTGCCATGGCCAAAGTTGAATCCATGATTATCTTCTCCAAACCTTCCTGATCTCCGTTTAGGGCATTAGTGTCTACCTGTTCCCCTAAGCTGGAAACATAACCAGTCTTGTCTCCTTTCCTGCTCCCTAAACCCCTGCATCCACTGGTTCCCCAATATCCATCACTTTTCTCTCTAAAATGTCTGTCTGAATCAGCCCCACTCAATGTCTCCACCATCAATCCCCTGAAAGATTCCAGGTGCCTTCTAACTGGCAGCAGAGGTGGGGAAGAGATGCTGGTTGGAAGCCCTTCAGGAGGCCCTTGCAGTGGCCACCTACTGGCCCAGGTGACCAAGGAGGAAGCAATCATAGGCTGGATTCTAGTGGAGAAGAAGCAAGTTAGATAGTTCCTAAGCAGTGTCAACCAGTCCAAAAGTGGTTGTTTTTCAAATTATTCTTGCAGATGACAGTGAAGAAGGGAAGTTCTTTGATGGCAAATGGGAAAACAGGAGGAGGGAGAATGAGCAGGAAGACAAATGTCAAATCAAACAGCCAGCCGGTATCTTCTAATTGGAACATTCCTGGAATTCCCTGTCCCCCTTTCTCCACCTGGCAAGCCCCCCTTACCCTTCCAACTGGGGATCAAATGTCAACTCCCTTGCACTCTCATTATCTTCCCAAAAGAATGAACAGTTCCTCATCTGGATTCCCTCTGATATTCGTTCTGTCTTGATTGCAACACTCATGCCATTTCTACTGCAATACTACAATTTGATGCTTAAGAGTCTGTGCCCTCTGGTATATTTGTGCATTTATCGGGGTTCAGCACCATGTATTACTCATCTTCACATCTCTGGGGGGCGTGGCACATCTCCTGAAGCATAGTAACCCTCGCCATGCTCTACCCTTGGTAAAGTCATGTATCTCAACCAAAGTGAGATAATTTGCAATTTAAGCCTTCTAAATGTTCATAACTGCACACATTACCTTCATTAAATCACCTTTGCCCACTCTCCCTTTGTAGTTGTTTCTATTTGGTCTTCCTAAGAGTAGATGACTTACGTGGAGAATTTGGTACACGATTTTGCCACTAGCTGGGTACCCACAAGGCATACGGAGAACAGAGCAGGTAGAGTAAAAGGTCTGTCTGTATTAATACTTCAGCACTCACCTCTATGACTCACGCCCTGACCCTGGCATCAGCTTCCAGAGGAAACAGCTGTGCAAAAGCAACCACCTGTGCTCCCAGAGCAGAGACTGGAGTGTTCCATGATTGATAAGCATCTGTGGGCAAAATTAACAGCATGGCCCCTGAAGTGATCGCTCCTCATGCCAACTAAGCAGCTTTCTCAGCCCACACCTGCCTTGAGCTAGTCAATTACCAATGTTGAGAAAGCAGGAAATGAATGGCTCATGGTTTTCAGCATCAATAATTTAAATAAAAAAGTCATAAAGAGTCATCCTTCTTCCTGGAGTGTAAATGAATGAGATTCTAAGTGTATGGTAAAGACACTATAATTGCCAGCAAATTAACTCCCAATGAAGATGAAGAGGGATATCTGTCTCCTTAGACCCTTGGACTATTTCCTTCCAGAGGGAATTTATTGTCCCACATTAGGAGCGAGAAACTCAACTCAGTACAGACTGCAGTTGTGCGGTGAAGTGTAACCACCAGGCAGTCACACAGGGACGGTTTGTCGCCACCTCGAGCTGATGAGGTTATGTGATGAGCTTAAAGTACTTGCCCAGTGAAGACTTGGCCCAGAATTTGCTGGGTAAAGAGAAGGCAGCTCTTCTCTCACCGAGATCCTCTTTGGCACACTGATCTTTGAGCAAAAAGACTGTGTATATTTTGATTCAGTGTTCAGCAATATAATGCTGTATTCAGTCAGAGAAGCCCTATAGGAATAATTTCCTAGAATCCCAACCTGAGGCTGACCTCCACTAAGCTGCAGGTGGCCTCTCCACCCTTCATCCCTTCAGCCTCTCTCTCTAGAGTCCCCTCTACCCTGCAATTTTTCAAGGTCCATTTAGTCCCAGAGGAATTTTATTAGACAACCTCATTCAAACTAAGTGGCCCTATGTGTTATCCCCTCCACTTGAGGATATCCCTTAAAAAATCATTTAAAAAGGATTTGGTGTGCACATACCACAACTGGTTTATGCTGTTGGACATCGAGTTTCAGCCCCAAAAAGGAACGAAGTACGGACACATGCTACAACACAGATGAACCTTGAAAACATGACACAAAGTAAGAGCAGCCAGTCACAAAAGCACAGGTTGTATGAGTCCATGTATAAGAAATGCCCAGAATAGAGCCAGAACCCAGATTGGTGGTTGCCAGGGGCTGGGAGAAGGGAAAATGGAGAGTGACTGCTTAGTGACTCTGGCAGGGGTGGGGACCCTTTTCCTGTTGGAGGCCACATTAACTTAGCTATAATCAAATAAGGCTGCATTCGAGAAACTTCAATTAGATATACTTTACATTGTACATTGTTTTGTGAAAATATAACTACTATGTAGTTAATAATGTCCAAAATAAAAGCTGTTTCTTAATTTTGAAGTTAACTAACCTTTTACTGACTGTTGTGTCTGCTTCTGTTGGACAGCATTTGAATATCTGGTTACAGCACAGAGGTGGCAGTTTCAGTTGATCCTCTAAATGAGTATCAGTCATTTGTGACCTTAAGCACATTTTTTTAATATAGAATACTGGTTTTTATTTTTTCATTTTTTATTTCAGCATACTATGGGGGTACAAATGTTTAGGTTACGTATATTGCCCATCCTGATTTGGGTTGGGTAGGAGAAGGTAGATTTGCAGCAATAAGTGATCGAAAAGCAAGAAAGTGTTTTTTGGGTATGTTGCTGAAGGCATGGGTATTCTAATGCATTTTTCCATATTCAATTGGATCTTTATTAGCATCAAACAATGACTTTAAAATGCCATCCACTGAGAGCTCAATCAATTCCATCTGTAGTTCTTTAGGTGTCTTGGTGATATCAACTAGGTGAGGCTGAGATGCCAATTTGAATGTGATGTTATGATTCTCAAAGTCAGTGAAACTCTCATTATATTCTCCAATTAGTAGGCCTATAAGAGCAGTGTATTGTTCAAATAATTTGCACATATTATCCTGCTCATCAAAGAGCTTTGCTAACTGGGGAAAATGTTCATCCAAAATTTCCTTTTGAAGAAGTGTTTTGAAAAAAGACAGCTCGGATTCTTTTTGCCACATATTATATGTAGATTTAGTTTTGCCTTGCAAAGAAATGTCTAAGTCATTTTGATTTGACATGATATTATACAGAAATCTGCATTCCTATAGAAATCTTACTTCAATAATTAACATTACTGATTCTGTTCTTCATTAAATTTAACTATCTATTCTCACAAAGATAAAATTTTTGCTAACATGTGTCCCTGCAATAGCTAATGCACTTTAGAATGATATGGCAAATCCACACTGAATACCTCATTGTTCAACTTTAGCATGTTAGGAAACTGATGATACCCTGTTGCATTTGCAGGAATATAGTTAACAATACTTATAACTTATTACAAAGTGTCACTTGAAATATTTATAGTAGCTTTAGCAAAGAGATTTTGCTGATGCAAGATAACAATGAAAAAAAAAATGAGAGCATCTGGATCTGTTAATACTTATTTTTTTTATCCATGCAATAAATCCTTCATGTTTTCCTGTCATGGAAGGTGCACTGTCTGTACATACACTCACTAAATTTACCAAATTCAGTCCAACTTCATGACATTTACCTTGAAAGTTGTTGAAGATCTCTATTCCTTGTGTTCATTTACAAGAGTGCGCAAAGTAACTCTTCCTAGCAAAGAAATTTTTGTGTTATGACCCAAGTGAAGTATTAAAGCTGTGCCAAGTCAGTACTATCAGTTGATTCATCCAAAGCAATTGAATAATATATATTTTCCTTTTGAAGTATTACATGAAGTTGTTCTGTTAAGTTGAAAGTTAATTCATGCTGCCAATCAGTTATGGTTCTTGAAAGAGGCAGTTGTTTGTGCTTTGAAACATTATCAGGGTCTAAGCAACCTACAGCTTAGGCAATGCATTTTTTCACAATATCTATATCACTGAATAGTTTCCCTTTTTTCCTGAATATATAAACTACTTTATAAGTTGCTTCAGTGGCATTATTTCTAGGTCTTATTGCTGCTTAAAATAATTATCCTTGCTTTTTTTCATCTTTTAATTTCTGCAATACAACCTTTCATGACTCTCCCTCTACTTTAAAATACTTGTGGTCCATATGAGTGTTATAATGCTGATGAGCACTGAATTTCTTTAATGTTGATATTACAATACCACGAAGCAAGCAAATCATTTTATCTTTAGCAGAAACAAGATAATTTTGCAATTCCCAATCCTCATTAAAAAATCTGCTTTCTTCCTTCAGTGTTCTCTTGGTCTTCTTTGACATTCGGGACTGTTAAGCAGACAGAATTTAAAAACACTGTTGAGCTGTGCAACTATTCACAAATTCCACTTCAAACAGAAACACAGTGCACCGTTGTCAAAAGCTGATAACAGACTGGCGTACTTGACCCCCATAAACTCTCACCAACCGGCCTGATGCAATAATGGCACCAGCCAGGTGGGGCAAGTCACAACTAAATCATGAGTGTAGCAACTGTCAAGTTAGCCCTTATGGCTTACTAACGTTCTAATTGTGCCAGTCAATCTGGGAGGATTATTTCACTGAAACTTACTTTATCCTTTGGTATTTTAAACACATTCCATTTTAAAAATAAAAGTATAAAAGATGAGCAAAATGTATTAATAAAAATAGAAGGATTTGTTCAGTAAAATTTGGATTCAGTCAAAAGGCCTCACTTAAGGACCTAGAAGGCTGCAGGTTCTCACCCCTGGACTATGGGATTTCCTTTTGGGGTGATGAGAATGTTTTGGAGCTAGATAGGTGTGATGGTTTTACAGCATTGTGGATGCAATAAATGCCACTGACTTCACTTGAAAATGGTTAATTTTATGTTATTCAAATTTCATGTTGACTTTTAAAAGTGTGGTGGGATCCATAGATGACAGTGCACAAAGCTCTTACAGTGACATTTCAGATGTGATGCCAGCAGAAGGGAGGTTTCCCGTGAAGGAGCTTCCGTAGAGTCTCTGAATCACAGGAACGCCTGTCTGAGACCCCGTCTCTGTTGGGGCCCTTCTGGGGAGCCAAGGCTGGCTCTAAAGAAACCAGCCAAGTTGTCCTCCACCCTTCATCAGATGTATCCATCCTTCGTGAAAAGAAAGGAAAAAGATATAATAAGCAACTAATGCTAGCTGGGATAATGATGATGATTACCATTATGCTTTGCTAACTTTCTATTTTCTGTGGCCTGAAATTAGATTGTGTGTTGTTTATTCAGCTTTTCCTTGGGGATATTTTTTTAGGTTGTCCTGACTCTCTACTGCTGTGGCAACAGAACCACAGCAAAGCAAAGGACCTGGTGGTTACTCACGGTTGACTTTGTGGTTTCACCCCCAGACAGAGGCAGAGGCCCCCAGGAGGAGGATGAAACATCGGTTTCTAGTCACTGATGCCACATGTGCCTCCTCTCTTTCTTCCTCATGCTCCAGCTAACCTGGGAATCCCACCCAGGGCCTTACCCCAGGAACCCCTGGTTGTCAAGGCTCTAGACCATGGAGCTCAGCAGTCTGAGGCTTGAAGACCATCTCACCCAACTTCCACTGGGTCTTTGATATGAACACCAGCCTCCCTCAGGGCAGGAAATCAACATCAGGAGAGTGAAAAATAAAGAAAGGAGTCTTGACTATGTATAGTTTTGCTGTCCTCCTTTTCAAGAGGATGAATATTCAACTTTGCCTTTCTAAGACAAAAATCATCAGAAAAACAGCATATTTTTGAGGGTCCAGCCAGGAGACAGAAATCACTCCAGTTATTTTAACAAGGAAAATGTAATACAACAAGAATTTGTTAATAGTTAAAGGTCACTAACTACTGAAAGAGCCTTTAAAAAGACCTTAATAAAGTAGCAAAAGAGGAGCTCTTACCTCTAGGATAAGGGAGAGTGGAAACCTAAAGGAATGAAGGACTGGGAGAGGAGCCTTGGATTACCGCAAACAAGACTGGGGTTCAGATCTCTGGGGAGGATTCGTCTGCCACAGGAACTCACAACCTGCCGTGGTGAAGAAGCTTTCTGGAAGGCAGAAGCCTGGGGTGGTCTCCAGTTGTGGTGGGAGGATGTGGGCAGGAAGAAGCTTCTGAAAAGTGACCACAGCTGGGGAGAGCATGGCCTGAGGGCACAGCTGGGGCTCTGCTTCATGGGCCACTGGGCTGCCACATGGAACAGTAATAACTATCCTAATGGAGACCCAGAACTCAGCAGGGGACTCTCTTCCTGCCACTATCATCACTGGGTACTGCCACTAGTACCCTCTAGTGATAAAATTAATGTTCAGCCAGCTGGCAAAGGAGAAATGTCAACAGGATCCAGCTCCAGTATCACCCAGCAGGGCAGAGAAGGGTGGATTTGGAGCTAAAAGACAATAAATCAAAAGCTGGCAGAGATGGGGACTCCCATTCTAGATCTGGTCTCACTTCCAGTGAAGGCAAACCTTTTACCTCAGTGAACTGCTATCACATTGTCTTCATCCATGGAAAGAACACAGCCTGCTTTACCCATTTCCAGCTGCCAGTACTGAAGAGTGGATCCAGGTGGGTCAAGGAACATCATTAAACTTTCAAAATCAGTAACGGGGAAATGTTTTCACAGGGTCTAAAGTAGAGGAAAAATTCAAGAGTAGGATATTCACAATGTTAGGTGTGGCCAACATGGCTGCATTTTCACCAAGTTCGGTTTCCTTTTCCTGCCTGAGCACTCAGCTGGACTCCAGGGCGAGCTTCCTTTTACAGCTAAGGTGGATCCACGTGCCTGAGTTCTAGCCAATGGAAGGTGAGCAAAAATAGCACATGCCTCTTCCAGGCCTTGCCCCTGGAACACCTCTGCACAGTCTTCCAGGCTCTCTCTCTTCCAGGCCCTGCTAGCTGACAGCAGAATAGGTCTAGGGAGGAATCCAAGCTCCTGAGTTACCACTTGGAGGAGGGCGTCCCTGGAGAATGGCCCTCCCGGGAACACCAGCAACAGATTGAGATGGGGGGAAGAAATAAGTCCCTGATGCCCTGGTTTTCAAAGTGTGATTCCCCAGACTAGTGGCTCGAGCTTCACCTGGAAACTTGTTAAAAATGCAGATTCTCAGACCTCATTGGGGACTGACATTCTACTTTCTTGGTTTAAGGATTAAATTTAGTGAGTAATGTGTGTGCCCTGCCCAGCACGTTTAAGAGTAATGTGCTCCAGACAAGGTTGCTGCCTAGAGGCATAAAAATAGGCCTGAGTTTCGGCATTGAAGTAAGAGCTGCCCAGCCTCACGATAGGTGGAGGCCTGGAGGCCACACAATAAGCACATTGTTCCTTTGATTGCTGCTTAGTCCCATAAGATGGCTGGTTAGTCAATGACAGGTAAGATCCCTCAAGGGAGGGACGACCTGAGACAGGCACAGCTGCAGGGGATTGGCCTACAAGGAACTGGGGATGAAAAATGCCCCCTGTGGCTGCCTTGCCCAACCTTGCTAATCTTGGTCTGTGATCTATGCCTGGCGCCTCGAGCAACTGCCTGGAAACCTTGAGTCGGGGACATCTGTGCCCTTAGGCTATGTGTTCCATTATGTATGGCCATTGCTGCAATGCCTGGGTGGAAGGAAGGAAGTAATACAAGGAAGTAATTTCAATTTTTTAGGGTATAAAAATAAAACGACTGGTGTGTTCGGCACTGCAGTCTTGTAACCGTCTTTATGTGTGTGTGTCTGTGTGTGTGTGTGTATTTTTGTGTTCTGTGTTCATCCCCTGTCCTGCAAACGGGCCACAGCAGACCCAGCCTAGATTTCCTCAATCAGAAACTTTGGGGACGGGGCCCATCAGTTTGTGTTTTAATGAGACAATTCAGATGTTCTAACATTTGACAATCACTGCCTTATTACATAAAGTCACTGAGATTTGTAGGGTATTTTCCTTATGGTACATAGATAACCATTGAAAGGAAGTCCCAACACAAAAACCTTAAACTGAGACCTTAATAACCAGTTAAAATCTGGCTGCCACCTCCTGAGGGATCTTTGTCATGGCTCCATCACCTGCAAGAACCCTGAAGAGTCCATGCGGGTAGCACACTGGTGTCACAGACTTCTTGCTTCTGAATACTTGACTGTTTTACTGCTCACATTACCTATATTGGGTATGCATTGTTCAAAGCCTGGATCAAGTTGATTAGGTCGTTGTAATGTTGAAAGCTTATCAACCTCAGGTATCACCTGTGACGTTGGACTGGCAGCCAGACTATAAGGACTGTATTCATGAATTGAGTTATTTTGGACAAGTTACTTAATCTACTCACTTTTATTGCCCTCTGTAAAAAGCATATAAATCCCAGATAGACCCATTTTAAGATTCTCAGAAAAGGGAAAACCAATAGATTGCATTTCTGTGTCTCAAGATGCTCCATGTGACTGTTTTTATATTCCTCAAATTTTAAACAACAGAAAAAAAATCTAGTCCCTCTTCAACTCCTTACGACAGCTATATACAGGAGACTTTGAAGAAACCAAACTAAGTTAACTCATTTTCCATTTAGAACTATCCAAATGCAAAGTTTTCTATTTTAGTTGTTGACCTAAATGTAATGTCAACTCTACAAAAATTTGGGTTGTTTAATTTCCCAAATATAAAGCCCAAAGTTTGAGCAATTAAAAATTGTATTTCTAAGAAAAAAAAATCATCATTTAAGGGAAGTGGGAAAGTTGGAATGAGCATCTGATATCAAAGGGATGTTTTTAATTAGCCACATGGGTAAACAAGTCCTGCCAGAAATGTGGTGGCTCAAAAGATAGTAGTAGCATTTAGCTCCAGCTCCATGCAAAGCCACATCTTCAGCACTTAGTTCAGAAGTAATTACCATCTAACTGACACTCTAGTAGAGGAAGAAGGGAACTATATTCATCTTGTGATTAAATGGCAATTAGCAACTAAGTGCCCTGCAGTAATGTGCCACTCATGACCTCATCAAAGCGGCTTCCCCTCCAACACCACAAGCCTTGTGGGTACCAGAGCCCAGTGCATCAGAGCAAGGGCCCTGGGAATCCCATGGCTGGCCTACACATCTGCTAGCATAGGTCAGTCGGGTAGAGGCACAAATTAGTGCTTAAGAACATGGACCCCACAGCCACGCTGCCTGGGTTCCATATATAGCTCCATCACTAGCAACCTGCCAACTTGGCCAAGTTACTCAAACCTTCCCGAATGTCAGTGTCCTCATCTGCAGATTAGGAGAAATGGTCGTTTCTAATATCCAGCTTGACTGTGAGGCTTAACTGTGTTAATAGATGCAAAGCATTTAAGAGAGTTCCCTGTGCATAGGAAAGCCCCAATCAAAAGTGACCAATGTTTCTCTGTGTTTCAGATGCATTCCCTCCATGGGGCTGGGGTAGATTAACTCTTTCCTTCCAGTGAATAGTTTAATGCAAAAATTAACTTTAAAATGTATTGTACTGCCCAAAGCAAAACCAAACCAAAACAAAAACTCTTCTCTTGTGCCAGCCTGTCCCTTCAGTCATGAATTCAGGTTCAACCTATGCCCAAGAGTCCACCCTCACTTGATCCAAACTGTGAAACAAACAGAAGCAATTTCCAGGAAGCCCTAAACAGAAAGGGTTTATTGTCCAAGAAGCATAAGGCTATGGATTTGGACCAGAAGCTGGGAAATCCAATGTCTCAAGATGGAAATGAATGAGGATGGACTATAAAGTAAAGCCAAAGGGAAGATGCATGTGGTCAGCAACAGGTTATCCACATTTATGGCTCCCAAAGAGTCACTTGTGTGGCTGGTGTCTCCTCTGGTCATAGTGATTGTGAATTTGATACACAAATTATTTCTAAAATTAGTTGTAAAACATAAACAGATAGCAAATCTGTTATAAAACCACAGAAACTCTTTAAGGTTGTGGAAGATGCCTATTTGCTCCCAAATGTTCTCCCACCCCTTGTCCAGCTCTTCTCTGTAACATGGGAACCTACATCCCCCACGCCCCTTGCCAACTGGCTACTAAGTAGTTTTAGCCAACAGGAGACAATGGTAGGACTGGAGAGTCTGAGTCTATCTGGAACAGGGTCCCCAACAGTGCACATATCTCCTATATGGTCTCAGCTCCCACCAAAGAGCCCTTCACTCTGGGGTCTAGCTCCAGTCAGGCAGTCCCTGCCCTGGGACAGGATGTCCCCCCCCTAGGCAATCTCCCAGTTTCATATCACATTCTCCCACTGTTCCTCCAGCCCAAGGGGTAGCAGTAGAATGTTCTTATTGGTAAGTACTGATTACCCAATTGTTCTCTGGTGGTTTCTCAGCTCTTATATCACATCACCTGTGTAACAAATTCACATTATTAAATTCCCTCTGTTTGAAATACCTAGACTGGTCCCTAAAGGGACCCTGACTGATAAACCATTGCTTGATTTAGGTATCATTTCCCCTCCACTATACCAGTGTTAAAAACACTGACATAGGAATCTGGAGTTCTGAGTTCTGGTCCCAGGTCTGTCATTAATTGACTGTGTCACCATGGGCATTCTTCTCTGTGCCTCAGTTTCCCAAGTTGGTTCAAGCACAATCACTAGCAAGCCATTTAATGTTAGCAGCAGAATTAAAATGAGAGAGTACAATCTGTTTTGTAGGTGAGAAGGAATGAAGGATGGCTGGGGTCATTGGCATGCATATGTGCTTGCATGTCTCAAAGGAGCTATAATTCCCTAAGAAACTTTCTCAGGTATGTAGTTCACTGTCTGCTCATGATTCCCACCTTTATTTTTCACATTTACAATTAAAAAGAATTTAGCACTTTAACAATACAAAATAAGCATTGGTGAGGATAATGCCATCCAAATTAATACCTCAACCAAGTTACTATAAAAATACTAGATAATAAACGTGATAAATTTGGGGCCTCTGAAAGTACATTTTAATTTTCTTTCTCTAAACTAGCAGTTCCCAATCTTTTTTTCTCACATGACAACATGACAAGTTCTGGGCCACACATAAGCATAGCCATGCAAAACTCCCCACATGCTATCTGTACTCTGGTCCTTTTATTTTTTCTAATAGTTAATAATTTTCTAATAATTATTATTATTGAATACTAATGTCCATAAATATTGTACTGTTAGCCTTTAAGTGGTTTTAGGCTAGAGTTGCAATCAGTACATACTTAAGTCAGTTATCAATTCATGTTCTTTATTGAAAAAATATTTAAACATAAGCCTCTGCATGTGTTTACACATCTCTCTCTCTCTCTCTCTCTCTCTCTCTCTCTCTCTCTCTCTCTCTCTCTCTCATACACACACTCAACCTTGATGATATTTCTATAGCGAAAATGCTCATAAATTCTTTCTTCTCAGGCAACATAATCCTAAACTTCACCCAAAGTAATCCATTTTCTTTTAACTCCTCACTGCTTCTTAAAAAGATATATATCTTTTACCAAAAGCAAAAGCCAACACTAAACTATTTATCTATACCTGCAGTGTCCAATATGGTAGCCACTAAACTCAAGTACTACTCAAGTACTACTACTGAGTACTTGAAATGTGACTTCTCCAAATTAAATTGTGTCATAAACATAAAAATACACCAGATTTTTCAGCCTCACTATGAGAAAAAGTATAAAATGTATCATTAATAATTTTATATGTATTATATGTTGAGATTATAATATTTTAGATATGCTGGGTTAAATAAAATATATTTTTAAAATTCATTTCATCTGTCTCTTTTTACTACTAAAAATCGCATTGTATCACATTTCAATTCTAGAAATTAATTGCCGGACAGCACTGATTCTAGAAGTTAAGGAAAGGAAAAGACTCTTCTACCATTCTCCGGCTTTTTACAGGAGAATCTTAATGAAGAGCAGCCGTATTGACACATTGATGGGTGAGGGTGGAGGAATGGCAGAACTTACTGGAAAGATGGATGTGCTTGAGTTTAACTTGCTGACATCCGAATCAAGCTTCAGCCTATACAGAAAATAACAAAGACCCAATTAATGGTGCCCTACAAACAGCATCCTTGTATTAATAGCTTGCACTTCCTTCAAGAGTCCAGGAGAGAAGAGCTTAAAGCACTTTATTCTTATTGACTGAAAGCTGAAGGAAGTGAGTCCCTCAGAATTAAAAGTTCCAGAGGGTTGAATTCACCCATTACTCCCCCATTCCATTATCCTTCAAAAGCACATGTCAAAAATATACCTTACAAATAGACAGAGGACTTTAAAGCTTTAGCGTATTCAGAGGAAAAGATCACACACATATCCCACCATCCATGGAAATAATTCCCTTCATCATCTGAATCCACGTGCTTGGCACAGAGCCTGGTGCACAGCGGGGTCGGATGCTGTTTGCTGGGCTGAGCCAAATGAACAACTGAGCAAGTGCTGCAGCCACTGAGACTCAGCATCCAGTCATGCTGTCGAACACAGGGAAGCAAAGATACAGCTCCAGAAATTCAGAAATACAATTGCAGAAATTACCAAGAACACGCCACGGCTATTAAAAATACAGAATGAAAAACTGCATCAAGCTTTTTCAGAGCACCATGGGGCATCATGTTGCTGCTCTAATAACTGATTAAGTCCTTGCTTTCTCACATGGGGGTACAAGAACCACTTGGCTAATTCTTCAAGAGAGAAAAAGGTCTCTTTGCCACCTCAGTCTCTATCGCTCTGCATTATCTTGTTCAAGCATTTTATGCTTACAAATAGATATGTGCATATTTCAACTGTGCGTGCTTTTCCCTTCAAAGGATCATGTGGGCACTGGGATAGAACTCAGCGGCTCTTGGGTGGATAAGACCAATAACAGGAATTGCTAATGTGGTTTCTATTGAATGTGATGGATTCATTTGGTTAAATCATTTGATGCATCAAGAGGACTCCATTTTTACTCCATTCATCTTATCTTTGGGATTCCAGGCTGACACTGCTGACAGTACTCTTGGAGCTGAGTGAGCAGCCTTGCTTGGAGAAGCTGGCTTCTGGAACAAATGCCGCCAATCCCTGACTCTCTGAGCCCTTGCACGTTGAGCACTGGCCCCTTTCCGTGAGGTCACTCTGAAGCTAGGCTTCCCAGAAGTGCCCTCACTTTCCCCAGGGAATTACAGGCATGAACCCCAAGCCCTTGGGAGTTTCTTGTTCTCCCTATCACATAGTGTATACCCTGGATGCGACAATCATGGTCTTTAAAAATCCCAGGGGCTGATATTTATCAGGTATAGTCATCTAAACAGTGGCGCCCAAAGGATGTGTCTAAGTCCGAACCCCCAGAACCCGGGAATGTGACCTGACTTGCCAAAGGAGTCTTTGCAGATGTAAGTTAAGGATCTCAAGGTCAGATTATTCTGGACTTAGGTGGGCCCTAAATCCAGTGATGTGTTCTTAGTTGAGAGACAGAAGGAGTTTTGACAGCGCCATGGTTCGGATGTGGTTTGTCCTCGCCAAAACTCATGTTGAGGTTTGACCCTCAGTGTGGCAGGGTTGGGAGGTGGTGTGTTCTTGGGATAGTGAGGGAGTTCTCAATCTCGAGAGACAGTGTTAACTTATTAGAGCAGGCTGTTATGAAGGGAGGTTCTTCCTCATGTTTGGTCCCTCTTTTTAGGTGTCCACTTCCCCTTTGACCTTCTGCCATGTTATGTCACAGAGCAAATCCTCACAGCAAGCTGAGCCAATGCCAGTGCCAAGCTTCTGAAACTTCCCAGCCTGCAAAACTGTGAGCTAAATGAACCACTTTTCTTTATAACCCACCCAGTCTCAGGTATTCTGTCATAGCAACACAACACAGACAGACTCATGGGCACAAAGGGGAGGAGGCCACCTGAAGATGGAGGTGGAGATTGGACCAACGTATTGACCAGCCAAGGAATGGCAAGGGTTGCCGCAGGCACCAAAAGCTAGGAAAGGGGCAGGTAATAGATTCTCCTTCAGAGCTTCCAGAAGGCACCACCTCTGCTGATACCTTGATTTTGCATTCCTAGCCTCAGGAATGTAAGAGAATTGTTGTTTTAAGCCACTTGGTTTGTGGCAATTTGTTATGGCAGTCCTAGGAAACTAATACATCAGATAGCAAAGCTCAGAAGAACCAAGACCACATGAATCTGGCTGTGTGTACAGAGAGACTGGGGGCAAGTTGGCCTTGCACAGTCTAGGAAAAGCATAAGGTCCTGCCAGGACCAGCCTGCAATCTGTATTCTCAATGAGGCTAAAGCTTCTCAAGCCCCTCAAAGTCATGTACATCCTAAATACCTTATTCATATTCATTCATGACAGCACAACTCTATTGGGTCTGGGTCAAGGGAAGCTGCTGTGGTTTGCATATGGTTTGTCCACACCAAAACTCACATGGAGGCTCCATCCCTAGTGTGGTGGTGTTGGGATGTGGTGCCTTTAAGAGGTGATGATGTCATGTAGATGGCTTAATGTCTTTCTCATGAGAAAGGGGGGCTGGTTCTCTAGGGAATAGATTAGTTCTCTTGAGGGTGGATTTGTTCCTGCCAGAGTGGGTTGTTGTAAAGCAAGGTGGCCTCTTGCGTTTTGCTCTTTTCCCCTGTGCCTGATTCCCCTTCCATTTCTCTGCCATGTTTTGTCACTGCATGAAGCCCCACCTGAAGCTGCTGGATGTGGCCATCAGGTCATAAACTTCCCAACATGCAGAGCTGTGAGCTAAATAAACCTCTTTTCTTTACAAATTACCCAGTCTCGTGTATTCTGTTACAGCAACACAAAGTGGATTAAGACAGGAGAACTCACTTTCTTTTCAAGTAGAATCAGAAAATGTTGTTTAGTGGAACTCCAACCAGTGCTGGAATCCTGCTCCCACGCCCACCCCTCCAAACACACACACACACACACACACACACACACACACACACACACACACTCCCTGTCTGCACCCACATACCTCTATGGAGCTCACCTCCTCCTACAACAGCACCCATCTTTGGGATCCCCTGTGAGTCTCTGGAGAACAAGAACTGTGTTTTCAAGGTCCAAATGGCCCCAGCATACAGCACCATGACCAGCATATACAGTGGGGCTTAACAAACGTCTGCTGAGTGGACAAACAGAATAATCCATGATTTAAGGTGGGCTGTCCATGTTGAGCACAGATCCACCTCGCAGTAGCACCTGTGTCTCAGTCCCAGCCCTTTCTCCAGATACGCCTACTGCGCATGCTTCTCCGTGGCCAGCGCGGCACCTGGGTGTTGGGCCAGTGGGCTTCATCTCGCAGCCCCTCGGCTGCTGCGCAGAGGAACGGAGCGCGCCGTGACCTCCGCTGTGCAGCTGCGTGCACAGTGCTGCCCTTATGTATTCAGACTCCCGCTGCTTCAGACCTAACTCAAATGCAGTGACTCGGGGAACCCTTTCTGGATTTCCTTAAGCAGCTCTTATCTTCTTCTCCCATTGCATTTTGGAAAACCCTTAGCACTGACACCTGGTAGCCACTCGGTAAGCAATGGTCACTCTGATAACTGTGTTGGTGGTGAAGGAAGTAGTGGTATCAATCAAGGATCTTTCCCTTCTTTATACCAATTCTCTTGTTTTGTTTTAACTTATTGCATGTCTCCTCTCCCCACTACACTAGATGTTCCAAAGGATGGAAGCCAAGTCTTTCTCCCTTGAAATCACGCATAGAAGACATTCTACCAAGACTATGAAAGAAAAACACAGTCTGTGTGTTCTGTCCACCAAACCAGGGCTGAGCAAACTGTGGCCTTGTGAGCCACTTCCAACCATGGCCTGGCTTTGTCCACCTGAGTGGATTAGAGGGACAGAAGACAGGAACTGGATGTGGCCACACAAAGCCTAGAGCACTTATTAGCTGGCCCTCTACAGAACAGTTTGCTGAACTAACCACACAGACATCTGGCTGGTAATTTAACTGTGGCTTTAATTTCTTATCTGACAACCTCCCTTTAGCTTGCCCAGAAATTCTACCAAGGGCTCCAGAACAGTTTGGACCACAGATCAGGCCTGGACAGCTCTGGTGGAACAAATGCTATCCACACACCAGTTTTGTGTTTCGAAAGCATCTGCTAGTACTTCAGATTGTAAGCATGTCCCCTCAAGCCATTATAAATGGAATCTACAATTTTAATAATGTTATTAGTTGAGAGGAAGGAGGACTGTCTCTAGTGGCCCGTGGAGCCACACCTCCAAAAGCACTGCAGAAAGGCAGTTTCTTAAAAAGAAGCCAGTCGTGGTTGCGGAGAGAGAGGAACACTCCTACACTGCTGGTGGGACTGCAAACTAGTTCAACCTCTGTGGAAAGCAATATGGAGATACCTTAAAGCGATACAAGTGAATCTACCATTTGATCCAGCAATCCCATTGCTGGGCATCTACCCAAATGATCCAGTGACACTCTACAAAAAAGACACCTGCACTCGAATGTTTATAGCAGCACAATTCATAATTGCAAGGCTGTGGAAACAGCCCAAGTGCCCATCAATCCAAGAATGGATTAATAAAATGTGGTATATGTATACCATGGAGTACTATTCAGCTCTAAGAAACAATGGTGATATAGCACATCTTATATTTTCCTGGTTAGAGCTGGAACCCATACTACTAAGTGAAGTATCCCAAGAATGGAAAAACAAGCACCAGATATATTCTCCAGAAAACTGGTATTAACTGAGTAGCACCTAAGTGGACACATAGGTACTACAGTAATAGGGTATTGGGCAGGTGGGAGGGGGGAGGGGGGTGGGTATATACATACATAATGAGTGAGATGTGCACCATCTGGGGGATGGTCATGATGGAGACTCAGACTTTTGGGGGGAGGGGGGGAAATAGGCATTTATTGAAACCTTAAAATCTGTACCCCCATAATATGCCAAAATAAAAAAAAAATTAAAAAAAAAAAAAAAAAAAAAGAAGCCAGTAACCAGGCTGAGCTGGTGCAGGAAATGCATCTGCAATACGACCCTGTCCAAACAGTCAAAAAAACAAACAATGTGAAAATCTGCCCAAACGAGAAGCCCAAAGCGTGGCAAGCACGTGCACTCACGCCGAATGCAGCCGAGCACCTCTGGTGGGTCCACGCCGTGTCCTGGAGCCAGATGGTTTTATTCACCTACTTGGGGGAAGATTCGGTTTCCATGAGCCCTTCAAACTGGCCTTGCTCTGTGTTTTCGTTGCTTTTCTGTTGTCCCTTTTACAAGTGAAACTTTTCTCTGATAATGACTGCATCTTCCTAAAAGCTTCTCCTGGTTTCTTATTTTTGAAGAAGCTAGATCCATCTTAATATTTCCCTGCCATAATTACCCCAGGCCAATTTCTTCTAAAGGAATTAAAAATGCAAATCTAATATTCTAATTGCATAATAGGATAATCTTGGCAGTTCGATCAATACTATCTCCCACTGTCAATACTATGGCCGAGACGCGTGCATGTCAGAGCCCACCGGTCTCACTTTATCACTGGCCCCGTGGCCCATCCACATCTACAAGATGTGACATTTTATTAGCGGCCTTCCATCAATCAGCTCTAATCTGTGCATCACAGAGATGCATGTTGTCATCTCAGCATCCGCGTTGCCCTGGGCACCAGACAACACAGAGTGGAGGCCTCGTGTTTCCAAGGACTAAGTTAAATGGCAGGAAGAGGCTGGATGACAGCCATGCATAGAATTTATTTATTTTTTCCTGTCCACTGTCCAGCAGAATGTGAAGCAAAGGGCCTGCAGTGAGTCACCCCAAATTGAAAGACTGCAGGAAACGAGAACAGAGAGCTCCCGAATCCATCAGTGCAGCTCTGAATCTTGGCACGGGCACCGGTCTGGAGGCAGGAGCCCCCGGCTGCGAGGTCCTGCTGGGCCATTCCCTGCTGGGTCACCCAGCCTCTGTGAGCCTCAGTTTCCTCTTCTGTAAACTAAAGGCGTTGACTTTGGTTGTTCCAACCCGAAGACTTATTTTATGTCTAGAATAGTGAAACTCATACGCTAAACGCACGGGTGAGGAGTCCTGTTGGCTTGATTGAGATCAGAGACATTGTTGCTCTTTCTGGGCAATTTGCCAATTATCAGTAGAAACATCATAATTAACGCTTATCACCCAAACCGTGTTTCCGTCAAGAGATCTTTTTCCAATAGCTCTCTCTCACCCTTTAAATGTTCTATCTGTTGCTGAGGTTTTTTGTTGTTGTTGTTTTGTTTTGTTTTCAGGTTTCAAATACCATGTCATTTGTTTCAAAACACTTGGTTTAAAAGATTTGGTCGGTTTATCCACGTTACCCAGCAAAAAACACTTCTGTAAATGATGTCAAAAATCTTAGATTTCCTTGAATAGAACTGAACAATTGGGTGTAGCAAAACGTTAGGTTCTTATTAAATTCGATTTAAGGGTAAGCTGTTTTTGAAAAGACAATCAGACCAAAGATTTAAATTCTTTGAAGAATGCCATTCTAGAATCATGACAGCACACAGTAAAACCCAAAATACAATTTATTTGGCTTTGTAGAAATATTTTCTGAATGTATCTTACTTGTAATTATAGCAAGATTTTTTGTAGATGGGGTTCTCTGTGGTGTATTCCATTAACAATCATCCACTATACTCTGGGCATTGTGTAACAGGTTTCCATACACTTCCTTTTTATTTGGTTCTCATAGTGACCTCGGGAGTTAGGTGAGACTGGCATTGTTGTCCCCAGAGGAGGAAACTGAGGCTGGAAGAGAGTAAGAAACATCCCCAGCAATTATCACACTTCACAGCAGATGTGACAAGTGACAGAAGACCCAGGAGTATTCATAAAAGCAGGACGGAGAAGAAATATTCCTGAAAAGTTGATGCAGGCAGAAAGTCCAGTTTTCCAGAGGGGCAAGGGGAGGTGTGGAGACAGGGGCAGAGAGCCGGGGGAAGAAAGGAGCCCCCGTGAAATGCAAACCCGGGGGCTGAATATTGATCTTGGCAGAACACGAGAGCTACGCGCTGTGAGTTGATCTGTGAGCCTGGGGACGAGCACACAGTGACTGCCCTTCCACAAGTCACCCGATCGAATCTCGTTTCCTCTCCTGATATGGTTAGCAGGTAGGGCGAGCACGGATCCGATGTCAGCGAAGCCCTTGATATAGTTGCTCAGGATACTCTTATAGACAAGACAGAGAAATGGGACGACACTAGAGCACAGCTAAGTGGATTTGTAACTGGTTGAACGAGTGCATCCAAAGTGTTGATTAATGGAGTGACGTCAACCTGGAAGGAAGACTAGCCTTGGGCTGCAGGGCTCTGTTTGGGGCCTTGCTCTGTCCAGCAAGCTCATTGGTGGCTTGAACAGAGTGGCAGCGGGCATGCTTGTTAGGGCAGTGAATGCCGTCAGTTTGGGAGGGATTGCTAGCACAGTAAGCAAAAGAATTAGGATCCAAAAACGCTCCCATCCTGCTAGTCCAATGGCCCCAAACCATCTATAAGAAATGTAGCAGGAATGAATCAAAAGTCCTTTAATTGACTCAGAAATCAATAACGCAAACGAGGATGCAAGATTCTTGGCTAAGGAGCAGTTCATGAAGACAAGACCTGGCCCAGGCAAAACATGCTCCTATAATATGTTGTAGCCAGTAACAAGACCTAAGGGACTTGGGACCACATTACAACAGAAGCTCGGGACACCGTGCAAAAGTAGTTGGGATCCTGCTACATGGTGGGCTAGTAGAGACCCGGTTCAGGTCAGGCCCTGCATTTTAAGACAAACAAGAGAAAATTCAGAGAAGGAGAACAACACTAGTGAAAGATGTGGCTATACTACTGGGTGAGGAGTGGCTGACCGGCGTGGTTGGTGATATTTAGCCTAGGAGAGGCAAAGCAGCAATCTTCTAATAATTGCAGAGCTGAACAGGAGGAAGGAGAAAACACCATCTTCACTGCTCCATGAGGACTAAATGAGTTACAAAAGCCCAGAGCGAGTTTCAGGGCAACCTAAATGTGCAGAGTTGCCACATCAGTTCCCAGGACCGAGAGGACTCACAGGCCCGGCTGGTGTGGGAAGGAAGCATCCCCTCCCAGGGTGAGAAATTGTTTGTGTAATTCTATAGGACAAAACAATTTTGATATGTATAGAGGTGTTGCCATAAATATAGCCTGCAGATAAAATCCAACACATATACCTTCCCCAATTATTATATCAAAGTACTTTACAGACAGAGAGAGACTGTGATGGTAAAATAAAAATGACCCATAGCACATTGCATTCCCTGGAGGAGCTTAAAAATCTAAAGGCACATAAGAAATTAATTGATTTTAAATAAAAGACAAAATGAAGTTGATTATAATAGAGAAACAAAGAAAGAGCTACAAGGTAAAGAAAGGGTAACAATTAATTTGAAGTTGGATTGGAGGCTGATCAAAGAAGGCTTCACACAACAGGTAGCATTTGACCTTAAGCAATGTTGGGTTTGCAGTTCAGGCCTCCAGGCTGCTCTGGCACGGCCCTAGAGAAATTCCAAATGTGCCCACCCTGCATCTCTGCCAAGTTTAGCCATGTGAAACTCCATCTTGTCTGTGCTGTTAATGCAAAGAGATTTTGTTCTGTGCCCACACCTGGCAACTGGACAGTTCATCCTTTGCTTCCCACCTTCCCTGTTGCCCTCACCATTACAGCCTTCTAATGCGCTGCCCATATTCATGTAGACAGAGACCTGGCACAGGAGTGGCATTCTGTCACCTTTGCGATATGCGGGTAACCTGATCACAGGAATGCCATCCCCTCACCGTGGCCGTATTCTGCAGGTTAGAAGCAAGTCAGAGGGCCCACCCACATGCAAGAAGAGGGGATCACACAGAGCGTGAGCCTGAGACCACCTTCAGATCTGTCTGCCATCGGTGCCGAACAAGGGTCAGGCAGACACCTGCCTGGAGGTGACAACTGGGGCACGAGCAGAGGCAGAGGGGGGCAGTCCAGAGCTGGGCTCTAGACCTTGGGGACACCTTCGGGACACCCTCGTGTTCCTCTCTGCTCTTGCCTTCACAAATGGCTTGTTGTCCTTTGAGTGTAACAAGGGGGCCAGTTTAGGCCCGAGGGACCCACCTCTGAAGACTGGGTCAGTTATTGGTAACGACAAAGATGCCTCAGCTTTAGGTAGGAGTGACTGTCCCCACACAGCAGAGTGAGATAAGGCAACACCCTCAGCCAGCCGCCTCGACACCCCCCTTCAGTTTTGGGAGGGCCCCTGCCGGCCCTTGAGGGCACCGACCCACCCAGCGGTGGCGGGGGCTGACACCACTGGTATTTCCAGGTCTCGGCCATCGCACGGGGCCTCAGCCTTCGGATAAGCAGCGTTGTCCCCAGGCTGTGTGTTCACGCAGGGCAATTCCCAGGCCTCGCCAGCTGCTTAGACACGCAGTGTGTTTCCAGCGGTTTAAGCTCCACCTGGCACTCAGAGCGCGTTGCTGGACAGCTCCCCCGCCAGCTTGATCAGAATGCAAGGTGTCGCCTCCCCTGAGAGCCAACCGTTGGAAAACTCATCTCCGTGATGTTTCATTCCACAAGGAAGGTCCTATTCTATTTACTTCTTCTTCAGCCCCTCCACTGCCGATCCCATGGGAAGACCATATGTTTTTGTCATTTCCTCCCTCTGTGCAGTGGTGTGAAAACTGCGCAGAAGATAATCAGGAAACACTTCCAATCCAAGACCCTTCCTCCATCCTTGCAGAGAGGGTGTTTTCAGCTGTGGGTACCTGCTGTAAGTCTGACGAGCCTGGTACTTTTGGGGGCATTGACTAATGGTCACAGTGGCAAAGAGCTAAATAGCCTCAATCCTTCACTCCGCCATATATCCACACCCTTTGCAACGTGGCTTTGTGACTTCTCCGGCGAGGATGCGGGGTCTACTTCCACATACTTTGAATCGTTATAACTCGTGTTAGGCAAAAGAATGGAGTGGGAGTGACAGTGTGCTGGTTTGGGGCCCAGGTGTCAGGAGTCCTCACGTGCGTCCACCCCTCTCTTCGAACTTGCCAAGCTTTCCTGGGAGCAAGGCCAGGCCGGCCTGCCGGAGCATGAGACTTGCCATCCCGCCGCGTGCCATCCCAGGCCAGCTGGCCCCCAGCTGGCCCAGAAGCTGACTGCAGACATGTGGATGAACTCGGCTGGGACAGGAAAAACCACCCAGCTAAGCCCAGACCAAACTGCCAGCCCACAGACTTGCAGGTGAAACGAATGGCTATTGTTTTAAAGCTATTCCATTTTGGGGTGGTTTGTTATGCAGTAAGAGCTAACTGATACAGTCTTCATAGATCATCCGCATAAACTTCCACATTCCCAGTTTTGAAGAAGCCACCACCTGGCTCATCTCCAACATTCAGGAGGCTGGTGGTGTCCCATTCCTTCCTCCACTTGATCTTCTGGGACTATTTCCTTGAGCTTCCAGGACCTAACATTGAAACTGGGAGGAAAAGACCTTGGGGGATGGGTTGAGCTGCAATATGTTTCCCTTTCACAAAAGCCCTTGCAAAGCATATTTCTTTTATTTCATCCTTGGATGATTGCCTTCAATTCCTTTGTTTCATAAGCTTCTATTCTTCCAAAGAGCCGCGACAGCATTGATTTCAACCTATGATTGCCGGTGAAATATTAAACCCTATTGATTTGAAACTCAGGATTAGTTGCAAGTCGGATACTCTGCATATTTTGAAGATGGGAAATTTTATTTCTTTTAGCTAAAGAGTAATTACAGCTCCACGATATGATTCCTTTTTTATTTTTTTTGATATAGTTCTTCAAATCAGATTTTTCCTTTGTTTCCCCCAAAATTGTGAAATGCATTGTGCTGACTAATCATTTTACTGTTTCAAATGAAGCCTTCATATTTCTTCCTAGTAAGTGTGCTGGTGTGAGAACACATTTTTTTCTCCATTACCTATACATTGAATACTGTCATCATGATTCCTCCCCAAACATCAACAAAAACCTTAATGGCTATAAGTAAGGATATCTTATTTTGAGTAGGAATTCAATACAATCATTTTTCTTTTAATAGGCAGCGTTCGTCATTAGTTTGATGTCTCAGTGAGAGCAGACCCTTCTGTCCAAGACTCAGATAAGCTTGAAACTCACCCCAGTACCTGGTTACTACTGAGTATCTTAATTCTAAAATGCTCTCACAAAATAGGGGGCTGCACTGCTTAAAATGAAATAAAATCTCTCAGAATGACTCAAGACTTGGGATCTGCATTGGGGTGTCTTAAGCCAAGTTCATCCGAAGATGCAGACTTAAATATATGGCAATCAATTGGATGTGTGTCTCCCAATTCTTAATCCATAGCTACAGTCTTCTGAAGCCTCTCCAAAATACAATCAGCTGAACATTTTGAACAAAAGTGAACATCTTTACTCAACAGACGTATCTGTAAATAGTAGCTGTATTCAACTTACAAAACAGTTGCCTAGTGGGTTCTAAGCACACAGCAGAAGCACAAAGTCCTCCTCTCTCTCCGCTAACCAGAGCCCTCCCCAAGCCTAGACCCTTACTTCTCACCCCTCCCTCTTATTTGCCCAGGACGAGGCCCCGTGGCAGAGCCAACATTTCTCACAGCTGGGGAGGATGGGGTGGGAGGGAAGCCCTGAGGGGAGCCGCAGCCCCCCAAGCCTCAGATCACCTTTCCATCTGTCTCCCACCCCCAGTGCCTCCCCTCCCCTCCCACACCGAGCTTGATGTTAGTCCTGAGATCCAGTGTCCAGACAGCAGAATGGGAGGGGGCCCTTTTGAAACAGAGGTGAGATGCCTTAAGAACGTATTCCCAATTTATTTTTTGGTCCATTCCTTCCTTCTTCCAGTGGCGTTCATGGAGCCAGTCTGACATCTGTCATTCGCAGCAGACAGAGACATGGTTCAAGATCCTGGTGTCACAGAACTAAGCATCTCAAGGGGGAAATCCTGGTGAACTTCACCTTTCTTGACAAGTGTGCAGGTAAAAATGAGAAGGCGGACAGCAGAAGAGTTCATTCACTGCTGTTTGTGCCTCAATCAACATGAGCAAATCAACAAAATAAAATCACTAAATCAACATCTCTTGGGGCTGTAACCAATTCATTAAGGAGTCTCAAAACATTGGGTTACAAACATAAATAGGCCGGGCGCGGTGGCTCACACCTGTAATCCTAGCACTCTGGGAGGCCGAGGCGGGCAGATGGCTCAACCTCAGGAGTTGGAAACCAGCCTGAGCAAGAGCCAGACCCCGGCTCTACTAAAAATAGAAAGAAATTAATTGGCCAACTAAAAATACATAGAAAAAATTAGCTGCGCATGGTGGCGCATGCCTGTAGTTCCAGCTAGTCGGGAGGCTGAGGCAGAAGGATTGCTCGAGGCCAGGAGTTTAAGGTTGCTGTGAGCTAGGCTGATGCCACGGCACTCTAGCCCGGGCAACAGAGTGAGACTCTGTCTCAAAAAAAAAAACAAAAAAAAAAACAACCACAAATGAAGAAGCTTTATTTCATCTAATCACTGCACCTTCCCCTTTGCTCTGGGGAATCTTCCTTTTAACACCCCTTACCAGTGTCTTGGGCAGATTCCATACCTTTCCAGTCACTTAAAATGTCAAAGTGATGAAGCAATCAATGATGGGCCATTGCAAAGCTTCAGTTTCAGTCTGGACTTCAATCCTGTGCCCTCTCTGCACATCTGAGCTGGGACCCTTAATGCTGAAGTCCAGGCAAGGTCTGCTTCTGCAATGCCCACCGTCCATTCCCAGATAAGCTCCTCCAGCTGGGGGCCAGGAAAGAGGCATGGGAAGGTGCAGAAGGGAACACGTGGCTATTCACTGATGTGGCCGCTGCTGGCACCTGCTTGCAGATGATCCCTGCAGCTCTGCTGGTTGGCCCATTGCAACTCCTCTGAGTGGCAGCATCCGAGCACTGCCTGTCTTGTGAGGATGAAGCTGAGCTCTTTAGAGGATTCTGAAGGCTCTGTCACCTCCCTTCTTCACCTCCATCTACTGCACAGTTCCCTGACACGCGACACCTGACTGTGGCTTGGCCCCTCTCGCCCCTTCCCCAGGGCACTGCACGCCAGGTGCAAGTCCCGCAGCCTCATACTGCCAGGTTCCCTGTGCCAGGGGTTGTCCCTATTAGGTGGGCACCAGCAAGATGGCTCGAGCCCAGCTATCTTTCCAGGGTGCCCACTGACCCACAGGAAATGCCGGCACCCTTGCCACGTTCCCCTCCTGCCCTCTGCCCATCCTGCCTCTCTCCCCTTGTCTCCCAGAGAGGCAAATCAGCAAGCTACTAGCAAGCCTTTGCCTCACTGGGGAAGGCAAGTCCCCTTTCCTTCAGGTGCCCTCATCTTTTAGTAGTGCCTAGATGTCGTCCCACTTGTCTTCACGGTGAGGCTGCATCACAAAGACGGAGGAGGTGCTGGGTGGTGGCAACGTTGGTTCTCCGTAGGCCTCTGTGGCCACATGTTGCCACTTTCCCTAGAATGTGGGCGGTCTGGATGCCTTTTGCTTTAAGTCAAGACCCGATTTGTTAGCTATGGGACAACTTAAAAATCCCACTGAACTTCTTTGCATTTTGCTCCCTAGGGCTTGCGTAACATAATACCAAACAGCTCGGCTTGAACAACAGAAATGTGTTCTCTCGCTGTTCTGCAGGCTCGAAGTCCCAAATCGAGGCGGTGGGAGGGCCACGGTCCTTTCTTTGGAGGCCCTCGGAGAGGATCCTCCCTTGCTTTCGCAGGTTCCAGCGGTTCCAGATAGTCCATGGCTGGCTGCCGCCTCGCTCAGGCTCCGTCCCATCCTCACGTGACCCCCTCTCTGTCTCTACTGCGTCCTCTCCTCTTCTCCTAAAAACGCCAGCAGCTGAATCCAGGACACACCTCATCCCATATGACCTTGTCCTAACCAACTACAGCCGCACGGATCCTGTTTCCAAACACGGTCACATGCTGAGGCTCCCGGTGATCACAGGCAATAATGGTCATGCAGATGATTGGCCCGAAACGCTGTCCCTAGATTCTTCTCCCAGCCTGGACCCAGGAATGCCCAGCTGCTCACCCCTCAGACCCAGACCCCGCACTCCCTCCAGCCACCACTCTGCAGGACCCTGAAGGCCACCCGGCCTCCGCAGCCAGCTCCTAGCGGGGGGAAGGGAGAAGCCTTCTCCCATCTCTGGAAGGCGAAAATACTTGTCCAGACGTGGTGACGTTCTCAATGTATTTTCCCGTAAAGTCAGCGTTCAGTTACTTCTCCAGCCCTCTCTGAGCCCAGGACGTGGCTCGGCCATGCGACAGTCAGCTGTCCTGGGATCCTGCCATTCCTTTTATGGGAAAGGCCATACTGATCCCCTAAACTAATTCTTTAATTTTCTTTTCCATAAGGTGAGGATTCCCTGTATTACTACTATTGGGGAAAGATTGCTCATGCCACAATGAGATAAACTTTGAGATGTCCAGCTTACTACATCAGGCCAGAGGGAGTGTACTAAAGATTGAGGAGCTAGTGTAGAAAAACTACTCTTAGTCATTTATTTGTCATTTAATATACATCCTCATCAGAAATATTTTTAATTTATTTTTATGGTATATATTTAAGGTGTACAACATGGTGTTGATAAACACAGTGAGATGATACTACAGGTAAGCAAATAAATATATCACCTTCTGCAGTTACTTTTTTTTTATTTCTGTGTTTGGAGCACCTGAAATTTATTTGCAAATGTTCAGTACAAAGTACAATATTATTATAATAACTACAGTTCCTCTGTACATTAGAGCTCTAGACTTATTCCACCGAACTGCAAGTTTGTACCATTTGACTCACATGTCCCCAATTTCTCTCCTTCCCCACCCCTGGTAAGCACTGTTCCACCCTGTTTCTATGCATTCAACTTTTTTTAGATTCCACCTATAAGTAAAATCATACAGTATTTGTCTTCCTGTACCAGTTTATTTCACTTAGCATCATGTACTCCATGTTCATCCACGTTGTCTCAAATGACAAGAGTGCCTTCTTTTTTTAAGGCACTTTTTTATGAATTGTATTCTTTATCCATTCACCTGCTTATGGACATTGAGGTTGCTTCCGTATCTTGGCTACTGTGAATAATGTTGCAATGAACGTGGGAGCGCAGATATCTCTACAAGGTACTAATTTTACTTTCTTTGGGCGTATACTCAGCAGAGGAATTTCTGCCTCATATAATGATTCTATTTTTAAATTTTTGAGGAACCATTTCCACCAAGAGTACACAAGAGTTCCCTTTCTTCTACATCTTCACAAACACTTGTTATCAGCTGTCTTTTTGTTAATAGCCATCCTAATTTGTATGAAATGATATCTCAGTGTGGTTTTTTGCATTTCCCTGGTGTTGAGCACTTTTGCATATAACTGTTGGCCATTTTTATGTCCTCTTTGGAAAATTTTCTATTGAGGTCCTTTGCCCATTTTTTCATCAGGTTATTTGTATTTATTTATTTATTGCTATTGAGTTGTATGAGTTCCTTATATATTTGGGGACTATATAAGAAGTATTTTTGAAAGTTTGTACCCTTTCCCCAACATATTGACAAATATTTTTTTCATGTTGTGTCAGTAACTATTGAGCTTAATTATTTAAAGTAATGCATCCTATTCAAGAGTAAAAATGGAAATTATATTTAGCAGTTTTTGATAGCTTGGGGAAAACATTATTGAGACTCAATTCCACTTAAATAAGATAATTTCCTACAAATGACGTTGTCCCTAGAAGAACATGCTAGAAGACTGAGCCCGAGTCATTTGTCATCAGGGTCAAACAGGTGTTGGTTCAGGGTGTACACAGTGAAGGATGGATGCTGAGAACAACAATGATGTTGTTATTGTCGCTAACGTTTGTTGAGTGTTTACCACTTACCTACCGCCCTTCTAGCTTTACCTTGTTATTTGCTCTTATTCCCCACAACAACCCACAAAGTGGCTCCTTTTCAAGGCACAAAGTAGCTTGCCCACGATCTTGGTGAGTAGTGAGCTGGGGTCCTAGCCCAAGCAGTCTAGCTTTTGAGCCCACTCTCTCACCAGTGAGCCACACCTGGGAGTGGCCGGTAACCTTTAGTGACTGACGTCCCAGAGATCCCTTCCGGCCTTGAAGAAGCTGACTGCCAAGCTGTGACCTGCCTCTGGAGGGGGCCACGTGTCAGGGGTCTCTGAGCTGAGGGCCTCAGTCCTATAAACACAATAATCTGAATTCTACCAACCACCAGTGAGCTCAGGAGAGGACCCTGGTCTCAGTCGAGATGGCTACCCCAGCGGACACCTCGATTGCCACCTGTGAGTAAGCCAGGCCCAGACCCTGACCCGTGGAAACTGCAAGGTAATAAACAGGTGCTGTTTTCACCCAGTAAGTTTGGTCAATTTGCTACACAGCACGAGAACCTAATATAGACGCTGTTAAAATGTAAATTAAAATGGAGACCAGGCCTGAAGAGTCCCTGAGCAGACAAAGCCAGTTAACTTTGCTTGATTTGCAAACACAGGCAAAACTCAACAAGCTGTTTCTTGTAAAGGCCTGTATTAAAGAAAAACAGAACTTAAGCCCAGCCCATCAGCGAGTGGCAAGCAGACTTATAATTACATGACCAGGAACTTTCCAGACTGATAGACCAAATACAGCAACTTTATAACTGTAGCCAATCAAGTATTTTCTTTGCTTTACTTTGTGTTTGTCCTATAAAAGCCTTCCCTTGTGTTCTATCCATGGAGCTTCTGAACCATTTCTGGTTTGGAGCTGCTCGATTCAGGAATTGCTATTTGCTCAATAAACTCTTTAAAAAAAAAATTTTATCATGCCTCAATTTACCTTTTAAAGGACACCGACAGGGACAGGATCTGCACAGAGCAGGGATGGGCCTGGTGGAAGGACGGTTCCTAGGGGTGGGTCAAGGAGAAAGGAATCCACCGCAGTGGGACCGACCCACTGCCAAGGGGTTTGTTTTGCAGCCAGCGGAGACTGGAGACCACCCTGACCCATCTCCCACTCTGCTGCCTCCTTTTCATAGACCTGAGAACACGAGGGGACGCTTCAGAAACATGCACACACAGGCGGGTTTCAGGGCACCTCAAGTTTCCCCCGGCATCCTCTGCTCCATGCCCCGGACCCCCTGCTCCGGAGCATGCTTTCCCAAGGGGGTGCACTTTGTCCCCAAGCAGATGAGAAGTGGGTTTTGATGTCGGGGAGGGGAGGAGTCCAAAAGTGTATTCTTTTTATGTATACAGCACAGATCTACACAGGATATGCAAACAGATTTGCAGTATGTCTGTGTACTATAATATAATCCCATGGGAGACAATTCCTTTAAAAGCATCTCGGGGAGAAGATACTGGGGGAAAAGGTGGAGAACCACTAGTCCAGACAATAATAGTTCTTGGTCAAGACACAGGGAGGCTTTGAGACACTTATGACACTCTCTGGCTGGTGGCGACATCCATGTGTTTGCTTTGTGAAATCCCCAAGCACGGGTTAAAGATCTGTACACTTCACTGTACGGAAGGCACGCTTCACCAAAAAGCTAAGGTTACCAACAGTCAGAAAACTAGAATCCAGTGTTCTGACACCTCTAGCTAGAGATGCTGTCGTGCTGGTGTGAAGCACACAGACTCCAGGGAGATGCCTGAGCTGTACCCTAGCTCCTCCTTTTATTGTACTATGACCTTGACTAAATACACCCCTCTGAGCCTCAGTGTTCCCATCTGGAAAATGGGTTCAATAATACAACCTACCTCGAAGGGTTGTGGCGAGATCAAGTGAGTTTATACATGTGAAGTCCTTAAATCAGTGTGTGAAAAGGCAAGCGCTCTGGACATTTTGCTGTCCTGGTTTTATTGTAGCTCTTTCTGCCTTGTTTTCGCTCTCTCAACTTTAAGTTTTGGAAGAACAAAGGGAAAACCACCAGTGGTTATCTTTCCCCAGCCCTCAGTGTGGTGCTCAGCAAAAGCTGGATGTTCGGAGTGTTGTGGTTAAAGTTGTGGAATCATTTACTTTCTTGTGGCATTTTGATACAGTTCAGAATTATTGATCTTGGTTTCTGGGAACAATATGATTACATATTAGATCCTTTCAGACCAAATTTTGCTTTCTTTTTTAAAGATAAGGTAACAGGTCACAGCTTCCTGGTCTGGACATTGAGGAATGACCAGGTAGGAGTCAGGAGCCCAGGGTTCCCCTCCCAACTCTCATGGCCACTAGCTGAGAGACCTTTTAAATCATTACATCCAGATGCCGTTGGCTCATGCCTATAATCCCAAGACTCTGGGAGGCCGAGGTGGGAGGATCCCCTGAGGCCAGGAGGTCGAGACCAGGCTGAGCAATGTAGCAAGACCCCATCTCTACGAAAAACTTAAAAATTAGTCAGTCTTGGTACCACATGCCTGTAGTCCCAGCTACTGGGAGGCTGAAGCAGGAGGATCGCTTGAGCCCAAGTACTGGAGGTTGCAGGGAGCTGTCATGACACCAGTGCACTCTAGCCTGGGCAAAAGAGCGAGACCCTGCTCGAACAAGAAGAAATGACTTCTCCCACACAAGCCTCATTCTCTTGTTAGATAATGTCTTCCCTGCGTGGTTACATGATTAACAATGATCACGACAATAACAGCGGCCTCACCTTCAGTGTGTGCCAGGCAAGAGTTCGAGTGCGTCAGAATTACTCCTTCAGTCCCCATGACACAGGTACTCTCATTATCTCCATTTTGCAGATGGGGAAACTGAGGCACGGATGCCATACTGCTGGTAAGTAATAGAACCCAGATCTGGATCTGGAGCCCGTGTTCTTAACCATCCCCACGGTTCTGCCACTGCCAAGTTCATGAGTACCTTAAATTAAAAGGTACTTTTCATTTACTGTGCTTCCCCCAGAGCACCGTGCATGTTGGTCCCAGCACCCTCAGGCCACTGCGGTGACGCTGGAACAGTCCCTCAGTCCATACTTCAAGAAACAACTCGGCCTCCACGCTTCCCTGAGACACTTCCGAGTCTTCGCCCCAGCAGCCACGCCCCCCACTTCCACACACGTCCCATTCTGGGGCTCCAAGTGATGGTCACGGTGTCTCGCCTTGGTTACTTCCGTATGCTTTCTCCTATCTATCTCTCCAGGGGAATGATAGCTTTCCGAGGACTCTGTCTGCTGGTCTCTCCCTGCAGGAGCACATTGTAGGGTTTAATAAATATTACTGCAATCAGAGCACCCTTACGTATACGGTCATCCCTCAATATTTGGGGGTTTGACTCCAGGACCCTGGATGGATGCCGAAATTCAAGGATGCTCAAGTCCCAAAGTGGGCTCTGCAGAAGCCAAGCATACAGAAAGACACTCATCCATCATCACAGGTTCCACATCCTGCAAATATGGTTCTGTATTTTTCATCCATGGTTGCTTGAACCTGCAGATGTGGAATCCATGGGTACAAAGGGCCATCTGTACTGCATCCTTGTCTGGTATCATCTGTTGATTTAGCCGGTAGGATGTGGGAGAGGGGTCGGAGGGGTGGGCTGGGACCCCTGAGTTCATGGCTGTGGGTGGATGGCAGCATGGTGTACCACACCTGGGAGGGGGAATGCTCCTGGGCAGGGGAGACCAGTCAGAAACACAAAGTGACTATTTCTGCAACAGAACATAAGAACCTAGCACCGAACATGCACCAGGTTGCCATGGGGACTTCCTGAAGAGCCTGGACTCTTCCCTAGAGGAGCAATGCATCCTTTACGATGTCATTTCCACGTTCACCTTTTTGAAATATTAATGACCCTGGCTGGCCTTTGTTCTGCTGACCACGGTCACAGTACCTGTCCCTAGAGGACATGGAAGCAGAACAGATGGACTCAGGGCCTGGGATTGAAATTCCATCAGGTTTTAGGGTCAATGAAGATCCTTTATGCTGTGACAGTACCATGGGCTCACTTCTTCCTTTGCTTAATTCCACAGGCTGGGTGGCAGCTGTGTTTGTGAGACAGATTCCATTTCAGTCCTGGCCCCCAAGCACCATGGTTGTGGAGCTGGCAGGTGTACCTGCAGAATCAAGCCCCTCTGATGAACAGACACTCACCACAAGTGGCCGTAGCTACAAGTGCCACGTCCTGATCCTGCTGGCTGGGGGGAAAGAAAGCTAATCTTAAGATTTATACCAAGCGTGCACACATGGAAGGAGGGTTAGACTTTTTTTTTTTTTTTTTTTTTTTTTTTGCATATCTGGTTTGAGGCTCTGTGTCTGCACCAGGATGTTAATGAATGACATCAGAGACATCTGAACCAGCTAGGGACGTGTCTCTGTTGTCAGCACTGTCTAGAAATAGCTGCCAGACCCACACCAAATAAGACTCTCACAGAAGGGGGAGAAGAGAGGTTATGTGTTCTAGTAGAAGTTACACGAGCCTGGCAGTTCAGGAAGAAAGACCAAGTTACAAAGGCTGGGTTGGAAAATGCGTAGTCACTGCTCTGGTGGCTGCCAAAATACCTGGAAACCGAGGAGGAGGAGGCCAGGCTCAGTGCGCAGCCCAAGGTAATGACAACATATGCGCATCCAGCTCTAGAGCACTTGGTTGTTTACCTGCGTCACGCCTACTGAGCCACTGTCATCTGCACGCGGGGACTCTGTGTGCTTAAAGGCCACCCAGTGCATGCCGATCAGAGCTCACACGCCAGCATCACGGACACAACTGCAGCATGCCCAGCAGCATTCTTTCAGGGCCTTCCCTCTTCAGTGCCTCTGGCCCAAATCCCAAATTCCAGTAACTCTACTTCTTTGTCTGATGGATTTCTGTGACCACCAGAGCCTGATCCACTCATAGAGGTTGTGGGATGGAACTGACAGGAAATTAACGACTCCAGGAGCAGCCCTCGCCCAGTGACTGATGGGAGTTGACAGGTGAATAGACCTTGAGATGGAAAAAGTCCTAAATCCATGTTCAACACTATTTCCCAGAGTTCCCTAGGGGCATTAAGCTCTGGTTTCCCACAAAAATAATTGCCGAACTTGAATCCTAGTTTCAGGATTTGCTTCTGAAATCTAAACCTGGATGTGTATTATACACACAAGCGTACACACACACACACACACACACACACACGAGACACACAAACTACTTCCTATTCATAGAATATTTTAAATTGTACAACACCCTTTAGTTACATTATCTCATTTGATATTCATGTTAACTTTATTACTGTTCTTATCATTCCATTTTTAAAATGAGGAAGGCATCTTAAAGACACTAATAGATCACTGAAAGTCATATAAAGAGCTCAAAACCACTACTAGCTGCTTCCAATGCTTTTACTTTTTCTACTTCACCAGTGCTGCCCCAATGGAGGAGAAACCATGAAAAGGACACACTTCTGAAGAGTTCACTTGTAGTCAGTGTGTCTCTTGATGAAAGCTAAAATTGCTATAAAGGCAGAGCCAATATAACTTTTATGGTGAATCAATCCCTACTTACCCCCAGAAAGTCATCTGGCATATGCTACAAACAATAGTAGGTGTTCAATAAATACATGATTGATGTATGTATGTATGTATGGATGGATGAATAAATGCATGATGGATGAATGAATGGATAGGTGATAAATGAATGAATGGATGATAGATGAATGAATGGATGGATGGATGATGCATGGATGGATGATGAATGAATGATGGATGGATCATAGAAGTATGATAGATGGACAATCGATGGATGAATGGATGGATGGATGAATGGGTATATGATGGATGCATGATGGATAGATGAATAGATAGATGGTCATCATCAGTCCACCATGAATGTGTGAGCTTATTGCAACCATAACAAGAACAAAGTTGGAGCTACAACTTATTAAATGTAATTTGCATGTAACTTATTGCCATTTTATTGACTACTTGCCAGCACCAAAGACATCTGGGAGGGTGTATGAGAATGTCATCTACTGATGGTATCAGAGCAGAAAAAAGTTTGGGAAAAATCAAGTGTCAATTATTCACCCCAGGGACTGATTTTGTTCTTGTGCTTTAGGGAGAATACAGACCACTGGGTAGCTTGTTAAAATACTGATTTCCTATCATCAACGCAAGATTCTAATTCAGTAGAGCCCCAGGAATCATGTAATATCCTTGGATAATTCTGAAGACATCACAGGGGTTGTGATGCCCTAAGCTAGAGTGAAGGGATCCCCTTCAAAGACACGTTTCCTTCTTGCCACTAGCTCATTGTCAGGATTTCTCTTATTGTGTCAGCATCACAAATACACACATGGCTTGAGGAGGGAGTTAGAAGTGGGATATAAAAAGCATCACCCTTACCCAGGATACTCACTGAAGTGTCATGGGCAAAATAGAATCAAGGTCTTAAGGCGGAAGAGCAAGTTGATGACTAAAAAATTTCAACCCAGACCCAGTTCATAAATCCATTATAGTACAGTCTACAGAACACTGGTCTGGCTTTTGCTTGACCATTTTCTGTTGTGGGAAGTTCTCTACCTTCTGTAACTGTTCATTCATTTCTGAATGGTTTGTTACAAAGCTCTTAGTGGTTCTAATTCTGTTCACTGAAGCCATAAGGATTAGGTCAAATCCCCAAGTACCATGACAGCCAATGGAATATTGAAGGAGAAATGCCATGTCAATTCTAAGATAAGCACCCTCCTTATTTCTTCAAGTATCCATGCTATAGGGTTCAGTTAACTCTTAACATCTGGGTTGATACCCTCTTGACCTACTTTGGCTTATCAATGTTTCTCTCAGAATGTGGCATTAAATTCATTCTCCTAGCTGTACCCTGAGAAGATCAAGTAGAGGAGGTCTACCACACCCTTTATTATGGACAATCTACCTCCCTCATTGCCTTCTAAAATCACATTAGCTGCTCTGGTGGCCACATCCTATTGACCCAAGACTCAATTAAAACACCCAAAGTCTTTTCTCCCTGGAAATCTCTCTGTGTGTGGCCATTGATCCAGTTATCAGCACTCTTCGAATAAAGCTATTCAACCATGTCGTGGATCATCTGACTATTCAGCCAGCATTTTGGCATCTCTCCATCTGCTCCACGTAGAAAGAAACTCACTGTTGTTTCAGCCACTCTGTTCGCCAAAGCTGGGTAGAGCTATCAAAATCAACCGTTTCACCTGTGTTCCTAGAGGTACACCATCATGACATTAGAGGAGAAACTTGGTCTAGGTTCTGATCACACTCTCACAAAGCCACACTAGGTAACACTTCACTTCCAGAGAGTGTACATATGGAATTGCTCTTGTCATTAAAAAAAAATTACCACTTCTTGTGCTGATACAGGATACTGGGAAAACACAGGTCTCTCTCAGCATATTTAAGGAATGAAGGAACTATTGTCTAGTCTGAAAGTCTTCTGGTTTAAGATAAAAAAAAAAGAGTTTAATCCATTTACATTTATTCTGATTATTGGTGATTTATTTGCATCTATCTTTGATAAAATTTTCCTGGCTTTACTTTCCTGCCTTCTGCTCTATTTTGTTTTCTTTTTAATCCCTTTTTTCTTGGAATTGTATATCTTTACTTCTCTACTTTCATTAATATAATAGAGAGCATAATTTACTATTATTTTTCATATTCTGACACTAACCAATATCTCTACTCTCCCCACAAGACAAGGATCATAGATTTCTTTAACTTCCTCCAAAATTCTGCTTTTTCCATCATCCATGATATTCTTGCCCAGTATTTTAATTCCTTTTCGCTTAAAAAAAAAACCTCCTCAAACATTATTGATATTCATATTACTCTCAGAGAAGATTTGCAAAATGTTTCTTACCAGTGTCTTAACTTCCCGTGGCTTTTTGCTGCCCACTGATTCCTTCCATTTCTTTCTTTCAAAATTGCATTATTTTATTTGATAAAATAAAATAAGTCTCCTAGTTTTTGTATGTCTAAAAATATCTTCATTGTAGAGCAGGGAGTGATATCATCTTATTGAGAGGTTTGGAGGGGAAGAAAACAAAGGGAATGATGAGGCCCCTCACCACAGGCTCTGCCAGCCGTGCAGGCTTATCACTGCTGAGAAGAGCTCTCCTTTTCTCCTACCTCTCGAAATGACTGTTTACCTGAGTATAGATGTGGATAGTTATTTTCCCTTACCACTCAGAAAATAGTGTTCAATCACCTTCTGACATCTGTTGATGCCAATGAGAAGTCTGCCATCACTCTCACGGCTGCTGTATTTTTGAGCTATCTTCTGAGTGGTTTTTCAGCTTTGTCTTCAGAATTATTTCTTTCTTCAGTTGCATTAGCAGTCTTCTTTATTTTTTTCTTTCTCAAACCCACTTCCTTCTCTTCCATCTTGCATTATAAAATGTATTCCTCACTTTGAACATCTAAATTATGCTTATTTTTTAAATTCCTTGGACATTACCCTTGTCTGCAGTTCTTTGTGAATCCTTTCATTTGTTGTATCTGTTGGCTGTCTCTTCCTGTGTGTGTCCATAACGTTTTTGGTTATTTGAAGGAAATAAGAACGTACAACTTTGCACAGTGTGTGTGATGTAAACTCATCTTTGGCATATGTTGGCTCCTGAAAAAATTCCAGCTATGTGCCCTGGGCTATGGAGGTGATCCTAGGAGGGTAATTTAAATTTGGCTTCTGCAGACCACATGGAGTCTACCAGTTCCAGGCTGATTTTTGCATTCATTTGCATACTAGACTGGTTTTCAATGAGAGATTTTTTTTTTTTACTTGATATCTGGATGTGTGCATTTAGCCTCATATTCAAATGCTATGCAGGTTTGTGCATTCTGACTTGCCCCAAATAGCTCATTTTCTACCCAAGGTCTAGAGTAAACAGCCCATATTTGGAACTGGTAGATGGAGCTTTTAATCCCCATTTCAATGACAGGACAGTCTCTACTGCTGGAAGTTCAGTACCACCTACTACCACCCAAGGATCTTACAGCCTGGACTCCCTCCCAGTGCAATGTTCTAGCTCAGACTTGTGGTAGGTGACTTAATCCAGACTCCTTAGGCCGCCTTCTGTTCCAAATCTGGTTTCTTATTTCTATTACCTGGATGTCTTCCTTTCCTAGCTCAAGAGCTGCTCCATAGATTTTCATGTTTTTGTTATTTTTGGAGTAGAAAGGGACATTCTCAGTTATCTCAGTTTGCCAGCCTTACCAGAAGTCTAAAGGAACTTCGGAACTTTAGAGGAATTAATTCATGGGCAAAACTTTCCTCTCGGAACTTAATTGGATATTTTTCCAGTTATACATATCTGCATCCAAGTCCTATAAGAACAAGCAAGTACTTCCATAGCAATACAAAAAAAGAAAACATATTCATAAAGGCAAAAGCTTAACCTCACAAAAACTGCTCTACAAGAGAAACATGTGAATAAGCAAGTTTTTGTATCTTCAATGAGCCCCAGTCTTGGTATCTTCTATGTGCTCATCAAGTGTAAGATGTTAGTTAAGCAAAAGGGAATTTTCCAACTTTGTGCTCCTGGCCCAACAGTGGAAGAACTCATATTATAAGAAGCACTGTTTTCCTTGGAAATATAATTTCAAGAAGAGGACTCCTTCTTTGTAACTCCTTATCCTCACCCCAACTCTGGTGAGAACTCTGGACAGTTGCATGTGTATGCAAAGCTGAATGAGCCCAGAGCTGAGCTGTTCAATAACATACAATAGAAATGTTAACTGCCGTATTGATTTTTTATTACGTTTATATTGCCTGTTTAATTTTATTTTCCTTGCAGGAAATTTTTTAATCAAAAAATCCAGTTATTGAAAAGCCCCATAAGCCAACTGATACTAGAGAGACTAGAGGAAACACAGGCATTAAATCTCTCCTGATCGTTCCCCCTTCCACATTCACCCACCCCAGCGAGAGTTCAAAACTGAAAGCTCCTCCATTTCCAACTAAGAGTAAATGCGTGTGACCTTCAGTTCCACAGAGGTTAACCTACTCTGATTAACTTTTCCATGTTATTCCATTAAATAAAAACAGTTTTGACACCCAGAGACTAAAGCATCCTAGAGATAATACAATAACCCTATGCAATCATTTCAAATTGGATTGTAATAATTCATTTAGGTGACCATACATATTTGTTATATGTAATATGAAACATCGCAAAATGAAATCAATAGAAATGTTTCTTGTTAATGAAGATATACTGGGCTGTTATGTGTGGGTTGCGGACTCAATACCACAGAAATCTTATTTGTATTATAAATTTCAGAGTATCCTGAGAGTTACAAATGAAGATAGCATTTCTTAAAGAAGCTATGGCTGGTCATTTAGAAAATTATATCATAAATTTTATGTCATTTCTTGGTCTTTCAAGGTCTTTGCACGGCAACATAGTCTTATAATTCAGGTAAAAATTCTGGCTGAGTGATTACATTCAACCGTTTGCAAATGAACTTTTGCCCAAACTTCCATTTTAAAATTACAGATTTCAAAATAACTTAGCTTTGGTAAGTCTGAAAATTTCACCCCATAGTATTTTAATACACATTTCAGGGTATTTTCTTCCTGTTAACATAAAAACTGAAGAGATAGAGATAGAAGGATACAGGTATAGGTTATAGGTATAAGTATATGACTATACACACATACACAAACCAACCAATGATCCTATGATGGAGCTTCACTGGAACACTATCTTTAACTTCACATATGAAATATCATATAATATTATATAGTATAGGATATATGCTTATTTATACATATATATAAAATAAAATTGTTTTAATTTTATGTTAGCTGAACTCTTTCACACAGTGTTTTTTTTTTTTTTTTTTTTTTTTTTTTTGAGACAGAGTCTCACTTTGTTGCCCAGGCTAGAGTGAGTGCCATGGCGTCAGCCTAGCTCACAGCAACCTCAAACTCCTGGGCTCAAGCAATCCTTCTGCCTCAGCCTCCCGAGTAGCTGGGACTACAGACATGTGCCACCATGCCCGGCTAATTTTCTATATATATTAGTTGGCCAATTAATTTCTTTCTATTTTTTTATAGTAGAGACGGGGTCTTGCTCTTGCTCAGGCTGGTTTCGAACTCCTGACCTCGAGCAATCCGCCCGCCTCAGCTTCCCAGAGTGCTAGGATTACAGGCGTGAGCCACCGCGCCTGGCCACACAGTGTTTTAAAAGATCCATTTTAATAAGTTCTTTTGCATTTTGAACAATACCATGGTGAGATGTCAGATGTACAGTTGGTATATATCTGCAACAGGGACAGAGAATTAGTGAATTCATGAATTGTGAATCTATTTATACTTCTGTTGTCAAAGCTCATATTTCTTATTTCTAGCGAGACCTTACCTACACCTTGACTTAGGCCCATAAGCCCCATAAGGCCCTTTACCTCTAGTGAGAAAAAAGGATTATAAGATGCAAATACAGTTATTTGCAATAAATAAATGGTCATCTTGGACAATACAAATTTAAAGCAGATTCATAACAAATAACCGTAGTCATTGTTTCCCCATCTGTTATCTATATTCTTGGTGCTACTCTGTCTCCCTTTTCTGCTGTACCCTGCCGAACTCTCAATGTTAAATAACCGCAGAACCAACAAAAGCAACTTCTTAACCTGCCTTAACTGACTCAATAATTTCCATCTGAAATTTGGTCCTACCTGCATCCCTGGGAGCCCAGTGGTTTAGAGAAGATGCCCATCTCCATACCTGCTAAAGGGCTGTCTAAATGGGGAAGGGCCGGACTTGACTTTGTCTTTGTCTACTGTGTTCACAGTCTTTTAGATATTTTAAGACTCAGGCCTTGAGGCTACGTTGCCCTCTAACTTTCCTCTGCATTGTTTTCTATGTTCCTCTCCTTTACTCACCCACACTCACTGGGGACTTTGGTTTCAGTGTTTGGATTCCTTTGTGTCTGTGTAGACAAATCTCAGTTCCTCCAGCTTCTCCAGGCTCCTTCTACAAAACCTGAAACTTTCATCACCAGGAACTGCCCTGCCTCTGAAATCAGAAACTCTGGGATTCTCTCTGTTTACACTCTCTACTTTACTGGCCCTCATCTATACCTCCAACTGTCACAAAGGGTCTTCAAAAAGTTCATAGAAAATGCCTAATATGAAAAAATATGCATAGATTTAAAAAATTACACCAAATTAAGCCCGTATTAACTTATTATAACATGTCTGAACAGGATATAGTTGGGGGCACTAAGAAGAATAAGATATCAGTTTGAAGGAGCACCTATCAGAGAAACATGAATTCTGCTAAAAATTGAAGCATGAACAAACATCAAGTTTACAATGAATCTTGGGTGGAAGAATCATACCCCCCAAAGAAGTCAGCAGTTTACAAATGGATAACTTGTTTTAAGAAGAGAAGAGATGATGTTGAAGATGAAGTCTGCAGCTGCAGAATATTTGCATCAATTTTCAAGGTAAAAAATTAATGTTGTTCATGCCCTAATTAAAGAGAACCGACAATTAACAACAGAAAAAATAGCCAACACCATATACATCTCAATTGGTTCAGCTTTCACAATTCTAACTAAAAAGTTAAAATGGAGCAAACTTTCCACTCAATGGGTGCCAAAAATGTTGCATCCAGATCAGCTGCAGACAAGGGCAGAGCTTTCAATGGATATTTTAAACAAATGAGATCAAGATCCTGAAATATTCCTTTGAAGAATTATGGCAGGAGGTGAAATATGGGTTTATGATCCTGAAGACAAAGCACAGTCAAAGCCATGTCTACCAAGAGGGAGAAGTGGTCTAGTTAAAGCAAAAGTGAAGCAGTCAAGATTAAAGATCATGGCAACAGTTTTTTGAGATGTTCAAGGCATTTTGCTTGTTCACTTTCTGGAGGGCCAAAGAACAATAACATCTTCATATTATGAGGGTGTTTTGAGAACGTTAGGCAAAGCTTTAGCAGAAAAATACCCAAGAAAGCTTCATCACATAGTCTGTCTCCAACATGACAATGCTCCCACTCATTCCTCTCATCAAATAAGAGCAATTTTGTGAGAGATTAAATGGGAAACCATTAGACATCCACCTTACAGTCCTGAGTTGGTGCCTTCTGTCTTCATTTTGTTTCCTAATCTTAAAAATCTATAAAGGGCACTGGTTTCTCTTCAGTCAATAATGTACAAAAGACTGCGTTGGCGTGGTTAAATTCCCAGGACCCTCAGTTCTTTAGGGGTGGACTAAATGGCTGGCATCACGTCTTACAAAGGTGACTTGAACTTAATGAAGCTTATGTTGAGAAATAAGGTTTTCATTTTTTATTTGTATTTTTAATGCCATTTTTCCATGAACTTTTGGAAGTTCCATTGTATTTCCAACTCTTCAAGGGCAACTTTGCATCATCACAGTCATCCAGAACCTCCCTTCCTCCTGGCTCTGCCTTCTTCCTGATAACACGCCCAAGCACTGCTGGCCTTTTACAAAAAGGAAACTCCATGGGATCCCAGGTCCCCTCTACCTTCACTCCTTCCTGCCCTTCTCAGTGAAATTTCTTGAAGGAATAGCTTACACTTCTCTCTGCTTCTGCCCCTCCCTCCCAGCCCCCAATCCATCACCATCACTCCATGAAATTGCTCTGGCTAACGTCCCCAACACCCCATTAGTTTCCAAGTCCAATCAAAATACTTCTGCCTCTTTATCTATCTCTATCCTCTGTGGCCATGAATTCCCATTTTTGTAACATTTGCATTCCATGAACTCCCAACTTCATAGTTGCTCCCAACTTCCATGAAAGTTTCCTTTATCATTGAGATGATCCACCAGTGATAAACCTTTATACCCAAATATGACTCAAAATTGTCCACACTGCGTTGCTGTGTGGCGATGGACAGGCAGGGAGACCTGGTTATTTGCATGGGGGTGGGAGAGAGGAAGAAGGGCAGCATCTATGTCTGGGCGCCCCTGCCCTGAGCAGCTCAGAACTGGGGTTAAGCCAAGCACCCAAGCCCTAGAGTGTGAAGAGGCTAAGTCTTCTCTTCCCCCATATCAAAGAATATGTATTTACATCCCCCTGCTGCCTTGCTGAATACAGTCACTGCATAGGTCGAAGATGACCTATTTCTGTTTCTTTGACTAATAAGTGCAAACTTATTGAGAGTAAATAAGTTATTACGAATTCTCCAGAGATAGATTCCATGCAATCCAGTTGTTCTCTCTTTGTTTCTCCCCAAATGAGATTCTCTGCTTTTCTCTTCCCTGTTTGGTGCTCCAGGAAGCTGGCCCTGAAACATGTCCAGTGAGCCTCCTTGTCCTGAGGGTTCTAGCTGGGCTCAGCCAGGGGAGGGGCTGGCAGGAAATTGGTGTTTGCAGGGCAGGTGTTGGCAGGTGTTGGCAGAAAAGGCAGGACACATATTCTGGCCACGCTGTCTCTGCAACAGCACTTGTGTCCCTGGCTGTGCTCCTCTGCCTGCAGCCCCAGCCTCCATGGGGGCTGGCATCTCCCATAGACCTCATCCCCTCCTCCGAGCCTTCAGACTCCAGGGTGCTAACAGATGCCCACTCATGCTTTCCCCTGGGTACACCACCTTCCTGATTCCTTTACCTCGTGACATCTGAAATCATTCATTCAATGATCCCCTGGAGTGAGCCATCTGTTTCCTGCTGGGGAAACCCTTCTACAGGAAGGGCTGCCTTCTCCAGGAGCCTGACTGCAGGAGCCACACCCGTGTGGCACTCGGTGCTGTGGTCAGTGGACACACGGATCTCTCTGGTAGCCAGTCTTGACCCCCAAATATCTTCCCCCATTGCATGAGGCCTCTCCAGAGAACAAAACCAATAGCACATTTTATGGAATTGGCTCATGCAGTTGAGGGAACTGGCAAGTCCAAACTCCAAGGACAAGCAGACAGGCTTAGGTAAGAGTGGATGCTGCCGTCTTGAGTCCAAAGGCTGGAAACTGAGGCAGAATTTCTGTGTTACAGTCTGGAAGCGGAAGAATTTCTTCTTCTTTGGGGATACCTCAGTCTTTTGTTCTTAGAGCCTTCAACCAAAGCTGGATGAAGCCCACCCACATGTTAGAAGGTAATATGCTTTATTTAAAGTCAATTAACTGTCAATGTTAATTACATCTGAAATACACCCTCACGGCAACACCTGGATTATTGTTGGACCAAACGACTGGTCACCATAGTCTGGCCAGTTGACATGTAAAACTAACCATCACACCCACCCATCATGTGGATTCAGGTTCCACTGGGGCAAGGAAGTTTCTCTTTACCTCTAAAGCTGATAAGGGCTCACAGCAGGTTGTACTCACTTGTGTTCTGTGAATCAGGAGGTAAGGAAAAGAAATGCTTGAATGACAAAAACAACCACCTTCATGCCACTGAAGGAAACCATCCAAAAAGCCATTAGGTTCTTCAGAAAGTATGACCCTGTCTTTTCTATTCCTTTTTGTCTTATTGACACTGATTGGCTTGTGTTTGAAACTGCCCAAGAAATTTAGAAACACAGGCAATAGAATTAGAAGGGGTTTGAACTATGACCCAAGGGATCAAACCCTGACAACTCGGTATGTTAAGCTATATTAAAATGTATGGCTTTGAAGGAAGGGATCAATATATTTTTCTCCTGTTCGAGAAGAGCCTACACTGAACAATGGTGAGAAACAAGCAGGCTGAGAAGGTAGCTGCATCGTGAGGATCTTCCGTGGCCTGTGCTCACGTGGGTCGGCTACCTCAACATCACCGCCACCGTGGCCCCAATGCAAGACATTATTTTAACTTACAGTAAAATGTGACCGAAAACCCAGCTTCTCTTAGCCTGTGTGCCGTGAGCTCTGGAGGGAGAGTGGAGGGGTTTGCAGTGGCTGTTCTCCCCTGCCTGTAGCCCCAGCCCCAGCCCCAGCGGAGGCCCTGCCCCCCGGGCGCGCCCTCCCCGACACGGCATCAGGGCTAAGCAGGCCCCGCTGCACCCCCGCCCTTCTGACAACCAACAGAATGAGAAACCACGTGCCAAGAACGGGTAAGAGAAAAATCAGTGCCACCCATCCCAGAAATCCCTTGTACCTTCTTCCAACAGCAGTTCGTTTTCTAAAACGAGTTCACCTAGGAGTCCTGTGGTCACTCTCAAACAGTGACCTCTCGGAACTGCTTCGCCATTTCCTTTTCATTTGCTCCTGACGCTGCCGGCATCACTGCGTCATGGTTGCTTTCTGCTTCTGTGATCATCTTCCTTCTTCCACGATGCTTTTATCAATTATCAGTTTGGAGTCACAGTGATCTTAAGAAGCCTCAGTGTGGGCTGTAGCCCCCCTCTCCCTCCCTCTCCCTCCCTCTCTCTGTCCCCCAGGCAGGCACGCTTTCTCCATGGAAAGGGCTACTGGATGCAGAGGAATCCCTTTACCATATGCAACTGTTGCAATCTCACCAACTGGGGGATGCCAATTATAACAAAAGGAATTCAACCGACCATTGTCCTGATGGAGGAGCACTCCTCCAGTGATCATTCACGCGAGTCCAGGACGCAGAGGTTCTGACTCATGCACTGTAACAAACGGATTTTTCATAAGAAGCAAACCAAAAGGAGCTGCCAGCCTTACTAAATATAAGTGGTTTCCTTTCTTGCTGTGATCCCTCAGCTGAATACGTCTCAAAACTTTCTTCTGGAGCACTGAAGCTTTCCTTCCTCCATGCAATTTTTTCTTTTGTTATTAAGATGGCTTTGCATGGTTTCAGCTCCCCCAGTCACTTCTATGGCCTCACACTCCCGGGCAAAGCAAGGGTGGCCTGTCCCTAGAGTGTCTGAGCCACCGCGGGGAGGAGATGCAGTTTTCCCCCTTCCTTTGTGAAATCTCTGCAACCACTTGGGGCCAACAGAGGCCAGACGTTGGGAACACAGGGCAAAATGCTAAAGGATGCTTTGGCTCAAGGTCAGGAGTTCGAAACCAGCCTGAGCAAGAGCGAGACCCCGTCTCTACTATAAATAGAAAGAAATTAATTGGCCAACTAATATATATATAGAAAAAGTTAGCCGGGCATGGTGGCGCGTGCCTGTAGTCCCAGCTACTCGGGAGGCTGAGGCAGGAGGATTGCTTGAGCCCAGGAGTTTGAGGTTGCTGTGAGCTAGGCTGATGCCATAGCACTCACTCTAGCCTGGGCAACGAAGTGAGACTTTGTCTCAAAAAAAAAATAAATAAATAAAATAAAGGATGCTTTGGGACAAATACTTTCCCTTCTCTTCCTTCGTCCAGAGAAGGCATCCACTCGACATCACGGAGTGATGCCTAGTGTGGAAAACATGGCTGTCGGTAGACAGGAGGGAGAGTCCCCTTAGGTGGGGCCAGTGGGGGTCATGGGCGATGGTGTCTGTCTCGCAGGGAAGGGACTAAGACTTCAGTCAGGGATGTCCCCCGCACCCAACAGCTGGGGACAGGCGGTGGCTCACAGCCTCCCTCCACACCTGCCCGCAGCGTGAGATCGGGGCCCCTCCCCTGTGCCCCCCACCTCGGTCATTCTTGGGTCGCTCCTCCCCACCCACCATGTTGGTCTGGTTGCGTTATTCCCTGCCTGCCCACCCCCCACCAGCCTGTGAGCCGACCATGGTGGGAGCACGTGCCCTTCTCCTCGGGACATTCGGGCCCTGCCCAGAGCCTGGCTCAGCAAAGACAAATGCAAATGTGAGTCCCCTCCCCCGGCCACATCCAGGCATCTGGCACCGTGGCCACGACCTTCACTGCTGACGGCTTTGCACGCTGGTGAATGTGCCTCGTTTCGATAATCTGCTTTGAGCAATGATCTTTTATTTCCTGGCCTGGGAGACACCACAGTCCTGTCCCTGGGGATTGCCCTGAGTGACAGTGGCGAGAGGCTGGCACCAGGCCTGGAGGAGCAAAAGGGCTGGGGAGGAATGCCGCTGAGAGCCGGAGGGTCCGTGGGTCCTTGTGTCCCTTGTCCCCTGCGTACCCGGCTGCTTGAGGACACTTCTTTTCCAAACTCCACTGGTTTGCTTTTTCCTAGACAGTCACGCACTGGGCAGCCCCTACATTTCCAGCAGCCATCAGGTCTCCCTCTGCTGGTTCCACGGCTGCCGCCCACCCCTCAGGGGCTGAGGTCCAGCCACTGCCACAGACCGATGTGAGAAAGGCCAAGTTCCATCAGAGCGCGGTCCCTGCATCCACGCATCACAGATGGGTTTATTCTCTGGGTCGCCATCGACATCAGCCTCTGACCCCACTGTGTCCTTTGCCCTTGCTCTTTTAGCATCTGGGACACACACACAGCCTTGGAACCACTTCACCTCCTCCTTCACCTTCCACCCTGTTTTAGGTCCACAATCCCCTTCTTCTCATTTAACCTCCAATGAGGTCAAGGGCACCGTAGGCACAGGGCAGGCTCCATCCCAGGACCCCACAGTCCCTGCTTCCTTATCTGCCTGAGTGACAAAGTTGTGCTATTATCTTTTGTAGTAGGAAGCACAGGGGAAGAGGATTCCAAATCAAAAACACCAGGAATGTCGTGATATTTCTATAGCTTATGCAGTCAGCAGGAGGCACACTTAAAATTAGTATTCTTTTGAAATAATGAAGTCTGTGTGGCCACCCTGTCTGCAGGACACTTCTATTGAGAATCTCAACATTTAAAATTAAATGTGCCTATTAGTTAAAACATACTTGGCTACAACCAGCACACCATCACAACACAGACACTGTTGCTCATGTAGCAAGATGTCTAAGGCAGGCAGTCCAGGGTGGGTGGCACAGCTCAGCGGTGCCATCAGGGGACCTAGGATCCTGGGATCCATCTGTCCTGTGTGTCTCAGCATGGTGGCTTCCCAACCTGCAGTCCGTCATCATTCAATCTTCCCACACACATTTCCAACTCAGGAAGAAGTAGCAAGCCAACTTGCTGTGTTTTCTTTTTTTAAAAGCACTGGGGGAGCAAAATTCTCCCTAGAATCACTTGCCCTTGAGCCTTGGTGGGCAGAACAGGGTCACTGGCCCAGCCCTGTACCGATCACTGGCAGAAAAGAGTGGGATTATTAAATTTGCCCTAAACCAATCATGGTTCATCCCTGGAGCTCATCTCCCCCGAGCTTGTTATCTCTAGAATAAACTTAGGAAGAAGAAAGAGATGGCTCTTAGACAAGAAATCAGTGGAGGTTTGGAAAATACACAAGATCATAGGACCACAGCCCAAACTTTTTTTAAAATCTCCATTTTTGAAGCTTTTATGCCAAGTAATTCCAAGCACATATAATTTCACTTCCAAACAAACCCCTGTATGCTTGCAGGTCATCCTGCAAAGCTATTGTTGCATTCATATTGGAATACTATGTTGCATCCAGACTCTTACTATAAACAAAATAAACTCAAACCCCTACCACTGCCACACAAAGCGTGCCCATTGGCCTTGGGAAACTGCCCAGCAGGGTGGCAGTAAGGAGCTCTCTTATCTAAGCTCCTCCCACCCAAGAGCAGGCTCTCAGTTGACAAACAGAGGCTCTCATCAAGTCCTGGCTATAACGTTCCATTTGCACAAACATGCTGATAGACTTGTCCGTCTTTAGATTTCGGCAGCTGAAGACCAGCATGTATTTTTTATTCTAAAATTTTTTTTTTAATTTTATCTTTAAAAAAATGTAAATAGTTATTAGATACATCATAAAAACACTCTCTAAATACTAATCATTGAATAAATGTTTTTCTGTGTTAACTTATATCCTATCCCTTTCCACAAGTGACTTGGAGAAGCTTGGAAATATAGTGACTTGGAGAAGCTTGGAAATATAGTCAGTCTGAATAAAGGCAGTGGGTTGTATCAATGTCAGCGTCCTGGCTGTGATTCCACACCACAGCCATGCAAGGTGGTAGCACCGGGGAATACCGGGATAATGGATCTCTCTGTGTCATTTCTTACTTTTGCATGTGAATCTACAATTATCTCAAAATAAGCAAGTTTAATTTGAAAAAAATACATATAATCAAAAGCATAAAATATATCCATCACTGCCAACATTTATCATTTCTTGGTGTTGAGAACATTCAATACCTTCCTTCTACTTATTTGAAACTATGTAACATATTGCTGTAAACTACAGTCATCCCACAATGCTGTTTCCATCCCACAATGCTACAGGACACTGGAACTTACTCCTCCTCTCTAGACGAATATGCTAATTACCCTGATATGATCACCAGATAGCTCAAGTATGGAAACTTCACTATGTACCCCATTATTATGTCAATTAAAAAATAATTTAAAATTTGTTTTAGAAGAATAAAATATTTAAAAAAACTGTGAGTATGTCACAGCAAAGGGGAAAGTGGGCAGCAAAATAGTAAATCCATGAGTTAGAGAAAAGCAGAGAAATCTAAGCCTGTAACTCTCTGCAGTTGCTAGCATCGGTCTGAAAGTTTGTTCTAAGCTTCCTAGTAGCCAAAGTAAAGAGGGAATAAGTTACAAGGATCAGAGTGTTCATAAGTTGTTTTTTTTTATAAAGCTTGGGGTAGAGGGAGGTGACTGCAGTTCTGATACTATAACCTGAGATGAATTTGTTCCTTGGATCTCTTTACAGTTATGTTGTGTAGAATCCAATGACATACCTACAAGAGATAAAATAGAAAACTTCATAGAACAAATTTTTCAAATGTTCTTGAATATTATATAGATGATGGAATTCCATGGTATAAATTTCAGGGAATAAAAGCAATTTTCTAAGGGCCCAATAAATGTCATCAGGGTACGGAAGCATAGGGATGCCATTTGAGCACCTTTCTGCCTATCATTGCTTTATGGCTACTGATGTACATTTTCATCCTTACACTGGGAAATATACATTTGTCAGGAGCCGTGGCCAAAGGAGTCTCTTCACTACAGTTTTCTAGAGTCTTCCTTTTAAGTGAAAATCAATTGCTTCCAGCCATCCGCTGGCCTTCCCCCTTTGCCCCACCTGAATGCCATCCCCAGCACCCTTCCTGGCTGCATGGCTCCTATTACAACTTACATGAGGGACTGGTCACAACTTTTGGGGGATCTCTACAAGTGCCTGGCCAAAGGAGTCACCCCAGAGTACACATGAGACCTGAGGGCCCACAGTGGTTCTGGGCTCACCGCCAAGCTACCTCTCACCTGTGAGCAAAGGTAGAATTGGGATTTTCTTTTTAACAATTCCTGGCCAGGTGTTTCTCTTCTGGGTGTTCCTTTGCTTCTGATAGGCACAAATCCAAATATCTCCTCCCCAGCACAATCTAGAGAAATCAGAAGTTTAAGAAACACCTTAAGTGGCTCCATAAACTCAAGCAGTACTGGTGGGTGAGGATAAAAAGGGAAGAATTCAAATGCATGGTCTCTAACCTCATGGGGCTGGTTGTCCCAGGCCAACGGGAGAGAGAACGTTCTTGGAGAAGCAACACAGACAGAACTGAATCAAATGAAAAGTGGAGTGCTATGAACTCAAGACATGAATGCTGGGTTTGAGGAAGGAATCTGGGAATATACCCAGAAAATGAGCTTGAAACGGGGTCTGGGAAAGAGGACTTACGGGGATTGTTGAGGAAGGGAGCATGTTTCTCGGGTGAGCTACAGCAGGAACAAAAACACGAGTTTGAAATTCCTCCTTGGGGACATGGTGCCGATTGACGTGGCCAGCAAAGCGAAGCCACGGTGGAGAGAAATGGAAGAGAAAGTTGGAGAGAGAGAACCAGCTGATACAAGTCTTTGAATACTACAGTCCGGCACCAGGAGGGTTCACAAAGAATGACATCAGCACGGACGTGCTAGCTAGCCTAACAAAAAGTAGAGACGGTGGAAAGACTACCTCATGCATCAAAGGTTCTCTGCCTAAATTATTTTTGATCTATTGGCACATCTTTTATGATCTACTAAAAAATTAAATTTTTCATTCATCTATTGTATTCAACGAGCACTAGTTGCAAGCCGGGGTTATTAATGATGTCAGATCTTATATTGCTAAAACAAATGCACGAAGGTTTCTTTTCTGATGACAAAAAGAGAGTCATTTGTTTCAATCATGGAGGACAATCTTATTAAACATCGCCAACTCACTGCCAAGCCGGCTGGTCACCGCGCACGGCTGGAGAACAAATGGAATACAGAGGACTGTCCATCTTCAGACAGTGTCACTGCCCCCAAAATAATAAACTTAAGGGGAGATAAATCCGTTATGACTTGAACACTTTTGCTTCTTAACTCTGGAGTCTTCAAGTTCAGCATTTTCATAATCCTTTCATGCAGCAATGACGCTGTTTGCCAAATGCCAGTGAGCAGGGCTAACATGGTCTTACCTGCATAGGGACCTCGTATGTACTCAGATACACTGACTCACCCTTGCAGGAAAGTAGTTTAGTAAAATAATTTAAAAGCCTTAAAAAATGTCTGTGACCTTTGCCCCAATAACTCTCCTTCTCAGTCTAAGGAAATAATGTGGAAGACAGAAAAGGCATCATGCTTAAGAGTGCCCATCATATTGTTGCTTTTAATGGGAAAAAAAAGAGCCAATCCATTTCCAACAGAAGGGGCCTGATTTAATGAAGTATGTTCCAGGTATGGAAAGAAATGTTTATGGCATGTCACATATATACTATGCCCTATATACTATGATTTCAAATACACAAACAAGGTTTCCAGAATGAAGAATAGATAACTGTGTCAAAATTTTGACAATTTTTTTTGAGTGTTGAGATTTTATGTACCTGTTAATTTTCTTCTTTGTTCTTTTCTGTATTTTAAATTTTTTCTCAATGATCACATATTACTTTGGAAAGTAAATAGACCTCACAAAACATATCTGCACAGGTTCATCCTGGCAGGTCTGCGAACTTGGAGGCACCCGGAAGAAAGAAGGACAAAGATGAGGATGGAAAACAAGAAGTGAGGGTAGTTCCTCTGTATCAGAAAGATAAATGTGTTCCGGGCTCACCAAGAGGAGCTTGGGAGGGAGCGAGGCTGGGGTTAGGGAGCTTCCAGGGTCCCACAGCAGGCCTTGAGGTAGGAGAGATAAAATAATAAAAACACCAGTTAGTTTGGAAGGACCCCCCGACAAAAAAGAAGGAGTTTCCAATTCTTGTTTGAATTCCAATTCTTGTTTGAATTTAAGAAGAAGACCACTTGGAAGGGGGCCCAGAGGTAAAAATGAGGTGGTCCCAGTAAAGCATAAATGTCAGAGTGAGGTCTGGAGGCCCTGAATTAACCCCCAGCCCAGATCTCCACAGCCTGAGCAGCAAGGCATGGAAAGATCCAGAAGTTCCCATGATCTTCAGGGGTGAACAGACCAACAGACTGAAGAGGCCCAGAGTTGGGACAAGCAGAGTCCAAGTAATAACACCAGTGACTGAATGGTCCTGGCACGAACCTCAGACAAGGGCAGCAGGTGCCGGCACACACCCAAGACCAGAAGGGTCCACTGGGTTTTGTGTATTTGTCCCCCTTAAATCTCAAGCACACCGAGTTAAGTTAATTCTACTCCTGGTTGACGGCATACCATGACTTACTGGTGCACGCCCATCGGTAGTTTGTGACTGATTGATCAATTGCCTTTTATTCCCATTCCCTTAACCATTTCTCTCTGCCCCTCTCTCTCTCACATTGGCAGTCACCCCATTGTGTTTAACTAATTTGGGTGTATTCATGAGATCCATAGTTTCCATTTATGTAAATGGTAGCACGCTAAAGTTGGGGTTCTGTTCCTCCTTTCTCCACTCAGCTCTCTGTTTTTAAGGTCTATTAGTTCTGATATGAGCATGCCTAGTTAGGTATCTGCATAGCATTCCCTGATTTATTACACACCCCTCCAGCAACACACCCCTTAGCCGTGGTCAACTCCAGCACGCACACTTCTGCAATGGATATTCTTTTGCATGTTTTCTTACGGACCCCAACGAGAACTCTCTGATGTTTATCACCTGGAATGGAATTTCTGGATCAAAGGAGACATACCTGCTCAACCTGACCAAGGATTGCTCCTTGCTTTTAAATATGGTTTCATGGGTCTTCACGTCTATCAATGACACTTAGGAGTTGCAGTTTCCAGCATTTTCAGCCACGTGCCCACGACTCCACAAGGTGGCATCCACTCTAGCCCCTTCTGCTTGGCCAAGTCTTTGTTCTGCTGCATCACATCTCTACTTCTCCTGCCCATCCCTGCATCCGTCCCACTCTCTTCCCAGGTGTTCATTCCTAATAAACACCTTAAACCCATCTCTGCCTCAACGTCTGCTCAGCGTCTGCCCTGACAGAGCACGACCAGCAACACCACTCACCTGCCTCATTTTGCCAACCTGCTGCTCAGAAAACGGCAGCTCGTTGTTTTAATCTTCATTTCTCTGCTTCCTAATGAGTGGGAACATTTTATCAATACACCTAATAAATGCTAGTTGTTCAGTTATCCCTGCTTCTAAATTGATTTGTTATACCCATTTTTTTCTAAAACTCCTTGACATTTTTTTGTCACTATGCAAGAATTTCTTGCTCACCCTGCATGTCTTTTTTTTACATACACGTACATTAAAAAAGTGAATTGATGACTACAGCAAGCAAAGAACATATATAAACCTTTCTGATTTGATGTGTCACAAATATCTTCTCCCATGCTGCCATCTGACTGTTAACTTTGACTGTATGAGGTCCTACAATGAATCAAAATTCTTGGCTTTGATGTAATGAAATGTACCAAGTTTTTATTTTTTAAAAAATATTGAGATCTTGCATAAGTCTTCTCTTACCCCTGAGTCACATAGATATTCTTCTGCATTTTCTCCCTCCTATTATCTTTATAATACTCCCTTATATATTTAGGTTTTTAATTTATCTGGAGCCTATCTTTGTACATGGTAGTGCGTAAGGTTGGGATTCCATTTTATTTTCATTCATGCAGAGAGGAAGTTTTCTTAGTAGCAGTAAAGGAAAAATTAGTGATACCATTGTGCAGGGAGGGGGAGGAGAGGTGGGCAAGGGGAAGCAGCCACTGGCAAAGGCATATTATTTAGAGATATGGAGTTGACCATCAGAAAACTAAAAGTAGCTAAAAACAGCAGCAGCTCAAGGCAAAGGTCCCCAGGGGTGGCAGAGGGGAGAAGTTGGGGGTGGGGAGGTGGTGAGGGAGGGACAGGAATTTTTGCTTATCATGTGAGTCCTTTTCTTCCGATTATTGCTTCAACAACTTTTCATTATTCTTGTATGCTAAACTTTTAAAAAGCCATACTGGTTATGAAAGCTTCTCAAGCAGACTCTGATTTCTTAAGTCAGAGATCCAGCCAAGTTCTACTTATTTCTCACCCACCCATTGCACTTCTTTCTTTCGGAATGACTTCCCAAAGGCCTATGTTGCCCTAGACACTCTTGATGACACCTTAGGAAGTCAGTCCGATAGGGGCAGTGTACAGATGGTCCCCAGGGGCAGGGAAACCACAGAGCCAGAGGAGATGGGGTTTGCAGGGGAGACGGGGTTTGCAGAGGGGCTGTGAGGCCCCTTTCGTTTTCCCACAGCAGATGCATTCTTGCTGAATAGAGCAGAGCACTTCCTTAAGTTATTCCCCAATAATTAAGTATGGGCTACTCTAATCCCCCCAAATAGTGTTTTTAAAAATAACACTGACTACTATTTAGCAAGTCAAAATAACCCAGCGCTGCCATATACAGCTGTGTAGGGTCTGTATGTTAAGGTCTTAAAAATACTCTAAGACTGTGTTTCTGGAAGAGGCATCAGTGTGCTTTGCAAAGAGCACTGGACCAAGAATCAAGAGAGCTGAATTTTGCCCACTGGCCGTGACCTTGAACCAGCTCTCCACCTCTGTGAGTTTCAATTTCCTCTAAGCAAGTGGGTTGCTAGATAGTAGTTTCTACTAACCCTTCCCATTTTAACAGCCTGTGTTATATTCCTAGAGAATCCCATGGTACCAAAATATCTAAGAAATGCATTTTGAACCCCACAAGTGAATTTCACTAACATTGTCTACCAGGCAAAAAAACTTGACTTTTAAAATATGCCCTTTAAATAACATTCGTTGGTTGGTAAATAACTGAAATAATTTCAAAATCTATTAAGTGCACATTGTGATCCAACAAGGCTTCTATGTGCTCTACTTAGGAAAAGATTAATTCGTAAATTTTTAATGGCTATTAGACATTTATACCATCGCCAGTTCATTAGAGGAATGTATCGAGGACTTTATGATTGCTCAAAGTTTTGTTGTCAGCCCAAATATTTGACGTTCTGCAAGGTGAGACAGCGTCTCTGTGGGCAAACTCCCCCGCGTGTGCACACAGCACTCCATCAGAGTCGTATAAGAAACCTTGCCCATTTCTTACCGAGCAAGCCAGGTGACAGCTTCTCTAAGCCCTTGTCAGACCCACCTGGAAAATTCGCACACCTTGGTGATCGAACTTTCCACTCCTGGCTAAAAAAAGACAGGAGATAAAAGGTTTGTTTTCTCTGTAGTTAACAACAATAACAACTAAAAGATATGGCTTTTTCCACCCTACAATCTCCCTGTTAGGGGATGTGGTTTCTGTCCCAGAGTACATCTGAATGGATGATTGGCTATTTCTGTATATCCATGTATTACTACTTTTCTACAATAAAAGGAAAACACAATACTGTTGGATTACTGACCATATCTAATTAAGCAGACTCCCAGGTGTGGGCATTTAGGTCATTCCAGCTTTATATTGGTATAAGCAACCTAAGGATGATGAAACCAAAAACCCAACTCAGACACAGTCACAAGGAGAATCCTTCCAATCCAAATGAATGAGCCTTTTGTCATCGTCATTGTGTATACCACACTGCTGTTCTAGAGCCAGAATGGAAAACTGGAGTTCTTTAGAGATGAAGAGAAGGAACAAAAAGAGGGGGGCCCTGTGTGGTTCAGAGTGGGACACAAACCTTAGAAGAAAGGGAGGATCCCCTAAAAATGGGTGCAGCAATCTGCGCTCTCCCTTTCTCCCCTCTTGTCCTTTCTGCTTCTTGGCCTGCTCCCGGTCTCAGCGTGGGACCCCACAGACTCGCACCAGACTGCCACCTGGCCTGCCTGGAGCCCCCTGTGGATGCCAGTCACCCTCAGCCGGCAGATCCACTGGCTCCTTCTCAACCTTTGCCCGTCAGCCCCTGTGCAGTAGCGGTAGGTAACAAGGTAAAGCTCACTTGCCTTCTGAATTTGAGTCCTCTTCTGGCTTCTGGGGTAACTCTTTCTGAGGCCACTCTTCCCTCTGTCCATAACCAGATGCTGCCGTTCACCAAGGTGTCTTCCCTGACTTCCTTAACAGATTTTTCCAGGGGAAATTTCATCTTCCGCAGGGCGAACTACGACCCACATCATGATGATTCTGACAGGACTCTCTATAAGAGAGTTCCAGAACAAAATTTTCAGTTTCCAATTGTATGCGCTCCATCTTGCATTTTAAAAAAGTAATTACATTCCTTCCTCCCCTGATTCCACTAAAAAGAAAAAAAAAAAAATTGATCCCTTTTCTAAGTTCCTTCAGTTAGTGTGACCATATTGTGCCATTCATTGGGGTTTGAAATCTCATAGCCCTTCTTTTTTCCTGTATCTAATCAGTCAACAACTCCTATCAATTCTATTTCCTTAAAAGAGTCAAATTTTGATTGTTTGAGGCTGAATTAACCATGGTTATGGCTGAGCATGAGCAGGGACCCCTGAGAGCACTTGCTGTTGGCTGACTGCCAAGCTGGGAAGCAAAACCCAGGAAGCAGAAGAGCCGCCCCTGACATCAGCAGGGAGGACAGACAGGAGCTCCTGGTGGCCTTCCTTTCTCCACCTCCTGCCCCACGCCCAGTGGCATTTACTCCCAAGACGTGACCCATCCCCAAAGTGGACAACTAGCGTCTGTCAGCTAACTGGGAGCATCTCTCCTCTGTGTCCCAACACTAGAAAACCAAGAGATGGCTGTAGCTTTGATTTAATTGTCCTTAGGAATTAATATCTTCTCCATCACTACTAATTTCTCCCAATTAACAGAGTATGGAATATAATTCTAAAACATTTCATCTCCCTCTCCTCTGGAATATAATTCTAGAACATTTCATCTACCATAGCCCTAATTCAAATCTTCAGCATCTCTCCTCCAAATGATTGAATAGTCTATAGATTTTATGTAGAGTCCATTACAATTCAGCCCCCACCTTGAATCTTCTCAATATATACCCTTGATCACATTGTTGCTCTATTAAAAGCTTCAATGGTCAAGTACAGAACGTTGTTTATGTACAACTTAAAATGCTAACATTCCTCGTATAACAAGTTCTTGCTTATTCACAATCTGTTTGGAGTAAAACAAACACACACACAAATGAACAAATTGTCAGTAACCCAAGTATCCACCAAGAAGGAAATTGTAGTATGTATATAATATGGAATAATAGGCAGTCATTTGAAAAAATGTGATGATGGCATACAAAGATATACTCCATTTATATAACTTATTTTTGTATTTTATAGGCAAACAAACATTTGGGAAGAACACACACCAAACAGTTATAACCTATGACCACCTAAGGAGTGAGATTGAGGGGGAAAGAGGTCTTTTATGTTTACTTTGTTATTATTTTATAAGCTTCTGTGTTATTAAAATGTGTTACAGCATGCAATTATTATTTTTTAATATCTCAAGCCAGTAAAAATTATATAAATACACTTAACTGAAGGCTTCATCTAGAAATTATCATTATGTTTTCATTTGGGGTACATTAATATGTGTTAAGTATAAACCTAAAATTTAACAATATAATGTACTCACTAGACTATGTACCCATCAAAGGCAGAGTCTTTAGTCAATTCAATTTTGTAATTTCTCCGAACGCTTTACATAATACTTAGCATATATTAGAAGACGGGAGGGTATATAAAATTTACTACAAATTTTTCCCAGTTAATGGAACATGATGAAGCATGGACTGTGAATCTAGAATCATTCCTTTATTGCAGTGCAAAGGCCATATATATGACTATAGTTTTGCATATTTGCATACTCAAACATATACACAACTGAATGGGAAAATAATCTGCATTTTGTCATTGTTCTGACAAGCATGTCTTGATTAATGCTGTGGGAATTCTAAATCGCCAAGTGTTTCAAAAAGAGGAAGAGGCCAGGAAAAGTGCCTTGCACCTGTAATCCCAGCGCTTTGGGAGACTAGGAGTTGGAGCCTGGGCAACATAGAGAGACCTCATCTCCACAAAAATAAAAATTAAAAAAGGTGTGGTTGTGCGCACCTGTGGTCCCAGCTACTTGGGAGGTTGAGGCAGGAGGATCACCTGAGTCCAGGAGTTCAAGGCTGCAATGAACTATGATTGCGCCACTGCACTCCAGCCTGGGTGACAAAAAAGGACAAGAGCCATTCAATAGGGAATAGATAATTAAGCTTTGGAACAATGGGCACAGGCTGGCATTTACTGGTTCACATGTGAGTTGGGGACATCTGGGAATCAAACACATCAACAGGAAGTCCCTTTCCTGTGCAGCTGACATTGGGGAGCTCCACCCCACACTGAGAGAGGGTCCTCACAATCTTTGGGGGGTAAGGAAACAGATTCCAAGTCCCAACCAACCTGGCTGGAAAGGGAGTGGTGGTTGACTTTATATACATGTCTCCAAAACCCTGCTCGGTGAATAACAAGCATTAGCAGGTGTTTAACTAAATATTTTAAATCTTACACACGCTAAAGCAATCACCATAGAAAGGAACAAAGAAAAGCAAGCTCAGCCTTTGCCCCATGGCACTCAATTTTTCTCCCAAAGCCCAGGTAGCTGAGAGGTGGAAAGTCTAGAAACAGAATCGAACATGTCTAATCTCTTTTATAACAATGTTCTTATTTTAACCCATGTCATCAGGGGAAATGGCTGAAAATAGTGACAAATACAACATCAATAAACATAATAATAATTGATTTTCCAGAGATGAAAAATTTGAAATTAGTGGCCATTTCCCCCCAGAGCACTGGTTGATTAATTTAATGTTCATCTTAGTCTTTCAAAGACATCCTCTTACTGCTGATCTGCTCTGCCAGACTTTGTGATGGGTTTTGTGGTTTAGGAGCTGGTGGTTAAAGTATATTGCACAGTTCTGCAGTTTTAAAGAGAATCCTCGTAAGTTTAAGGATGGCTGCAGCCAGGAGAAGCAAAAACGAAAGTTTAGATACGTAAAGCCATTAAGTTTCCAGAGATTGGAACTTGGGTTTGTCATACAGGAAATATGTTCAGTGACTGTATTAACATTTTTCTAGCTTAAATGTTCAGGAAACAGATTAAGACTACCTAAATCTCACTGAAAGCGAGCCCAACTTTCACTAAATTAATTCAGAAATCTCAACATAGAACAAGATGAGATTCAAGTGTCTGTTTTCCTTCCTTCCTCCCTCCCTTCCCTCCTTCCCTTCTTCCTTCCTTCCATCCTTTTTTATTTCTCTTTTTCTCCTCTTCTCTCCCTACCCCCTTTTCCTCTTTCTTTCTTTCTTCTATAACTCTAAAACAATAAGAAATCATCTCTAAACCATTTCAAAGCTTGATATTCATATTTATCCTAGGTGAAAAGCGAAGGAAATATTACTACTTTCTTTCTTACGGATAAGTGAAGCAAGGTACAGTGACTTTCCAAGACTCTGTAGTGACTGAATAAACAACCCAGAAAACCAGGTTGAACCTTCCAAGCTCCAGGTCAGCACTCTTTCTACAAGCCGCTAGCCACGAGCACGTCAGGGAGAACCCCGGCCAATGCCATCGGTAACAGCTCCGTGCAGTGCCCCGGAAGCAGATCCACTCCTGCATGGAGCCTCCCGTCTGGGTGTGCAGAGACACCGTCACCACTCGTCCCAAACGGCACATCACTCAGAAATATCTCCTTTATCATTTTGAACATGTAAAAGTAAACTGGCTTCCACATTTTGGGGGGCTAGGAATTTATCAGACCTTTTCATCAGACTTTACCTGCACAGGAGAGCCTAAACCTGTGCTTTGGAAATGTTTGACAAGGCCCCTGGCACTGGCTGCCTGGTCCCTTTCCTTTAAAGGTGCCCTTACCATTTATTTTAACCGTCCACTTCCGAGGGCCATTGCTGGGCTGTGTAATTTGTCTTGTTTTGAACCCCCACACACCCAGCCTAGTATCCTCGTCCCCTGGACAATCTACCGTCGGACAGTGGCTTCCACTCCTCCCAAATGCGTGCACTCTGGCTTCACTCTCATCCTCCTTTCTGCCCCTTCCAGCGTCCCCACAATTGTACCCATAAGATACATGCTTTCTGCAGCATATCAGAAACAAAGGGGAGAAAATCTCTTCCTTTCTCGTCCTAACTTCTGTCTTCCCGAGCTGCCGAGGCAGAGCGATGCCGGGAACATAAGGAAGTCACACGAAGGCGAATTGAGTTAGAGCAGCGGACACAGCCCGTGTCACCGAGTCACCGCACCCGGCACAGGCCCCATTTATAACCTGGTCTTTAACTTTGTTTATCTTCGTGGACATCTGCAGGAGCATCTCGCTTTCCAGAAGTTGGGGTCCTGGAATCATTACTTGTCTTGGGAGAAAACGAGATTACGACCCTTTAATTCCGCTTCTGAGAAAGTCCCCGCTGTAATAATGGATCACTCTCCACTGACCCTCCTCCCCTGGTGGGGTGGGGGGTCCGCTGGGTCTTCATCATTCCCCCTTGGCCTTGGCACTGGAGGCAACCAATCGAGGTGGGATCCTCCATACTAAACCTCAATCACAAGCAGAAAGTGGGCGAAGACGGCTCACCTCATCCTTTTGTGCACCTGACGGAGACCCCTGGCTTGCCTGGGGGTGAGCTCACGTTTCTGGAAGTGGATGCAGACTGCAGAGGTTTCCGGCTTGCATGAGCTTGCTGAGCCTCGGGACTGAAGTCTCACAGACTGGGCGCTTAAACAACAGACGTTTATTTCTCACCGTCCTGGAGGCTGCAAGTCCCAGATCAAGGTGTCGGGCAGGGTTGGTTCTTCTCAGGCTGTGGGGGGTGTGTTTGCTCCGGGACCCTCCCCACGGCTTGTAGACGGTCTCATCTTCTTCCTGTATCTTTTCTCACCCCTGCTCTCTTCCCTCTGTGTGTGTCTGTCTCTGTGTCCCAATGTCCCCTTTCAGCGAGGACACCAGTCATAGTGGATGAAGATCCACTCTAATGACCTTTTAACTCGATGACCTCCGTAAAGACCCTATCTCCAAATAAGGTCACATTTTGAAGTATTGGGGAGTAGGCCTTCCAACATGGGAATTTGGGGGAAAACCATCCAACCCACAGCACAGCTCCAATAAGTCATCCCAGGTTCCAAACAGAGAATGGTTTTTAGCCAAAGTGAACTCCCTCCCCTAGTTCGCAGGAACTGTGGGTTTCTTGTCCATCACCTGTGTGTGAGTTTACCTCTGCAGTCAGCTTCCGGCTCAGAAGTGAACATGCCACAATTCCCCACCATGGCCCCAGCTCTACCCCACAGGAGGACCATGGTGCTGCCAGCAGAAGTCCTCTATCCGTGATGGAAGCTACGCCCAAGGTGACACTTCCAGGACCATCAAAACAGACAGGTGCCGGGCTTCAGAAAGAGCTCCCCTGAACAAGCCTTGGTCACGGGAATCTGTAAGTTTCAACTGTCCACCTACCTTTATTACTAGACCTTAATCCTTTATCAGCCCTTCTCAAAGGTAAGCTTAGACTTCATTCATTCATTCGTTCATTCAACAAAGAGTTTCTGCCATGTGCAGACACTGTGCTCAAATCTGGAATCCTAAACACTGTGGAAGACAGGGACGGGAAGAAATACAACACCAACACAGAGACAGGTCCTTCTCGTGAGAGTTGGGGAGACCCAAGAAGGCCCCTGGATGTGACAGTGGACTCTAAGCGTTTTGTCTGGCCAAGTTCTGATACGTCCCCTACTGCAGTTGGGGCGAGACTCAAGTTGGGGGTGAGCACAGGAGGAAACGGTCAACAGCTATCGGGACAGCAATTTAAACCTGGACAAAACCAGTCAGTGGTTCCGCCTCTCATCTCCCACCATGCAAGGCCAGTGCTTTACCCCTCCCCCCTCCTCCCTGGACAAAGCTCTGCCTTCATGTACCGTTCTTCCTGAACTTCTCCCTGAACCTGTGTTAGTGTCTCCTGAGTGTAAGTTTCCTGTGGCTGCGGTCCCAAGTCACTACAAACTTAGTGACTTAACACAAATTTATTATCATATAATTCTGGAATCCAGAATGGGTCTCCATGGGCTAAACTCACATTGCCGGCAGTGTTGCATTCCTTTCTGGAGACTCTACGAGAGAATCTGTTTCCTTGCCTTTTCCAGCTCCTAGAGGCTGCCTCCATTCCTTGGCTCGTGGCCCCTCCCTCCATCTTCAGCTACGGTGGTGTAGCATCCTCACGTCTCTCCCTTTGACTCTGACCTCCTCCTTCCACTTATTCCACTATTCCACTCAGATAATCTGTCCTAATCTCCCCACCTCAAGCTGATTAAAACACTTAATTCCATCTGCAACCTCAATTCCCCCTTTCCCATGTAATATAAAATAGTCAAAGGTTCTGGGATTAGGATGGGGACATCTTTTTAGAAGACAGAGGGAGCATTATTCTGCCAACCATACTAAGCACAAATTCCTGCCTACAAGGAGTTCCAATGACAATTGTTATGAAAATAAAGTTTTTATGATATTACATAAGGACCGAAAGTGTCCATTAGTATGTTTTGAACAAAAATAGGACCTGAGTTAAGGCCCGTTTGGAATTCAGTGAGCTAAAAACACAAATGAAGAATCAGGGAAGAGAAAGTAAATACAGACAGCACTTGTAGGTATATCCACTGTTTTTAGGTTAGTAAACAGGCTATTAATGTTAGAGAGTGGAGCACGCACCAGGGATTAAAGTCTTCATTAGAGATCCTGCACTCTCCAAGTCCAGGGAATCGATTCCAGACCCATGGGTCCTCATCCCAGTCCACTGGCCGGTCAACTTTCGGGAGTCATGTGGCATAGTCATAGTCATGTGAGACAGTGATGGGCAGCCCACACACAGGAGTAGCAGGGTTGTAAATCTCCTGAAGTCCTTGCCAGACAGTTTGGTCTCTGCAGGGTCCTCCTAGGTTGATAAACTCTCTCTTAGCCAATCTCTGCTCTAAGCCCTGGGGTCCAGTACCCTCAGGACTGGACTCATGCACACCCCCAGGCCCTGCTGGTCCATGCTGCCTGGGCCTCACAGCAACTTTCCTCGGTGATCAGGCTGGGCACATTCTCAGCTAGGGTGTGCTGTGACATAATCCTAGTGACAGTCCTGGGGCCAGGAGGGGAGCAAGAGCACATCCTTAAGGGATGCTTAGGTGGGACACACCCATTGTCTTGCAGGGGAGAGGTCTCTGCCTTATCCCCAAGCAAGCATGTTGTTCTAATCCTTCCAAAAGCAGTGAGCTACTTCTGCAACTCAGGGTTCAGGGAGACCAGGGGATTCCAGATTTTGAAGACATCAACCCAGATGTCTCCATTTGAGCAGGACTGGGGCTATGGTGAGGTGAGTAAGCACGTAGGGTGCAAAGTTTTAGGAGTCACTGACTACCCGCATACCCAAAGACCTGAGAGTAAACACCTCCTTGGATTTTGCACCCTGGGCACCTCACTTGCCTCACCCCTTGCAGCCAAACGTCAGGTCACATTCTTTTCCAACCAGGAACCTGACCACGGCGCAGGAGACAAGCCTTGCTTGGAATCCAACCTACTTCAGCAAGGACCACATGAGACTGCGTAAATTGGCTATTAGGATGGAGCCTCGAGGCATGGGAGAAGTAATGGTCCAACTTAATGAGGTTCAAATGCCAGAATTTCAGGGAGCAAATGTCTCCTGTGAATAAACAAGCTGGAGAGAATACATCATGGAAGACCAGAAGACCCTCTAGATACTCAAATTCCATGGGAAATCCCTGGAGATACCATATAGACCTTGGAGGATGATGGTAGATTACACAAACTCAACTAAGTAGCAGTCCAATCATTCCTGCTATGCCAGACATGGTGTCTTGGCTGGAAAGACTAATAAGGTCTCAGGGACATGCTATGTGGCCACTGATTTGGTGAGGCTATTCCTTTCTAACTCTATCATAAAAGAAGATCAGAAACCATCTGCAATCAAATTGATAGAATAAAAAATATTCCTCTACAGTTTTGGCCCAGGACTATGTTAACTCTTACACCCTCTGTCATATAGAGATCTGGACACCTGGGCATCCCACAGAATGTCACACTGATACCCAGTATTGATGACCTCATTCTAGTCTGAGCAGATGGAAAGAATTGACTAGTATTATACACTGGAGGCCCTTAGTAAGATACATACATTCCAGAGGATGAGAGATAAACCCCAGGAAGACTCAGGGGCTTGCTATGTCAGTAAAATATTTAGGTGTTTGCCAGGGCATCTCATCTGAAGCAAAGAACAAAATATTGCATCTTGCATCTCCCACCATATGAAGGAAGCCCAAGGCTGACTTTGAGGACAGACTTAACGATATTCTCCAATAGCTATGATCATTCTGCCAGGAACAGCAGAGGGGACCACCAACAATGCTAGGATTTCTGTATAAATGAACATTTGTTGAGACTCTAAAAGGATTATCAACAACAAAAGAGAATAGAAAACATGAAACTTGATCACATTTCCAAGCTAGTATATCAATTAGCTATTGTTGCATAAAAAAACCCACAGTCATTTATCTCGTGATTCCATCGTCAATTTGGTCTGGACTCAGTCGGATGGGTCCTCTGATTTTGCCTGGGCTCACTCATACATCTGAGCTTAGCTGCTGAGGCATCTAGGGACTGCTGGCTTGGGATGGCCTCATCTGGGACACCTCACCTCTGTCCCATGTGTTTGCTCTCATCCCCAGCGGGCTCCCCTGGTCCCAGTCACATGACATCTGGGCAGGGTTCCAAGAAAGAACAGCAGCACATGAGACCTCTGGAGCTCCCAGCCATGCCACACATCAGTCCTGAAGCACTCTGCTGGCCAAGGCCACCACGCCACAGGGCAGCCCAGACTCAAGGGGAGGGGAGCAAGACGCCACCTCTTCATGGGAGAGTTGCGAAGTCATATTACAGATAGCCTGGAAATAGGGAAAAGCGAAAGGTCGTGGCCATTTTTGCAGCCTACCAGTCTGCTGGAATCTGAATGAGTTAACATTTGTGGCATCTCCCAAGGAAGAGTAGCCCTTTAGAGAGTGAGGAAGGGAAGGGCCTGGTCACATTCCGAGGCCAGTCATTTCGAGGCAAGCATCAGAAATTCCTAAACGGACCTGATGTCTCTCCTTAGAAACGCAGCGGGACAAGGCAGCCCTGGCCAAGCCCTGACCTTCACTGCACCTTTCTCTGCCTCTAAAGCGACCTCTGTGTGTCCCCGTCCTCTTTTAGAGTCAATTTAGAAATGACTCCATGACTTCTGCCTTCAGAACAGAGCAAATGTGCAAATGTACTGAAAGAGGTGGACAATTTATTCAAGAAAAATAGGAACAAATTATTTTAATCTACCTGGCATCCTCCGGCATGATTTTTATGACAGTCTTTGCTTTAAAGAAGAGAAACAAGGAAATAATCTGACACATAAACTGCACTAAAATGCCATCAAGTCTGCACACACAAAGAAAGAAACAGAAAGAAAGGAGAAAAATGCTGAAAAGATTGAGGTTGGGAGCCAAGCGCAGCATATGTTTTTGAGAATCTAATTTTTACAATGAATCTCCGGGACGGCTGTCAGAGTGAGCTGGGCGGGTGAAGCAGTAAGACACGGTGCGTGTAACCTCCACCCTAGATCTCATCGTCAGGATACCCATGTGTCAGTTGTCACTTTCTTCTCCTTTGAAAATTGGCATTTAATGAAGCAAAGTGCAATTTCCTAAATCCCCAATCCATGTGTTTACTTTTATTTGAAAAAAATCTTTCCTCTGTTCTTTTATTTTTTCTTGTTTCCTTTTCTTTTTTTAATTCTTTTTTCTCTTTTCTCTTCCGCATTTAGGAGTGAGGATGTTCACCCTTTGCTTCCTGGTCAAGTTAAAAGCTCAAGGAATCAGAACTAGTGAACCTTTTGTTTTCCCTCTTTCCAGTTCGAGATAGGATGAGGTCAGGTAGATTTGCAGGATAGCAGAGGTGCAGTCAGTGTTACCTAACCAGGGCTCCAAGAACAGGAATTGGGAAGGGAAAAAAGGAAGTAATTAGGCCTCTCCCTCCTAAAAATGCCTTTAAAATGTAGATTTAAGAGAACATGTGCTGGGAAATCAAGCAGAAGGAACTGAAAAAGCTCTTAGATTTCAAAACTCAGTGTGCTCCTAAGCTTGAAGAGCTTTAGAGACCTTCTAGCTGCAAACCAACCTGATCCCCCTAAATTAAGCAGATCCCTGCCTGAGCCCAAGAAGACAGTTTCCACAAGAGCACCTGTCCTGAAAGCGATTCTTGGATATGAATCGGTAAGATACTCTACATTGAACATACCCTAATGAGCTTGCTGTATTCAAAAAGACCCAAAAGAGGGAGGCAGCACCGCATGGTGGGAAAGAGCACAGACCCAAGCCACACTTCCTGGGTTTGAATCCCGTCTCTCCCGAGGTTAGGAGTTGAAGGCGTCCCCACCCTCCAAAACTCACAAGTTGAAGTCCTAACCCCAGCACCTCAGAATGTGACCTTATATGGAGACAGGGTTTTCACAGAGGGTAATCAAGTGAAAATGAGTCATTAGGGTGGGCCCTACTGCAGTGTGACTGGTGTCATTATAAAAAGGGGAAATTTGGATGCACAAACAAGCACCCAGGGAGAATGTCACGTGAAGATGAAGACAAAGGTCTGGGCGATGTGTCTACAAGCCAAGGAACATCAAAGATTGCCGGCAACCCCCAGACGTTGGAGAGACGCCTGGAACAGATTCTCCCTCACGGGCTTCGGAAGGAACCAACGCTGTCGATATCTTGACCTTGAACTTCTGGCCTCCAGCACTGTGAGGGAGTACGTATCTGCTGTTGAAGGTACCCAGTCTGTAGTGCTTTGTGATGGCAGCCCTGCAAGTCCATATGACATCCATCCATCCATGCGACTCTGGGCAGGGCTTCTCTTCACCCCGTCTGTAACGTGTGGGTGATCACATCATTGTCTAACTCAGAGGGTTGCTAGAAAGGTCCATTAAATGAATGAATTTAATTAAATGAATTAATACTACAAGTGTTTCAAACGGATGTTGACACGAAGAGAGAGGTATGTGAGCATTTGTTCAATAAAAATATTTAAAAACGAACACCTGCACAGGTCATTATAGGAATTATTAGTGAATTTGCTTGGCTCCCCTGTCCTTGTGGTGTTAAAGGGGAAATAAGAAATTCTTTAAAAGCCTAAAAGCCATTACTCATTCCAAGCATTGTCCACAGATTGTTATAATTAGAGCTATGCTGTTTTCTTCGTTTTTCTCTCAATAGCGTGATCTGGCAGTACCTAGGGCCTTTAGGTTTCTGATGAATTATTAATCCAGGAGTTAATAATTCATGTTAATTGGTGCTATAAGCCACTTTCTCTGGCAAACGTGAGCAAAGGTCACAACTTTTTAACAGCAAAGGTGAAATCTTTGCTAAATTTTTTTTTCCATCGCCTATCATGGAAATAGTAAGATATGAAAGACAAACTTTGACCAGAGCTAGGAAAGCAAGAAAATCCCAAGGGTGAAGGTGTAGACCTCCAGTTGCCATGTGTGGACCAGCGCTGCTTCCATAGCCCTGCGGGTGGGAAAGGACGTCTCCCCCAGCCCCACGGAGCATTCCCAGGAAGGATTCAGCCACCCAGGTTTGTGAACCTTTGACAAGATGACGTATAATAATTAAAATGTTGACTCATTGATCAAAAAAATTTTTTTCTTTCAGAAAATAAACGAAGGCATTTGAGAGACTAGCTCACCAGTGGGGTTTTTCATAAAGAATGATAATTCTTCCAAGGCACAGACTTAAGAACACAGACCATTCATGCTGGGTGACAGCTGCAGAATTCTAAGCTGCCTTAGAATTTGACCACTGTTGACTTCTTTGAATTGAATTAATGTATCTATGCTCTGCCTTTTCTCTCTTTTTTTTCTAGAAAGAATTTGAGGTTATTCCTGATTACAGGCCACAGAAGGCAAGAAATAAAGCCTTCTTACCTGGACAAATGTGTATTTACTTTCCAACTCACTGGATCTGTGAAGCAGCTACGAATGACCTAGATGTTCTGGGTGTTTTATACCTTTTTTAGTCTTGATAATTATTTGAAAGCTTCATGTCAAGTCACAGACTGGTATGATGAAATGACTTCTTCCCATTTGGAAAATAAGATTATTCTTAGTAACTTTTTTCAGTCTTGATGAAAAGATAGATATAAAATATGCAAAAAATGATGTCTGAAGACTTAAGATAAAATTTACATGGAAATCACTAGATTAAAGAGTTTCAAGGCTGGAAGTCAAATCCCCCAGCTCTTGTTTTTCTAAAGAAAATTTGAATAGCATATGCTTTTCATTGTACTTCTTTTCAGCCATTTACATATTAGGGAAACGTATATTTGGCAACAGGTCCCATTTTTAGGAGTCCTTGAAACTTGCCCTTTGAAAATGTTTTCATTTTTGGCACATGTGTGTGTTTTAAGCAAAATGAAAACACAAAGCAAAAAAGAAAAATATGTACGAAAAGGAATGATTTTTCCAGCCCCATGTAGCACAATAAGAAAGCAATCATTCAGTTGTGACTTTAAAAATGGATTCTTGCCTAGATTTTTCCAACTATTTCCTTCTAAATGAGCGTTTTTCTACAGAACTGAACTAATATAAAGAGACAGGTTGTTCCAGTGCCAGAACTGAACAAGCAAGAAAGGACGGAGGCTGTATTTTCATAGGAGGAACTTAACCAAATAATACCCACTCTGTTTCCCTGCATGTAGCCTCTTGAGTCAACTCGGAAGAAGGTGCCATATGCCCCGTTTTGTGCATGACTTGAAGCAGGTTTTCCCGGCCTGACTTTTGATCGCTACTAGATTTCTATTACTTGCAGTCAGTAACAAAGATTCATCCTTGTGTCCATGATGCAGCAAGGAGAATCTTTGTCACTTGGTGTAATTAATAGCTGGACCTCGCGTGGGAAGATGGGAGAAGGAAGCCCTCCACGTATACCCCTGGCTGACTCGAAATAGCCTTCATGCATCTCTGCTGCCTTTTGACCAATTAAGATTCCAGAATTCCAACAGAGGAGGAAAGATGGTAAGCAAAGGGACTCCTTGGGGTCTGTGTGTGTTCTACCTCTGAGCCTGGTATCAGTAGTCCAAGAGAGCTCTCTTACGTCTCCTGTCAATCAGGATGAGCTTAAGGACTGTCCCCTACTTGCGTGTCCTACACCAGGGTACTTCCTCCTCCCTGTTCCTCCTCCACCAGTTGTCTTCCCCAACCTTACATACATTCCATTATAGGATAGAATTAAAGATAAAAGAGAGAGAGTGTGTTTGAGGAGTGTCTGCCTTAGACAGAGTTGTTTAATCATGCAGTAAGTCTTCAGAGAATGTATGACAAGCCCCATCTTCAAAACAAGACCTGAGCACTGAGGTTGGAGCGACCGGCACTAAGACTGGGCTCAGGCAACACAGATGGAAACAGCCCAATCATTGTCAAACCAGGCTCTCCAGTTCTGGGATTCTTAGCTCACTATTCACTGTATGGCGGCCTTTTCTTTCACTTTCTGAACTCCCACCTTTTTATTATCTTTGTGACCCCACTTCTTTTTCCTTTCTCCTCCTTCATGAAAATGGCTGGGTTTATCCCACTGGTTCCCAAGACCTTTAACTTCCTGCCCTCCATAAGGGGGCAGGTCCAACCTTAGCTCTCCGAGGTTCAGGGAGCCCTTAAATATTAACAGCTCCCGACCACCGTCTCACTTGCAATCAGTGGGTCCCAAAGTTCTCTTCCCAAAGGCCATTTTGTGACTTCCGTTAGCAAATGTATAAAAACGCTAACATCAGTGTTTTCTTTTTTCCCTTCTACCCCTGCCCAAGGAGAAAGCAAACACGGCTGCATTTGCCATCCCTGATGGGCATCTCCTCCATCACACCTTCAAAACTCCCCCCTCGCATCTCTTTTTCTTGGGTTTGTCCATCCAACATTCAGGCTCTTTCACACCAGGCTGTCTCTCCCCGCCATCCTCCTGGGCACTGGCTAGGGGTGTCTAAGCTCGTTGATGGGGGTGGTGGGGTCTGATCCCCCTGCTCTGTTGCTTTCCACCGTGCAAGCAGCAGCCACCCTGACTCCCTGCCCCTCTTCAGGAATGTCCTCCATCCTCCCCTCCCCACACCCCTCACCCACAGATCTGTCTCTAAATGCCCAGCCCCCCTCCCCTGCCCAATCTTTCCAAGGGCCTTTATTCACTCGCCCCACGGGGCAGCTCCCATCCTACCCAGCCTAACAATTGAGCCCCCGCCCCAAAGTATTGCCAGCCTATGTTCATAGCACTCTTTATCCAATTTGGGAGCTCCCCATGGCTCCCATCAACCCTCCTGCTTCATGACAGGCAGCAACAAGGACAACTCTGGGGGGTCCCACCCCTCCCTCCACAGGTTTGCTCTGATTTGGGGTATGTGGCTTCACTCTGTACCCCCTCATTTCTGCTCTGCCTAAGCTACTGAGCACAGGGGCTCCTGTTAGTCTTGGTGGGACTATGTGTATAATAAATCATAACACTGCAAGTGGGCATTAAATTCTAATTCTATGGATAGATACAGATCATAATCATTCCTTCCAAGTCCATGAAAGTGCCTTGCCCACAGAACATGTTATTTTCCAACCGAAGCCACTCTGCTTTTACACTGAAAGCTCAGCCCAGCGTGGCAAGCTCTGCCAGCACGGTTTTAATTCCTACCCCTACCACACCACTTTCGCTTGATGTGTTCATAAGTGTTTAAGTGAGTGAACATTCCTTTCTCCCACCCCAACTCCCCTCCCCCCCCATACACACACATGATACCACTGATTTTGACTTAAGGGAAAAGTAAATGCAGGTTCCTGTGACCTTGAGTAGACAAGATGGAGAGTTAGCTTCCGCTATGATCATAATATCTTCCATTTATGGAATATACCAGAAAGCCGTGTCTGTGCTTGGGTGCCTGTTGAGCTAGAGAATAATCTAGAACCTGGGAGCACTGAGGATCGAAGCACCAGCTGCCCCCAAGCTCTCCTGTCTAGCCCACACCTCTCCGCAAGTTCCAGATTGAATTGCCTGCCAGATGTCCACTGAGGGGTCTCAGAGCACCCCAAAATATCCCTACCCAAGGCCAACTCCTTGGCTCCCTCTCTGCAGGGAAGCCAGGCAGAGACCTGGGAATTGTCCTGGACTCTTTCCCTTCAGTCACCCCCGACGTGGTCCAAGTTATACCCCAATCCTGCTGTCCCCACCACTTCCTCTTCAGCACAGAGCTAGGAGTGGCATTGCGGTGCCTTCCCTGCCTTTCCACCTGCACCCTGGGATTGACTTAAACCTTTGCCCCCTCTGCTGCCGACACCATAAGCCTGCAGAGAGCTCTGGGCTAGAAAGATGCATCTGGGGGCATCCAACGCCTCAGTCTCAGGACCCCAGCTTCCTTTGCTCCCTACCCCCACAGCATGCTCCATCAGAGGATGACGCAGCTTTCTGGGAGATTCCTTAAACAGCAAGTCTTAGGATAACAGCAGAAGCTGCTGGTTCACATTCTGGAGGGTGGCATACAAGGTTTTCCAAGGTCTGGCCTTTAATTTATAGCAATACTCAATCACGTGTAGTTCACCAAACCCCCCAGCCTTTGCCCTTGTGCCCCTTCCCTTCAGGAAAGTCTTTCACAACATCCTCACAGCCCCACACAACCCCTCCCCATTATTCATGGAGGAAAACCTATTGCAAGTTTGCATGGAGGTTACGCCCGCCCCCACCCCCCCAGGAGATCTTTCTGACTTTGGCCGCCTCATCCACAGCCCCGTCTTAGTCAGCTCCAGCTGCTGTAGCAGATACTGCAGAGAGAGTGGCTTCAATGGCAAACATTTATTTTTTCACAGATCTGGAGGCCACAAGTCCAAGATCAGGTTCCTGCAGGGTTTGGTGCTCGTTAAGGGTTCTCTTCCTGGCCTGTCAACAGTTGAGTCCTCAAGTTCTCACTGTACCCTCAGGTAACTTGTCCTCAGTGCCCATGGTGGGGGTGGGGGTGGGTAGAGAGAGCACGAGAGAGCACACGCAGTATCTGGTGTCTCTTCCTCTTCTTATAGGGCCACCAATCCTATTGGATTAAGACCCCACCCTTATAACCTCAGCAAAACTTAATTACCTCCTAAAAGTCCTATATCCAAACACAGTCACGTTGGGGGTTATGGCTTCAACCTAAGAATTCTGAGGGAACACGGTTTAGTCCATAGCAACCCATACCCCAAATTCCCTCGTAGAACAAAACGCACTAACCTGTACCTACTAGAATAATGACTTCCATTGATTTGACTACTCTATGAATCAGTTTATTGAATGTTTTAACATAGAAGTTATTTGCAATATATTTTGTTGTCATAGTGCCATGTTTCATTTTTATCATAAGTAGAAATATAATTTTATCATAAGTAGAAATATAATTTCTCTTTGTACATGTTTTCATTTGTACCTTATGAAATGTATAATATCTGGTTATTTTAACCTAAAAATGTCGATTCCATAGAGTTAAATCTAATAAATAGGTGTGTGTCATTTATCTTTGTATGTTGATCAACCATACAAATAATTTAACGTTGATTTGCTGATATGCGCACTATTTGTTCTACAAAAATTCTAAATAGAAAAGGTCAAAAGCAACTGGGATGATTATCCAAACATCAAACTCTATTTTATGAAACTAAGGAAGTTTCACAATTGCCATCCATCTGTGAGTCACCTCAGGAAAAAGAACTGATGGACTGATAAAGTCCCACTTCACCTGCCTCGGAAGGAACCACGCCCTCTCTTCTCTCATGAATTATTAAAATCGAAGGACAAAAGTTGCCATTCTGGAAATGGATGGATGTTGTCAGCTATCTTGTAACAAGTTAGATTTTACTTACCTTTAGCTCATAGTTCCCTCTCACATACATAGTAAAAGACAAAAAAAAAAAATATGCTAGGGATCATTAAACTCACTGGTGCTATGGTCTCTAACTACATCTTCCATGTTTACTAAGACCATTTAAGGTTTAATCTTTAATCTCACTTATATTAGACATTAAGAACAATGTGGACCTGTATTCCAGACACTGATTCCTTATGAAGCTAGTCTATAAAACAATCATGTTAATTTATGGAAGTCACACAGGAAAGGCAGATGGACTGTGGTTACACATCACTTGCTGAACTTAGTGTCAAGCCTTACTTCCCTAAGAGGTTGAGGCTGCTAAGAGTTGTTTGTTGAGAAGCTGCAGAAAGAGCGTACTTGGGTGTTCCCACACCAAACCAGACTGTGAGCCCCAGAAATGGAGAAGGCTCAGCATGCCCTGCCCTCCATTATGGCCATTTCTAAGGCAGACATCCAGCCCCTGCATTACCCACTAACTGGACTCGCCTATGCATATAAAATGGCCGCTCACAAGGGCCATTAAGAACTGCCATTCCTTTCTAATGGAAATGAGTTCATGCACTGAAAGATAAGAATTCATCCACATTATTTCTGAGCTGACTAATTTCTACAGCTAGAGAATTGGAAAACCTCTGCATTTTTTAGGGAGCTCAGAATTGCTACCCTACAGCTCTCTCTGCCCCATCGGAGCCTCCTCCCCACCCACAGCCACTGACCAGTGAGCAATAAGAGATTCCCTCTTCCCCTAGACTTGGGTTTCATTTTTGCTAGCCACTCCCTTAGACTTGAGGTTCCAGAACTTTCCTTGCTTTTCAAATTACTTTCATCTTGATCCAAGATTGAGATACCAGTTGCCCTGGTGTTTTTCTTGTTCATTTTTCTTAGAAACACATTCCCAGTGGGAGCATGGAACCAACGACTCCGCACATTCTGAAAAAGAAGCCAAACAGTGTCCTCACCCTCCAGCACCTCCCATCTATCCATTCACCTATTTTTCAGAGCCTGTTCTCAGCTATCTCACTCACCACCACTGCGTTTGACCAAGCCAGTCACCACATGTTGGCTTCTGAAGAATGTGACTGCAAGTGACCGCCACTCTTCCCTCTAGCCCCTCACTCTTCCTCTCCCACACATAACTTTCTTTTCATGGAATTTACAAAAACATGTGACAAGCTGATTCTAAAAAGCTGCTGGTGCCTCCTACAGAGTCCATCATAAAGAGTGGAAGAAACAGCCAAAGAAGCTACTGCCCATTACTACTAATAAAAGCAGGGACCTCGAATCCTATTTATTTTCTCAATTCATTGAAAGAGATTTTATAGGTTTATTATTTTTTTTTCCCAGTACGGTTGACCTTGAATAACACAGGTTCAACCTGCACAGGTCCCACTTGTAGGTGGATTTTTTTCAATGAAAGTTACACCGAGTGTGCCTGCCTCTCCTGCCTCCCCTTCTACCTCCCCCACCTCTTCTGCCTCTGCCACCCCTGCCTCTTCCTCCTCCTCCTCACCCTCAGCCTACTCAACGTGAAGATGATGAGGATGAAGGCCTTTATGATGATCCTCTTCCACTTAATGAATAGCAAATATATTTTCTCTTCCTTTTGCTTAATAACATTTTCTTTTCTCTGGCTTACTTTATTGTAAAAATACAGTATCTAATACATATACAAATTTGTGTTGATTGGCTGTTTATTTTATCAATAAGGTATCTGATCAACAGTAGGCAATTGGTAGTTTAGTTCTGGAGGAGTCAAAAGTTTTCTGTGGATTTTTGACTGCATGGGGGAAGGGGTCTGTACCCTTAACCCCTATGCTACTCAAAGGTCAACTGTAATTTCTTTGCTGTACCCCAAATTTGAGAGGCACTTAAAACTGCTGATTGAATTTTTCTTGTCTAAAAATAGGTGGCATTTGTCTGAGAAATCTTGAACCTAGAAAAGCACAGATTCAATGTGAATTCTAAAAAGATATACCCTCCCATCTATATACCTTAAGATTTCCCTAGAATTTCATTGATTGGTGCCCAGATAGTTATCACATTAAGCTTGAGGAAGGAAAAGAGAGTGCTTGTCCTTGAGAAGTTTATAGAGAACAGAAGCACCAGAATAGGGCCATTTCATAGCTTAGAAAAATTGAACACTTCTAAGTGGCACCCAAAAAAGTAAATCATTTTTAAAATGTGAACATTTTATTTCTTTTCCATTACAACATCAAATATCATTAGTAGATCAAGTTGGTTTGCTCCTCTTATTAACAGCAATACAAAAAGGCTAATCTTTTAGTGCTTAAAAGTGTTCCCTTTAAAAAATATGCTTTTTAGAGATTAAAGAAATATATAACTAAATGTAATCTTAGACAAGGTCTTGTATTGAAAGAAAAAAAATGTTATAAGGACATTATTGGGTCAACTAACGAAACTGGAATATGGAACAGTAGATTAGATTATTATGTCGATGCTAAATTTACCAAAGTTAATAAGTGTACTATGGCTATGCAAGATAATAAATAGGATTGTTCCTAGAAAATACGCCCTGAAGTATTTAGGGGTAAAGGGCTATGATCTATGCAATTTACTTGCAAATGTCCAGGAAAAAAATATCACATGTGTGTATTGTATGTACATGTACATGTGTGTATATATATGTACAGAAAGAGAGAGAGCAAACAAATGACAAAGTAGCTGGAGTCAAGTGTCCACAATAGGGGAAGCTGGGTAAAGGATATTTGTTGTGCTTTTTAATATTTTTATTACTGCAATTTTTCTGTAATTTGAAATTATTTCCAAACTAAAAGTTTTTAAAATATATGCCTTATGGTTTTAAGTTATGTTCTGAAGTAAAGTGGAAAGTGGAGAGACAAAAGGGAAGAACAAGAAAAAAAATTAATGTCGGGAAAATAATTCCCAGAGCATCTAGGTGGCTTCTTCTCATCTTCAGAGATGGATCAATGTTGGAAACATGCATAGTGTTCTGTCCCCTAGGTGCACTCTTATGTTTCCAGTCCTCTTCAAACCGTAAACAGCCTTAAACAGTACTCAGCTTGGCTCAAAAATGCCTACCAACAAAACGTGTGAAAACGAGCATGTTGGCGGGAATGGTGCACGCTGTTCTCTTGGCTCTGAGCACTTGGATTCGTCTGCTGCTCGCAGAGCCGCTGAATCAGGCGCACACATTTCTGTGCTAAACCCCAGGGGCAGTTCCTGGGGACTGAAGTTCAAAGGGACACAGAGCTTCAAACATCTCTTTTAACACTTAAAATTCCTTAGAAATAGATGGCTATGTTCCACACCAAGTAACATATAAGTAAACAATATCTCATATTGTTTACTATAGTAAACAATATCTCTAGTAAACAATATCTCATAATAATATAGTAAATAATATCTCATAATAATAATAATTAGTATCATTTCTATTCTAAGTTTTTGAAATGCATTAACTCATTTAATGCTCATAAGAACCTTATAAGTGAAGTATTATGTTTATTTCCAATTTACAAACGAAGAAACCAAAGCCCAGAGGGAGTAAGTGACTTGCCCAAGGTCACACAACTGGTAAGTTGCTGAATTTGAACCCAGGAAGGTTGACCCTAAAGACCATTATTAATTACCTCACTCAACTGCCTTACTCTCCTAGGACTCAGACATCAGTCTTTGTCTGTTTGCCAGTTGAAGCAATTGTAATTATCCTAGTTGACTGGCTGGGATGTTACTAGAGATGCAATATTGTCTTTGTTTGAAATCTCATTATCTAAGTTTCATAAAGCAAATCCCTATTGGGAAGTCACGTTCACTCTATGGCCACTATTAAATTTCTAGGGCTATGTTCAGCATTTGTTCTTTTCAGCATGAAATTCTCAACAACTTCCTCATAACCCAAAATGATCTCTCCTCTCTGAATCCATTATGAATCATCAGTGTTGATCTTTCATAACAATAGGAAATGCACCATTTCCTTGGACATAATTCTTGAGTGGCGTGATCTAAGACTTGTTTGGTTGGTTTAGGTAGTACTTCACATAGATTCTGATCAAGAAATCCATTTTCCTCTCTCAGGAAGCAAGAGATCCACAGTAGGCTTTCTTGGCAACCACTTACTACATGGGCTTCCTTTCCCCAACAGAAAGCCCCACAGCAATAGTATGGGTGATATCTATATTACAGTAGAGATTATAGTAGTATAGTCACAATGGTACTCATTATAATAGAAATAGTAGTAATGGCTAACACTTCACGGAATATCAGGCATTATTCTAAATACTTAACCCCATCACATCCTGAGAATGTAAGTACTGTCAGTATCCCATTTATAGATGAGGAAACTGAGGCACAAAATAAGGAGGGTATGTTGGCCATTGGAACGTCATAGGTTGCAACCACCCAGTATTGGGCAGACAGCCTAACTACTATGAGGAAAGAGCCTACAACGTGGCAGCATAACCTAAAGAAGTTTTATATGCCACTCGTATCACAGTCTGGTCAGACATTCGGCAGCAGCCTCACAAGGTGACTCAGAAACCCTGGCCCCTTCCTCCCAGGGTCTCCACCATTGTCTGGCCCTTGGACCTCTTCCAGCTGATGGTAAGTGACGAGGACTGAAATGTGGTCTCCTGTGTGACCAAGAGAAAGATGAGAGCCTTGGCGAACATGTGGCATGCTCTCAGAGAGACCTCACAGCCCTGGGTCGGTGGGCACAGAGGAGAGAGAGCAAGAGAAGAATTTTGGTTCCTGACTCCCTAACCCGTGTGGCTGCCACCTTCCCGCCCTCTCACCCTGCCCCTGCAGAGAGCCAGCATGCACACGGATCAGACTGTGACTGCTCGTGTTTTCAAGAGCGGTCAGCCCTCTGGGTCTCCCCAGCCGGGGTCTTCTCCCACAGCTGAACAGGAGACGCAGGGTGGAATGAGGGCCACAGATGTGTGAACTTCCTTTGACTCTCCGGAGCTTTGGCCTGAAATAAGCAGAATGCTGACACGCTGGCACGGCCGTGACCCGGGCAAGGCTTTGTCTCGGAGGAGCCTGTTCCCGAATGCCTGGGCAGGGCTCGCCAGCCGAGCAGCACTCCGGTTCCCACCACACCTTATTTGTTTATGAGGTCACAAAACTTTCACGAAGTTAAGCCAGGCATAGCGGGGCTTATGTGACAACAGGTACAAGCCTCCAGGAAGAGCGGTGGCACTGAGACAGGCACTCATTGAAGGTTTTAACCACCGCCCTCCTCACCATTCCAGCAGGAACTATTTATTCTGCATTTAATTTGGTTCATCAGTCAGACTTTCCTTTTTATTACGTATAGTAGAGAAATATCTTATCCAACATCAAACTCTGGACATTCAGACTTTGATTGGGCCAAAGACAAATCTTCGTGTTGCTATTAAAATATCTCTCAAAGATCTCAACTTTGCCTGCTTTTATTGTTGCAGGAGACATTTATATAGTAAAGCCACCACCCAAAAGCATCTTTAATGTAGCATCATTAATTCAAGATTTCTTTAGAAACTTGCGAGTCAACATAACTCTTCCCCTGACCAGTGTGATTCTCGAAGCACTAACTTCCACCTGGAGTCAGGACCTACCTGTTGGGGCACAGCCGGGTCAGGCTTCTCATTGCTCTCAGAGTGGACAAGCTGTCTCTTTAAACACTAAAACTGTTTTTCAAGAATATAACTTGTTTTCCCAGGAAAAATAATGCAGTGTTTAAGAACCACTGCAGTGTTCACTGCAAATATACAGCACAAAAATATTAAAGACCAAATATAGAAATAACCCATTCTCTCTCTCTCCTGCTCTCTCTCTCTCTCTCTCCCTTTTCCCTTCCTTTATCTCTGCCTTTCTCTTTCTCTCTCTTCTTCTACCTGCCTCCTCTACTCTTGTAAGAGCTATCAAATGTAAATCGAGAAAGGAGAAAACTTCCCAAATAAAACTATACAAGCAATCCATTAGGCATAATACCTGTGCAATTCTGTAGGAAGCTCATTATGTAAGTATGACCTGGCAGAACTAGAAAAAACAAACAGGAAGGAACAGCTGGAAACCAATGTACCTGGTACAGCTAATAAATAAATAAACTCTGATATTTTTAGTGCAGAGAGAAATAACATTTATCAGATGTCAGGCGGGTGGGAGGGGGGAGAGGGGCATGGGAAATATATGTAACCTTAACATCTGTACCCCCATAATATGCTGAAATTAAAAATAAGAGTTAAATAAGACCACTGATGTGATAACAATGATAGGAATATAACCACATTTAAAATAAACGAATCCTGCGGTTTAGGAAATAGAAGCTAAATAGAAGTTAAAACTGGCATCATTCAGTTCACATAATCACACTGAGTACCTACTAACACGAGGTGCCACGCCCCCATGTTCGTCGCAGCACTATTCACAATAGCCGTGATATGGAACCAACCTAAGTGTACATCGATGGATGGATGGATAAAGAAAATGTGGCATATGCACGCAAAGGAATACTATCTGGCCATGAAGAGGGATTAAATCCTGTCATTTGTGGAAACATGGGTGGAACTGGAGGACATTATGTTAAGTGAAATAAGCCAGGCACAGAAGGACAAATACTGCACGTTCTTACTCATTATGGGAGCTAAGAAACCTGATCTCATGGAGGCAGAGAGTGGAATGATAGATACCAGCAGGTGGAAAGGGTGTGCGGGGGAGGTCGGGGCTGAAGAGAGGGTTGGTTCATGGGTACAAACATACAGTTAGATAGAAGGAATAAGTTCTAGTGCTTGATGGCAGGGTAGGGGGACTATAGTTACCAACAACGTATTGCATATTTCAAAATAGCTAGAAGAGAGCACTTGGAATGTTCCCAACACATAGAAACGATAAATACCCTACATACCCTGACTCCATCATTACACATTCTATGCATGTAACAAAATTTCACATGTACCCCACAAATATGTACAAATATAATGCATCCAATGAAATTAAAATATTAATAAAATGGGGTGCCGTGTTACACACTGGGGAGAGAGGGCTAAATCAGAAATGACCCTTGCCCTTGTGGTGGGGGGTTGAGCTCAGGTTCCTGCAAGGTGGTAAACGTGATGACAGAGATGTGCAGGGGTGCGGGAAGAACAGAAGAGGACTAGACTTTGATGGTGTCCTGGGGACAGGGCAGGATCTGGCATAGGTAAGAAGAAACAGCCAACCTAAAGACGTAAGCAGAGCGGAGGGCAAAAAAAAAAAAAAAAAAAAAAAAAAAAAATGGAGCAAAAAGGACTCCAAGAAGTATGTGGATAGGCCAAAGGCCAGAGAGGAAGCGTGTGGCCTGGTGGAACTGAGAAGTCAGGCGAGAGGCAGGGAACAGGGAGCTTTCACCTGCAGACTGTCGCAGAGAGCAGCACACCCAAGTCATTCTTCGCTCTCCTCGCTGGTGTAATAATCTCATCGCTCAGAATGTAGAAACCGTAAGAAGTGCTGCTCAGAACCCAGTTCTGATTCACCGCGACAAACTGTCTCTGGTGGAAGGGACAGGAATCCAGGGTGAAACTTCTGCCCGACTCGGGAGTTTTACAGCCAGGCAGGAGAATACAGTTGAAAAACCCCAACATAAAAAGTCAGCAAAAAGAAATTACATAGAATTCCTTGGGCAAAGTCATGGAAGAAAAGAGAAGACGATTCAAGAGCAGTCCGAGGTTCTACAAAAGTAAAATTGATAGTAGCGATATAGTCAGAAATCATGCTTATTTGGTTAAAAATGAAGCTATAAAAATGAAATTAAAATCACTCATAATTCCACTAATTGGAAATAAACTTTTTTCTGCAATAAAAAAAGATACTTAAATTGGAAAATAGTATAAGCAGTATGTTTTCACTCCCCCCCCCCCCACTTAATTTACTATGAGAATATCCCCCATTAGTTTAGTTTTCTTTGAAAATGTGATTTTTCATAGCTGGGAAGAGTGTCCATTATGTGGATATTAGACATTGGTTTAAGCACTCCCTCATTGCTGGAAATATATCATTAATAACTTACTGTTATTATAAAGAACACTATGATGAACATCTTAAAGGCGTCCCTTGGTTTTGCTATTCCTCTACAACACAGCATGAGTGTGGGCTCCTCCCCAGCTGCTACGTGATTGCAGATTGCTGAAGTTCTTACTTGGACTGCTAGAAAAATATTCCTGGCTGGCTAAGGCACTTGGCGAAGGAAAATATCACAGAGCTTGCTTTCAGTGATCCTTGATAATAGAGGAAAAAAGAGATGAACGCAGGTTCCATTTCATGTGCTTTCTGCTTGGCTTGAAAGCGCATGGGAACAGTTCCAGAGAATTCCTAGACACCATGGGTGGCTGTGAGGGGCTATTTTGATGATAACGAAGGTTGTTTCCTTTCTGTCTTGCCCATCAGAAGCGTGGCCAGTGAATCCTTTTGCCCCCTTTCTCCTCATCTGAGAGATGAAGCAATGTTCTAGGATCTATGAAAGAGATTATTTTTCTTCACACAAGCCACAAACATGAAAGGGAGAAATATGCAAGAGATGGAAATGCAACTAAATGTTGTCCAAGCCCTGCAAGTTATTCATGAAATTGCCAAGCCAAAGAGGGGGGACAAAAACACATTTTTTTTTTTTTTGGTGGAGAAGCCAGAGTTGAGAGCCAGGAGCATCGGAAGGTGTGATAGTCATGGGAGAAGAATGCACATGGTGGGTGGGCAGCAAAAACACCAGCCATCAGATCGGGAGGGCAGATGGGGACGGGTGACCCAGCACCCTGAGGCCGTGGTCAAATGCCCCGTGGAGGAGACGAGCCTCTTTCAGTCCATAGTTCAGAAACTTGCTGGTTGGAAGCAGCTCCTTGGAAGCAAGGTACAGCTTGAGCCCTCCAGGAGGAATGTGACCTCATCTCTAAGGTATACTATCTAGCAAAATCTGCAATGCATTGTCCACCGTCCCTAAATGCTGGTGTGCCACCCTGCTTGCTGAGGCTAAGGCAAGCGGACCTACAGAAACCGGATTCTGTCTAGCTCCCAGGTCTCACAAATAGTTCCAAAGCTTTAGAGCCTTGTTAAAATAAAATAAAATAAAATTAAAAAAAATACTCCCCAGTGGTCTTGGGGCCAGCCTGCATTGCCCACCACTAAGACAGTGAGGCTCTGTGAGCGCAAAGAGATATAGGTTTACCACCGGGGCTCCAATGGAGAGAAACCAGCTCTCCCGGAGAGCCAGTGTCTCTCCAGATAAGGACGCGTTGTCCTCCCAACCGGAAGTGCAAGAGAACTCCGGGGGGGGGGGGGGAGGGAAAGGCTTTAAAAATGTCTAGCCATACAAATGAGTCACCAAGTGGCTCTCTTTCCCTGTGTCAGCGAGGGCCACCACCAGACAGAGCACCCACTGGGGACCCGAGGGGAAGGAGCGTCCCCACGGGACTGAGCAGGCTCCCGGGCTGTGCTGGGGCCGGGAAGAGGAGGGCGGGGAGAGTCACAGGCTCCAGTAGCAGCCTGCTCTTGGCAGGGGCTGCTGCTAATTTTCTTTGGCTGCCTCTGACTACCTGTCTGAAAGCACTACAGTGCAGGAAGGAAATTTTTCAAGAGATTAAACTATTATTGTTTCCTGTGTGGCTGTCTTCACTGGTGTATGAAAAAAAGCTTTAAGGGCACTTGAAAAGAGATTTGTCTGAATAGCGGGGTTGTTGTGATTCATCCCCCCACCCCCCTCCAGTCGGGATTTGGCCAATTTCCTCAGGAAAGTGGTTGATTAGGACTCGTGGATTTACCCGTGGCCTAAATATAAGATGTCATAAAGGTGATTAATGGTGAGCTCACCATCACAGGGAGTTAAGAGTTTATAAAAGCTATTTTTAACGGTTGGGAAGGGGGGAAAACTCATTTGTCATGTTGCCAACGTGTTTCAATAGTTAAAAACCTCTTTGTAGGCCCTGATAATTCATGCCACCAACTGTTAAAGGTCGTTGTGTTTTCCGATTTTACTAGTTTGTTTGGAAAATTGATTCAGTGTGTTTTGCTGTTTATATAATAGCAAACCGGGGGAAGGAAAAGAAAATGTATTTCCACTCATGATTAGTGAATGCTGCTCATGGTGACACTTCAGTATAATAACCCTGTTTCTTTTTTCCACCCCGCCTCAGGGGAGAGAGAAGTGGCCTTTCCATCTTTATTTCTACCATATAAATAGCAACTGAGGGAGGGTATCCCGAGACAGTTTTCAGAGCCCAAGCAAAAGTAGCCTGGGGTTCCTAAACCCGGGGAATTTGGAGCAGTTTGGAAAGTGGATGATGACATGGATGGCTATTAGCAGTGTCTAGTGTGGCTCAGACCCGTCATATCACCCAGAGATGCCCCAAAATGTTACTCTATTGCAATGACAATTCCATTAAAAAAGCCTTCCCTTTTAAATAGTATATCTTCTCCCCATCACAAGCTAATCACCTTTGTTTAAAGGAACATATCTGATCAGCCTCTTTTTAAAGCTGAATTTCCTATAAAGTATCTGTCAAACTCTCTGAAATTATCATTTAACATTGGCTGAATAACACAGTAACACACTAATAAATATTTACTGAATACAAAGGCTGCCATTGTTGGCTAGACATCTGCACAGTTTATGGACGGTGGAAACATGAAGGGCTGGGTCCATTCTCCAACATGTATGGTGCAGGATGGGATGTGGGGAGGGGTTGGTTTTTGAAATACAAGCAATCACTATCAACCATTTAGAGTTACTGGCAATAATAGATGACATACTTCCTATGATCCTTGCAGCATTTGGAATACAACTTCAATCAACATCATGTAAAAGGAACCCTAACATCGAAAAGCATCAATAAGCACAACAGTTTCTGCTGAGTGTACAGGGCACAAGGCAGTGAGCTGCAGGGTCTACAACAAAGGATAAGGCACTTCATCATTATTTTGCATTAAAATTGCTTGTAATTATATCCAATTATAATATATAAATATTTATAATAAAATTTAATATTTCGCATTAAAACATATAGCAATACAAGCTGTATGGGGTTTGTTTAAAAACTAGCAGAGCATTTAAGAACAAGAAGGGTGGAAAAGGATGAAATAAGCTTTAAGTCAGCAAAGCAAGGATGATCACCCTGAATCAGAGTGAGCTGCTGCCACGGGCTGCATCCTTCTGCAAGCTCTTCCAGCGCGGGGCTGCATTTCATTTTATTTTTGTGTCCCACTAGAGCCCAGTAGAGCCCATTTCCTGGCACGTATTGGCTCTTGATCAATGTTGAAGAGAGGGGAAGAACACTTCATTTGGGTTTTAAATAATAGCTAAATGCTCTGAGGGCTATCACTGAAGGGCCACTTGACCTGGAAGTCATGATCACAGGGTCTCAAATTTTGACTTTCAAGACATATATATATGCATTATTGCCAGGCGCCATGGCTCACGCCTGTAATCCTAGCACTCTGGGAGGCCAAGGCGGGAGGATCGCTCGAGGTCAGGAGTTCAAAACCAGCCTGAGCAAGAGCAAGACCCCGTCTCTACTATAAATAGAAAGAAATTAATTGGCCAACTAATATACAGAGAAAAAAATTAGCCGGGCATGGTGGCACGTGCCTGTAGTCCCAGCTACTCAGGAGGCTGAGGCAGTAGGATTGCTTGAACCCAGGAGTTTGAGGTTGCTGTGAGCTAGGCTGACGCCATGGCACTCACTCTAGCCTAGGCAACAAAGCAAGACTCTATCAAAAAAAAAAAAAAAAAAGACATATATATGGCATTATGGATGACACACAGGGTTGAAAGATGATGGTATTCATCATACAACCTTAATTTCATGTTGCGCTACCAGGCCACGCCACCTGTGTGGTACACATGAATTCATTTTTATAAATCCTCTTAATATCTTGTGCCCAACACAAGTATACTGAGTCGAAGGGTTTGTGGTTGGGTTAAAAAGACTGAGTTTGTTAAATGTAAATTTAGATATTCCAGGGTACTTGAAAAGTTATTTTGGCATTTTTTTCTTCCATTTTGTGTGTGTGTGTGTTTTATTTGTTTTTTTGTTTATTTATACCTAGGAACTCAAAAAACTTAAAGTATTCTAGGCTTTTTTCAACCTCTTTAAAGTCCTAGAAAGAATGTTCCAAGGCTGCCCTCTCCCAACTATACTCTTAAGTGCAAGTGACCCGCAAGCCTCTCTTCAGTTGTCCCATTCAGAGTTGGTAACTGGGCTTCCCCCACTTCCTCAGGGCGAAGGCATTGGGTTCTGGCAATTTCCTGGCTCTTTCCATCCATCATAACTGTCTAGGGAGGACACAAGGGAGGAAGGGGAAAACCAAGGTGGGGAAGGAGAAGGTCATGTTCCAAGGTCACTCCTGAGGTCCAGCCCCAATCTCATCCTGGGGTTCCATGGCACACAGCCCAATGTCCACTTAACACAGTCCCCTTCCTGCCTGAGCTCGTTCAAGTTGGGCTTTCATCCCTTACAACTAATAAGCACAGAATCCAAGAAACTCCTCCTTCAGCCTTGCTTGTAGCCCATTGCAAACACGCTGAGCCCACCTATGGCCAAATGGAGGCTGGAACCATGTACAAAGTAAACCACATTCCTGGTACCAGACTCTACCTTGGAGAAGAATGGAAGATCACCCATTATTTAATAGTACAGAGTTTAATACGTGCACAGCCACCCTGCAGAGGACTACAGAACGCTACTCTGCTCCCTACAGCAGGAGTTAAACATTTAAGAAATCTTTGTTAATGCCTTTCAAATCCTCCCTGGCATCCAAAAGTAAGCCAAGAAGGACTTGTTCACAACTCACAACAAAACTTATTCACCTCTTCCTTAAAAGCCCCCATGAATAGCGGCTGGACATCAGTACCTCCCACCTTTCCCAAAACTTCCAAAACCTCTCCCGGCCCCCAAGTCACCGAGTATGATCCACTGTCACTTGTCCTTTCAACAAATACGTATTGTGCATCTACCGTATGCCAGGCATTCCAGAAACCGGGCTCCATGGGAGAAGAAGCCAAGTGAAGTCCCTGCTCTCCTGAAGCTTCAATGTTAGCACTGGGGAAAAGGTAATAAACCTCCCAATCTTCTTGACCGTTCGTATTCTCTTCCATTGTATCTTCCTAAAATAAATTGATAAAGATATTTCCCCTCTCCCATCACTCAGAATCCACCCAACAAAGGTTTGTGCGCTGACCTGGAATGCATAGCAACTCTTGAAGGTGGAAAAGTTGCTGTGAATCCTTTAAAGTTGGGAAAAGGATGCGAGTACCCATTCTTAAGCTATTTTCTATGCAATACATCCTGGGTATAAAAATTAGACGTGCATATAAGATTTACAATACAGACGTGTATGGATATATACACAAATACTTGTGCAAGCGCACGCGTGTGCATGTGTGTGTGCGCGCGTGTGTGCCAAATGAATGACACAGCCTACGTGTGAGATGGAATTTCAGAGCAGGGAGAGCTCTCCATTGAGTGAGAGAGAGAGAGGTCTTCCTGGGGGAGGAGCCTTGGAAAGATGAACATGATCTGGCACTATAGATAGGAGGAGCCTTATGAGCACACAGAGAGAGGCAGGAGAGTGCGGAAAAGCCAGTAGATTCGCAGACCCATGTGGCTGCCCTGGGGGACCCACGCAGAGGACAGGCAGGCAAGGCTGTGTGACCCATACGGACCTCATCTCTAGTAGTCGACAAATGAGCTTGCACCGTGTCCTCCGAGCAAGAGTCGGCTGTTGGGAGCTGTAGGGAAAAAAGAGGGGGGAGAGTCATTGAAACCCAGAACTGGGAGGGAAATTAAAGATCATCTAAATCTTCCCATCCTGCTAACCCTGCATTTTATGGATAAAGTAACCAAGACAGAGTAGGGGCTCTAACCCCTGGGTCCTGACACTTCTCACTGCTCCCGTTGCCAGGCTCTTTCAAGACTCCGTAACCGTCTTAATGAAACATACCAAACTGGTGCAATGGGTAGAGAGGGAGAGTGATGGGGAGGGGGAGGGGTGGCTTCTAGAAATAAATCTATTTCAACTGTTCAAGCTAGAACTAAGTATTATGTGATTATGGCCTGAAAGTGGGGTGTTGGGGTGGAGGGGGCAGGTGCAAATAATAACCATAATAATAATGATAAATTCGCTGTGCATATGTTACCCACATGCACACATCTAAACTAAGGTGATGTAGACGCAAAGCAGAGGGAAGATGCCACCGGGCTGGAAGCTCAGCAGCCAGTCCCCACTGCAGGGAAATTTCAGTCAACAGTCGTTCAATAAAGGAATGGATATGTGATGAAAAGAGAGATGGCAGCTCCACTTCTTCTTCTCTGCTAGTCTTAACATCCTGCATCCCATATCCTTGCTGTTTATTGTCAAGGAAAACTCAAAGCAATTTTCAATGGCTGGGTTTTCTTCCCTTGCCGCACTTATTCCACTTATTCGGGTGTGACCAATGGTGGCCCAGGACAGCAGCGTGAAATTCCGTGCTTTCCTAGGCCTTAGGGAAACACACCATGGACCACCCTGGGTACACTGGGGAAACAGCAGGATTCAGAGCAGGTCCAGGCTGCCACAGTCTCGGGGCCACGCTCTCAGGGAAAGCACTATGGGGCCCTAGGACGTCACCAGACTCCTGACCCGGAAGTCAAACTCACCTCCTAATCAGACTCAGGTCGCTTCCTGCAGCCACGCGCAGGACTCAAGTCAGTTTCCAACAGAAGCACGCCCAGCTGGAGCAACAGAGCATTAGCCCTCCCAGAAGGCAAGAACCTGAGGGTTGGGCCATTCCTCAGATGTTGCATCCTAAGGCAAAAACACTGTACCAGCCCACGCTACAAATCCCCATCGTGGGGATTTGGTGTCTTCCAAAGAAAAACTGAACATTAGTGGCACCTCTGAAGATAAAAGCAGTCACACGGGAAGGGGTAGAGGGAGGAAAGCCTTGCAATGGAGATGGTAGCCCGTGGAGGCATAAACGAGCCCTGAATTTCTTTTCACGTTAGCTGGGGCACCATGTGTTTGTGGGGTTACAGCCCACCTGCCAGGAGCAACACGGGCTTCCTCGTCCCCACCCCAGGGCAATACCATCCATTTGCTGTGACAAAAAGCTCTGTCTCAGACAGGGAGCTAGCTTGGACACGTCAGTTGCTTCCAAATATCAGGTTGGTGGCATTACAACGGATTAAGTGTAGCTTTCAGCTCGTTGGCAAACCAGACACTTCATAAAGTCATTTGGAACAGAAAAATGAAGGAGGTAAATGTTGGGATAGAAAAAAAAAATAGTCTCAAAAAGTCAAGAGGGAGTACATTTATGAAATTAACCACATAGGAAAATGACAGAAAAGGAGAGGAGAGAGAAAGGACATTTCTCTAGATACGAAATGTCCAAAAGAGGCCCAGACCAGGACGCTCAGACCTAAAATAGCTCCCTATTCCGTGGGTTCTGTGGCCTTTCAGCAGGAGCTGACTCCGGCTTAGGGTTTATTACTAAACCCCGGTGTGAAATATTGAAAAGAAAATGACTACAGAGGACCTATTTAGACCTTCCTGGCAAGAACCGCACTGCAGGAGAGGAGGGAAAGGGCTGTTTATCTTGACAGAGGATTTCCTTACCAGAACACGGAAAACATTCTTTTTGTCAAATATGGTTAATGGTCACCCGGCAACACAAAGAGGAGTTTCAGTAGCTTAATGTCAACACGGGATGGCTGCAGGGGGGGCCGACCCTGCCCCACCAGATGGAACATGTGCTAACTCGGGGCCGTGTCTCGGAGAGGGGCCGTGCTGCTGATGAGTGCATAGGGAAAATATCATTACCTAATACACTTTCCACCAAGGAAAATGCCGTCACCTACTTAGTAGGCAACGCAGACATGCCCAACCAAAAAATGAGGCAAGCGGCAATAGTCACACATCCTCAAAATGCCTTGAAGACCCAGCTGCCTTTTCCAGTAGGAGGAACAGAGGATGCGCTCACCCTACAGCTTCTCCATCATGAGGGGAATAGCTCACTTTCAGTAGCATTGCAACTGACCCCCGACTGCACGCCGTGGGTGCTTCCCCTGGAGGGAGGGGCCTCTGCACGGAGCGCCTATGATGAACACAGTCTGGAGCAATGGAAAAATCCTGGATTTTAGACTTTATTATGTAGGGCATAGTCCCGAGTCTGCCACTACCTAGCTGGGTTTCCTAAAACAATTTGAAGTCTCTCTGGGCCACAATTGCCTAAAGACCTTTTCAACTCCAACATGGAAAAATACTGTCACAAAGTTAGAATCCCCTTAAAGTTCACCTGTGTTACAGATAAAGGCCTGGACTAACCCATGAGTTTCAAATCAAATATTGATACTAAAGTGTTGTTTTGTTTTCAATCTAACATTTTTATTTTATTTTATTTTTCTTTAGGTCTCAGAGTTAGCCCAAGGAACATTTATATGGGGTTCATTTTGTTCGCCCTTTCTCCATCCACATCCATGAAAGCATAGTTTCCTGTATCTTCTCCCTACACACCTCCAATTTTTAAAGAATAAAAAAATAAATAAAATATTTGTTCTCAAATTCTTTGATGTTTCAATTACCTAACGTGCTCTTCTCTTACACCCGAGGTAAAAAAAAAAAATGTCATTACTACTTCTTGTTTCAGAATTACATAACTTTTGAGGGGTCTTGATGTGCTTTCCCCTGCCAATAAGAATATTGTGATGTGTGGGGTGTGCTTACTTCTCTGAGGAGCTGAGCAATTCTGAGCTCATTCTGAGTTTTCTAATCCAAATAACAACAGCTGGAGGCAGTCAACTCTAAAACCAGTGATGATCTTAGAAGAGTTTATGCCTGGTTTGGTACATTGCAAGTATGGTCAACATGCTTTGTAGCTGCACTTGTCAAGAGGAAGACTCTATGTCCCTGTCCCTTTCATCTAGCCACACGACTTCCTTTTGCAAGTGGAAGGCAGCAGAAATGCTATTTGGCCACTTCTTAGCTTAGGCCTCTAGAGGTCCAATCCTGCCACCTGTGGGGCGCGGTGACAACGCCATTACAAGATGGCGCCGATTTCCGGTGGCCTGCCTGTAGTAAACAAGTTCAGCGCATGCGCAGAGTAAGTCCTGGCCTGTTCTATAAGTATGCATATGAAGGATCCTAGCTTGGCCTATCAGTAATAACCCTCGCGCGCTTTTAACCTATCCCCATCACTTCCCTCCTTCCTTAGAGTATATAAGTGTGTGAGAGCTTGTGCTCAGGGTCTTCCGCATCATGTAAGTCTAAAGGGAACCCCATTAAAGCACTGTCAGAAGAACTCCGGTTGCCGCGTCTTCCTTGCTGGCGAGGCGGGCGCGACAGCCACCACCTGAACAAGCCCTTACTAGCCTATCAGAAGACAGGGACCTTCAGCACAGTCACCCCATCACCTCAGCCTCTAACCAACGCACCACCAGTCTTGTGATTGAAACTATCTGGGACCAACCAACACCAAGCTAACTCACCAAGTGACCACAGACTCACAAGTAAGTCCAGCCAAGATCAGCCAAGCCCAAGCCTTACCAAAAGAGCCACCTAGGAGAATCAGGAACTAAACAAATGGCTGTTGCATGAAGCCATTTAATTTTGGGATTGTTTGTTATGCAGCAAGTGCTAACTGATACACCTAGTTTGTTTTTAACAAAGGCTAGCCTAGATATTATTCATCATTGTGTTTTAGATTATACTATAAAATAAGTAGCTTGTCCTCAGTGAGCCTGTGCCCACCCTGCTTTCCCCTGACCAGCCCCCCAACACACAGAGCACCCTCTCTTTCTATATACTACAGTCTCCTGCTTTCCAAGAGAAGAATTATTTAATAAAGCCAATTTGAACAAATACATGAATAGGAAGAGTGTTTTCAGATGCATTATCTCATTTAATTTCCCTTGATTTTTACAACTACCTATTAAGTGATACATATCATTCCCATCTTACAGATAAGGAAACTGCAGCTCAGACAGGAAAAAGCTTACCCTGAGCCACTACACTAGTAAGTGGTCTCTCAACTCCAAACTTTGCAAGTTCCCCTACCCACCCCACCCCCACTTCAAGTTTCTATTCATCTAAGGTATTTACATTTCAAAAAAAAAATTGTCTTCCTGGAGGAGTTTGACACTGGCCTTACTGAAAATTCATGCATCAATAATAGATTATAGAAAACATTTTTGAGAGACCATTCCTGATGTTCCTCAAATTATAATTTCGATGCTTCAAATGCAAAAAAAGTGTAGGATCCTCCTCCGTCAGAGACCCAAAGAAAGGAATCCATTTAATTAGTATGCCATTTAGTTACACACTCAGAAAATAACTGTGAACTACTGTTTGATTGAAGGATTGCTTCAGGACATTTCTTTGAGGACGGCATTATTGCCTCCTCTTAACAAGCGTTAGCCTAAGCCTGTGGTTCCGAAGGTGTAGTCCCAGGACCGGCAGCATCAGCTCCACCTGGAAACTTATTCAAACTACGAATTCTAAGGCTCCACCTCAGATCTGCTAAATCAAAGCTCTGGAGGTGGGGTTGAGCGATCTGTTTGAACAAGCTTTCGAAGCCACTGGGATTCATGCTCAAGAGTGAGAATCACTGGCCTAGGCCATGGCAGTTGCTCAATCTGCTGACTTCCTAGAGTAGGAGTCAGTAAACTGCAGCCTATGGGCCCAGTCCAGCCAGCCACCTGCTTTTATAAATAAAGTTTTATTGAAACACAGCACCCCATTTGCTTCCATATTGTTACGACTACTTATGCACCACAATGGCAGAGTTGAGTAATTGAGACCAAGACCATACAGCTCACAAAGCCAAAACTATTTGCAATCTGGCCCCTCACAGAGAGAGTTCATGAGCCCTGTCCTACGGGTTGACTGCCTTAAGGTGCAATGGGTGAGAATATAGGTTTTATATTCAGATAATGAGGTTTAATACCAACTCCACCATTTACTAATTGGGCTACCATAAGGAGTTTTTTTAACTGCTCTAAGACATTTCTTTCTCTTCTACCATGGAGACAGTAAACTTGTAAGATTGTTTCAAGGAGGAGATGAGATCATGTATACCAAGTGCTTAACAAGGCACATGGTGCAGATTCAATAAATGGCTTTGCTCTTATCTCTATAAATAAATAAAAGTTTATCTCTGTCTCCTTAAGGCATTATGTAAACAACTAGAAAGCTGTGCATTTGGGTTAGATGCTATGATGCACCACCTAGCTGCGGTGGGTCGTGCCAGCTGCAGGCAGTGGTGTCCACGAGCAGCCTGCAGCTCAGGGTGACGCAGGAATGGCCTCAGAGGCCTCAGCCATACTCCTCCTGACTGACTAGGATGGGGCAGAAAGGTCTGGCCATCTCAGCTCCAATCGAGGTAGCTCTGAGGGCCACTCTAGCTCTAGAGTCCCCTGTAGGGTGACTGAGGCTATAACTCCACTTCTGTCCTGCTCACTCCTACTAACCCTGTATAGGTGTTGCTTCCAGCTGAAGGACTCTCCTTAGCGAACATGCTGCATGCCAAGGTTCACATCTGAGTGGACCCAACCCATGACATCCCCGGGCTTGCAGAAGGAGTCCAGAACTACCTGGCGCAAACTACTGGGGTACTCCGATGGCAATAATCCTCAAAAGACAGAGGGCTTGGAAAGTGGGGAGAGGGTATTTATTTTTCCCTGGAGGGTGCTGTCTTTGGTGGACCAAGTTAAACTTTCTTAGTTATGTTAGCTGCAGTATAAAAAAAACCTGAGTTCACTGGTGCACTAATTACAGAGATGCTTAAATTCGTCTTTACTGCTCAGTGTCTTGGGAAGCTGCCTGGCTGGACCATCCCTTAACCCAACTCTGACTCCAGAAGCTCCTTCTAGTCTTGGTAGATGGAAACAGGGCATCAGAAGGGTTCTTGAGTCCAGCCCAAGGAAAGCACTAGGTTGTTCCAGAGGAAAAGCAGCAATTAGGGCGGATGCTAAATGAAGACCCTTGGACACAAGATCCAGGCTTATCCTCAGGTTGGGACCACTGTGCTAACGCCTACCTGCATGGACCCTGGCCTAGCACAGAGCCTCCTTTTCACAGAAGGAGAAAAACAAGAAGAAGGAAAAAAAGAAATAAAAGTGGGGAAGGAGAAGAGAAGAAAGGAAGGAAGGAAGATAGAGAGGGAAGAAAGGAGCAGATCTTTTGTTCATCATGGTCAAACTATCCAAATGCCCATCCACAACAAAATGTGAAATTTCACCAAGCTGCACACTTAGCACACACCCATGTCCACTCTTCTATACACATGTTATGCGACAATTAAGGAAGTGCTGAAAGGAAGAGTCCTCCCTTCCTCCCTGTGCCCAGGAAGAATAAGTAAAAACTGAAGTTTGTGGAAATCAGACCTGAAATTAGAACACCAAGATAATTCATGAGGGGGGGAAAAAAAGGAAGAAAAATGCTTCAAAAACATCTAATTGAAGCCTGGTGACTTTGTCTACAAAGGAACACACTATTTACATCATTAGAAGTAAACGTTTATGCCAGACCCTTTCAATATGCAGATTTGTGAAAATCTAGCTTATTTCTCTGAAGGTCTTAGTAAATGCCCCACTGTTTACTAAAGAGCCAGTCTTGAAGAGCAGGGGAAAGTTTACAAGCTGCTAATGAGGGCTTAGCACCCTGGGAGGGAAAAATAGCTCCACTCAGCTGCTCCACAGAGAGAAATGAGCCTCCGTGCCCTGTGCCCGGCAGGTGCCAGCCAGGAAGCACAGGCCGGCATTGATTGCTTGCTAGCCCGGGCAGAAGGAGGTCTGGGTTTGTTGTCATTCCACAGACTGGGTGCAAGGAACACGCTAAGCCTCTTGTCTCTGGGTTCTCCAAAAATCAAGACAGACAGCAAGAAGGCAACACACTCACAGTATGAATAGCTAGATTCTGACTGCTTTATGCTACTTTTCCTTTTGACTTACAGGAAATTTTCCCTCCGGGGAAATTAAAGGGAAGGGACACAAGGAAGACCGAATCCCATTTATTGGTTTATTTCATTTTTTCCTCTAACAAGTCTTTTATTAAGTATCAGCTTTGCAGCAGACACTCTTATATATGCTGCATTTGCAATATTGAACAAGATCTTCAAAGTCCCCACCCACGTGGAGTCGATATTCTTGTGGGTGAAACAGAAACACAAATAACCAAGTAAGTACCTAATATAACATCAGGGGTAACAGGAGGTATTAACAGATCTGGGTAGGAGCTGTTGCTTCACAAAAGGGCATCCCATAACTCTCTCCCTAAGAAGGGGTCATTTATTTGCCTTGGAAAGCAGGGTAATAGGTCTGGCTTTTTTTCTTAAGTTATAAGAGATTATTGGAAGGTTTTAGGCAATGGAATGATATCATCTTATTGTGTTTGTGAATGATCACTCTAGCTGGGTGTAGATGCAGTTTAGGGAGTCAAGAGTGGAAGTTGAGACCTACAGGGAAAAGAAGACAGACTGTAGCAGAGAGGTGGAAATAAAAGATGAAGATAAAGATTTTCAATGTTTTGCAGGCTGAGGCAGTAGGATCATTAATGGTTCGAGTAGAAGTTTTGAGGGAGACCAAGGAATCAGGGATGATGCCTACTTTGAGCTTGAGCCAAAGTGGTTGGTTGTGCCACTTAGTAGAACATTCCAGCCTCTTGATCTCCATAATAAAAAGACCTCTTTGCCTGTGGAATTTCCTCTGTCTCTATTGTCTAGAGAAGACAAAACTGGCTTGGACATATTCCTAGGTAGAGAGAGATGGCAACCTCATTAATTTATTTCAGCCCTTGCAGGCTGTACCTTCAGGAGCCCACAATTCATAAATAAATTCAGAGTAGCTTATTTGTCTATTATTTTTTTCCCATTTCATAGAAATCCCGGGCATTGGCTTCCACAAGGATGATGAATTTGGCTATAACTTTGTCACATTCGTTCAAGACTAATATGGTGTTATCTAGTACAAGAAACAGATGAGAAATCATTCCGGTAAGACCGAAGCTCAGACACGGCGCAGCGGAAACATACGAGACATAAGGAAATCGTTGGAACACGAACATTAGACAGTCTGATGCTGAACCAGAAAACGTCTCAGTTCACCCAAAAGTTAGTATTTATAGGCATGGCAAGGAGGAAGGAATTAACTTGGGCACACAGTGGTTGCCTTTCAGAGGTGGATTTTCTCAGCACTATTCAAGAGCATGAAACTTTGGACGGGCAATTAACCAACTTAGGAGAAGCATCCAGTGAACAAATACTGCGGCACTTCTGTGTTCCAAGTACCTTGGAAGGTACGGTGGGAAGCAAAATAAACCTACTCACTTCCCCTGATGTTCTCAAAGGGAAGGCAGCATTAGCAAGGCGATTATTAATAATAAAATACATGCAAGGGCAGGGCAGGCCACTATGGGAGTGCATTGCTGGGAGGTCACCCTGGTCCAGGGAGTCATGCTGAGACAGGACAGGCGTTGACCAGGCAAAGAGAACACAGACACTGCAAACAGAGTGAGGCTCAGGAGGGAAACAGTGTGGCCTATTCAAGGAGCTCTGAGGAACGAGGCGTAGAGAAAGAGAAGGGGGCTTGGGAGACAGCAACAGAGGAAGAGGCAGGTGAATCTAAGAAGGGCCAGGTCCTTAGGACCTTATAAGCAGTGCTTGTTCATCCTACGGGCAGCAGGAAGCCACTAAGTGGTTATAAGTAGAGGAATCGAGGGCTGGGTTTTTAAAGAACACTCTGGCAGCAGGGTGAAAGGGGATGGCCAGGGATAAGCGTGTTCGTGGCGAGAGAGGGAGGAGGCTTGATGGGGCGGGCAGGACAGAGAGCTGTAAGGGCTGCGTAGGAGGCAGGACTGAGACCAGCTAAGGGGTGGGTGTGCGGCCACTTGCAGAGTTGGGCAGAGGTGGAAGCCGAGAGGTGGCACGGAGATGGTGAGGCCAGCAGGGCTTCCTGGGTTTCTGGCCAGAGCATTCTACTAACAGAAAACTCCAGAAGTCTGCATGAGTCTCCCTACACGGTTCTAGTTTCCACCCTAGCTAATAAAATAGAGTCTAGAAGGAAATCTAGAATGAAAGTTAAAGAAACTAAAGGAACAGAGAGATCATTTGAGAGCATAATAGATATGGAGAGTAAGAGAGGAAAAAAAAAAAACATGGTAATAACCGAAAAATATAAGGAAGACCCCTTCCCTCTGACCAGAAGAGAGGAATTAACAGCACGCAGGACCCAGAAGAGATTAGAGATGCAAGTCAAGCAACTGCCTGGCCTGTGGTTTCTGCATGGCTAGTAAGGTGAACGCCTGCGCAGAGAAAAGATACGAGCTGGGTGGAGGTGGAAGGGAATCTTCCACGTGCCCTGCCAAGTGGAGTGTTGGCCCATGCGTCAGAAACCTGAATATAGAAGCCAGAACCTACAACTCCACTCTCTCTCTTGCCCATTCCTGGAGAGAAATGAAAATGCCCACCCCTGGTCCTGAGGCACAAAGGTTTTGGAAAAAGGAGGGTGTCCAGACACTCTCCGTGCACAGATATAGGCTTCCCTTTTAAAGACTGGTATGTAAGATGTATAATATTTTCTGCTCACTAAACCTCTTAGGATGGAGTTATTGTCCAGAACTTCACATATGCTTAGGAGTACTGGCAAGGGTTGAAAGGTGTCATCCGTAAGATGCCGTGGAACTATGTACCAAAGGAATTCATGACAAATGTTATAGATGATGTGTTACACCTAGAATTAACCCCTTTGTCCCACAGGAATATTTCCCCACTACTTTGGAGAAGCTCCCAGATGGAGAGAAACTGGGACCTGATCAGTTTCTCCCAGGAGATCATCTTGCTTAATGATGCATATGATAAGAGACCTAGGATGCCCATCACCCAAACCCTGCATGCAATGGCAAGTCCGCAAAGTGAAGTTGGGGATATCAGAATGATAAATAAATCATGTTTGCAAAGACACTAGGGAGAGAAATGCAATGGAAGAAAATTCAATATTAACGGAGGGTTTCCCTTTGCATTTCTTATACCCATGGCAATTCCACCAGGCCCTTCCCAAATCAGAGTCCCAAGTAGCTGGGACTACAGGCACAGGCCAATACGCACAGCTAATTTTTCTGTTTTTCTTTTTTTGTAGAGACGGGGTCTTGCTCTTGCTCAGGCTGGTCTCAAACTCCTGGCCTCAAGCAATACTCCCACCTTGGCCTTCCAGAGTGTTAGGATTACAGGTGTGAGCTACCACGCCTGGCCGGAAATAGTTTTTCAAGTTAGAAAATAATGACTCTCTCTGGGAGGCTGAGGTGGGGAGAACGTTTGAGCCCAAGAGTTCAAGACCAGCCTGAGCAAGAATGAGATGCCATCTCTACTAAAAAAAAATTAAAAAATAAATAAAAATAGAAAGAAATTAGCTGGACAACTAAAAATATATTCAGAAAAAATTAGCCAGGCATGGTGGCGCATGCCTATAGTCCCAGCTACTCAGGAGGCTGAGGCAGAAGGATCACTTGAGCCCAGGGGTTTGAGGTGGCTGTGAGCTAGGCTGATACCACGACACTGTAGCCTGGGCAACAGAGTGATATTCAGTCAAAGAAAGAGAGAAAGAGAGAGAGAGAGAAAGAAAGAGAGGAAGAAGGAAAGAAAGGAAAGAAAGGAAAGAAAGGAAAGGAAGGAAGGAAGGAAGGAAGGAAGGAAGGAAGGAAGGAAGGAAGGAAGGAAGGAAGGAAGGAAGGAAGGAAGGAAGGAAGGAAGGAAGGAAGGAAAGAAAGAAAGGAAGGAAGGAAGGAAGGAAGGAAGGAAGGAAGGAAGGAAGGAAGGAAGGAAGGAAGGAAAGAAAGAAAGAAAGAAAGGAAGGAAGGAAGGAAGGAAGGAAGGAAGGAAGGAAGGAAGGAAGGAAGGAAGGAAGGAAGGAAGGAAGGAAAGGGAAAGGGAAAGGGAAAGGGAAAGGGAAAGGGAAAAGGAAAGGAAAGGAAAGGAAAGGAAAGGAAAGGAAAGGAAAGGAAAGGAAAGGAAAGGAGAAGGAGAAGGAGAAGGAGAAGGAGAAGGAGAAGGAGAAGGAGAAGGAGAAGGAGAAGGAGGGGAAGGGGAAGGGGAAGGGGAAGAGGAAGAGGAAGAGGAAGAGGAAGGAAGGAAGGAAGGAAGGAAGGAAGGAAGGAAGGAAGGAGAAAATAATCACTCTCACTGTCCTGGGTAAAGAAGCTGTATTAATCAGGGTTCTCCAAAGACACAAAAATCAATAGGAACATAGAGATATAAGAGGGACTTTATTATGGGAATCAGCTCATGTAATTACAGAGGCTGAGAAGCCCCACCATCTGCCATCTGCAAGCCAGAGACCCAGGAAAGCCAGCAGTATAGACCAGTCTGAATCCAAAGGCCTGAGAACCAGGAAGGCCAACGTCTGAACGCAGGAGAAGATGGGCAACCCAGCTCAAAAAGACAGCGAATTTGTCCTTCTTCCACCACTGTGTTATGTTCAAGCCCTTGGTGGATTGGACAGTACTGCCCATGTTGGTGAGGGTGGGTCGTCTATACTCAGTAGGGAGACACATCACCGGGTTCTATGTGTTCTATCACCAAGGCCATTTTGGGGGATGGGACAGAATCCCCATTTCAAAGCTTCTCTGTCAGAGCCACAAGAAGCAGACACAAAATCAGCACCAACTATTGACACTCGTGCAGGAGAGCCAGGGTCAGATTGAGACAGGGAAGGCAGTCCAAGAGGGTTATCCCTTACAGTAACAATTTTCCCATTAAGAAATTACAACATATGTAGTTTGCTCATTCATGTACAGGAAATATTATTTATTAAAATAGAAATATTTCATTAGGTTTTAAAATTTAAAACTCTAATCTCTAAATGAAATTTAAATACCTAGACTTCTAATAAATAAGGATTGCAGAAGGAAATATAGTAGAACTTTTATTTTTTTATCCCAAAGAAAACTATTAAGAAGCAAATATCTATTAAAAGTAAAAGGAAGGAAGAATAATTTCTAAGTTCATGGATGGTGCTCATATTTTCTTTGACCATATCATCGGGGTATGAAAAGATTGATGGGTAGCTAATGTCTACTGAGGAGAAAAATAACAGGAAAGTCCTTGTGTTGTATCTGTTTGCTCTTCCGTTCTCAGCTGTCATTGGCTCTCTACCAAATTCCAGTGAGCTGTGCCTCAATACTATCTCCTTATGTCAGAGAAATAAGACACAAAATTGACCATATTAAAATTAATAAAATCAGGGTCTTATACATTTGGTAAGTAGGTTTAGGGGATTCATTATTCCCAGGAAGGAGGAGAGAGGTGAGATCATTCACAGACATAATCATGAAGGATTATTGAGAAAGGATTTTGTCAGGACACTCTTTGTACTGAGGTGGATATCAGAGTCTCCAAGAAGATGGACCTTGGCCTTCACCCAGAACAACAATCTAATTATGTTTTCACATCTGAGACAGTTGGTTCTAAATAAAGATACAGGAGATGCTGGATGGTCTTCTCCTTATAGATCAATTGTTCCGGATCATTCCATCATAGTTAGAGTCTACCTTAGGCCAATCCCACCAGGACAGATATTTTTGGAGCATTGCAGATCAAGCCAGCATCACCTAAGAAGAACATGAGTCCAAGAGACCCCTCTCGCCCACTCCCACCACTCACCCGTCTAACACACTTTCCCTAAAACATCTTCCAACCAGGAGTCAACATTTCCAGAAGCAGCCCGACCAGCCCGTCCCATCTCCTCACCTGTTTCTGTTCAACTTCCAGTCACTGAGCTGAAACTCAGGCTCTTCTGCAGGCCATCAGAGAGAGCCACTCAACCCCTTCCCCCAGGTGGCATTTATGACAGGCAAGAAAGCATGGCAAATGGTCATTCACTGCAACAAAGACCACGGCAATGGGAGACACCAGTGGCATTCACAGAAAGTCCGCACTGTGAAGACTTTCTTTTTTGATAACTCTTTACTGCCCACAAAATATCTCTTAATATTCAAACCATGGGACCTTTGCCTATGTGAAAATTCATTCTGAATGACCATGAAGTCTGTACATACAGTTTACATCCGTATCATACTGAAGGCTAACTGTCCACCCTGCCAATTAAATCAACAACTTTGAGAACTAGCAATTCTCTAGCCTACCCAGAAGTTAACTCAGCCTTAGGCGATGAATAGGATGTCTTATTTTTATATAGTAGTCTTTATTCTAGGCACCAAATTTCTTTTAATAAAGAAATGCTTCTAAAACTAATATTTACTTGTTCCACCAGAAATGCTTTAATTGGCTTTGTGAAATCAATGGTTCCCTTGATAATTGATAAAAGAGTGTCTCTTTTCCCTGTCCTGGCAATATCTTGGTTTAAATAACAGGACAGATAATTCTTTCACAAATATGAAAAACAGATTTTCGGAAACAAGCTTATTTTATTAAGCCATGTTATTTAATTTTATCTGACATTTGCAAGTCATTTTTGCTAGTAAGCACTCTACATTAATACCTTGAGTTCACATAGAGTTTAACAATATGAATTTCCTATCAGAGAAAAGTACAATATATGTTTGGCAGAAGCCAAGTTCATGAAGAATTAACAGTTATCAAATCCCAAAGGGGAAACAAATTCTCTTTGCTCTTCTCTTGCCAGCTGTCATACGTCCAATTTGCACTTTCAAAATTCTGCCTGTTATCCTAGATTCCGGAATGGGAGGGCTAGTAACTTAGCATATTCATGCCCGACCATATCAAGTCCAGACATTTACAGGCACCCAAGTGCCACCAAGGTAGAAAAAGTGTATCAACTTAAAATAATTCTCATGTTAAAAATATCTAGAATACACCACAAAGAATAAGTTATTTTTATATGCCTAAGTAGATGTAACAAAACCAATCTCATATTACAAATTAAATGGATTCCTGAAAAGTTGTGTTAGATGAAAATCTACTTTCCCAGTGACTTATATTTTAAAATATATAAAAATAAGGTTAGAGTTTTAAAACGTGGAAATTGAGCAAGAATGCAAATAGCAAACACTCACAGACTTTAAGAAAAAGAGTGTTCTTTGTTACTATAAATATATAACTCATGTGAAAACACACTTTGGGCCTTCAAATATCCACTATTTTTCTGAGCCTTTGGGAAAGTGTTTCATCTGCATAGAGCCCTATCCACCTGGAAAACTCCTATTCGACCACGAGGATTCAACTCAAATATCACCAACTTTCCCTATCCAACTTTCCCTGCTCTGTGATCCCTGAAGGAAAAACGTCCACATCCTTCCATGAACCCCAAAGCAGAATCAGCGCACCTCCTTTGTCTCTGGGCACCTGAGGATGAGGACAGGCTGTTGCCATCATTGCTGAGAACTTGTGTCCTTCCCTAGCCCCTGCGCCCCCTGCGGGAGGTAATGCTTAATGCACCCTTCAGGGGTTCAGTACCTACATCAATACCTGGCACCTCATTGGCGCTAAGTAAACACTTGTGAAATGAATGAGCTAACAAATGAAGGAATTAAAGAATTTTAAATGGTGTTTTGAATTCTTAAGAGCTTACCATAGATACCCCATACATTGGCCCCTATGGATAATTCAGAAACGTTTTCAGTTAGCAGATCTCCTGACAGCAATACATGCAGTATGTTTAGTTTGTTGTTCCAAATAAACCCTGAACTCTCTGATTTCAGAAGGGAGGATCGACAGACTTCTAAGACTCCGATGTGCTCATCATCAGTTCACATCACGGTGACTCATCAACAAGCTAGAGACCAGAACACCCCACTTAACAGTGTCTCCACTGCCAGACTTTTTAAACTGCTATACCTGGCTGATTAACAGACAGATTACATAGTTTGGAGAGCAGGAACAGCTCTGGATCTGAAGGAAAGAATGAGGTTACCAATTAAAGGTATGGGTAACATCCAAAAGCAAATACTGGAGAAATGCCAGGAAGAGTGCATCTTCAAGGGCCAACACATCCTCACAAGCAGACCATGAGGTGCCCATATCACATGCTCATGCTGGTGGGAGGGTCTTTAGAGAGCTATCCAGACAGACAGCTGAGCATGCACCAGCTTTTAGAGTCTCCCCCTAAATATCTGAGAATAAATGCCTACAGAACTGTCATCAGTTCTTAACCTCCATAACCCTCAGGGAACACAAGGAATCTTGAGATATCAAAGCGCTGAGACAGGTGGTTGTGAGGCAGAGTAGCAAGTCAGAGGTAGTGGGCAAAACCAGCAAAGAAATTAACCCGTGGTGCTTTTCTGCAGGCTTGAGTCATGAAAAATTAAAGCCCATTTTAAACTGCACTGGATACTGAAGGAATTGCAACCAATGTGATGATAGAGGCCTCAATGCTTTCAATAGATGAAGAAAAGAGAAAGCCAGACCAGAAATAAATTATGAGCAGAACCGGGGGCTGGGAAATTGGAACATTCTCTAATGAATATTAGATGGCAGACAAGAAAGTTATTTTTCCTTTTGCATTTTTTTAGTTTGCTAATTATAAACCTAAAAGCATGATAACCCAGAGTCCATATCCTACCTGTCGATCTTAAGCATACAAAAGGGCTTTTACATTATCCAAGGCTCTGGAATCTTCTTAATGCAACCACCATAGCTTGTAGAGGATGAAGTCACAGATTGGCTTGAACTGGAACAACCTCAGGAAGGCGTAATGTAAGGCAGGCACCTGCAGCAGTCAGCTGCGGAAAGCTCTTCATGTCAATGGACGCCCTTGTATGGGAAGGTTTTTAAACCGATTCTGGACAGTCAAGTATGCAACTGAAGCACAATGTTCCTCTAGTACTCTTTGAATAACTATATGGCAAAATTTATTTATAGACTTTACCTCAATAAATCCTAAGAATTTCTAATTCGGCTGAATTGAAGATTCCATTTCTCTTTCTTCTGACTTTCTATCTCTATAGCGAGTCACATTTTGCCATCGATCTGTTTCCATTTATCCAAATTGCTACGGAGTTCCGTAATATTTGCCATTACCAACAACTATTGCCACTTCCTAATAGCAAGGTCCAGATTTTGAAAATCTGAAAAGTTCGTGGTAACTGTAGACGTACTCAACAAGGTGGGTACAAGCAGATGTTTACAGTTGCTTTTATTAATTTCACATTATCCCGTGGTTTCATGGAACCTCCATGGAGATGGAAAACCATGAAACCATTCCATGGTTTCATGCACAGAACTAAGAACCAATATCATTTAAAATGTGTAATTTTAAATTTTAATCTGTAATTTCTAATCATTTTTAACAAATTCCCCAAGAGAAAAAAATGAGGACAGTCCTCTACTTTCATACAAAATAAACATCCTTGCATATATACATATACATATATATATATATTTGAGATTGCAGAAAGCAAATAAAGTTGAGTAAAATTTAAATATTAATAATATATTCCATATGATGACAGGGTTCCCAGAGAAATATATGTTATAAGGTCCTTAATTTTACCTCGCCTTTAGATATACTCTTCAAAAATTTATTTCTAGTGTTTCAATCACTCCTCTTAATATTTTGTTTGCTTTTCACTCATGAATACACAATTGACAAGCTTGCAAGGAATATGTGCCTGAGGGCAATTCACCACAAAACTTTCCATTTTTCTCCTAACTGTATAAATGTTTTTTAAAAAAACCTACACTTCTTATCATAGGTATCAGCATTTGGGCATTAGCATTTTCCACTCATTTTTATAAATGAAAGCCAAAATTCTAGAAATAGCCAAGCAATGGTACAAACACTGCCTTTCAGTCAGAGACGGCACCATGGCCACAGTGAGACGGTCCAGTCAAGGCAGCACTGCACACCCAGCTCGCTCAGCAGCGGGGATCCCACGTCGGCCTTGGCACCCTCAGTGTCTCCACGCATGGGTTCGGTTTCAATGCAGAGACCATCTGTACTCCAGGTGACAGTGGGACACAGTGACCCAGATCTCCAGCCCTTTCTGTATCACAGCCATGCCAGGGTATGTTCACTGCCTTGCACATGCATGTTCCCTCCAATCCCAGCTTTCACACAGCAGTTCCCTCAGCCCAGAACACCCTTCCTCCACCCCACCCATCCTGTCCAATTTCCTTCTGGAATGTTCCTGCTCCTCAGTTCTCAACTTAAACGTAGCCTTCCGTGAATGTCCAGACCGGACCCTGCATCCTCCCATGCAGTCACTCTGGACTTGTGGTGCAGCAACACTCCTTGGGCCCATGGCCGTGTTTGGTGGCCGTACACCTTAAGTGTCCAGCAGCTCTGGAGACCTCTCACCTCATCAGTCCTGAATTCCCCTTGGCTGGCACGGAGAACCCACCCATCACACCTTCACGGAACTGGTTTAAATCAAGTTGCATGACAAGCTCAGTGAACGCAATTTGTTTCCTGAATAAGTATCTGTCCTTTTGTCACGTTTAGGCAGGAGAGAGAGAGAGAGAGAGAGAGAGAGAGAGAGAGAGAGAGAGAGAGAGAGAGACTGATGTCTGCAATGTGGTGAAGCAATACCTTTGGGCCATGGAGGGTATTTACATGCTATCCCAGGGGGTCAAGTCTTCCTTCTTATGGACAGACAGGTCTCCAAGGCCAAGCAAACCAAATCAAGGCATGTTTTGGCCAGACATCTACAATATTTTGATCTTTATCCGTTTCTTCATACCGACAGCGATCTAGTCTCTCTGTGCAGTAGCACTGATGTTCTTTAATGCTCTGTGTCGGTCACATGCTCTCCCAAAGCCAAGGAAACAATCTTGCCTTCGTCTGGGAACTGGGGACTTAATTCAAACATAAAACAGAAAGCTCAGGTTCCAAAAGGAGAGCCAAAGTGAATCCGGTAATTTTCAGTTTCAGAGAAAGAGTGATAATAGCAAGGACCCTGCATGCTTAGTTCCCAACAATCACCAATGGCTCCATCTGCAGCTCCCGGATACACACACAAAACAACCAAATCACACGCAAGGAATTATGTCCACTTGCTCTTAAACAGAAAAGAAAAACTACTTGGGAAATAATTAGTCTTGGCCAAATGAGGAGTAAAAAATTGTAGACATGATAAAAGAAATATAATCTTGCTTCTAAGGCAATACCATGTTTCCCCGAAAATAAGACAGGGTCTTACATTTATTTTTCCTCAAGAAGACACCCCAGGGCTTATTTTCAGGGCATGTGTTATTTTTTTTAAGTATGGTACAACAATCTACATTTATTCAGATACAGTTCAGTTGTCTTCTTCTGGAACATCATCATAACTCTCCAAACCCCGAATTCCATCCTGAATTTCTTATGACTCTATTTCCTTTAGAACCATTGCCCCCAATCTCTCATGTCAAGCAATAGTGTTCTCACGGGGCAGATGAGAAGGGCTGCTCGTCTTCTTTCCTGCTCTGCGACGAAATGCATGGGTCGTGCAGATGTGCTGCGTAGCCACGCCCATCACTAGGTCTTATTTTCGGGGTAGGGCTTATATTACGCAAATGCTCAGAAATCCTGCTAGGGCTTATTTTATGGGTAGGTCTTATTTGTGGGGGAGCACAGTAGTATTAACAATGAGCTTTTTAAGTAAATGTAAAAAAAATATATACGTAGTTCAGGAAGTTCTTTCTCATCAGATTTTCTCTCCTGACACTTAACTTGAGGTGGCCTTGGATCTTGGCTTTTTGCCTCCAATCAGGGGCTGTTGTACCTGAGTCACCAGCAGGTACGGGAACACTGACAGGCCTCCGCCTCAATGCGGTAACATAAAGCAATACAGAAACAATTTTTGGCTTTGCTGCAAATGTGCATAATGGAAAGCAAATATTATTAAAAAGACAATCATTTTTAGTGATTAAAATAATCCAAGGCAGAAAAAATTTCTCCCATAAGTTTCTAAGTTCTCATTTATCATCGTTTTGCCATAAGAAGCCAGAGTAATTTTATTTTTCCTGACTTCTATTAAAAAGATCAATACATATGATTCCAAAGAGTCTCGGCTCATGAAAAGATGGAGCAGGCCTGTAATCACATATGAAAGTATTGGTTGTCATTAGCAGAAAGATTGATCTGAAAAGACAGCCGACCCAGAGTGAAAGGACTTAAAAATTTCCATTGGGCTGCCCGGCAACTTTCACCTTCCAGAGATAATGAAATATGGATAACAGATTACCATATTAGAGAAAAGAATTGCATTGGAGGTATTCAGTAGATACCCACTTTAGCAAAGCAATACCAAATTTCTCAATAATGATTTTGTTTGATGCAAAAATGTTAATGCAGCCTGACAGTACAAAGTTATTGTTCAATATACATTTAAGTCAAAATTGTTAGATAAAATTTTTATAGTTACCTGTGGCATCAGAGGCCCTAATAATGAATGAACATGTTCAGTTGACTTTTAAAAACAGAGTTAAGGAATATATTCAGACAAATGTCACAGGCTTATTGCACAAAGAGAACTTTTTTCAGCTTTCTTCAGTGAGTTATTGAGGTGACCCTTGGTGGTGATTGCATGGAACTCACAAGAACTGAACTCATGGGTGTGCAAAGGGTTTTTTCCGCTGCATAGCTCCTCTACCAGGAAATCCACTTATTGTGCAGTAAAAATGGTAGGGAAAAACCAAGATGGAATCTTCATGGGACCTTGGAAAGATACAGTAAACTTAGGAAATTCAGAATTGTGGTCCAAGGACATTTTATACTAGAGGTCACATTCTTAATATCTTCATCCTTGTCCTACACATGCACAATATTGACAAACCTGTGGGTGGTGTTCGTATATTCCAGAATTGATAGACAAAATGCAAGAGGGACTGAATCCAGGAGCGAGAGAGACGCTCTTAACCAAACATTGGCCTGTATATTTTCAAGACATCTGAATATTTCATCACTCTTCAATCCCTTTACTTACTTAGCTGCCAGCAAATACCTGGACAGCTCACAGTAATCAGAACTGTTCATAATTATCAATATCAACCAATGATCATTTTGTAATGACCTAAAAGCTGGTATTGGAGAAAGATACCAACATCCATTCCCTATTGAGTGGAAGAGGGCATTGCATTTGTGTTAAGAATCACTGTTTGTAATGGATTTCAATAGAGCTTGAGAAACATTTTATGTAAGTATAATATTCTATTATTCTTTTATGAATTCCTAAATGCTTTAATTACCTAAATTTTACACAAAATCACATTGTCATGGCATCCACTAGACACTTCAATGCATACAAAGCAAAACTGTTTTCCTCCAGATCTAAATTAAACAAGACATAAACACTTGTTTTTACAAAAATACCAGAAAATGTTCACGCTTTTGGAATTTCCTGTAATAGTAGTATCAGGAGTAAATTCCTCTAAATACAGAGGACAGGAATAAGACTAGCCAGGAATTATTTTTAGTTTTTCAAACTTAGTAAATTCTTTCCCACTTTTAGCTGAAAGGACTATTTTTTTTTTTTTTGTAACTAAGAAAACATTTCCATTTTACTAACGAAGTCAATATTTTTAAGAAAGAGAGAAATAATTTTTCCCATGTTCCATGCAGGACTGTGTGTAAGTATATATGTACATGTTTATACTCCATGTTAACAATGATGGCATTTTTTTAAGGCTAATTCTGTTTTTAAGCATATCAAAATAATATCACTCACAGGCATTATTACCTTAAAAATGGAGCATGATGGCTCTCCAAGACTGGAGTGAGCTATGGAAATTATCCATCCTGGTCTTAATGAAGGCTAAGAAGATGACTCTTGAGTCATAAGACACCACAAGGGACAGACAGCCATGATGTCACTATAAATGCTTGATGATAGGACCGTCTGTCCCTCCTCTGCCCTGCCCTGTCTTGCTCAGGCCTTGATGAAAGGTCTACGGCATGATGGCTTGGGTTGACAGTGCATCTCAAGGAAGATGACAATGTGACTTCTATGATAGTCCAAGACACAGGGCTCTCTCTGATTTGCACCGGTCTGGGCTGATGGCAAGGTGTGCGAGTTGTCTCTCACTCCCATCCTCTGTGCACAGTCTTACAAATACGACTTGTCAGATTTGGTGCTGAGGCACAAAACATGATGCACAGAAGGCCTCAAACATCCTACGTTTCCAAACACCATGGAAATTACAGCATTAAAAAAAAATCAAGACAGATAAAACGCTATAATGTAACTGAATTAGTCAGGGTTCCCCAGAGAAACAGAATCGATAGGATGTGTATATACAGAGAGAAAGAGATTTGTTAGGAAGAATTGGCTCGCATGATTACAGGGGTCTGCAGGGTGAGTCAGGAAGCTATAGACCCCAGACAGTCAAGGATCTAGCTTCAGTCTGCGTCCAACGGCCTAAGAACGGGGAGAGCCAAGGTTGCAGTTCCAGTCCAAAGACTGGAAAGTTCAAAACCCAGGAAGAACCAACATCTCAGTTCAAGTCTGAAGGCAGGAAAAAACCAATGTCCCTTCTAGAAACCCATCAAGCAGGAACAACTCTCTCTTATGAGGAGGTCAGCCTTTTTGGTCTGCACAGTCCTTCAACTGATTAGATGAGGCCCACCCACATCAGGGAGGGCCATCTACTTTGTTCAGTCTACTGATATAAATGTTAATCTCATCCAAAAGCATCCTCCCAGAAACACCAGGAGTAATGTTTGACCAAATATCTGGACACCACCTGGCCCAGTCAAGTTGACACATAAAATTAACCATCATAATAAACCTTGTCCAGTGCTCCCCAAATACATTTTTCCTTGTGTTTGTCTTAATACAGGTGATAATATAAGTGCTGTTTCTTGATTTTTATGATGATGCCTTTTGTCCTTTTGATTCAGTATAAATAAATATTTCTTTTGCACTTCAGAAAGCGGGCAGTATGACAGCCAGTAAAATCGCACAGAAAACTCATCTTCCCCCAGCTAAAGCAAGCTCCAGAAACATTTATTTAATAAAATGAACAGTCAATAAAATTTTAATTTTAGGCCGTCAGACTCAACGCCAAGTTGTTTTGTCAAGAAATCTGATAGGAATTCATACTCTCTTTTCTTTGTTCAAAAAAATAAAATTAAAGGTAGAATTCATTTAATAATTATCATACTGGTTGGTTTGATGGTGAGAAATTTGACTGAGAAACATACATAGAGCTTTGGTTTTTCGAAACTGCATTTTCTAATTCTTTTAGACCCTGGATAGCCACAAAGGGCGTTCCATAGCCCAGGAGCACTAGCATCACCTGAAAGTTTGTTAAAAAATTACAATTTGGGGTCCCACCCAAAGCCTACCACATCAGAATATCTAGGGCTGGGGCCTAGGAACCTGTGTTTTAAGAAGATACGTAGGTGATTGCTCAGCACACTAACATTTGAGAATCTCTGCATTAGATGATACTTGATCCAGTTCCTAGAATCACGATACACCACAAGTTAAACCTCAGCAGGAGAAACTTATTGCAATCAGCCAGGAAAAGCCTAATTTATCAGCCAAGTAGGCAAGTAGGCACACATACGCTCCAATTCTACTATGACGAATTTTGTGTTTAACTGCACGTACTCATTCCCTCTAAATTTTGAATGATTACATTCACTTTGATAAAGTGGGAGGAATTACAGAATATCCAGGTATTACAATATTAAAATTTAAAGCTAAATTTTAGTGAAACTTTAAAGTTGATGTTAAAATGATACATTTGCTTTGCATTTTACTCTACCATGTTGACATAAATAGACAGTGCTCAGAAAACATTTCAGATGGCATGACTTCTTTAATCATTCATAATTTCAATAAAAATGTATGCGCGGATCAGCAGACATGAGCGAGGTGTTGGCCACGAATGCCCAAACAGTGCTGGTTTAAAGTCGTTGGCCTATTTCTTGTGGAGTATCTGTTAATTTTGCCTCCCAGTTCTAGACTTAGAAAGACACATCAGCCTATGTACAGCCTTTAATCAACCCAGATCCCCTCTTTGCAACAAAAATGTTGAAAAAGCCCAAACTTTGAAATAGTGGCGTTTTCTTTCTCTCCCTGGCCTTAATTCCCAATGTGTTCTCCATGCCCACCCTATACAGCAAATATTCCCCACCAGAACAGTTGCTATCTTCACGTTGGTCCCTGCTGCCTGTGCGACCTCTCTGGCATGACGGCCTCTCTCCAAGCACATCCTCACTAACCAGGCCCTGCTCTCTAGAGCTTTCTTTACAATCCTTCCCAATAAAAAAGTTCTGTGCCGTTTCCCACTCTCGGGAGATCCACTATCAACTACCTATATATTCAAAATCTGTCTGATATTGTTCCATTTGGGGTAATAATAATAACAAACAATGGAGCATTGTGTGGGGTTAGGATTTGGGGCAAAGAAGGATCTGGAGCAAAAAAACAACAAAGTCCAGGACCCAGCTATGGTTATGTAAACTTGGGGAAGATTTTACCCTCAAAGAACTCATAATTTAATAAGGTAGATAAGACAATTCAACAAGAATAGAGTAGGCTGGCAAATGCCAAAGAACGGTGCAAGGTGCTAGAGAAATCAAGAACAGGAGAGCTCCCATCCAGTGGAACGTGAGCTTCAGGATAGTTTCTAAGACGAAGCCACACTGGTTTACAGTGACTGCACCTCTTTCTGTGGTCACACTGAAAGAGAATAGGTATACACACAGCCACCCCATCTGGAAAAGGGAACTGTGCTCATGCAAATTTATGTCATATTGGTTTTTCTCTCGGCTCTGAGCAGAGTGAGTTTCATCACATGGCAATGGGGACAGTCCCCAGTGGAGTCTTTCTGACATAAGTAGCTGTAGACAAGAACTGGCATCATAGTCCTTTCAAAGTAGCCTTGTAGCATTGCAAGAACCATGTAAGGGGTGTGTGCCTGTGCATGGATGGGGACAAGCATGGTATGGTCCATATATGATAACTGCCTGAAGCTCACTAGATAGTTTTCCTGACTATCAGTAAATAAGGGCACATTGAGTATTTGCTCTGGGCCGAGCTCCACGATGACCCTGTAAACAACACACTCAGGTCCTGTCCTCCAGGAGCTTAGGGTCTAGATGGTCATAGAGACATTAAACAAACACTGACAAGTGCAGACTCAAAGTATAGTTACAAGTTAAAGACTAAAGTCTACACAGCTGCCATAGAGTGATTCTACCTCCATTCTACGGTTCCATGATGTACAGTTACAAGAACGAGGATGATGACTCTTGTCATCGTACTGAGTGAGGTTGTAAATGCCTGTCTCGGTTCCCTGAAGACAGCCCTGTGGCCCCAGCTTAGAGTCCTCCCTCAGTCCCCAGAACCACCATACTAAGCTGTGGTTCTCAGCCTATGGTGAGCATAAGTACTAGGGTACTATAGGGTAGACACCTGACCTCGCTCCCCTGGAAATTCTGACTCAGTAGGTCTACGCTGTACTTGAAAAACCCACCTGAGTGATTCTACAGCAGACAGCATGTGAACTGCCCTGAGAAACTCTGTGACCTAGAGATGAATGACCTAAATAAACCCTCAATTTTGCTTATGTAGACAAATTAAGAGCATAATTTAATTGATATGCCACATTAGCTTCAGAAAGTCTCCAAAAATATGCACAAATATTCACATAACAGAATACTTTTCCCTGCCTTCAAAAGATACTAAGATACCAACGAGTACATTCTGAAAATGAAGGAACATTCACAATCCTTAGATTTAAATTCTTTGTACAGAATTTTTTAGCAAACAACTTTAATATGCTTCAAGTTAACAAAAAGATTATTCATATATCATTCAGTTTTTAAAAAATATTCATGGGTTAATCCCTCTTATAAGAAGTACAAATAAATACCTAAGTGTAAGAAATATGCTTAACCAAATACTAAATACTGCCAACAATTCACAGTAGATATAAAATCAGCTTTAAAATCCAAGCTAAACCACAGATTAAACAGAGGTTTTTCATGTGACCTTCAAATCAATTCTTCGGTTTTCTTTTACTATTTTTAAATGACAGACAACTGGGGAAAATAACCATATTTTCATAAAATCTAATTTTGCTCCCTCACATAATGTTGATTCAAAAGCAATGTTATCAATAGTCACAAGTAAAAGACAGAGAACTTCCAAAGCCATAAATTCTATTGGAACTGAGATACAAGTTTCTGAGTAGAGATCAGCGAATAATTTTAGAAAAAGACATTAAGGTTTGAGAAAAGCCCAGAATGATGTGAACTTAGAAGGGCAGGCAGGAAGAGGAGGCACAGGAAAAATCTGTTTCCCAAAATGCCATTAAGTTCTTTTCTTAATTCAGAAAAAGGAATTTTTCTGTTAAAAAACTTTCCAAAAACAAAATGAATATTAAAAGAGTTCAACAGTGAGGCCAGCACTCAAAGACTTTTAAATAAATAAAAATAGCCATCGAATCATTCTTCAGATGCTCTGGTTCTGGTAACAGTGATCCACGTTGGGGATACAAGTTAAATAAAAAGTGGTCCATGTCTTCGAGGCACTCACCACCTAGCCTGCTAGGTGACAGGCATCTGTACAACTAATGACACAGGAAGATATCTGGTACAGCAGCAATTCAGGAACAGCGAGGAGGGCTTGAATGAATGTCTCCCGGGGACTGTGACAAGGTTGGCCACTTAGAGCAGGTGTCTTGCAGAGTTGAGATCTGAACGAATCGCTGAATTCAGGCATCCCGGGCTTTTTTAATTCGCATGGAGCTCCCTCTTGGGCCTCCCGCCCAATTCTCTTCTCGGTGAGTCCTTCACATACGCGTTTTCAGCTGCCATCTGTATGCATGTCACTCCCAAACCCATGTCCTGAGACGGAACCTCCTGCCTGGGTCTCAGAAGCATAGCCAGATCGTCTTCTGGACCTACAGGCTCCTCAAGTTCAACACGTCTAAACCTAAATCCACCAACTTTCCCTGCCCCCCCAACCTCTACTCAAACCTCTTCATCCTCTGCTATGTGCTTTTTCAATAAATGGCACAGCCACCCACCCAGTTGCCCGAGACAGAACCCATGCGTAAGCCCAGACTCCTTCCTCTCCTCCATGCCCGGCCTCGGCCACTAAAATCTCTCACCCTCTTCTTACCCCACAGCTCCAGTCTCAGCTGGTGCTCTCGGCCCGCTCTACCCGGCATCTCTGTCTCCAGTCTTCTTCCCTTCCGGGTCATCCATCCCCTGCGCTTCCGCCAGAGTGAAAGATTGTAGCTGAGGGCTAGTGATTTTGCTTTTCTCATTAACGCCCTTCCATGGTGCCTCAGCACTCAGGATAAAGTCTGCACCCCGCGTAAACTCAGTCCTCGCCTCCGCCATCCTCTTCCCCACTGCCTCCCGCAAGTCCCCGGATGTCCTCCCACAAGGCTCCGCTTCCTGTGCCTTGACCCCAGCTGTCCTCTCTGGACTGCGCATCCTCCCCTTCCCATCCGCCCACGGCCTCCGCCGTCTGCCTTCCGCTCAGCCCTGTGCCCTCCTCCTCCCGGAAGCCTCTCTGGCATCCCAGGCTGCTCAGGCCACCCTCTGTGCCCCTGACTTCCTGTGGATGCGACTTCTGGGCGCTCCTCCCCTGTTCCGCAGCAGCAGGACTGTTTCCAAAGCTGCCGGAGTGACGCTGGAGAGCAGAACTTGTGCTCTGCTCACCCCTATGTCCCGCACTCCTACCACTACGCTTGTCTCACACGAAGAATTCAAGCGTTTGGGGATTATCTTGTTTAATGAATGCCATTCCCTGAGTGTCAGAATCACTCCCACTTGAGAATGAATAGTTAAAAACCTCAGGAAGCAAATGACTATTCAACAAATTGCACCCCTCGAAAACAAACTCCCAACAACAAAAATCGGGAGTCTCAAGTTGCGTAATAACTAGCACACAGTAGCTATAATGCAACTGGTTGGAAATGGGAAATTGGGTCAACCCATTTTTGGGTTTTTGTTGTTGTTGTTGTTGGTAGTTTTTTTTGTTTTTTGGTTTTTTTGCTACATTGTACCAAATACCTGATTTGCTAGTGACGGTTGTTGTGGCTGCCATGATTGTTGTTGAAGCCATTATATTATCTGATACTTTCGAGGCAGCTGAGTCAACAGGGTTTGAGCAGCATGTAAGGTAGATCTGTGCAGCTTTGGCAAGTCCTACTGCAACGCGGTAACCAGTGCTCTCAAGTGTTTTCCTGAGCACCCACTTCGTGCAGGCACAGGCCCCGCATCAGGGCTTCCCCAAGTATAGCCTCAGGGCCATCTCCATCCATATCACCCAGGGTCTTGCTAAAAATGCAGATGCTTGCACCCTACCCACGATGTCCTAAACCAGAACCTCTAGAGGCAGGGCCTGGGTATGTGCATCTTCAGAAGGGCCACCCTGCTCATACTGTTCAAACTAAAATTCAAGAGCCACTGGGCTACACTGTGGACAGTCCCACAGAAAGTGGAAGAAAAGGATGAAGAATTGGGTGATGAGGGAGTGAGGGGGGCCAGGGAGGAGCGGGTGAGGTATTAGGACACACGAGGACAGCTACTGACAAGGAGGCCCACTACAGTGTCAGTAAGAATGAAAAGAGTGTATTTCTATTGCACGTAGCAGTCTGGCTGCATGGGTCCTGGGCTGATATGGGGGCATCATGGTGTCAGGGACCCCAGATTCTCCTTGTTGCTTAGATATCCTTAGGGTCTTTCTCTTATCTACATGATCCGAGATGGCTCATTAGCTCTTCCTCACTCCAACCAAAGGAGAAGGAAAGCAGTAGGGTCCCTTCCCCTAAGGGCACAAGCCAGAAGGCGCCCTCCCCACGCAGTCCTCAGTTTACCCTGCAGCTAAATCCAACTGCAAAGAAGACTGAGAAATGTACCGGGGAAAGGAGACAGCTAAACCCTTCTGTACCCAGCTAAACAGAAGGGTTCTGTCGCAATTGAGGAAAGGGGAAATAGATAATGGGGTCAACTTGCAGTCTCTGTCACCTGGAGGAGGAAGGGGAGGAGGAGGGGAAGCGTGAGAAGAGGAGGTAAAAGGGAACAGAAAAGAATATAAAATTAACCGTTGTCAAGTTTTCAAAAGCCCAAACCCCCACTACTGCACATGGACTTATGGTCTGGTGTTCCTCATTTTGTGAGCTTCTTTAATCAAGACTGCTGAATTCACTTTCACTCATACTCCTCTAGCCTTGGCCTTGGACATTGACTTTGATTGGAAAATAATCTGCTGCCAATTTTTCCAGTATCATCGGCATAATGGGCTACAGGCACAAGCGGATTCTCCAAGTTCTCTGCTTTGTATTAAGAATCACAGGCTGGAGGATGAATTTTAAATAGCACAGTTTCGTCCTGTGGGGTTGAAGATGGTGCTGTTTGATCAGTCGGTCCTATCACAGCACTCTTGCTAGGTGAGTCGAGCTCCCTGGAACTGGGCAATGTCATGGCCCTGTGCCGGGTGAATTAAATTCCTACTAGAATAATCATGCTGACTTTCATGTGAAAACTGCGCTTAGGTTTGTAGTCTGGCTGCTGGAGAATGTCTGAAGCAGGAAGGGACAGGCAGCCTCAGTGCCATCCCTGCACTCGAGCTACCTTCCTGCAGAGGGAGGACTGCCATGGCCTCGTGCTGGGAAGGCTGGCCTCACAAGAACCACCCCCAGCCTTTCATGGACCCAAGACAAACCATGTGACATCCATTCCATGCATCAGACGTCAGGTCAGATCTTATTACTTCTGGACAACAGCCACTGTGTGATTTACAGAGCAAAGAATAGGTACAATGCAAACCTCAGCGTCCGTTACAAAGTTAGAGGGTATTTGTAAGCATGAAAATATGCAACGTTTCAGGGCTAGTGTCATACAAAGAAGCATCAGACCAATAGATCACTGTCTCCATTTAACTGTAATCTCTAAAAATAACTTTAGCTCTCATTTCTGAGAGTCAGAGAGAAACTTTAGAAGTTACATTCATGTTTCTAGGAGTCAATATGGAACCTAACTTTTCCAAAACCGAACTTAAATATAATCAAGTTAGAACTAAATCCCCCAAGGATATTTCAGCAGAGATTCAGATGCACAAAGCAGAGCAAAAGATAATGTGGTTTTATTCCAAAGCACAGACTTAAACACATGGCAACACTCATCGTTTTCCAAGTTCTCAATTGCTTCATTTGCTCCCAAGAGTCAAGTGGCTTCTATAAGAAAATTATATGCGGTCAGAAAATTACAGGAGGCCTGGTTCTTTGGGACTAATGATCACTCATTTGATAATTTGCTAAATGCTTATTCTTTCTGCTCGTCATTTTTCCTTCTTGGTTAGTACATCATGCAAATTGTGACAAGAGATAAAGAAATGGAAACGCTCCCAGAAAAAATGGCCAAAAATGGTGACAAAACATAAGACACAAAATATCTTTTAAAATAAACTTCATTTTTTTAAAAAAAAAATGCCTTTCATGAAAAATATCAGTGGAAAAAAATGTAAATGTACTATTGTAGACACACAGACACTGATCTTTAGAATGGTGGTGCCATCTGCCCCCACCACTGGCATGGCTCCCAGTGGCCTCTGGGGACATCCTGAGTCCACCCAAATAGGCATCTGGCTTTAGGCAAATCCTTCTTGTCTCCAGAGGCTTCTAAAGGTTTCCAACCCTGGTTTTTAAAATATGAGTATATGAGAAACACGGATCTGTAGGCTATTGTTGTGTAGTTGAACCCTTGCATTTCATTATTCTGAGGTTGATTTTCTCATTTGCTGGCTCTTTTTGTCAGTTTTCACCTTCTCCATGAACACCTTTCAATGTGCCTGTGTGTACCTGGCCCAGCAGCAGGGCAGACTGAGGACAGCGGCTCTGTATTGTTTGTTGCTTGTGACTACGCCCACTGGCACGTGTGGACGAGGAGGGTAAGGTTGCTTTCTGCTCAGCACTGCAGGGTAAACACAGGGACCTGCTCGTGAGCCCAAGGAAGGGGCCCAACTCCACCTCCACAAAGTGTCCATTTCGGGGGACCTGGAGCTGTGAAAATCAGGCAAATTCCTGCCATGCTTAATAGCAAGGATTTTGAGTATGTCAGCTCTTTTTGGCGTGATTGAATACAGCCTCCTTAAAAGAAAAGAGAGAAAATCGATGTGAACGGTTTCCAGCTGTTGGCTCTAGTTTCCCAAGGTGGTCCGTGGCAAGGAGCTCACAGTGTCACTGCACGGTTATGGTGACATCAGAAAAGGGCTGATTGGAGCTGGTTCTCTGTCTTCTCCTTCTCTTTGTCAACGTCCTCAGGAAACGTGCTCTATCCTCAGGCTTCTCCAGCCAAGCAGGACGGCAGGCAAAGAGGCATTTACACTGGACGACTGCTAAAAATATTTCATACGAATTTCAGTATTTTAGGAAAATAACTGTCCCATATGCCAATATTAACAGAAGAAAGAAAATATTTTTTGAAAGATACCTATCTGTTCATGCCCCTATATTTCCTGTCTTGGACAAAAAGGTTCCATTCTTTTCATGAAACTAATTAGTTGGAAAGCTGAAAAGTCCAACAGATGTTAGGTTTTAGTGAATTTCTCTATTCCCCTTTTGAGAGAAGATGAGAATAAAACACAGAGAAATACTTGCTCTCTAGGCTGTAAGATCTGGAGGGTAAGTCTGTGATCTATTCAATGTTGAACACCAAGCTCAGTCCCTGGCACTTAATAGTTGCTCAGTAAATTTTTTGCTGTATGCTGAATGCTCTTTCTAATAAGTGATTGGGTTTTTCTGCCACTCCCCTCTCCCTAAGGTTCTAACAAATATCTTTTCAAAGGAATGAGCCTATGATTTCTATTTAAGAGTTTTCCAATGCAACTTACCTTCTTCTACCTAATAGCTTTCTCTTGTTCACCCAAAGGTCACTTTTTGGCTTAGTGATGGAGTACAAGAGCTGTAAAGTCATATAGACATGGATTCAACCATCTGGTTCTGCCACTTACTATTGTGGTTACCTTTAGCCAGTTGATTAATTTCTGTGAGCCTCATTTTCCCCACTTGTAAATGATCATAATACTTTACAAGGCTATCTATGGATTAAATGAACAATATATATAAAGCAGCCAGAAAAATGCCTGATAATAAATAGTCTATGATGACTACCTTATTGTTAATATTACTATAATCATTAGCATTATTATCTACCTGAAACTTTAGAACAATCCTATAACATGCTTTATAAGTAAAACACTGTTGCATATCTCATTAAGAAAGTTTTCTTGCTCATAAACTCATAAGCTATTCTTTTGTACTGTATAATATCAAAGCAAATTTACCTATAGTTTTTGTATTCTTCAGGGACAGATAAAATTAAAGTACACAAATTCTTGGATGCAAATTTCTCTGGAGCTTTCTTGAGAAGTCTATATAATACTTTAAAATATAAATATAAATAATTCACCATTATAAGCTAGCTGGAATTTTCCCCAAATCAACAGATAGTGGCCACAAAATACAAAGGAGAAAGTAACACCCATGCACACATCCTCCGAAGTCTAAAGCTCTAAAAGGCCGGAGCAGGAAACATCCAGTCTGACTGCACCTGAGCCTGCCCTCCAGAAGGCCTTAGACTAGGTCAGAGGTGAGAGAGGACAAAGATGGGAGGCACTGACCAGCCCCTGACTTCACACACATCTGAATTCCACCCTGAAGAGGCACATGATTGGTTCATTTCTACTTTCCATTCAGAAATACCCACTGGGCATCTGCAATGTGCCTAAACACTGCTGTGTTTTCAAAGATGGAGAAAAAGTGATGAACAAAACAAGTACAGTGCCTGTCCTCAGGGAGCTTTCTTCCCAGAGTGATTTGTTTCTTGGCAGTAAGAAAAAGGAAGCTGAGTAACAAACTTTATGGTTGGTATATGATATATTTTTCAATCTTTCTAAAAGTTCTTAATTGTCCCCAGTCTAACTTCTAACCCAAATTTCATTCCTTCGGTGCAAAATTGCATGGCCAGTCTGACCACCAAGTACCAAGGGTCTTTCTTAACTATTCAAGTACGCTGTTGGCCAAAGTAGCATGCTGTTCCACTCGACATGGCAAAACATGTAGAGTGATTTTAATCAATTCTTTCAGCCAATTTCCAAGGTGTTTATCACAAAGTAACACAGTCTTGCTAAAATATTTGTTTAAACACAAAGAGTGCTTTGTTCCCAAACCTCCAAGAAATAAAGGGAGTAGCCAGACACTGTGCCTGTTTTGTAAGTTAAAGTGAAAAAATACTACACTGAAACTCACAGTTGATATCTCTTCAGAGGAGAACTTCATCAGCAAGGTAATAATTCCCAGTAGCTACACAAAGAAACCACAGTCTTCAGAAAAACCACATAACAGAGAATGGAATACTGTGAGCAGCCCACATAATTACTCATGATAGATAACTGTATTAAAAATTAAATATAAATTATTGTGGGCATTACAGTTTTGGCACAAGATGAAAAAAGTGCTTTATGTTACTTAAAAGTTTCAATAACTGCCTTAAATTTGGCTCAGTTGAAAATAAGCCTACCCCGAGTAAATATAAAGCATTTATTATTTGAAGTATTGCTTCTAATACAATGTAGGTTGAAAAAAATCTCTTTAATTTTCTAAAAGTTGCTACATGACATTGATATTTTTTAAAAGTACTTTTAAAAAGGGATACAAATAGGTGAATTTTAAACAGGTTCCTAAGGAGGATTATGTTAGCATATGAAAATCTTTTACTGAAACTCTCCTAAATACTAAAATCAATTCCAGATGATTTTTGAATCTAAATATGAGCAGGAAAAAAGATAAATCTCTTAAAGAAAAACATAGGAGAACATCTTCATGACCTTGGAGTAGGCAAGGATTCCTTAAATAACACAAAAAGCACTAAACTTAAAACCAAAAAAAAATTAGATTATATTAAAAATAAGATTTTTCTGTTTATCACTATTAAGAGAGTGAAAAGGAACCCACAGAGTAAAAACAGACACTTGCAATATCTATCTCCAACAAAGAACTGATACCCAGAATATATAAGGAATTCCTATATTTCAATAAGAAAAAGAAAGACGGCCCGACAGAAGAATGAACACAGCACTTCAATACATACTTCACATAAAAAGGTATCCTAACAGTCAATAAACATGTGGAAAGTGGCTCAACTTCATTAGTCATCAGGGAAATGTAAATTAAAACCACAAGGAGACATTACGCTTCCATCAGGTGGCCAAAATTTAAAAAGAAGGCAAATAACCCAATAGAGCCACTGACACTCACATATGCGGCTGGTAGGAATGTAAATTGGTGAAAATACTTGGAAAACTATTTGGCAGTATCTTCTAAGCAGAGGTCTTCAAAGTGTGGTCCCTGGACCAGCAGCTTCAGCATCACCTAGGTCCTAGAACATGCCAGAAGAGCAAATTCTGGGCCCCCGTACACTACTGAATCAGAAACTCTCCAGGTATGTCCCAGAGATCTGTTTTCACGAACCCTCCACGGTGATGCTGATGTGTTGAAATCTTGAGGACCACAGTGCTAAAGCCAAACACATGCATAGCCTAGGTAACTCAGAAACTGCACTCTAAGTTTCGTCCCACAGAAATGTGTTCAAATAGTCATCAAAAAACAAGTGCAAGAATATCTGCAGTCACACCACTTAGAATAGCCAAAAACAGGAAATGCCACCCTCAGTAGAACGGATAAATAAATCATGAGATAATCACTACATGGAAATCTATACAGCAATGAGGATGAACCATCTACAGTTTCATACAATTAGAGGAACCTCACATGCGTAAAGTTGAACAAAAGAAGCCAAACACAAAGGACGACGGTCTTGTAGGATTCCATTTGTATAAAGCACAAAAACAAGCAAAACCCAAGTCTGCTGTTGTGAGTCAGGATGTGGGGATGTGTGGGAGAAGCCAGGGGGAGAAGACCAGAAGTGGTCCGAAGAGGGTTTCTAGGCACTGCCGAGGTCATTTCTTGAGCGGGCTTTGGTTACAGTAGTGGTGAGTTTATGACAATTCATTGTGCTGTACACTTGTACAACGAGCACTTTTCTGTGCATACACTTCAATGAAAAGTTTATTTTTTAAACTTGATCAAAATACCTCTTTTCAAATTGCATGATAAGTGAGAATGACTTCAGGCAGAATATTTGCATTGGAAAAACGGGTGGGGAAGGGGCCACCATAAGGCCACATGTGGCCTTCTAGGTCCTTAAGTGCAACCTTTTGACTGAATTCAAATTTTAAAGGACAAATTTTTTTATTAAATAAGGTGCAGCAGAGAAAGATGAAGCTTTTCTTGCCTCCTTTGCTGCTTAAGAAAGAACAATCTTGAAACTAGAAGGCCACAGGTTCCCCAATTCCGTAAAAATGAAAGCTTACAAGATGAAATACCAATGAAAGCTTCCCTGGACGGCTGCTTCTAGGTACTAAAAATGGTCCCTGGGGTCAGATTGAGCAGTAGAAACCCACCAGTGGGCATATTTCATTGGTAAATCTACACTTTAATAATTCAAACATAAGCACTATGTTTATATATCCCTTAACTCCATGAGAATTTTCCGTGGCTGTAATTGCATTAACCTACTCAGGTTAAGCGGCCATCAGCAGAGCAAGAGAAACAAAGGGAAGGCCGGCACTTTAACCAGCTGGTGTTTGCTTCTGATTGAGGTTGCCTAGATTTTTTGCCAGAAGAGTCAGTGTATTTTAAAAAAGCAACAAATGTCATCTCACCTCTGTCGCCATCAAAGCCTTCATTCCACTTTGAGCTCCCTTTTGCATAGCTTCAGGGCTCTGGTTTAGATGTGGATTCAGTCTGGGTTGTACCAACAAAGATGCTGGTCTTGGTCAGTTACATCACTTACATAATTGAATACAAGCCATACACCTGCACTTTTTTCTTTTTTTATTTATTTATTTTTATTTATTTTTGAAACAGAGTCTTACTTTGTTGCCCAGGCTAGAGTGAGTGTCATGGCGTCAGCCCAGCTCACAGCAACCTCAAACTCCTGGGTTCAAGCAATCCTACTGCCTCAGCCTCCCGAGTAGCTGGGACTGCAGGCATGCACCACCATGCCCAGCTAATTTTTTTCTATATATATTATCTGGCCAATTAATTTCTTTCTATTTATAATAGAGACAGGGTCTCACTCTTGCTCAGGCTGGTTTCGAACTCCTGACCTTGAGCAATCTGCCTACCTCAGCCTCCCAGAGTGCTAGGATTACAAGTGTGAGCCACTTTGCTTGGCCTGCACTTTTTTCTTTAAAATATTTTTTCTTTGTTTTTTTTTTTTTTTTTTTTAGTTTTTGAAAAGGTAATTTGCTCACATAGTTCAAAACTCAAGTAGAAAGGATTATGCAGAAAAATATCTCCTTCATCATCTTGCTCCCCTGTCATTAGTTGCCCTCTCTAGAGACAACCAGTTTTCTGTATAACTTCTTAGGGATCAAATACTTTGGGGGGAAATCTACAGCTATATCTATATATTCCACTTTTACCCTTCCCTCCTTTCCATACCAACGGAAACATAACACACTGCCCTGCATTTAACATTTTAATCTTCCAATAGTTTTCCTTTTTTAAAAAGGGCATCCTTGTTGCTTTTTGTAGCTACATCTATTGGGACTGCAAGTACCACAATCTTACCAGTCGCACCCTAACAGACATTTAATCTATCCTTTCTCATTGTAGAATCTCATAACAAATACCGTTGTATGCATATCTCTAAATGTGTGTGTGTGTTTGTCTGAGGATAAAACCTGAGTTATTTCTGACTTTGTTATTAAAATCTTTCATTTAAAAACAAATTCCAGACCTACAGGAAAATTGCAAGAATGTTACATTGAACTACCGATAATACTTTGATAAGAATTTCTTAACCTTTGTAACCTACTGACCATTTTACATGGCGAGATACAACATTTACAATGAATCCTACGAAAGGAGGAGGCCCGGTATATTTGAAGGTTTTTTTGTTTGTTTGTTTTGTTTTATAATGCAGTGCAAAGGAAAGCAAGAACTACACAGGGAGGTGTTAAAAGTCCCTCCTACCCCAACCTCCAAGACTGCTCCTGTGTGTCTGTGGTCTCTCAACCTGGCACATCAGGACAGAAGAGGTGGGAATGTTTTCTGTGAAGAGCCAGATAGTACATACTTTAGACTTTGCCATCTATATGCTCTCAGTTGCAACTATTCGACTCCACTGTTGTAGCATGAAAGTAGTCATAGATACGACCAACGTAAACCAAAACACATGCGATTGTGTTCTACATCATTTACAAAACTATTTACAAAAACAGGCAGCAGGCTGGGTTGGGGGCACTGGCTGTAGTTTGCCCATCCCTACTCTTAGAGTTGATATGAAAATTACTCCTGTTCAAGGAGACCAGCCTCTACACTCATTCCAAATGGAGAAAAACGTTTTCAGCTATCCAAAATCAATTGCAGGCACTAGTTGCTGGCCTCTGACTTGAGATAACTAGATTGGCATCTCACTATTAAATTGGGTTTCTTTAATTCCTCTTAGATCGTTTGGGGTCTGCACTGCTAATCGGTGTCAGCTTCAGGGGTTGGGCTGGGCACCCTTCTGGAATGGCCCTAATGTGCCCACACACGTGAGCAGGACTGAGTCCTCTTGAAGGCAGGTACCTGAAACAGCCTGTAGGTCTGGGCGTGCATAGGTATAGGTACAAAGACACACGGTCTGGTCCAGAGAGAAAATATTTTGACATTTGGATCGTCACGTAGCAGTGAGTACAGTGAGATTGCTCAAGTGATGTGGTCCCTAAGATGTGAAATACAAAAATCTCTTCCAACCTGTTTCATAAATGAAACCTTTGTGGCTGATTTCTTTGAAGCCATAAAATTTTGCCTCTTGGATCATATATTTTATTTCACTGGGTTATTCTTTCCCTGGAGGTAAGGGACCCTGGCAGAACATCTTTGCTGCCTACAAACAAGCTCTGCTTTGGGTACTCTGGGAACATGTAGCAATAATTAAGCCAAGGCTTAGCCAGAGAGTAACTGGGTCTCCTGCTCGTTTTCTTCACTGATTTTTCTCCTACTCATTCGCATTGTTGTTCTCACTCTTATTCTTTCTTTTACATCCATATTTATGTTTCTGTATCTTTTTCTCTTGCCTGTAACCAATCAAAAGCAAACCAATAAAAGTAAGTTGAAGGTAGCAAGAAATGTCTATTGAAAAAGGCCTTAAAGAAAATGCCTTTCACACACATTATTTTCTTTTATTATTATCGTTAATTTTGAGTCAGTTCTTTGAGAGCAAGAATATTATGCCTTTAATCCATTAAGATCAGAGTCAGCCAGAAACCTATTTATAGTAACTATACTTCAATGCTTTCTTTTATGATTTAATCTCAGAAAGTTTCTTTAATTAATATTTGCTATGGGTTTGTTATCAATGTCAATTAAAAGCAACATATGACCATTATGACCATTATTCAATGAGACAAAAGTAAGAAAACACAAATATATAGGTCTGCCATAGAATATCCAAATTCGATGATTATGGTAATTAATATGTTTGTTGAGAGGCTGATAAATAGCCAATGGCTTATTGATAATATCCTCTAGCCCTCCTTTCCATCCCAAGAATAAAAACATAGAACAAAAGTAAAAAGATAACACACTAAGTATAAAAAGGAAAAAGCAGAATGTCCCCTGGATACAGCAAGTAAGAACATTCTCTCATGCCTTCAATCTATTTCATTCTATTTTGTTCAAATGGGATGACACTGCCCATCTGCCCTTGCTGAGAGGAACAAGTTAGAGACTCCATGGCAAAGCATCTTGAAACTAGCAGAGGGCTTTGCAAATGCAGGTCATTATGTATCAAAAAGGCAGAAAGGGGAGATCCACTGGTTCGAAATTTCTCCGCAGTATGGGTCCACATTATCTGCATGATCTAAAAGATGTGTTTGGTCAGGCTAGGTGGCTCACGCCTGTAATGCTAGCACTCTGGGAGGCCGACGTGGGAGGATCGCTTGAGCTCAGGAGTCCGAGACCAGCCTGAGCAAAAGCGAAACCCCTGTCTCTACTAAAAATATAGAAAGAAATTACCTGAACAACTAAAAGAAATATATATATATATATATATATAAATTAGCCAGGCATGGTGGCACATGCCTGTAGTCCTAGCTACTCAGGAGGCTGGGGCAGGAGGATCACTTGAGCTCAGGACTGTGAGGTTGCTATGAACTAGGCTGACGCCATGGCACTCCAGCCTGGGTGTCTCAAAATAAACAAATAAAATAAAAGATATGTTTATCAAATTAGTTTTTAATTATGTAACGTGAGCTAAAAGAATCATATACACAACAGGATCCCATGGCTGACTACTCACATGTCATTTTTGTCTTTTTATCTGGGATGAGATTTGTTATGTTATTGGACCATTAAAAATCTCATCATCTCTTGGTTCCTTGTTAATTCTTAGAGACCTGGAAGCTAGAATCCTATTTTTTTCTTTCTGTCTTTGGAATCTCTCTTTCGCATAGCCAGTTGGATAGAAAAGAGAAGGTACTTGAGACGTGAAGAACTGTCGGCCAGTTAATGTGGAGGTTTCTAACAGAGTCACTCCTGTAACCTCCGTTTTCAGCAGGAGTACAACCTGAGGACCTTTCCGCCACAGAAGGCCACGTGGAAGCCTCCCAAGTCCAGTGTCTCAAGCCCTAGCCTGTTGGTCTTGAAAGGCCAGCAAGTACTGGCATCCCCCGATCGCATTATATATGATGTGTCTCACAAACACCCAGAAGCGATCCAATGAATGACATGTTGGGGTAACGCACACGCTCGTGAGCCAGTAGTCCTGGGCTCCAACCCCTGGGCTGAGACACATGGATGCATCTCAGCATCCATTCCATGAGTTTCGCTTCCTGTGTTGGACGTCTGTCATGCCTTGGGCGTACACACACACACACACATACACACCAACACATTTCTTGAACACTCTGCCTGTGTTTAGGGCAATTTTCTCCTTTATGGCTTCTATCTCCCCTAGAAATAAACCAGAAACTCATTTCCCAACACTTCCTTGCAGCTGAGATGCAGATAGGTGATCCAGGCTTTTGTGAATCTGATACACTCCCAGAGACTTTAAATCAGTAGAGAGCAATGTGCAGAAGCCTAGGCACCCTACAGTTTTTTGTTTTGTGAGAGAGGCAAGGGAAGCCTCAGCTTTGGAGAGCATCAGTCCTCAGCATCGGTGATGAAGACTGTGCTATGTGTGAAGTGGTCACCACAGAGACTTTCCACCCTTGTAAGGGTCCATGAGTTACCCAATCAGTTCTCTATCGAGTTCCATTTACACTTAAGAAAATTAGAATATGTTCTGCTGTTTCCAACTAAGAAATCTAACAAATTCAATTATTTCATTTGTCAGGTGGAAATGATAAGATGTGCATCACAAAAATGTTGAGAATTACCTGGAACACCTACATAAAAGCACCTGGAACACAAGAAAAAAGCATGTATCAAATGTTAGTTCTCCTTCCCTCATTTTTTGATCATCAAAATATTTTTATTATCTTATTTATCTTCTTTCTGTTAACATACTAGTTATATATTCTTTTACTATTCTTTTTTTAATTTTTTTTATTTTAGCATATTCTTTTAATGATTAACCTAAAAGTTGCAACATGCTTTCTTAATTTATCAGTGTCTTACATACATTATAATTTTTATCACCCCAATCCTACCAGAACTTTAGAACTGTTTCACTCCATATACCTCCTTTGCTTTATTGTAACAATTTTAAATGTCAAGACATTATCATTATTGCTTTGCATAATCCAGAATCACTTCTATTTTGCCACATGTTGTTCCTCCTAGTATCATTCATTTCCCCCTGTGTGGAGTTGTTTTCCTTCTGCCTGAAGAAAAGAATGTGGCTTTTTATTAATAGTATAGACTTGCTAGCAATGAATTATTTCCATTGTTATTTGTCTTAAAACTATCTGTACTTCACTGTTGCAAAATACTGTTAATTCTATTAGTTTGGCAGTTTTTCTTTTTTCATCACTTTAAAGATGTTCTGTTATTCCCTGGATTCCATGGTTTTCCCTGAGCTGTCAGTTTTCTTATGGCTCTTTTAAGGGTAATGTGTCTTTCTTTTTTTTTAAGTTTTTTTTAAGACTTTATTTTTTCACTCTAGTTTTCAGCAGTTTTCCTATGATATGCCCAGTTATGTTTTTGTTGGTTTATTTGTACTTCTATTATTTAGGACTCCACGAGTTTCTTGAATCTAGTGGTTTGGTTAGTGAGATTCTCAGCCGTCATCACTGAAAATTTTTTCTGCCACTTTTTCTTCCTCCATTCATTCATGGAATTCAATTTTGTGCATGCTAGCCCTTTTTAGTATATTCCATGCAGGTCTTGCACACTTATCTTTTTAAAAATCTGAATTTAAATGTTCACTAGTCTTATGTTCTGCTGTGTCCAATCAACTGCTCAGCTCTATATAATCTTAATTTCAGATATTGTATTTTTCTCATTGTAGAAATACCTATTTCATGTCTTAGAATTTCAATTCCGTGGTGGAAGTCTATCTATCCTTTTATCTTTCTTTTCCATTTTCTCTATTTTTTAGCATGTTAGTCATAGTAATTTTTAAATACTTAGCTGCTCATTTTAATATTTGATCATCTGTGGGTCATTTATCTGTTTTTTCTTGATTATCAGTCATATAGTCTGGCATCTTGCATGTCTTGTAATTTTCTATTATATGCCAGACATAAAAAAAAAGAACCCAGGTGATTTTATTATCTACGAGGGAGAATTTCTCTTTCCTCTGTTAGGTAGATAGGATGAAGGACTGATCATTTCTTTCCAGTAATGGGTTAAGCTGAAAATAGGTTAGGTTTTGGTTTTAGTGAGACTCATCATACTTCTGCTTTTCCTCTATTCCTGTGGTTAGGAGTGACCTTCGTTTTTATGGAGATCCTGGTACAGCCACTGTCTCTTCAGCCCTGAAATACTCTCAGAGTTTCAGCTTTGCCCTTCAGAGGTTCTCAACATCTCTCTCTATTCTCCCAACAATCAGCCTCAAAATTTGGAAAATGTGGTGAGGGAGAGACTAGCCAAGGGCTTGATACAAGTCCTCTCCTTCTGGGGAAAGGTCTTTGTTTTCCACCCATATCCAGAATTGGTCAATGACCCCCAGAAGGATGGAGAATAGCTGATGATTGCCAACTAATCCTAGAAGAGTTTTCTCCTTGGAAGTTTAGTTTATCTAGTCCTTATTGTTTTCATAGCTCTCCGGTGTCTATAAAAATGTGCTTCTTGTAACTTTATCCAGTATCTGTTTTCTCCTAATTATTGTATCAAGAGTATTGGTCAAGATCATCTACATCCTACTGGGGAGAGGAAGTCTTTCTGCCCTCCTTCCTAACAAATGATATAACTGGTGACTTGATGCTCATTAAAAGCCCCCCAATTTTTCATGAATAACAGAAGAAACTGGAATAAAAGGAGATCCCAAACAGCTTGATTGTTGGGTTTCAAGAAACCTTTTAAATGATGTTCGTTTCATTCTCAGATCTAAAGAACATTTTATTTGGAATAAGAACTACTTCTTACAGAAAGACCAGGTTGATAGAATTTAAATCACAACTTCAAGTTCAGATCCAATTCAATCATTCCATTTATACAAACCACAAATCAAAATAAAGCCATTGTGACAGAGGAGAATCGTTTTGCCTGTAAGTTTCGCCCTTGTGATGAGGACATGCTCGTAATAAATTATTTGTTTTTGTTAGAATAATATTGATTCCCATTCCCCCACCTCCAGTCAAAATAAGCTTCACACTCACATAACAGAAAAAGAACTGATTGTTTAAAAAAAAACCTGGAAAGCGGCCAGATGTACAATAGATCGCTCCTTCTATTCATAAAAAGCTGCTAGATACAATTATTGCAAAAATTGCCTCCAAGCATCTGCACGTACAAATTTCTGCATTGAGAAAGATAGAAAGATAGAATCAGAACTTTACATGTAGTGTATAAATCTAATCAATGAGACATGGGAATGCGAGTGCTAGGAATCCAACAAGCTCCGTGGGAAAGTCTTCTTACGTGGTCCTTCTTGCCCTTTACTCCCGGGAGTGCAACGATTCTTGGGAGTCTACCGATGGCCCTTCTAGTTTACAAATGGCAGAAGGCCTTGACACATTTATGTCACGAGCTACATGATGTTTCTCTTCATTTCTGACCCTTTCCCATCTCCATAGCTGTTTTCCCTTTTCGGAACCCCTCCCAAACCACCTAACCGATGTCTTCTTTCGCTCTAAATCGCTGAGACCTTTTTTCAGTTATTTTTCTTTAAAGGTATACCACCTTCACCTTCCTAGATTGACCACTGCCCTCCCCTCACACTCCACTACTATGTTAATGTCCCTTCATTGGTGGAGACTTGCAAGGACAGTAGAATGGGAATTTAGAAAAGAGGCATTTTAAGGCCCGTCTGTGCTCACGGGGAGGCCCAGCCCACCTTGCCCAGTGCACAGGCTTGGTCCTGGCCAGAGCAGTTGAGGACATGGGTGGTGCTTCTTCTAGGATGGGCTAGGAGAAGACTGCTAGCATTAATTGTTCACCATTTCCAGCCCATTCTTTGGATGTGCCATCTCTGTCATGTTACAGCTGGTAAAAAATTCAAAGGCCACTTTTATTTTTTCAATCAACAACTTGGTCGGATCCAATAAAAATGCAATCCCTTTAATGGACAGGTTAATGCACTGGCAAATTGAAGTCTAGGGCCCCTGTACCTGGCACACACACAATGTCTTTCCTGAAACAGCTCTTCCCTTCCCATCAAAGGGTATGAATTATTTGTCCAAACAATCTCCCACTCTGAACTTAATACAAAAGGTTGGTCGGTGTTGAAATTTGGGTGGGGCCCATCAAATCTTAAGCTCTATAGTACAGGAGGGAAAAAAAAAAAAACCAGATGCATAGTATAATAGAAGATCAAATGAAACCAAAACATTCCACCCTGCCAAGCATTTCCAGCAGCCAAATACCAACGTTAGCTAGATTGAGCTGGATGGCTCAGACTTAACAAGGTCAAAGAGGTGTTGCTTAAAGACCTTTCAATATCATTTCTTCAACAAGTGGCCTGTTTCCTTACACTTTCATCAAAACAGAGTTCTTAAAAAGTTTCAAGATCTTGAAATGTGTGATATTTTGACATAAATATCATACATTTATTTATAATTTCTTAAGCTACTCTGACATATTAGAATAGATATGCGTTTTTTCAAAACACATAACATACACTTTAAAATATCCATAAAAGATGGTACATTGGTACATTTTTGCTCAGATAAGTGAATGGCCAGACTGCTGAAATGGTGGCTAAATGATCACCCATCTTCTTTGGCATATCCAACTCTGACCAGGAATTTCACCACTGCCCAGGTACCCAAAACCAACTGAATCTCAACAAAGAGGTTAACTGGGCCGAGAACATTTTCATCTCCCAGTCATCCAATGTGTCAACCTGATACTTGTTCCTCATTTCAACGTTTAGCCATATCCAGAAACTTCATCCACATTTTGAGACAGTCTGCAATCTCCTGCAAGTTCCTGGTGTCATAATCTTTACCAATGGTTGCATCAACTTCTTGGCTATAGTGCCTTTAACTCAGTAACACATGGATTCAGAGAGACCATGAGTCAAATCATGCCCACCCAGAAAAAACTATACATGGAAAACTGCTGCTTGATGACAGTCTGTAAGGTGGATGTTAGTTCTGGCTCCCTGCTCCGATTTCAGAAAAAGAATACACCATAAAACAACAATGGTTAATTCTGCAGAGCACCACAATTTTACAAAGCACTTTCACAACCACTGTCTGATGGAGCCTCGCAAGAACGCTATGAAGCCAACAAAGCAGGCATTATCTTTATTTTCAAGCTTCTGAAATCAGGACCCTGCCTTCCCAACAGCCCCTAGCTGGTAAGTGGCAGAGACCCACCCAGTGGCATGATGGTTCCAATACATTACACAGCCTCAGAAAAGTCTAATTAATGTAGTCTTAGCACCAAGTATAGGATTTATTAAAGCATTATAATCAGCAATCATTGGGATAAATATCTCTTGAAATTAAGCCTTCTGAATGTAATGCCAAGTTATTACAAAGCTCTAGCTCTTCGCGACAGCGTTTCACATCGGTGTGCTTAAACTTCTCTCCTCTCTCTCTTTCCACAAGTTCATATGGCTCTTCTCAATCTTTTTGCTGCTGCATATTTTAAACATTACAAATATGCCATAACGTTAAAACAGTTGGGAAGCACTATTAATACTTTATTGTTCAGTTAGTAACGTGACATTATCCCATAGCAATAAGTGACTCTTTGCAGGATCCAACCTGCACTTGCCCAAATCCCCTTCCTGCCAGATCCTGTCTTTATTTAGAATTTTGATACATTGTTCATCATGGGTTTTTGTATTACTTTTTAATTTTTGAAAAACATTGCATGACTGTATCATTTATCTCAGTGACTAAGTTTTTTGGTGCCCCCGTAAATGTTGTGCCCAGGGCAAGTGACTCTCTCTCCCCACTCTGGTCCCAGCCCTGTTTTTTTTGAAATCCTTCTTTTCTGGTTAGACCAGATAGTTACTCTGAGGTCCTATAGGCCTGACCTTGAGGCTGCCCCTGCCATTCAGGAACTATATGACTTTGGTCACCTTATTAACTGCTTCCATCCTCCAGGGCTGCCATAGTGTTTTCTCTTAACCTCTCTTTTCATGTGATTTCTCAAACTTCTCTGAGTCTCGGGCTCAGAGAATTATTTAACTTTTATAAGATTGTTTCAAAGATGCTCGTAACATATCTGGCACAAAGTAAACACACAGCAAATAATAACCATTGTTAAAATTATTACTGTTTATTTTCTTTTAATTTTTTTAATTTCTAATCATGGTAAAATATAAATAATGTAAGATTTACCATCTTTACCATTTTTTTTTTTTTTTTTTTTTTTGAGACAGAGTCTCACTTTCTTGCCCAGGCTAGAGTGAGTGCCGTGGCGTCAGCCTCGCTCACAGCAACCTCAAACTCCTGGGCTCAAGCAATCCTCCTGCCTCAGCCTCCCGAGTAGCTGGGACTACAGGCATGCGCCACCATGCCCGGCTAATTTTTATATATATATATCAGTTGGCCAATTAATTTCTTTCTATTTATAGTAGAGACGGGGTCTTGCTCTTGCTCAGGCTGGTTTCGAACTCCTGACCTCGAGCAATCCGCCCGCCTCGGCCTCCCAGAGTGCTAGGATTACAGGCGTGAGCCACCGCGCCCGGCCTGTCTTTACCATTTTTAAGTTTGGTAGTGCTAAAGACATTTACATTGTTGTGCAACCATCACCACCATCCATCTCCAAAAGGCTTTCCATCTTGCACAACTGAAATTCTGTACCCTTCAAACAATAGTTCCTCACCCTCCTTCCCCGTAGACCCTAGCAACCACCATTCTGCCCTCTATGAATTTGACTACTCAATATACCTCATAAATGGGATCATACAATGTTTGTCTTTTTATGACTGTTTTATTTCACTTATTATAATGTCCTTACAGTTCATCCATGTTGAAGCAGGTGTCAGAATACTTTTCCTTTTTAAGGCTGAATAATATTTCATTGCATGGACATGCCACATTCTATTTACCCATCCATCATTTGGTGGGCATTTGGGTTGCTTCTGTTTTGGGCTATTGTGAATAACGCTGTTATGAATGTGATAAATAGTAGTAAATTATTACTACTATTTTTAGTTTTATCATTATATTTTCTTTAATGCTTCTGACCATGTGCAGAATGAAGGCTTGTCCACACAGTAAACGATAAAACCAACTTCAGATCATTCTGATGCTAACTTTGGTGCTAGTCTAGCTTCAGAGAGGTGCAATCTGCAGGGCTCAAAAATAGTAACTTCTCATCATTTACTGGTCAAGCCTAAAGCTGTGATGACTCTAGTTCTGGACTTGTTCAAACCAACGAGAAGGGAACACAACACAAACCAGGCCTTACATCTTCTCTGTCAAGCGGAGAAGCATCTGCAAGAATCCCACTGACTCTGTCAGCCAACACCTGGTAGTTACTTTGGCAAAAACTGTGTGGCATTCAAAAAATTTCCCAAGTTATTCTGCATTTGTAAGAAGTCTCAGAAGCTAGTGCCTTCTGAATAATAGGTGAATCCTTGGGAAGAAAATTCATCATATTATAGTCAAAACATGGTTTTATTTATTCAGCTATGTTACAAAGGCTTTCATAGGTCGTGAGACTTAAAATTCTCATCTTCTTTTTTTCATTCATTCATTCTCACAAACACTGAGCACTTGGGAAGAGCCGGGCATTACACTGGGCTGATGACCAGGATGGGCAGAGCACAGTCTGCTGCTACACATGCATGTGGAGACATCACTTTAACAGTTTCATGGGCCCCCTTTAGGGACACCCTCTAAGGCTGCCACAGGAGAATGAATCTTGCTCAGAAAGCTTTTACAGGACATCCTAGGAGATGGGTGCAATGGGTCCTAGGCATTTTCTGTCCTCTGATCTTTACTCATTTTGGTAGCCTGGGGGTGAGTCAATTTTATGGTTTGTGTATTAGCCAGGGTTCCCCAGAGAATCAGGATCAATAAGAGAGAGAGAGGAGAGAGGGATTTATTTGTTCTAAGGAAATAAATTACACAATTGTGTGGACAGGCTGGAGATCCAGGTAAGAGTTGATGTTGGTGCCTTGAGTCCAAAACCCTCAGGGCAGATAAACAAGCTGGAAACTCAGGCATGGTTTCTATGTTGCAGTCTTGAGAGAAACAGAATTCCTTCTTTGGGAAAACCTCAGTCTTTGCTCCTAAGGCCATCAACTTTTTGGATGAGGCCCACACACATTATGCAGGTAATCTGCATTACTCAAAGTCTATGAATTTAAATGATAATCGCACCAAATACCTTCACAGCGACATCTAGATTGTGGTTGACCAAAGAACTGGGCACCACAGCCTAGCTAAGATGACACAAAATGAATCATCACAGTATGTGAATTATTATCTCAGTGTTTTAAAGCTCAATAATTAGAAAGCAACTTATTCAATATGAAAAATGAGCAAAAGATTTTCAAAAGACACTTCACCAAGAAAAGATACATACAAATGGCAAATAATCACATGAAAAGATGCTTAGCGTCATTAGGCAAGTGAGAAACTAAAAAGCATTTTCAAATCCATGTTTTTAAAAATCCCACTTCAACTTTAGTTGATCTGAGATGGTCACTCATGGTGAGAAATGACGTGACCCATGCCTCTCTAGAGAACACATTCACTGTATTCCCTTAAGGCCTTAACATGACCCCAGCAATGAAATACATTTTTTTAAGAGACAGGGTCTCATTCCGCCACCCAGCCTATAGTGCAGGAGTGTAGTGGCATCACCATAGCTCACAGCAACCTCAAACTTCTGGGCTCAAGCAGTCCTCCTGCCTCAGCCTCCCAAGTCACTGAAAGTACAGGCATGTGCCACCATACCTGGCTCGTGCAATGCTTTTTAATAGTCAAATAAATGTTAACCCTGGATTCTGCTTTTGCCACCCAGTGTATTACCAGCATCATGCCCTGTGTTTAGAGCCATGATGTGTGCAGCAACCCTCTCCCTGCACCCTCCTATCAGCTTCTATTTTGGCTGAATGTTTGGTCTCAGATTCTTAGCTTCAAAGGTCTCTTGTCTGCAAATTGTTCATTATCTGTGAAGCTAATGGTCCCTATAAATCCTCTCGACCAGGCATCAACAAATGTTGTAAAAGGCTGGATGGTGAATGTTTTGGCTTTTGTGGACCAGAGGGTCCGTTGCAGCCACTCAGCTCTGCACCTTGTAACACAAGAGCTGCCACAGACAAAGCATAAAAACACTGGCATGGCTGTGTTCTAACAAAACTTCACTTACCAAAATAGGAGGCGGGTTTGATTTGACCCAGGGGCCCTAATTTATTAATTCTTACTGTATACAACAGCCTTATTCTGTTGTTTTGGTTTTTTGTTGTGTTTTTTTTTTCATTAGAAATTCAGACTGTGAAATGATGTCTTTGTATTTGCAAAATGCATGATCATTACCAATTTAATGGAAAGGGTGCATTTTAGGAGTGGAGGAAGACACAGATGCCCTGCAAAGCCAGAACCATTCCACATGGGAACTCTCAGGACGTGACTAATGGTCCTAATGCCTGGCAGAGAGGAGATGCTCAAATAAAGGTAGGTATTGTAACTGTCAGGGCTAGATTGGTGCAGTATATGTTACTGAAGTTGTTACAACTATCATGACTAAAGAAAGATACAAATTGCTTTTTAACCAACTTCATTTCATGGTACATGGAACATGAATTGCCAGCTTCCTTTTCAGGGGAAGAAACCGAGGGCTTGGTGGTTAAAAACAGTCTCTAGTGCCAGGAATTCCAGGAAAGAGGAGGAAGTGGCAAAACCAGGTTTGAGACCTTTGCCAACAGTAGGCATGTGTGGGTGCCTCTCATGGCTGTTTTCTCAAGTAAAATGACCCACGAGCTGCTTGTGGACTTAGGCCATTATGCCCAATAATAATTAATTTTTATTGTAGCAGTTTGAGATTCTTAAGTTATCCCTAAACTTTAAATCTCTCCTAGTTCACATAGAGGTCTTATATGTGGAGGCAACCACATATTAGTAGAAGGGGCATGCCATGCCCTGAGGTGCCTCAGGGGTTTAGGTTCGAGTCCTTGCATCGCCACTTGCCTGCTAAGTGACTCTGGTGGAGTTATGTGGATTCTCTGAGCTTTAGTCCACTCACCTAATGAAATATAGATGATAATGCCTAACGTAAAGAAATGCGTGGGTGTTATGGATTGAACTGCATCCCCCCAACAAGATATATTGGAGTTCTACCCCCCAATACCTGTGAATGTGAGCTGATTTGGAGATAGAGTCTTTACAGAAGTAATCAAGTGAAGACAAGGTCATTGGGTTGGGCTCTAACCCAATACGATTGGTGTCCTTATAAACATGAGGAAATTCGGACCCAGAAACAGGTATGCACACAGGGCAGACAAAAATGAAGACAAGGGCAGAGACTGGGATTATGCTGCCTGCCACGAACCAGAGATAGTCTGGGGGGTACCAGAAAACCTGGAAGAGGAGAGGAAGGATCCTTCCCCGACAGGTGTCAGAGAGAATAAGATCCTGCCAACACCTTGATTTTTCACTTCTAGGCTCCAGTACTGTGAAACAATAGATTTCTGTTGTTCTAATCGACTCAGTTTGTGTTACTTTGTTTCAGCAGCCTTTGCAAACTAATACGGTGAGAATTCAATTAGATAATGGACAGAAAGTTTGTAGGTCAGTGGCCAACACATAACGTATGCTCTAATATGTTTGTGGGAGACATAAATGTTCTTTCAAAATCTCGTTTCCATGTATGGAACCCCTAGTATGTGGTGCACTAGGGTACTTTGTGCATGTTCTCATCTATAACTCTTACAGTTATGCTATGAAACATGGGGCATTATCAGCCTTGCCCACATTATAGACAAGGAAACTGGAGCCCAGGGAAGTTAAACACCCTGTGCAAGGTGACACAGCTGGGAAGTGATCACTTTGTGGCACTGACTCGTTTACAGTAAGTCACCAGGGTACCCTGGATGTAGCAATGACATCAAAGGAATCAGGTAGTCAGAGTTCATATATATAGCAGTCCATATGAATATGTCATATAAGGGATCCATACAGTTGTATAGTATGTTCTGTCCACCTACTATAGACTTCCAGAGGTATCGTTTAGTTTAATTCCACAAGATCGGTAACTGGAATCCAGAGTAGACATTGGACATGGAGATGTGCTGCCTACCCTGATCCTTTTTAGGGCAAGAGCCTGTTGCCCTAGCTGTCCGATTACCCATTTATAAGGGGCCATTAATGTGTGATAATAGCAACCAATCCATTGTTCAGCTTTAATTTCTTGAAAGAAAAATCTCCTTTGGTATGCAACTCCTCCCCTTGCTTACCCCCTCGACTCGTGCAAGAAATAAAGATACCCTGAAAGATAAGGCACCAAAAAGGGAGCACATTTTCTGCCAACCACAAATGCACCATTCCATGCCATTGAGCACCTTCTTGCCTGCAGCTCTGCTGGGTATAAGAAAGATGAAATGCCGTGCAACAATTATTATGATGATCTCAAAATATGTAGTACAATGGAGTCAACAGGACTGTGAGATCTTTCAGCCCAGACTCTCTGTTTATGGGTCAGGAAACAAATTCACAGTCACACGGAGCAGTAGGGGTCGAGCCTGGATTCCCGATTTCCAAGCCAGGCTTATTCCCACTATATCACCTCACCGCCTACATCGTATCATTTTTCCCCCCACAATATGACTCAGGGAGACAACAAACGATTCAACCTGATTTCTCTCAGGAATGTCATCTCACCTTTGCCACTGTATACCTTGTGGCATTTACAGACGTTTCAAAGATAATTCTAACAAATTGGGATCCACAGATGGATCCCCAAGAATAATGACTAGGGGGGAAAACCCACTTTGAAATAAAAATTCCAAGGATATTGCCCTCTGGTTTAAAACATGGGCTCTCCCTAGTTTCCACTAATGAAGGGAAAAAAATACAGAAAATAAGATGAAGGAAAAAACGGGGGGAAACCACATAAAAAAGAGTGAAACTATGACTGGCAGGCAGACTTTTACAACAATATGGAAGGAAATGCCACTAATTACGATGACAAATCCAATATCTGCCCCTCTGGAGCTCCGATTCTCTCCTGTCTCCACGCTCAGAACCTCAGACCTGCACACACCAGAAAATACTCAGCCACCACTGTGTGTGTGTGTGTGTGTGTGTGTGTGTGTGTGTGTGTGTGTGTGTGTGTGTTGAAGATGGGTGGGTTATTAGTTAAAATACCTTCAGAGCCTCACTCTATACTTTTGTCTCGAGGAGGAAACTAACCTAATGGCTTAGTGGCTGGGAGAGAGAGGTGACCAAGGGGCCAGCTCCGAGCACTGGAGTGAGCAAGAGTTTCAGTAGGAGGAGATGCCACGCAGGGGCAGAACCTTCCATGGGTTCTGTCCGTTTAGTGTCAGGAAAACAAACGGCTGAGAGGAAGAGCCAGGGTAAGATGCAAACGAGGTGCATGAAATACAAAGGGTAGCCTGTGAGACCAGGAAGAATGGCAAGGAGACATTTGCCATCTTAGAGTAAATATCTGCTTTATGTTTAATGAAAACGATACAAGTCAGACTTGATCGTGTAGAAGATGGGAGCCGGGATTGGGAGGCAAAGCTGGGCGTTCAGGATGAACAGGAAGCAACAAGCGGATAAAAATGAAGATTGGGAAGGTGGTAGACACCGAGAACGAGACACATCCAACCTAAATAAATACTGTGAATTCCCCAGGAGGAAGCAGAGGCGTAGACAAATTTGAAAAGTGGATTTGAAAAATAGGAAAGTGTAGCAATATTTATTTATGACAAAGCTGAATTTCAGGTAGAATATTAAACAGGATGAAGACAAATTTTATATCGATAAAGATAGAATCCAAATGAATATGTTACAATAAATATTTGCTGAATATGATAGCGTCAAATATATGAAGCAAAAATTATTTCAGAGCGCACTGTATGGGGGAGGGACACGCTTGTCACCCTGGCTTGGGTGGGACAAATGCATTCCATGTAACCAAAGTGTTTGTATCCCCATAATATCCAGAATAAATTAAAAAAATAATTTCAGATGAATAGTATTTAAAGAATAGCCACCATTAGATATTATATATTAATAGATTATTGTATATTAATAGAAATTAATATACATTCCTAAATAACTAGATTAAAAAATTAAAATAAACCAATAAGCAAACTTTTTTAAATGTGTAAAATTTTAAAACTAAATAATCAAAACTTCTGAGCCAAGATAAAATAGCTGTCAAAGGAAAGTTCGCATTTAAATTATCTTCATGTTAAAAAGAAAAGAATGAAAGTAAATGAACTTAGCTCTTAATCCAAAAAGCAAACAGATCCAAGAGAGGCTAAAAAAAATACTTTTTAAAAAAATTAGTGTCATTAAACAAACTGTAGAATTAATAGATAAATCCTGGAGCTGATTCCTTGGCAAATGTACATAATCACACACTCTTCTAGTACTTAAATTAAGCAAATAAAATCAGAAAAAATTATGCCTATATAAATGAAGTAGAAATGATCACAAATAAAACAATTAAAGGCACAAAAGCATATTTTGTAGAGCTCTCTGCTAATGAAATCTTCAGAAAATGGCAGATTCTTTTAAGAAAATGTTCATTATCAAAACAATAGTGAGAATATCTCCTTTGGATAAGCCAAAAACTATGGAAAAAATTTCAAAAGTTATCCAACATTCACCTCCAAAAGGCTACAGACCATAACAGGTATTTAAATACACTTTTAAAAGTAAGGAATAGATTATTTTTATGATCCATAAATCACTTTAGAGCATAGAAAATATAGAAAGCCAGCCAACACAATTTACATAGTTGGTCTAACCCAGAAACCAAAATCAGAGAAGAGAGGAAAGACGAAAACCAAAAGAAGGAAAGAGAAAAAGAAAAAAAAACCTATCATAGACCAATCTCATGACAATACACAAAAAAATTCTATATAAAGTACCACAAAACAAATGCTATTGTTTTAGAAGAATGACCTATCATGATAAGACTCACACAAGGAATGCACGGACCACATAATATCAGGCACTGTATTAATATTATATAACATTAATATTATATTATATTGTATTAATATTATATAATATGACACATCAGGGTTAATTAAGAAAACAGAGTTACACACTTCAACTATGTTGAGCTTCTAAAGTCAGCTGTTCACTTACCATCTAGATATTAAAGAGTAAAAATAGGTTTCCAGGTATCCAGATAATTCTTTAAGAAAAAGACCAAAGTCTAAATTATCCAGATATCTAGGATTAAAATATTCATTCATTCAAATAGAACGTCCTCTGAGAAACAGTGCACCGCTAGCCATTTCCTCGTTGTGAGCAATGGAGACTCCCCGCTCCACCCAAGAAAGCTAAGCCCTCCAGAGCTGCGATCTTACTGTCATTTGTCACACAGCATTGGCCCTCTGTTAGGCCATCAATTCCCTCTTGTCCACCTCAGTGTCTGGACTCTGGCTCAAGTCCCACTTTGTCCCCTCCGGGCAGTTCCTGCCAACACCCTCCTGTCCTCCTCCCCTCTCAGCCCCCGGGGGCAAAGCTCTCTCTGGACACTCTGTCCTGATAATTATTTTCTTGTCTGTCTCCCCTGAGACCACAAACTCCTGAGGCCCTGGTTCATGTCATATAATTTCATTATCCAGCCCCGAAACACACAGGAAGCACTCAATTAGTGTTGATTCTTTGTTTAATTAATCAATATACCAAAAATTTGCAAGTACATATCTGTATCGATTGCTGTGCAGCAAAGCAATTCTAAATTAATCATGGAGCCCAACGTTCCTCCAACACATCCGTCCAAAAACACTGACGCAGGCGTGTGCATACGTGCACGCCCAGCAAGTTTGAAGGGATTTCCTGATTCCAGCCTGGCGCGTGAGCTCTTAAGATGTGTCACATGAATCTGGGAACAAAAGCTGAAAAGCATTCCTCTGTCATTTCTCTCCCTTGTTCCATTTCATCTGTGAAGACAGTGAGAAAGTACAACTGGCTAATCCAAGTTTCCTATTTCAATTCTCCGCTGGTGAGAGGTAATCTGCAAATGAGACTTTAACCCAAAGAATTTACCTTCGTGAGCTAATGCCTGGATGTCCCCTTCAGCAGAACTCAAGAAAATTCCCCTTTCTTTTAGAGGCACCTTTCTGTTTTTTAACATTTCCCATACCAAGTTAGACTCAGCAAGACCACACTAATGTGACCACATTCCACCTATGAACCAGTTCTCCAGTATTCATGGGGATAAAAATAGCCCCAAGAACCAAGAATCCTAAATACCGTACATATTATTGAGGAGGGAGACCATTCTGCTTCATTATTTCCACATTGAAATCATAACATACATGAACCACCCTCCCCCTCAAGAATCCAGCAAGAAATTAACTGAAATAAATATTCAAGGAAAAGTGTTCAATGTTTGTGTGCCTCTATGCATTTTGGGCTTGGGGTTCTAAGGTGTTGGCTGCTCTGTTTTCAAATTGGGTTTTGAAATGGATTTTTTAAAAGAATGAGGCCAGTCTTAAAAGTTTAGCTAAACAGCAGTGGGGCAGATGCAGCCTAGGAGGATGCTAGCAGATTGTCCAAAGAAAGAGAACAGCAGACAGACAAGATTAGCATTAGCAGCAAGAGCACATCTGCATGACACAAAGGCAGAGGAGGCTGGCTTGGGTCCAGGAAACCTGAGCTCTGAAGTCAGCAAATCCAAATTATTCTGTACAAATCCCCATTTTCAAAAGATGGGCCAGGTCCTTAAATACATCCATAAGCCTGCCTGTTAAACTCGTAGACGCCTGCCTAAACATTTTAGATTCGAGTGTAAAGCATCTTCTAAGTTACAAAGCAATTTTTACCCATCGTTTTATATCGCAAAGCAATTATTGCTCACTCACCACTCTAATTTGTACTGACAACCTAATGTCAGATACTACCAAGGAAAACAAATGAAAAATAGAAAGAGTAGGTTAGTCTCTTCTATGATACATGTTTATGCCAAAAAAAGATTAGTTAAAAATCCATCTTCCCCCACCTGAATCCAGAGTATGTTTGAGGGAACTGTCAGTGAAATCATTACTAATGAAGTACCAGACTATGGGAAACGAGGGTTAGGAAGGAAATTTAAAAGATAAATGCAATCGCAGATGTCACACATTTTTCATTAGTGAAGGAAGACACTGGGAATCTTCACGTTTTTGGAACAGCCCGTGATAATGACAAGTAACCAGACAGCGTCAAATTTTACTCAACCCCGTATTCCCATCCAACTCTCAGCCTTTTCCCTGAGCTCAAACTCCTGCTGCTATGATCTTGACCTTTCCTAGGGAAATTGAAAAGGAAACTATCGTGATTCTCTACCTCACCCACCAACAAAACACCAAACCTACTTTGTGGCTAGCATTGTCTGCAGTATTAATAAGCCGTCCATTGAATTACTCATTACTGGTTCTAAGTGACCCGTACACGTGCAAAGCATCATAACTCACCCAGCTACCTGAGACATCCCAATGTCCCACCAAGGGGCCCGCAAGAAGACAGCTCTGCTCGTGAAAGGGGTGAGGCTTGGTCTAAAGACATCCACCCAACTGTACCTCTGGCCACCGGGTTCTGGTGTGGCGGATGGAGAGCAGGGACCATCACAGAGGGTGCAGAAAAGACGAAGGGCAGGCGTAGGGCTGCAGGGTGGTGGTTTGCAAAGTGGGTCCAAACAAGTCATCTCTGCACGTGGGCATTCCCTCCACACCCTTGTCTATCAACTTCATCTTTAGAACTGGGAAAAGAGCCTGGCTCTTCTTCCAAGGAATGGGGAGATATCTCAACAGGAAGAGCAAGAATTCACTGTCCCTCAGACTTCTCCTACAACATTTTAATCTCCATTTCCATTTATTGCCCATGTCAACCTGCAAAACCAAACAAACTTCCAGTGGCTCAGACCACCCTAGACTTTTCTTTCTCCCAAAATTGAGGCATTGGCCAACATCACTTCCATTGGAGCTAATGAGAAAAGCAATTGTATCTCACACTTGGAATAAAAAATGAATAAATGACCATGAATCGGTTGGCTCTGTAGCTACCATTTCTACAAAATATGCTTAAAAAAAAAAAAAAAAAAACTCTCAACAGAGATACTAATAAAAACCTTCACGGTAAGAGACTATAAACCTATGAACAAACTCAAAGACTCCAATGTCCCTTTCTCACATACACTAAATGCCAAAACCAGACTCACAGCAGTTGTGGGATTGCTCAGTGAGACCCCCAAATGTGCATCAAACCCTCAGCCTGGACTTTACCTCCAAATCCATGTAAATAATATTCCCAGTATATCAAATACATTTTTAGTTAGAAGTAATATAGTTCTTATTTCAGTGATGGGCAATTAGGATTCTTTTGCTTTGAGCAAAACCCATAACATTGAAAAGCCAACTCACTTGTGCAGAGGGGAAGGAACCCTGCCAAGTGCTGAGACCTAAACCTAGAGCTGGACCTGAGCGCTGTTTGGGACGAAGGAGAAAGGCCATCGCTCTAACTCTGAACTCCTCCAGGAATACAACCTGCACGGTGCCCCGGGAGGTCAAGAGCCCATGGAGACAGAGGGTGCGAGACTCAGGGAGACAGTATCCCAGCTGAGCCAGGGTCAGGCAGGGCTCCAGTTCCTGTGGGAAATTAGTGTGCAAACTAGGGGCTGGGGAAGAAGTCTCTTCGATGGACTGCTCACCCACGGTCTCAGGAGAGATGAGGGTAAAATAAGACGGAAGTTGGCAGATGGAGTAGGCAGGACACCCAGAGCTCACCAGACTTAAGGTGGAAGAGAATGGAAATCAGTCCAGCCCTTTGCACTGGTGGAAACGGCCACTCACTACGCCGGTGAGGACCGGCTGAAGGGCCGAGGCTGCAGGTGGATGGGCGTTGGCCGCAGCTGGCTAGGCCGGATGGACACGGTCGCGGTGAAGGAGATACCTAGAGACAAGAAGGACAGCAGCCCAGGTCCTTCTCATGTCAACAGGGGAGCTCTACAGCCTATGTGCCCAGAAGCAGAACTTTAATCACAGGAGCTGCCAATGCGCTGAGTGACACATTAAGCGATGCATTTGCTATTGAATAGAAATCACTCAGAAGCTAGTACTGTCTTCATTCCTCAAATATTTTTATGAGCATGTGCAAGATGCCGGCATCTGAAGATGAGTAGGCGGTAAGCGCGACCCCATCAATCCTTACGACATGTTAAGGGACCGCAGAACAGTTAAGACCCCACTTGTAAGGGAATCTTGGTTTTAGAGTCCCTGTTCCCACTGACAACAACCTTTCCAAGTTTTTTTTCTGTTTGTCTGTTTGCTTTTCTTAACCAAGTTTTATCTCCATGGCTTTTATTTATTTGTTTGTTTGTTTTTTACTAAAGTCACTTTCCACATCGTTTTGTTCTTAGGTGGATTTTATGATGCATTTAATACAGTTTGCGTTAAGGACACACTGCAGGTTTTTAGGATCTGGGATTGTTTATAACTTAGCACTTTGGAAACTATAGAATGAATACGAATTTTCTTTTTCCTAATTTAACCCTTGGTGCCATTGTGACGCAGCTGACGTATGATGCACCAGGAAGGACACATCCCAGTTCTCACCGCTGTCACGAATGGTATGAGACAGGACTCCATTAAGCTGAGTGACACACAGACCCTTTCTGTAGGAAAACAATTGCTCACATTTACCCCTGCTCACCTTTAGACTTCACAGGCTCAGGAAGTGTTTGAGTATGGGACAGAGGATGTGCTTGTAATGATTAATTTTATGTGTCAGCTTAACTGGCCACAGAGTGCCCGGATTAAACATTATCACCAGTCGTGAGGATGGATAGGGTTGCGCTTACTGCCTACTCATCTTCAAATCCCGGAGGGAGGATTTGCCCCTTTTTGCTTCCCTCCTGTGTGCGCGAGCTGGGGCAGCTCAGGTCATCTTCGTTTTTTATTTTTTCGTTTATTTATTTTTTTTTCAGGATATTATGAGGGAACAAACATTTTGGTTACATTTTATGACTTTGCCTCACCTAGTGAGGATGAGAAGCATGCCCTTCCCCTCTACAACGCTCACCATGCCCATTAGTTGTGAGTTTACCACCCCCAACGCCCTAATCCCTGGAGAATATTACTGCCGTGTGAGCACCCTGCACCCAAATGCTTATGGCAGGCAGCACAGTTCACTATTGCAAGGACGTGGAAACAACCCAAGTGCCCGTCAATTCATGAGTGGATTATTAAAACTTGATATATGTTCACAATGGAATATCACTCATGTCATCTTCTACCACCCTCTGCCTGGGAGTGACACCATCAGCGCCCCTGGTTCTTAGGCCTTCAAACTTACGCTAAACTATACCACCAGCTTTCTTGGGGCTCTGGCCTGCAGACATCATGGGACTCCTCATCCTCTGTGATGAAGGAAGCCAAGCCTCACAATATATATCTCTAACAGGGGGGATTATATATATATATATACCCACCAAAAACTAAAAATAAACTCCCTCTGATTAGAACACTTCTACAACTATAAAATTAAAATAACATCTGAAATAAACACAATCAAACTGGTAAAAAGCCATACAACTTCACATGGATGAATCTATTTTAGCATGGCAGGTAATGACGTCACTGCTAAGGCACCTGTGGCCTGGGTCTGACCTGTGGCGTTACCACGTGTGCCTGAGCTTTGGACCTTCCCGATGTTCTTAGGAGTTCTCGTGAGCTGCTGTGCTTCTCCCAACACTTCTCTCTACTCAGAGAGTGGTGCATCTTTGCTTGTACAGCACTAGGTGGCAACTCCAGTCCTTTGCATGGAGAGAAATCTCATCGATCATATCCTAGATCCACCTCTGGTCCTTTCTGTGACAGTGTGACATGAGACAGTGTGACAAGGAATATTAAAGTCTCTGGACAATGTGACATGAGGCAGTGTGACAATGAATATTAAAGTCTCTGCTGCTTAGCTATGCCAGGGTCTCTGCACCACGGCATGCCCACAGAGTGCTTATCATTGTCTAATTATTGAATCAAGTTCGAAATGAAGCATCTCCCCACTGCCTCTAACTTTAGCCCCTCCTCTTCTCAGTGGCAGGACGCTGAAATGCCTCCCAAAACCAAACTTGGAATGACAGTTCCAGACTGCGCTAGCTTCTAAGACTCCATAGGGACTTTAGGTTCTAAAATAGGCACCCAGGGCAAAAATATTAAAGTTTAAATTACCCTTGAAATTTGCTTAAATTGCTAATCAAGCATGAGATACACGGCTGTATCTATATAGCCTTGCATAGCAATGCTTATGCTCACCGAAGTTTGAAAGCTGCTGGAACAGACTGCTATATTCTGAATGTTTGTGCCCTCTCCAAATTTGTAGGTTGATATCCTACTCCACAATGTGTTGGTATTTAGAGGTGGGGCCTTTGGAAGGTATTTATTCACCTCATGAATGGGATTAGTGTCCTTATAATGATCTTCTGTGAACAAGGAAACGGATCCCCACTAAACACTAGATCTGCTGGTTCCTTGATTTTGGACTTCCCAGCCTCTAGAACTATGAGAAATAAATTTCTGTTGTTCATAAGGCATCCAGTTTATGATACGTTGTTATAGCATCCCAAACTGACCAAGCTACAGACTAAAGAAAATAACAAAAAGGAAGTCTGTCCACAGATGTCTGGGCATCCAAATCCTCCCACATGTCAAACAACTGTAGGCCCTGGGTTGAATGGGAGGCCAGCACAGAATTCTAGGGTGTTCTTGCTTGCCAGAAAAATGTACTCCATTCTTTTCTAATGTTGAGCTTCTAAGTTTAACATGTGTTAGTAGGTACAGTCGTGCTGTGAGGTCTAAACAAGAAAATTGTGTTGTCTCATCCCAGGACAAGTATATAAAGCAAGCTGTTCAGTTGGAAGTGCATGCAGTGCAATTTTGTAAATTCAGTGTTGCACTGAGGGTTGATTATCTTTCCTTATTCAGTCCCATGAATAATTCATGCCAAAAGATATTTTCCTAAAATCTTTTTTGCAGATAAGTTTAATTTGAAATACCCAATTAAAATATTATATTATATTATGTAAATATATATAAATATATAATAATATATAATATAATTATATTATATAATATAATATTACATATTATATTATATATCATATATATTATATTATTATAAATAGTATATATAAATATATAATATATGATATATAATATATAAATATGTATATTATATTCAAATATAATTTGAAATACCCAATTTCTTTTGTATTTACTGAAGAAAAAAATGAATCTTATTAAAAATCAAGAATAGTATATACTATGCCCAAGAATCAGATCTTCATGGGGCTGAGAATCAGAAGAAACATATGTTGCACATGAAGGTGCTGGAAGAAAAAGAATGCTTGGTTATTAAGGCACAGAGGCTGAACGAGGAGGATAGATCTGTTACCCTTAATCAAACCAAACCAACAATCAGAGTATTTGGTCTGCATAACTTTCCCAACAACATTTTAACATGGTGTGTGCAAGCTAAAGCAACGCCATCCTGGAAGCTAATCCACCATGTTGACTTCTGATGAACCCCTGTTCTGGGAATGCCTCTAGGTCCCTACTTTTTCTATTGTGTCTGTAAATCCTGTCCTTAGGTCAAAATAACCTTGACCACAAATCCTGACTTAGGCAGGTTCACACAGCATACTTGCCTGACTCTGAGGGGTTCAACGGTCCTACACACTCCTTCCCTATGGCAGTTAGCCATGAGTGTAGGGGTAATTGTGAGGGGATCCGACCATCTCACACACCTGGGACATGGCTTCTGTTCATAAATCCCTATTAAATGTTTCTTTCTGATAAACTAGATATGCCGGCTTCTGTCTTCAGCCTCTCAGCTTCCTCGGGCTTTGGGGGTGGGTCTGCCTAGACCAGCTCCCCACGGAACATGGTACATTTGCATCCTCTTAAATCAGTACAGTCTCTATAAATATTTAATTACAAGACCCAAAATGATTAAAATATGAAAATATTAAAAATTAAAACATATTATTATTTAGTTATAATGATAACTAAATAAAATAAATTTTAAGGCAAAATAAATGAATAAAAATAATCAAAATGACTGATTCTGTCAAATTTTCCCTGGGTCTCCCTGCTCAGCTCTGGCCTCCTATCTCCAAGAGGAATTCCTCATCTCGTACTAATTGCCTTTCTTTCTTCTACAGCCACTTGGCTCTGATCACCCCATGCCCCGCCCACTCCGGATATCCTGCCGAGAAACCCGGAAGTCTTCTGTGATGCTTCCCTCTCCCTGACCCCCAAATCCAAGCAATCACTAAGCCCTGATGTTTACCCTGGGCGGGAGCCTGGACTGTCCCCTCTTCACCTGTGCTGCCACCATGCGGTCCAGACCGTCAACGTCTCCCACCTGAACCACCCACTTGCTCCCTGCTGAGCTGCTCTCCACACAGCAGCCAGAATGATCCTCTGAAAATGCAAACCAGTCATGTCCCCCACTTGACCCTGTTACTGCCTGTCATGGCGACCCCCTCCTCACCTGCCAGGCACGTTCCTCGTGACTCAGGCCCTGCCACTCTCTCCAGCCACAGCAGGGGCTGCTGTCCACTCACTCTTCCAGACCTCACAGGGCCTTCACACATGCTCCATCCCCAGACTGGGGACCTGTTCCTCCCCGTGCATCTGGCTGACCCCACCACCCCTGACGTCTTTCCTCCTAGGAAGCCTGAGCCCCCCAAATGATTCCAGACCATTCCCCTTGTTACATCTTCTCACAGTACAGTGAGCAGAGTAACAGTCCCCAAGGATGCCCTAATCCTCAGAACCTGTGCACAAAGAGGCGTGAGGGTGCAGGTGTGGTTAAGAATCCTGAGATGAGGAGTGGAGCTTGGACTGTCCAGGTGGGCTCAATGCAATCAAAGGAGTCCTTAAAAGCAGAGAACCTTTCTCACCTGCAGAGAGGTGTGAGGACAGGAGGTAGGTCTGGGAGACATGACGTTGCTGGCTTTGCAAGTGGACAAAGGGGACCACGAGTCAAGGAATGAGGGTGACCGCTAGCAGGTGGAAAAGGCAAGGACATGGATTCCCCCCAGAGCCTCCAGAGAGAACAAACAGTCACGGCCACAACCTGGTTTTCGCCTGGTGGGACCTGTGTCCGATTTCTGACTCACACAACTGTAAGATAATCAACTGGTGTTGTTTTAAGCCACAAAGTTTGTGGCAATTAGTTATATAGCAATAGGAAACCAACACACGTGGTATTTGTCATCACTGCAATATTTATATCGTGGTAGTAGAAACACAAGCGCTGGAGCCCGACAGACTGGGACAGGCTCCCGCTGTCCTGCCCCTGCCCCCGGCCAAGGCTTTGGGCAAGTTAACCCTACAAACTCACTCAGCCTCGATTCCCGGGTCTGTAAGAAGGAGACAGTCATGCTCCCCTGCAAGGGTTGTGCTGAGAATGCAATAAAGTGATATGAAGAAAGTATGAAGCACAGGGGCTGGCACAGAGTGAGCCTTCATTATAGGTGAGCCCCAGTAAATATTGTCATTGTCATTTGTGTGATTGTTTTTCCCAGGAGGTTATAAGCCCTGTGAAGACACCGTGACTTTATTGCTCATTGTTGTATTTCCAGGGACAAGCACAGAGCCTGACAGAGGAGGTACTCAGGGAAGAAATGGACGGATGTGTCCACCTGTGAGCTACTTAAGGCACCAAGCGTTACAAAGAGGCGTGACTCACACGGTGTGCTCGACAGCACGCTCTGAGAGCCGCCCCGTGCGCCAGGCACTATGCCAAGTGCCGACAAACAGAAAAGGGGGGAACTGCCCCTTATTTCCCATGAGCTTTCAGCAGCCCAGAGTTCCCGACAGGAGCACACAGGGTGACAGCACTAGACAGTGTGGGCTGTGCGTCGTGAGGATGACAAAGCCAGGGGACGCTTTAGAGGCATGAAGCAGAGGTATGGTCTCAAACTGGAAGGTTTCCTGCAGGTGGTGAGACGTGAGTGTATCTCTGAGTCCAGGCAAAGTTTCTGTTGAATGGGAGCAAAGAAGGGAAAACACCCTGGGTGTTGGCAGACGGCATTGGCGAAGGCGCTAAGGCCGGCAGGTTGAGGGTGCGCATGGGTGACTTTGATTCTGGTGAAGAATCCATGCTGGGGAGTAGAGGATGTGAGCCTGCAAGAGTGAGCCCTGGCCCATTCTGGACGCCCACTAAGGACCATGGGCTGTCCCCTAAACAGAACGGAGGGCGTGGCCTGGACACTTGCCCTCGGCGGTCTGCGTACCTCTCGGTCTGTCTGCTACCCCAGTGCACTCGCTGGCCTCCTCTTTGCTCAGGATGCGGAAGACAGGGGCGCTCTTCTGCTGCAGGTTCCACAGCGTATCTATGAACTCCCCTTCCAGGAGTGCCAGCATCTCAGCCTGGTACTCTCTGGCAGCGCAAGGCCTCAGTCATTGGGCCGTGTTGGGAGTGGAATGAAGGGGAGGAAGTCAGGCCCTCAGCAGTCCCTGCCAAGAACCCCAAAATCTCAGTGTGTGGGTGATGACCCTCCACATCTAGCCATAACACTGGCCTCCCTAAGAACAGCAAGTCTAGTCCCATCAGTGGCTGACACAGACGTGGGGACCAAAAGTCAACCCTCTCCTGGGAACCCCTGCTCTCAAGCGGGCATCTTTGCCTGGGGATGCCAAACTCTATTACAAAACACTTACTTGAGAAGGATATCAAACTGGAATTTATTTCTATTACAAATAGCACTCAAATATTTTCCAAATCGTTTCTGCAATCAGTTAGGTGCACTTTTTCAAAGTTTTAAATGTTTCCAAACTCTTCTGAAAGGTACAGTGATTGATACAGGTTTTTAAGTTTAGTATTACCATTCATGTCACATTTTCGCCTGATTTCCAGTCTTCTGTGGTATCCTTGATTGGTAAATCACTTGATTTTAATCTTTTATTGAGGGCCTTTGAATTTAGCACAATGTTGAAATGATCCATCAATTACAATAAAAGACTTCAAAGGGACCCAAGTTAAACTTCAGGATTCTGAAGAGCTTACTGGACAGTCAACTTCTTGTATTTCAACTTCAGGACAATAAGCCTAGTGGAGAATTTTGCTATAAAGGCCTAATGAGTATGTTAGTCACATCTAAAGAATCATCTGTTGTCCACATGTTCACATTCATACATATATATAGAGTGTGTGTGTGTGTGTGTGTGTGTGCATTTCAGTGCATTTCATCCGATATTCATCTATTCTATAGCAAGACATGTTTTAGGCTATTCATTTCCACTGATCCATTTGCTAAGAATCAGAAGTCACTTTTATAAAAGAAAAATAAGGTAAATCCCTAAGGCGGAGCCACGCCTAACCAAATGCAGAGAAACCGTGTGGTACTTGGTTCCAGCTTTGTCTAAGTGGGCTCCAGTTGGAAGCATAAAGTTGAAAGTGAAACCCATCCAAGGATTGTTTTCAAACCAACAATTTAGAAATATTTTTCAATCGTATTTGTATGAATCGATTCAATCACAAGTTTTCAAAGTCACTAAATCTGACTGTATTAAATTTTTAAAAAGACAAATGATGGTGTGTATTTATAATGTTGAAGATTTTAGAAATAATAATAGGTTCAAAAAAGGACCACACAGTCAAACATTAAGAACTCTCTTTTCGAAATGTAAATTTAAAATACAGGATCTCACATGGCTTACAATGGATTATGTGAATGGCTACTAAATGAGGTGCGGAAGAGCACAAATTGCAATAAAACGAACCCCTGAGGTGTCCAGAAAAAAAGATACCCGAGTCCCCGTAATGCCGGGTAGACTGTGACAAACAGCGAAATAGGGGTGTAAGTTGCATGGTCACCAGGAAAGAAAAGACACTGTGCCCTCATGGTGGAATCTGGAGGACTTCCCAAAATAGTTGCGTTGAAATTAGCTCTTGGAGGGTAGGCAGGACGTCAGCACCCAGGAGAACGGCACAGCCCCGGACCAGAGGCGTGGGGCTGACGACACAGCTCTGGGCCAGGGCTGGACCAGGGCAGGGGAACTGGACATCGGGGTGTTGTTATTGAAATCACGAGGGGGATTCGGCCCAGGTCCAGTTACTGGCCCCACAGATAGCAACATCCTGAGACAACAAGGATTGCCAACGCAGAAAAGAAATGTTAATGCGAAAGACGTCTTGTCGGGAGAACTGGAGGAGCAGCCTCCAAGCCGTCTCTCTGACTAAGGGAGAGTGCGGGCTTCTTAAAGAGGGAAAATTAACACGGAGCCAGTGCACGGGGCAGGTCACTGAGGGATGTTAAGTCTGGGCATCGGGAAGTCTGCCCAGGGGCCTTCCAGGATCTCAACTCTTTTGTCTTCAGAAATTCCGCCATTTCTGTGTAACAGCTCGAAAAGGGCAATAGTTAGTTAAAAGTTGCAGCGTTCTGGTCATCGAGCCCTACTTGCATGAGAATCTAAAGCATAAGAGAAAGAGGATTCTAGAAAAACATATCAGGGTGATTGAAACCTTGAAATTTGTTCATGGAGCTGGGCACGGAGGCCAAGGCATGACAGCACCTGTCGTTAACACGGTCGATTGGGGTCAGACTGTTAAGGGCTCCGAATGCCATGCCAGGGAGTCAGGACCTTTCTCTGTAGGACACAGGTCCAGAGAAGGCTTTGAACACAGTGCTTTAGAAAAATGACTCTGATGATAAGCTCAGGACAGCATGAAACTGGAGAAAGAGGAGGAAAGATTCTCTAAGCCGAGAGTGCACTGGAAGCACGTAAATCAGGGGGGCATCAGCCTGGAGGGCGACAATAGAGACCGGAAAGAAAACAGGCAAAATGGAGCAGTCAGTTGACATTAGTGACCGACACTGTGGACAGGCAGGGGAGAGTGAGGATTCAAAACGTTCTAACCGGGAGAGGCAGGGAGAAGAGGATGTCATCAGGGAACTTCAAAAACAAAAAAACAGAGAAAATCATATGTTAAAGACAAGTAATTAATGTTTCCTTTAAAATAAGAGACGACGCCTAATGTTGAGTCTTAAAGTTAAAATTCACTGGTTAGGCCGGGCGCGGTGGCTCACACCTGTAATCCTAACACTCTGGGAAACCGAGGTGAGCGGATTGCTCGAGGTCAGGAGTTTGAAACCAGTCTGAGCAAGAGCGAGACCCCGTCACTACTATAAATAGAAAGAAATTAACCAAACAACTAAAAATAGAAAAAATTAGCCAGGCATGGTGGCGCATGCCTGTTGTCCCAGCTACTCGGGAGGCTGAGGCAGCAGGATTGCTTGAGCCCAGGAGTTTGAGGTTGCTGTGAGCTAGGCTGACGCCACGGCACTCACTCTAGCCTGGGCAACAAAGCGAGACTCTGTCTCAAAAAAAAAAAAAAAATTCACTGGTTATAAAGAAAATAATGGAAGGAGGGGCACAGCCTTCCAGACGGGAAAAGGGCAGCCACAGAGGGAGGGTGTGGGGTGGGCTGTTGAGCCGGAAGAGGAGCCCAGGCGTGAAGCAGGAAGGGCGGGAGGGGACTGAGAAACAGTCAGGAGGCAAAATCGATGCCACCAGATGACCGCTGAGACGTCGAGGACAAGGGAGTCAGGGGACCGAGAAAGTTTCTCAGGTTCCAAGCTTAAGTGACCCCTGGGATTGTGCGCCCGAGTTTGAAGTGGAGCCTAGATGTAGAAACAGAGGAAAGATGATTGATGCTGAGTCTAAGGCACCTGGGAGGCAGCAGGGACGACTGCCAGAGGTGCCGGAGGCGCCACACCAAGGTGCCGGAGGTGCCGCACCAAGGTGCCGGAGGTGCCACACCAAGCCAGGGGACGGAAGACCCAGCACACGAGAAAAGATGCAAGGGCATCGCTGTCGAGCTAGGCAGCAAATAAAACCATGCGTGTAGGTGGTATCACTTTGAGAGAGCAAAGAAAAGAAAAGCCCACGGCATCTCTCTACAGACAAAACAACCCAAGATTGAATACTATTTAGATTAGAAAAAAGAAATAATCTTGAAGTAGCGTCATAGAGCGGTATCAATGTGAAAAGACTAACAAGAACTATGGCAATGGGGGCAAATGACAATTTACAGATTTATTCATTAGCATGCTGCTTATAGTTCCACTCACAATTTTAACTGCAAAAATTTAGCTTTTCATTAAAGTCATTCATTCCCACCCATCAATGGAAATGTCTTTTAATGACCACCGGGACATCAAGAACAATGCACCCAGCTTTCTGTACCCATGTCCCAGTTTAATCAATGCTTCACGTTCCAACAGGAGCCGAACAGAGGAACGAACATTCCAGAAGGGAGCAGCAATCTGAGTGGCAACACCATTTGCAGGACAAAGTAGAAAATGTCCACCCAATCCTCTATCTGAAGATGAGCAAGGTTTTGATCCTAGGATCCTATTAATTAAAAAATCCAGGTGTCCTTTATCGACCAAATCCTTACCTTTAGAAAACTAAACATCTTTTAATAAAGCAGAGCTAGTGAAGCAGAACCAGGCTAACTTCCTATCACCAGGATTCATCCTCAAAACTTTTGTGGGTGCCACCTGAGCAGCCCATGGGGTTCTGCCTTTGAGACTTGCATAAATGTGGAGAACGAATGACATCACCTGAAAGGGGTGCTGTCTGAGGAGCTGACACCACCTGGAACAGAAGCCTGAGAAATGCAGCAACTCAGTCAGCTCCTGATGCGCCCTACCAGCAATTCTCCCTGCTGGAGCTCTCCAAAATCATCATGAACGTCTAGGAACTTTTGGTCTTCAATTATTAAATGGAACGACTTAGGTAACCAAAGTCAAATACCCTCCTGGGCTTACTGATAACCCTACGTGAAAGCAACACCCAGTAGTCCACGCCAGTCACGCTGATGGGCGCAAAGGCAGAGAGAAGGAGAGAGGGCGGCGGAGGAGGGCTCGGGCCAGCTTAACCCTTAGTGACAGGCATGCGAGGCTCATTCATGGCTCCCCCGCCCCCGAGTTTCTATCTCCTCTGTCTCTGCCTGCCTGCATGCCCGCTCCCCTGGGAGCTTGTGTCCTTCTTTCATTTCTTGTGTCAGGTTTCGGGCTGACACGTGGTAATTGATTCCGCTGCTGGTTAGACGGGTGTTAAGTGGGAGGGATGAAGTTTCACTGAAAACAAATAGCACTTCATGGGTCTGACCTTTCCTCTCGGAGCTTTTGTTGTGGTCGGCTCTGGGTGTGCAGTTCAAACCCGTGTGAGCCAGTTGTGTCTATGTCTGCAGTTCCCCCCGAATCACCTTCACCGGCTCCCACCCTGCGATGACAGCCGGATGGTCTCATTGTCACTTCTGGCTCGATGACAGCCCAGCGTCAGGTGGAGGCTCCGATTCACACCACAGAGTTGGTGTCCAGGGGACAGAGACGGCTGAGTGTGGCCTGCGCCTGCAGGATCGCACGCCTTCGTGGAAAAGGTACACATTTGGGAAGTAAGGAGGATAAATCTTGGGATGACAGCACAGCTGGGCTATGTGTGACTTCCAGCTTGGGGCACAGTGTCAGCATTCCACCCCACCCGCCACCAGGAGCCATCAGCACTGGCCCTTGACCCATGTGAAGTTCAAGGTTCCCCCTGCGAAACCTTTGGGCTATGGTCGCGGGTGCCCTCTGCCGTGCACACATCCTCCTCCGGGACTAACGGGTACATTTCCCCAGGGCTGATAGCAATGCCAGCCCACAGCACCCAACTGCCTGTCCTCTGCAGGTGCTGGCTGAGGGGAGCCACCTTGCCCAAGATCACACCTTTGCCTGTGACAGCTGACACGCCCTGAGCAGCAGACAGTCACTGACAGGTCAGGATCAGGACGCTCTGAGTCTCCAGCCCCAGCTCAGCGTGACTCTGCAGCCCGTGCCGGCTTCCCACAGGATGACAGTGGCACTGTCCACTTCTCCTCTGTCCCTCCTTCCCCCTGACCCCAGGAGTGGCCCCTTGGAGTCTGTCCCCTGGGAACCCAGGCTAGGATTTGGGAGCTGGATCACCCACTGCCCAGCCAGCAATGAGGACCCCATCTCATAGCCCCCGCTCAAAGTAGCAGTGGAATTTTCACAACTCTCACCAGAGCAGTGATGTATCAGGGGCAGGAAATGCAGGAGCCTCTGCTAAGCACCAGCTGTTTGAGCATTGCCTATGGGAGTGAGTGATGATGAAGTCTGTGAAGTCGCCTGGCTGTTGCTGAGGGCAAGTGACGTTTGGGAGAATGACAAGGAAAGGCTGAGGACAATGACCATGAATTAAATGCCATGTGTGAGAGCCAGAGGCCTCCTAGCCAGCATGTGAAGGGACTCTGTCGCTTGTATTCAAAAGGCAAAAACAGCAAAAGATGGGTCCAGGATTTAGTCATAAAAACAGCACAATTTTAACCCCCCACCAGGCGAGTCTGCTATGGCAAAAATTGGAGCTCCCATTGGGAGGGAATGATGCCCTGAGATACGGGCTTGGTCATCCAGGTTGACGCACTGGATCTGGAACCCCTGAACACTGAGGCTCCAGAAGAGACTTGTCCTGCCCTATGGAGGCCTTGCACCTCCCCCTGGCTGGAAGCCACTCTTCAGAGACCTCTGCCTGGGAGACAACCCACACACACCCAGGATTTGCCGCCTCCGCCCCTTCTGGCCCCCAGGCCAATGTCAAGGGACTAGAGCCTGAAGGAGCTGCAGGCCCCAGGCAACAGCATGTGCTGGTAGGAGCCAGGCATGGGGGAGGGACTCAGTCCTCTGGCCTCTGGATCAAGTCAGGTAGAACACAAAGTCAGATAAGGGAGTTTATTAACCCCAGGACATTCTCCTGCGGTACAGGATTTAACACCTGCATTAGTCTGCTCAGGCTGCATGACAAAGTACTGCGGACTGTGCGGCTTCAATAACAGACAATCCTGGAAGCTATAAGCCTGAGATCAAGGTGTATTAGATAGGGTTCTCCAGAGAAACAGAACCTAGATAGGTGGATGGATAGATAGATAGATAGATAGATAGATAGATAGATAGATAGATAGATAGATAGACAGACAGATGAAGAGATTTATAATGACAATTAGCTTATATGTTTATGGAGGCTGAGAAGTTCCATAATCTGCTGTCTGTAAACTGGAGAAATAGGAAAGCCATTGGTATCATTCAGTCCAAATCCAAAGGCCATAGAACCAGGGAGCTGCTCATGTAAGTCCCAGAGTTTAAAGGACTGAGATCTAGTAGGTCTGACATGTAGGGCAGGAGAAGATGGTTATCCTCGCTCAAGAAGAGAGAGAAAGAATTCTCCCTTCTTCTGCCTTCTTCTTCTACTCAGGCCCTCAGTGGACTGGATGGTGCTGCCCACATCGGTGAGGGTGGATCTTCTTTCCTCAGTCTGCTGATTCAAATGCTAATGTATTCCAGAAACACCCTCACAGATGTACCCAGAAGTAATGTTCTCATCAGCTATCTGGGCATCCTTTAGCCCTTAGTCAAGTTACACATACAATTTACCATCACAGAAGATGTTAGCAGGGCTGGTTTCTTCTGAAGACTTTCACTTGGCTTACAGATGGCCATCTTCTCCCTGTGTCCTCACACAGTCATCCTTCTGTAACTCTGTACAAGTCTTCTCTTCTTATAAGGACACCAGTCCTTGGATTAGGGTCCACCTATATGACCTCATGTAATCTTAATTGCCTCTTGAAAGACCCTATCTCCAAATATACTCACATTTGGAGGTACTGGAGGTTAGGGCTTCAACATATACATTGGGTGGTGAGGAACACAACAACCCAACAAGAATTACAGGAGGTGGTATTAGCATGATGCTGGGATGGTTCTTAGAAGCCTGAAGCAAGCAATGACCACACTACGTGAAGTACAAATACCAGAACTAGTATGGAAGACACTGGAGAAAGAGGCAGAGAGTGGGTAGCTAGAGTGGATATTACCATTTAAGGCCAGAAAACACACCAGAGATCCAGCAAGTACTCCACTTACAAAGTAATAAGAAATGTGCTGGTAAGAGATACCAGAATCACTGAAAACCTCAGTGGCCGACATTCTCAGTAGGGCAGGGCTGAATGATAGGAGATACCTAATGATGGGGATGAAAGGATCTCAAATTATTAGAGACCAGGTGCCTGTGTTCAGCTATCAGAAGCCAGATAGATTGTAACCCTGAGTGTCAAGGTCAGAGCGGCACCCCCTGGGGTCTGCTGGGCATAGTTAAGAAATGGTTGTCAGAGAACAGCATCTCCTAGAGCCCCGGCAGAGCAGCAACCAAAGTATTACTCAGTCGATACTGTCAGAAGGATCAATGTTGGATGATCAGGAAGCTGAAGACCACTGCCCCAATAGCTAGTCAGGGTCCTCCGCCTTGTTTCCAGACCTGCATGAATTTTCAGACCCAGAATGACTGCCATTGATACACGCAGACCTGAAGTGTCATCATGGCCTGCCTGTTATATGATATTATTTCTCAGGTAATAAGTAGCATCCAGGCCTAGGCATGGCCTGAACCTTTCACAGTGGGTCCACCAGTGAGTGAACCCATCCCATGGTCTTTTTCCCAATCCCCAAATATATAACAGAAGTAGACAACTATCCAGGAAATCTCTGTGGGTGTTTGCAACTATCCACCTACACAGAGTTCTCAGCATGTTGGATAACAGCTATCAGTGAATGCCAAGGGGAAGCTTCTAAAACTGCCCCTACCCCAGCCAAAAGAGTAAATCAAAAACAATATCACATCCTGGGGCAGAGGGAGGTTGGAATTTGAAAGCTTAGAATTACCCTTAAAGACTTAAAGGATGCAGGAGTGTGGCCCCTATCATATCACCATTTAATTAATTTAGTCCCTGCAGAAACCAGACAGGTCCCAGAGGATGACAGACTCCTGCAAACTTAAGCAAGTAGCAGCCCACAGCTGGCACTGAAGCTTCTTTGCCAGATGTTATGTCTTCACTAAGGCGCATGCTCAGGTGCATGGTATGCAGGCTTTGATCTGGGCGCCGTGCTCTTTTCATCTCTATCAAAAAGGAGGATGGGAAACAGCTCACATTTGCTTAGAAGGGACAACGGTATTCACTTACAGCACTGCCCCAGGGCCGTGTTAACTCTCCCTGCTCTGTCATAACATAGTCTGAGGAGGCCTGGCCCGGCTGGACCTCTGCGGAACCAGAGTGATGACATCATGCAAACCAGACCTAATGAGCGAGAAGTGGCGATTATGTCTGACCTTCAAAGTCAGACTCATGCAATCAAGAAAATGGGGGAAACCCCCCATGAAGGTTCAGGGCCCTGCACATGAGTATACTTTTAAAAGTATACTCCAGGATCTAGGGCATGGCAGTCTTGGCCAAAGTAAAGACTTAATATGTCACCCATCCTAAAATAAAGACTGTAACACAACACCTGGTAGGCTTCCTTGGGTTGTGAAGACATTAATTCCACGGTTGGAATATCGCTTATATCCATATAGCAAGGGACACAAAAGGCTCTGCAAAGGGTCCAAGCTGCATGGCAAGTGTCCCTGTAGCTTGGCCATATGACCCAGTAGCCCTGATGGTATTATAGGTATTGGTGATGGAAAAAGACACGGTGTAGAGTTTTTGGCAATCCATGTTTGGAAAATCACAGCTCAGATACTTAGAGTTCTAGACCAACTCCATACCAGCTATAGCAAAGAACAATATATAACTTCAGAAAGAACAGCTCCTAGCAAGCTGTTGGGCCCTGGAAGAATTGGGGCACTTGACCATGGAACACCAAGTAACTAATCATTCGTGATGGGCCAGATTCTGTCACACCCACAAAGACACAGTTGGGTGGGTCCAGCAGCGATTCCTGGTAAGCTGGAAGTGGTCCATGAGGTCAGGGGTGCAGCCCTACGAGCAGGTAGCCCAGACCCATGTTGTTCATCATTGCTGTGTCAGTGCCTCACCTTAGCTCTGTGATGACACCTGTGACAATATGGGAGGCCACCTACAGTCAGGTGACGGAAGAAGATAGAGCTCAACTGATTTACCATGGGTCAACTGAGCATGAGGGTGCAATCAAAAGTAGCCAGTGGCTGTGGTACAGCCTCATTCAAGGGTGGCCTTGAAAGACAGTGGTGAGAGGAAATCTTCCCAAGGGACAGAGCTTTGGATGGTGCACACTCCGTGTTGGAGGGGAATTGGAACTTGACAGTGTGCAAATATTGTTAGCTTCACACACTTTGATTGGACTGGGGTGAACAGCCACATCCATGAGTAGTTTGTGTCCCCGAATCTAGCCAAGCCTCAGCATCACCTGAGAAGCTTTTGAAGAATACAGATCCCTAAGCCCCACCCCCCAAATTACTGAAATAGATGCTCCCGTATGGAGCCCAGAAATCTACATCTCAAGTAATAGCCTTACATTCTGATACTGCCAGTCCTTGAAATAATAGGTAGGAAATATTTGTCTAAGTGATTAGCAATGCCGTAAAAAAAGCATTAATAATGAATGCAAACACATAAAACACTACATGCTTAATATATATTTACCTTTTAATTCTCATGACCACTCTATGAGGCATGTATTATTATTTAATCCCACTTTGTAGATGAGAAAATTGAAGCGAAGTGACTTACCCAAGGTCATCTGGCAAGTGAATGTTGGAGGCAGTAGTTGAACTTAGGCTGACTCTGGAGTCCTTCTGCTTAACTATGATGCCACAGTGAGAAAGGCAGTCAGGGAAAGAGAAGTTTGCTGGAAAAGCTGTAGTCCAAAAAGTGCATAGAGCTTATAGGGCCAATTCCTGTATTTACCTAAAATAAAGACAAAATGTTTTTCCCAATAGTTTAACTTCGATGTCAGAATCCATTCACGATAGCATATGAATGCCACCTAGTGGCTCAGCAGGGCTGCTGGCACCGTAACTGCTCTCTGGGATTAAGTAGGATCAGCTCAGAAGAACAGAAAAGTCATTATTAAAATTTGGTAGATGCAAGTTTCCAATTCCAGAAAAATGAATTCTATGACTTTCAGAACAAATTTTAAAAATATAGCGAGAATATAAAAATTGGGGAAAAGGTCAAAACAGGTGAAGTCAGAAATAGCGATAAGAATGATATTCTTTTTTTTTTAATAAAAAGACTATAGTAATACAATGGGGAAAGAGAAAAAGCCATATGCAAATCATTTCAATTTTATATTCAGATAATGAAGTTATTACACGAATGCCCTAAAAACCTTTTATGACTAATCCCTTTTTCCGAGCATTATCCTAATTCAGCATCTTCTTCCTATTCAGGGATTAAGACGGCCTCTGCGCCCACCTCTGTCCCATGAGACCTCGTGGCAATCGAACAAGATCGGAAGCGCTGGAGGTTTAGAAGCCCACCCTTGTCTTCTCCCCGATTTCTGAGCGATTCGTTTTCTCTCAAGCTCTGTGGAACCCAGACATGCAGAGGCGAGGCAACCTCAGCAGTGCAAAGCGTCAGCGTGGAGCGCCCACGGCGGGATGTGAGAAACAGGGCGTAAAAGAAGGTAGCAACGACCAGGAGCAAGAGGTAAGGTTAAGGCCCCAGAAGTCATCATTCAGGACCAGAGCCAGGACGCAACAGTCAGAAGACCGGGTGGTCCTGTGAGCAAGCGCAGCCTCTGCAGCTTCTGCGGATCTTTCCAGAACCACACCAGCATCAGGGTTTCTTAAAGCTGCCTTTCGGCGTTAAGTAGGAGAGAGAATAGCCCTCCCACAGGACTTATATATGGATGGGCCTCAGCAACGTGACACCAATGAAAGAAGCCGGACGCGAAAGACTATACACATTGCGTGACTCCATTTACACAAAATACCCGGGATAGGAAAGCCCACAGGGATAGAAAGTAGGTCCGTGTCTGCCAGAGGCCGGGGGAGGAGGAAACAGAGAGAAACTGCCTAACCGGCCCAGGGTTTTGCTTCACAACATCATTCATGCACCAACAGCTACTGAACTGTTTGCTTTAAAATAGTTATTTTTATGTTATTAGAATTTCACCTCAATGAAAATATACCTATATGCCACCTTACGTGGCCAATGCCATAAATATCACAAATAAAAAAAATGATATCTTTTGTCTTAGAGTTTTAGACCAGAGTGTTTTAAATTTTGAATATTGTGATGGTTGATCTGGGGTGTCAACTTGACTGGATTAAGGGGTCCCCAGATAGCTGGTGAAGCATGAGTTGTTCTCAATGCTTCGTAGGTGCTGAGTCCTTTCTTCTGCTGCTGTTGCAAAGCAAGCCAGGTGGTTTGGCGTTTGATTGGAACGATTGGGCTGCTCCCCACGTGAATCTGGGAGGGGCACAAGAAACCTGAGTCTAGAAGGATCCGAGGCCTCCTCTGCAAGCCTTCCTCTCGAGCCTCAGAAGGAAATCAGCAACTGGCCGGCAAGCGTGCATGCCAGACACACGCCCCGTTAATGAAAACCACACACGCAGAACGAGAGATGTGCTCTACCTGCCTGTGACAATCGGGAGCAGGAAAGGCGGATGGAAAATGGCCTCGGGGGCTTCATTCCCAACCCTCTCCATCTAAGGGGGAATCGAGTTTCTCAAAAATAAAGCCTTTCTGTTTACAAACATACTGTTTTTGCCAAAGAGAATTCTTTATTTTAGGAGGTGCTTTGGGAAAACTGCAGAGTCCTGGGGTTTGGGGCCAAAGACGCCCAAATGTTGCAATCCTAAACCTTTGGCAGTGACAAAAAACATGTTTGCAAGTGGAAAGTTTTCGGTGTGGGGCTTTCGTGTTGTTTTGTTTGGGTGTGTGTTTGTTTGCTTGCTTCGTGCCAAAGGATTTCCTCTGCATCTTCCCAGAACCGAGGAGCGGGCCTCGGTGCTCTGCTCTGGATGTTGGCCCCAAACCACCTGCACCCCTCTTGTATGTCCTATACGGTTTGAGGGGGAAAAGCATCCTTTGAGCATAGGGAGCCACCTTTTTCTACCTCCAAACCCCAAGTGAAGCCTCGGTCAGAGGGGGTGACATGAGGAGTCCTCTCTTTGTCACTGTGGATTTCACGAGGGCTGAGTGGATTTCCACGTCTCGGTCTCTGATTAACCCCCGTTCGGTTCCTCCTTATCTCCTGCCCTGGCAGCCCACATCTCTGTCTCTCTGGCTACTACCTGCGTGAGGCGCCGTGTGATGTATGAACTACAGCTTCCTGCCTATTAAAGCTGGACTTTTCGAGACGACCAGCCCAGCAGGATGCAGAGACACAAAACGTGGAATTCCCAGATCACAGAGCAGGGACCATCGTCTTGAAAACCAAGGCTTCTGGCAGACAAGACTCGGGCACTTTGGAACTCACAAGGCTAAGCCTGCTCCCAGGGTATAAAGTTTGGGTGACGCAGGAATACGGGAGGGTCCGAGTGCACCCCACGCAGACACTGAATGGGGCAGGGAACGCGGGAGGAGTGGGCCTGGGCCCGATGTAGGACCAAGAGGGATGGCGCAGAGAGAGCCAGTGGGCACTCAAGCCCGTCTGTCCCTTCCCTGGACGGGGAGCTGAGGCAGAGCAGAACCTGCACCCCGATTCCATCCTGTGGATGTTCTAGAGAGCTCCGAGCTCAGGGCCGCCCTGGCTATGTCACCTCCGCGTCACCTGGCCATCAGCACCTCGTGCTCAGGAACCCCACAGCTGGTGGCTGCAGCACCTGTCCTCTGCCACCTGCCCCTGCTCCAGCACGGCCCTCCTCCTGACTGCCTTTCATGAGAACCGCGTCTTCCCAGTCACCGGGACCAGGCCCTGGCATCAGTGTTGCTGTCTCCATCCCCTCCGCGGCTCATCTAACGCCAGACACCATGGATTCTACCTCCCTGGTGGCTTTTCCATCGGTCCCTGGTGCCAACGCCCAATTTGGGAATCTCGTTTTCTGTCTCAGTGAATGGAACCAATTTAAGCATCTCCTAATTCCCACCCCACCCCTCAGTCTCACCAGCACGGATCCTCGTAAACTCCCATCCTCGTTTCTAACCTGGCTCCCGTTTCTGCCTCCTGGCCTCATCCCTTTCTCCTCCTCCTCCTCCTTGCCCTTCTTTACTTGTGTGTCACGGCCCCCGTGCTGTGTGCCAGATAGACGACATTTTTCAGTGTCTCCAATGCAAGGGTGATAGTCACGCCCCTTCAAACCTTCATAGACACTGTTCTCTCTGCCTAGACCACCCTACCCCTTTTCTCTCATCTCATGCCTACTCCTCTCTCAGAAGTCCTGGGTGCCACTTCCTCCAGGAAGGCCACCATGTTTTCATCGACAGGTGGCAGAAACACTGATTCCCACTGCATGAAACCTAAGGAAGTATACTCATGTCCCTTCACAGGAGCCTCAAAGGCAAGGTAGGGGTCAGTGGTGCCATGCTGTCCTCAGGACCCTATCTCTTTTCCTGCTGTTTCTTTGCTGTCCCTGATGTTGGCCTTTATCTTCAGGCTGGTAGCAAGACGTCTGTCCCAGTTCTGGACACCAAACACATCCACCTTCATTGGCCAAAATGAGATCGTGTGTCTAGGGCTCTGCCACCCACTGGCGAGGGGAGTGGCAATCGTCTTTTAAAGAGCTCACTGTCAAGGTGTTAGCTGTGAGGCCACCACTCGGGCTTGGTGGTCATTGTCCCCTGCCGTGTGCAGCTGCGCTGAAGACAGCATGGAGACCTGATGGAAACCCACGTTCCATTTGGGAAGAAGTAGGAGGCAGCAGGAACCCACAGCGTTCGTTCTCCTTTGCATTGGGTTCTACGACCTTTCAGAGTCTCATCTCCCTCCCCTGCCTCCTTGCTCGGCCCCTCCTTCCCACCATCTCTTGACCTCGAAGGCCAAGTCTAACCACACGTACTAGTCCTGAGTATTCAGACTGATACCCTCTCATGACACCTCTTGACCACATGACTTCTTTGAAAGCTCCCTGATAGCCAAGCACCACACCCCGCCTCGCACCTGCGCCCAGCTGCACACACATGGGGTGGCCATAAATGGCCGTGCATGGGTGGGCGGATCTCTGAGCTCGGGGTCCATAGCCTTGCATGCTGAGCTCAGCTGAGCACCTACTGTGTGTAGTTGGGCGAGTCGCTAAGTCTCTCAAGACTGAAATGAGGCTCTTGGACCAGACGTCTCCATGACTCCCTAAAATTCTGTATTAGTTTCCCAGGGCTGCCGCTGCAACAAGTTACCACCAACTGGATGACTTAAAACAACAGAAGTCTAGCCACTCCCCGTTCCCAAGGACAGAAGTCCATTTGGTGCTTCCTGGGGAATCTGACGGAGAATCTGCACCCTGACTCTCTCCTGGATTCCGAGTGTGGCTGGCGTCTCTTGGCACTCCTTAGCTTGCATCACTCCAATCTCTGCCTCCCTTTTCACATTCCTTCTCCTCCGTGTGTCTCTGTGTCCCAAAGCTCCTTCTCCTTCCTCTTATAGAGACAGCTGTCATTGGACTTAGGGCTTACCCCAAATCCAGGATGATCTCATCCTGAAATTCTTAGCGACATCGGCAAAGACGCTATTTCCAGATAAGGGCACGTTCACAGGTGCCAGGTGTTAGGCCTTCGACATTCCTCTTTGAGTAACCTCTACCTGCTCCGAGCCGAGGAGATCGATTAGATATTCAAGCCTGGCTAGACATCACAGAGAAAACACAACCAAGGACCACTCAAGGCTGAACTGCTTCCTTTCTTTTCTCTTTCTTTTTTTTTTTCTTAAATTACCTACAGACACATCGTGGGCCCTGAATTTGAAGGCTGAGTGCGCTTTTTGGGTTATTTTTCTCTTTTCATTTCTTAAACTACTGGCAGCGAGTCCATCTCCAAATTTCAGACACTGATCTTGAACACCACCTCCATGCTCTAGGATCATTTATTTTGGCTTCCATTACCCCACCCACAGCCTGCAAGTCCCCAGAGGCACTGTCGCAGGGGGCATGATTGGTCTCCCAGCTGCCTTTTCAATTCCCAATGCCTTGAAGCCTTGACGATGAAGGCCGGGACCCTCGGAAGAATCACGTGGAGGCCTCCGTGTTTCCTGAGCCCTGTTCAGAGAGAAGCAGACAGTCTCGAGTGAGCCACGAGGGACCAGGAGCACCAGGATGCACAAAGCATCCCAGCACATCCCAAGCAAGCACCCCTCTTTAAATGCATCCGCAGTGGGCAAAAATATTTTCTGATACTTCTATACTTAGTCGTACCAAATGATGCTTGGTGCAGTTGATGCATGAGGTGGCTCATTCATCAGCGAACAAAAGCCATCATTTTTCTTTCCTGACAAATGTATCTCCCCAGGCTTCGTGGCTGGCAGACCAATCCTATAGAATCCGAATCCTCGGAGACAGAAACAAGGCCACGCTGTGTGCTGCTCTTACGTTACGTCTATTTTAAAAGTTGACTTTGGCAGATGGCTTGGCCACGCACACAATATATCTGCTTCCAGAAAGATAAGAGGGGAGTGAGGAATCAAACACTGCATTTTCTTTAAATTCCCCCTTGGAAGTGACTGACTTGGCTTGAGAAGGGGAGTTGAATACTTGCCTCGATGATGATGAACAAGTTGGAACACATGATAAAGAAAATATTGAAGCTATCAATAACTCATTTTTTTAAAGAACCTGTGGGCTAAAGTATTTCTCGACTAGCGAATTCTAAAGAATGTAAATCTCCAGATTATACTCTATCTGAGGCAGTGTTTTTTTCCAGAACTTTTGGAATGTGTCTCAGTGATGAATTAAACTCGATACTCTTTTTTAAATAATTCCTTGTTAAGAGCTGTAAGTAGCAATGGGACGATCGTGCACTCAGGGCTGTGCCCTCTGACACAGGAAAATGAGAATCTTAAATTATCAGAGATGAGGAATCTGTACAGCCAGGCTGCCCTGGTCCAAATAATCAGGAAGGTTCCAGTCCAATGCCACCTCTCTCCTTTACAACAATGAAGGGATAGAGAGAGTAAATTCGAAAGGGACCTTGACAACTTCTTCTAGTGCCCACCCCTGTCCTACCTCAAAACACCTTAAAACTCTCCCACTGCCTTTTTTCTTCTACCCCAGAACAAAACAACGAAATTAAACTTTATAAAAGTTCATGAAACAAAACCTTACGAAACCGCTGTGGGGGTTCAACAATGTATTTTTAAACCAATAACGTGAATTTTTCCATGCCAAAGAGTCATATAATTGGGTCACCAAATAAAAAAAGACACAGCTGTAATGGAAACCATTTAGGGGAAGAAAAAAAAAAGAAAGCCCTGACTAATCATAAAGTGATGCGAATTTGAAAGGAAATACTTAGATTGTATTTTTACCCAGCTGAGCAGTCAGATGTTTGGAAATGCCCCGTATTTTTCTAAATATTTCCTGCTGTTAATAGCAAAACGGCTCAGATACTTCAGAAACGAAGGGCAGGCATTAAAACGTGTTCCCTGTGTGCTTTTCTTATTTACAGCTGCTCAATTTCCAGTTGCAAGAGGAGGCCTGACAGTACAGACTTGAACGCTTACATGTTTACCCTGAGCTGCCGCACGGTTATTTTTATGAAAATTACTCAGAAGTGCGTGTGTCTGGGAGTACGCAGGGAACTGCAAATGAGGGGCTGGAAAGAGAAGGAGGTGATGAAGGACTTAGCACATTTTCGGTTTGTTTCTCTTACAACCTGCGAGAGAACCCAGACCGCTGATGGGCTCCAGGAGCGAGCCCCAGGTGGCTGCACTCCAGGGAGTTTGGCAGCGCCCCGGCCAGCGCCAGAGGCCCGCGGCGAGCCGGCCTCCGGGACAGGAAGGTGGTGACAGCGGCCGCCGGCTTACATGGCGCGAGAGCCCAGAGGACAAGTTCTGGCAGCCACCTGTGCGGTCCCCGGTGGCCTTTTCTTCAAAAGTGAGGATGGGGAGAGCCTGGTCAGCCACAGGTGAGGTGGCAAGTCGGGTGAAGCCTGGAAACCGCCGGCTCAGCCAACCCTAATGAGAACCAGACTCCCAGAAGTATTTGCGGACTCGGCAGGGCCGGCAGCGAGACTCACTGGCGGGGTGCGAGAGAGTCTTCTGGAACTCCCAGGGCAGAAGGCAGCATTAGAGATGTAAATTCAAAACAGGCTCGGGGAGCCTGCGCCAGCTTTTGCCCTGGGTGACTGCGTGGCTCCTTCCCCAAAATAGCACGCGGGACCTTTGAAAAATGCGCTCCGGCCCCCTTTAGACCCTAACCCTGAGGACGCAGGGCGGGAACTGGAGTGGATTTGCTCAAAGTCCTTATCACCCCTCACTGGCATCCGTGGTCCGCTGGCTCAGAACCCGCCCCTAAGAAACGGGAAGAAAACACGCAGCCCCAAACAGCTCCCAGCAGCACAGCCCAGAGAGTTCCATGCTGGGAAACTCGGAGGCCAGCACCTCTGCAGAGGGGTGGTCTGCAGAACTCGAGTGTCCCGTTCAGGGAACAGCCTTAACTCTCTGAAGATGTCACGCTCAGCTCTTCCTAGGGTAAAGATTCCCTTTTTTTTTTTTTTTTTTTTTTGAGACAGAGTCTGGCTTTGTTGCCCAGGCTAGAGTGAGTGCCGTGGCGTCAGCCTAGCTCACAGCAACCTCAAACTCCTGGGCTCAAGCAATCCTCCTGCCTCAGCCTCCCGAGTAGCTGGAACTACAGGCATGCGCCACCATGCCCGGCTAATTTTTTCTATATATATTAGTTGGCCAATTAATTTCTTTCTATTTATAGTAGAGACGGGGTCTCGCTCTTGCTCAGGCTGGTTTTGAACTCCTGACCTCGAGCTATCCGCCCGCCTCGGCCTCCCAGAGTGCTAGGATTACAGGCGTGAGCCACCACGCCCGGCCAAGATTTCTTTTTTTTAGATTGCTAAATCTGGCCATCTTCGATTAGAAGTTAGGTCAAAAAATAAAATGTTCCAATCAAATCCTGCAACCTAATTTTCCACAGTGTGCCTGTGGAAAGGCTGTCCCATTAGCAAAGCTGGCGCCAGGGGCAGTGGCCTTTCCTTTTATCTCTTTGAGGGTGTGGGCAAGGGGGACCTGTAACCACAGAAAACCATAGGCCACGTGGCTCTCTCATAGTTCCCACATTGAGCACAGCCTACCGGTTACAAAGGGGGAGAGGGGCAGGGACACCCCCAGGAATCTGGGGCCACTGCTACGGGCTCAAGTGCTCGCCATACATACGTTAACATCCTAAAGCCCAGTACCTCGGAATATGACCTTATTTGGAAAGAGGGTCATTGCAGATGTAATTTAAGATGAGGTCATGCTGGTGCAGGGTGAGCCCCTAATTCAATATGACTGGACTCCTTATGAGAAAGAATATCACGTGAAGAGACAAAAGTAAGTGCAGAGAGACAGCCATCTGCAAGCCACGGGATGCCTTCCTGAGACCACCAGAGCTAGGAGACAAGCCTGGAACAGATTCTCCCTACCAGCCCTGCCAACACCTTACCTCGGTCTCGAACATCAGGCCTCTAGAACTGAACGTCTGTTGTCTAAGCCACCCAGTGCATGGCAGCCACAGGAAACTAATACGGTCACGTGTGACTTTCTTGGGCCCTAAGCGTTTCTCCTTGTGGGCTCCAACCTTCATAAAAAAAATTCAAAGTGACTTTGCAACTGTGTTGGTACAAACACCGATGAAATCCAGGCTGGGTCATGTTCATTTTCTTCTTATGTCTTTAAAAGAAATAACAACATTTTCATGGACCTCTGAAAGTCCCATGGTCCCTCAGCTCTGTGTCTCCTGGGCTTGGGAACAGTCACTAAAGTCCCCAGACAGGGTCAGGTGCCTCCTGGGCTTTCTCTGTCTTGGCCCCATGTGGAAATGACCTGTTATCGTGTCTAATGTCTCCTCTCCCCACCTCCTCTGGCTGAACACACTCCAGCGCCAAGACTGCATCTTCCTTATCTTTGTGGCCCTGGCACAGCCTGGTGCATAGTAAGTGCTCAATAAATAACTGCCGCACCAACTTGAACGGGCAGACAGGGATCTAGGGTTACTCAAGGTCATTACTGAAACATGAAGCAAGAAAAGAGCAAAAGAAGGAAATTTTGGCAAGGGCAGAGCTTTAAGAGCTACAGCCTCAGCTCCTGGTAGCAGCAGGGTGAGGATCTGGGAGCTCAGCCCAGGAAAGTTTTTGAAACTGAAATAATAAAATGAGTGTTTTACAACCATCTGTTCTGTTCCTTCTCTCTCCCTCCCTCCCTCTCCCTCTCCATCTTTAAATGTTAGTTTTCACTCCACAGGGCTCGGTGGCCTTTTCTTACATCAGGATTATTTGCCTTTCTTCACATGAGGCTTTATCAAATTCTGACTTTTCCACTGAGGTTTTCTGACAGCAGATTTGGCCTTTCTAGACCCAACCTCACTTATGGCTCATGACAAATTTATACTCTAAGCTGTTCTCATCTTGGGACAATTTCTAGTTTTCCTGCCTACCACATTCCATCTCTGCCATGTCTCAACAGGGAAAGGGTCTTCTTCTCCACCAGGAATCTCATTTGTGAACGAGCAAACCTGAAAACCACTAAACTAGCAACGAACTGTGGGGTTGCAAAGGAGAAACACTCTATCTGCACAAGGATTTTTTGTATAAGGACTATCCACCATGGGCTAAAGCGGTGGAGAGGGTGTCATAAAAGTAGTATGATTTGTGTTTGTGCTTAATAAAAAACAGCCAGATAAGCCTTTTTGGAGTGAGAAGGAGGGAGTGTGAGAGAGCAAGAAGGCTGGGAGAACAGCTTCGGCAAAGGCGTGTTGGAAGACTGGCGTGGAAGGGATGCTGTGCACAACCCCAAGTGACCTCTGAGGAGCGGGAGACACAGGCAGGAAGGAGCCTTAGGACCTGACCATGAATAAGAACTCATCCTGTGGGGCTGCGTGGGAGACAAGAACTCAACCTCAAAGCAAAAGCACAGACCTTGTGTGCTGGGAGAGCATCACCAAATTAGGCTGTAATCCCTAAAAATGCTGCCTCCTGTCTGCCTGGCAGGAAGGAAAGGGGGTGCCAGTGAACCCGCCTGTCTGCCTGGCAGGAAGGCAAGGGGGTGCCAGTGAACCCGGGCATGAACTCGGCACATGGGGCTGCCGCGGCAGTGTGGGGGCAAGAGCCCAGGCATGTCAGGAAACTCAAAACTCCACACCCCGTGATCCCACGACTCTGGATGAGCAATTTAACCCCCTGGGACTCAAGATCCTCACCTGTAAAATAAGAGAAACTGATCAGACCCTAAAGCCCTCCCGCTCTAACACCGGGACACTCTATGACGACAAGCAGATCACGTCTCTCTAGGGTCTGGCAGGCATACAGTGAAGGGGCATTCTGAGTTCAGACACCACAGTCCCCTCCCGCCCTGTGAGTGTGACAGAGCCGGGGAGGGCCGACAAGCCTGTCCCCAGAGGGACCGCAGCCGTCCCAGGCTGAGCGGCAGGGCCGCCGAACACAGCTACGGGGCCATCTTGGGCAAGGGGTGGGGGTCTCCTCTGAACCCCACCAAGAGACACGAGTTCTGAGAGAATAAAGGGACAAGATCTGGGGGACAAGAGGACAAAAGAATTGCAGGGGCATCTCCTTCCCTGTTGAAATCAGACGAGACCTTCACCGCACTGTCCTGAATCGGCAACGACGGGATCAATCAGGTTTATGTTTTCTAATTCCCTAGCTACTCCCCCAACTGCAGGGAATCAATGGACAGTTCCTGAGTCTGTAAAATTAAGAAATTAGCAATGGCTTCATAGAGTTTCACAGTGGATTGAATGGCATAGGTTTTATAAAACACGAAACCCCGTGCCTGGCTCAGAATGACAAGTCAATAAACGTTCATGACTTTGGAGTCTCCGTATGTTTGGCTCAAACCTAATCATTTCCCAGAATGCAACACGGTGTGCTCCCCCACGCCCTCCCCCTCCACCTGTCTCACCCTGATGCGCCCCTGCCTGCCAGTGGCACTTGGCTGCAGCCACTCAGGGCTTCCTTCACTCCAATGCCACGATGGACAAAAGGATAGAGAAAACATAGGCCCACTTGCGCATTTCAAGCTCCTTTTTACTTACAGCTGACTCTAAAATTTTAGCCAAAATGTTGGAAAAACTTTTGTTTTCTATTATTAGCATGATTCTTACTTACTGAGATGAAATATGATTTCCTTTGGTAAAAAAAAAAAAAATACCCAATGTGTTGTAAAAGATGAAGTCATGCTTAGTAACCTTGGCTGTTTTTTAAAACCCCTAACTATCAACTGCTTTGGGGACAGGTTGTAATGTTGACCCACGCCACAGTGTATCTGCTTCAATTCCTGCTTCTGGCTCAGCCCCTAATAGAAAAATTAATTGGGTAACATGAGTCAATTAATCAGAATGCACAGTTATTTTTATGGACTCTACTGCCAGTGCATTAATTCATGACATGTGTTTCAAAAATTGGAAGAATGGCTAAAATATAAGCATAGATTGTTTGTGATATATGACGCCAAAAGTCAGACACCATGAATAATTCATCCATTCATTCATTCGAAAAGTGTTCGTTAAGTACCTACGAAGAGCCAGTCACCATTCCAGGCATCGGAGGTAATTGATGAGTCAAGTCGTGCAAACAAATGCTCACACACAGATTGAGGACAGAGGTGTGGGACAGGTGGCCTGGTGCCCAGAGTGGGGGCCACACCCCACCAGAGGGTCAGCCAAGGTTTCAGAGGGGCAGAGTTGCAGCTAAAACAGTGATTAGGGACTCCCTTGATGATTCACGAGGAGAGATGATACGGTAACAGGAAGGCATTCAAGGTCATGGAACTGTCCCATGAAAATGCCCAGAGGCTCCAGGGAGCAGAGTCAGGAGGGCCAGAATGTAAGGTCCAGAGGAGGGGAAGTGAGAACAGGAGAGAAGAGGAGGACAGCCTGAGCGCCACACCGAGGAGCTTGGGCTGCACCTGAAGGCAATGCAGAATTTTCGAAGGGTTTTAAGCGGGAGGTGCACTGTGGCCAGATGTTTCGATCAGTCTGGAGACAATGAGGCTGATGGACAGGGGAGAGCAGGACTGGGGGGACAGAGACCCGCTCAGAAGCTGGCATCAAGGCCCAGATGAGGGTCTGGAGTTGCTCTAGTGAAGAAAAACAGAGAGTAGATTTCAGCATATTTAATGGTGCAAATCCGCAGGCTGTGCTCATGGCTAGAGGTGAAGTAAGAAGGATCCAGACTGGTGACTGGACAAAGGGCAGCTCCATCCACTCGAACACAGGACGGAGGCAGAGAACCAGGTGCAGGGGAAAGAGCAGGAGCTCCACCCAGCTATGGGGGTGCTAACAGGCCCATGTGACCCCCGAAACACAGATATTCCACAGCTGTTGTCCGTGTGGGTCTGAAGCTCGGGAAGTAAATGTGGGCTGGTGGAAGACATCAGGAAATTGTCATCGCTCACAGTGGGAAACACAAGAGGGTGGGCAACAGATCCGGGAGAGGCAGGCGGAGAGAGCCCAGGAAAGGAGAGGGAGCTGCCCAAGACTGACATTGGGGTGGAAACCACCAGAGTAGAGCATTTCCAAAGCAGGTGAAAGGGTCACTGAGGTGTCAATGTTTGCAAATTTCAGTTCCAAAGAGCTCATCAAATAGCACTGGATGTCCACCAAGAACAAGGCAGAGCCATTGATTAAAAAGAAGGGGAGAACACCCAAAGGCTCTCCAACCTCAGTGTGTACCAGAAGGGTTTATTTACATACAGATCCGTGTGCCCCCCCTAGAGACTTTGATACAGGGGGTCTTTGGGAGACCCCTAGAATCTGAATGTTTAACGAGCACCCAAGTGTTTCTACGAGGACAGTCAGGGAACCCACTCTTGTGAACACTGTGAAAGTGCCCTCCCTGTAAGTCAAAAGTGGGGTCTTTCTTTTAACAAAAGTATTTTAACAACAGAAGTGTCTCCCAGGGTTCCATGTTTATACGTTTCTCCTCCCCTCAGAAGAACCCCAGAGACTTCAGGATGGGTTTAATCTTCCAACTGACTTCAACCCTGTCACTCTCAGTGTCCTCAAAATGAGATCAGCAGTTCCCATAACCGGAAGAATAACCTGGGCGTGTAAGAAAATACATCTGCAATTTCCTGCCCCCTTCCTGCCTCCTGAATCAGCCTCCCAGAGGCGAAGCCCAGAAATCCAGAAATGTCTACAATCTCCTCAGTAGATTCCGCGGTTCAGCCAAGTCTAGGAACAACTGAATAGATAATCGCTAATCCTATGTCAATCCTTCATAGTCCTCGAATTCAATGAGCATCTGCGAGAGGAATTGTGCTGGGACTGCCAAGACAAGGCCCTAATAAACCTCCCTGTCAAAAAGGAAGTTTAAGATTCCTGGATGTCAGCAGAGCCTGCAATAGAAACTTCGGTCCAACTGAGAGTTTTCAGAGTAAATATTATTACAATGATGTAGAATTGTAGCTGGCCTGATTAATTATGCAGTGAAAGCACTTCAATGGATTGTGGGTGCCCCTAATGTAAGCACTCGGTTCTCTAATTGTCACTATCAAGTTCAACAGCCTCCTCGAATCAGTCAGCGAGGATTTAGCACTGTTGTGATAACAACAAGAGGAGCCCCGGGAAGAAAGAGTCCCTTCGCCAGCTCTGCAACAGAAAGATTCCGCAAGCACATACCCAAGTGAGAGCCGAACAATAGATTGTCTGGCTAATGGGGATTATTATTAGGGAAATGAGATGCCTAATAAGTCACACACATGGGGCTGTCCTTTCAAAAGTCCTATTTCTCTGGAAGTGAAGGTGGCAAATATTTGCAAATGTGCAGCTTCCACGCCTTGACGTTTCCTTCTCTCCTGCTGCGGTGGTCTCTGTCCAGTGCTAGCGATGGCCTGTGTCCCCAGACCGGGACTTGCCGGAGAAGGAGACTGGAGAGCGAGGAAGCACAGGGCAGGCGAGCACCAAATACCCGGGACTTCCTCTTGTGATAACCGCGGGCAGGCCCATCGACTGCCCGCAGGATGGGGAGCATTCCTCAGGGTGCCCAGTGCCTACATAATAAAATTCAAATTGCTTAGGGAAGCGAGCAAGAGCACTTCCCACCTGGCTCTGCCCCCGTGCTTCCTCCCACCCACCCTTCCCTACCCTCCTTCCCCCACACCCATACCCGCCCTCCATTCCCTGAACAGTAATCTCCTCACTTCCCACCACGGATGCAGGGTCTGTCTCTGCAAGTCCTGATGCCTCCGAGGCAGTGCCCTTCCTGCTCCCTCCCCTCACCTGGAAAATAAGTAAATGCCTCTCATCTCTCAAGACTCAGCTCAAACAGCACTTCCTTGGGGAAGCCGTCCAGGGTTACTCCAAGCATAGCAGATTCGCCCCTGTGCTCTGGAGCCCCTTGTTCAAACTCCCTCAATACCAGGTACCGTGACAAACCATGATTTTTCCAACTGCCCATCCAACTCAGCCACCGAGCACAGCAGCTCGAGGCCAAGCACATAATAGAGTCTCAAAAGGATGGAAGGAAGGAAGAGAGGGAGGGGTAGGGAGGGCAGGGAGAGGGAGGATGGATGGATGGAGGGTAGGACAAGGGAAAGAAAAGGAAAGAAGAGTAAGGAGAACCGGAGGCCAATATTTCTTCATCCATTGACATGGCAAACCTTGGCAAACCTGTACTAGAAGTAACTGTGAAGTTCAAGGCAACGTGCCAGGCATACTGAGACAAGACACATCTTTGACCACCACTTAAAAGCTCACAGGCCAACAAGGAAAAAATAAGAGAAGCAAGTAGACGATTAAATTAAAGGCTGCAAAGTCCAACGGAGCCACACGCAGGGCGCTGTGAGCTGACACAGGAGAATTTGCCAAAACAGTTCAGGATGTCGAATCGCAAGCTGAATCCTAAAGCACGAGTTGCACATGTAAAGCAATTTACATTTCCAGTAGAGGGATAGAATGTGCAAAGACATGAAAATAAAGAAAAGCTTGGGGAAAGAATCAGAAAAGAATGCTGGACGTGTGTGCCAGCAGCAGGCAGGAGAGGCTACCGGAGGCAGAAGCCGGCGCAGCCACGGAGGCGTCTAGAGGAAGCGGGGAGGTGGCAGTAGCCGGAGAGGAAGCCCTGGCTGAACCCTGGGACTTCGTATGCTCTGCCCCTTCTACCTGGAATACACTCAGCTCCCCCACCAATCCTGCCACCCTTCCGCTAGAGGTCCCAGGCATCATGGCACCCATCAAAATTCATTGAACGATTCTGTCTGATATCTGGCTGCTCCAGCAAACTGGAACGTTCACAGGGCAAGCATTGTATCTGCCTCGTTTATCATGGTATCCCAAACACCTGGACAGTACCTGGCTCTCCAGAGATGTTGGTTAAACGAATGCAAGAAATGCATGCTCTTGTTGAGCAAGTCTTCCCACCATGGAATCTGTGAGACCATAAGAAGAGTCCCACTTGGGAAAGTGTTTGAGAAAAGTCTGTGAGGTGGAAAGGCCCCTGGAAGAGAGTTGGTTCTCAGCTCTCTGTCACTCAATCTCTGTCACTCAGACACGACCTGCTCCCAGCAAGAAGCATCAGTTCACCTGGCCTGCATCTCCCATTTGCCAAATAGAGCTGTTGCACTCAGCCAACTCCAAGGATGCCTTGACTCCTAAAGTCAACGCTTTTTACCTTGCAGGACTGCAGAGCCATAGTGACCCGGGAAGAGGAGTTCTTTGCCAATACGCACATGGAGGACTCAGTGCCTTTCACTGCCAGGACTGTGGTCTCATTGAATTTGCCCCGCAGAAAGCAGGTGCCAAGTCCTCTCCCGACTTTTATTAGATGTGAGAACAGTTGGAAATGGAAGTAAAGGTCACCTCTCCTAGGCAAATAAACTTTCTTTCAGTAAGTCCCCAGGAGGTGGATGTGGAAAGACCAATGCTTTCCACTTCCGAGTCTCCCAGAAAGAAACACGATTCCTAAACCCAAACCCAGGAGATGAGCTCGAGGTGCCTCCGGTGGCCAAGAGCCAGGTGGTCTGCTGTACATGCCCAGGAGATTCAGAGGGTTGGAAACAAACTAAACCCAGGATTAAAGTAATTTCATCTATGTGTTTCCAGAGATTAATTACATTTATTGCATCTGACACCAGTCAAGGAGAGCAAACCTCTTTTGTGAGCCTTGCAACAAAAGTTAAAAAGCATTACTCGTAATGGCTGATTTTATTTTATTATACCTGACTCCAAGCCAAAGGTAGACAGCACTTAGGGATGTCCACGGACATTAATGTTTGAAAACAACACAGACAGCTCCCCTCTCTGGCTTCCTCCCAGCACCTGCACACCCTGCCCACCCCTCTCAGTGTACATGCAGGCAGGGGTGCAGGGTAGGGGGGCAGTTAAACACCTCTAGAATTTGTTGTGCGACCACCACATCCAAAGCACACTGCTAGGCATGGCTGGATCTTCACAGGTGGCTAAGACAAGAGTCCCTGCCTCCAGATATATGCAGGGATGGATAACAGTACATGCCATAGGACAGGTAAGACAATAGTGGGATAAGACTATCTCAGGAAGGAAAAGGTGAGCTCTAATTGGGAGAAATCACCAAAGGAGGTAGCATACGAGGTGATCTGGCAAAGAATAGGCATCTCTTAGGCAGACACAAATGGGAATTAGAATTCTGGTGCCAAGAACAGCAAGCAAAGGTGTGAAATTGAGGAAGGATAGGGCATGTCCGAGCAAAGCTTTAGATGACATGTGTCCATGTGCAGAAATACCACACAGTGCGACAGGAAAGATGAAACATGTGGTTGAAGTACTTGAATACTGCCTGAAAATTAGACATATATTTGATGGTCGGTAAGGAGCATTGGAGAATGGGAGTAGGGTGAGAAAAGCTACACTCCATAGAAATACATGCAGGGGAGGTGTCAGGTACCCAGGCCAGCAGGGCCTTTAAGAAATTGTCTTTGTTGGCTGGGTTGACAACTAATGCTCCAAAACTCAGTTGCACCTGAGGTTGGGGTCTGTAGTATTGCTTCAGAACCACAAAAACTGACAGGACAGGCTGGGTAAGTCTTAGTCAGCTGGCCTAAGGACCCAACTATCACGTGTCCATAGATAAATGCAATTTTGAATTTCTAGCCATTTCCTTGAAAACAGCCTTTAAAGACAACTCACTCATGTGTCATGGACTGTCCTCCAAATGGCGAAGTTTAAGAGTTGTTTCCACTTTTAAAGAGAACTTGTAATCTGTTAGAAAAGATGAAAATATTTTAGAACAGGGATCCAGGAGCTCCAAGAATGTAAGTATTTACACCTACTTGTGCCCATGACACCAAGACAAGAACACAACCCACCAGTGAGGTCCCTACTAGCTACACAGCGGCCTGTCTATATGACCCTTAAACGCACACACACACACACACACACACACACACACACACACACGTGCACAGGCACAAAAGTGGGATGTCGTTAAAATCCGTGAAGTCCGCAGAGAGTTAATTTTACTGGAAAATTGTCCTCCCTGTTTAGAACATTAGTCCCTAAGGACAGAGTATGGGGGGGAAAATGTTTTATGAACTTGCCTAAGAAAACTATTACACCCCAAAGCCCATTATGGTTACAAAATTCCATTGCATCTGTCTCTTGTTTATTTACTTTGAAACCACCATTCTAAATCTACTTGGGATTCTCAATGCAAAATAATAATAGTCCTGTTAATTTTTATTTGGCTTTAAAGGAAAAAAGTAGTAGAAGAAGGAGGACAAGGTCTCGGTTAATGGTCAAGAAAATATGGCAGAAATTGACATCTGCACAAGATGAATCCAGATTGAATCTTTGTATCTCTGCCTTGTCAATGGATCCTTCCTTCCTCCCAAACAAGACGTTTACATCTTTCTTCCCTGCATATTTTCTGGATCCATAATCAATACCCTGTATCTTATAGTGCCAAGCCTAAATCCTTTAACATCAAAAGAAGTTTCTACTGCTTATCTTTGAAAAACTAGAACATAAAATAGACCAAAAACATTGTACCATAAAAGTATGGGTGCTAGCATAAATATGCATATGTATGCATTTATATGTTTATTGAGAAACACATATCCATGTAAATATTTTTACCTTTTTATTTTGACATAATTTTAGGCTTATAGAAAAGTTGAAAAATAATATAAAGAACTCAGAAACCCCATATACCTTTCACCTCTATTTTCCAAATATTTAATATTAACATTTATCATTTGTGTGTGTGTGTGTGTGTGTGCGTGTGTGTAGATAGAATGTAAGTTGCAAACATGATGTCTTTTTATCCCCAAACCCTGAAGGTTGTGTCTCCTGAAAACAAGAACATTCTCTTACCTAACGACAATATAATGATCAAAGTGAAAAAATTAACAATACGATTGTTCCGACCTATTATACAGACTTTATTCATGCTTTGCCAATTGTCCAAACAGTGTCTTTCATAGCCAAAGAAAATTCAGGATCACACATCGCATTCATTTGTCATAGGTTCATCAAAATCAGGTTTCATATGTGGAGAGCAGAGACATATTGTTGTCATCATGCAGGAACTCAGAAAATATCGTTCCCTGGAGACTTTCGTGGAGAATTTACTAGACCACATGCTTCAGGACAGCCAGAATGGCTAGAGAGCAACCACACCAGGACAGGTGGTGAGCACCTGAACTGCTATTCCCTGTAGTTACTTGTAGAACGAAGACTAACGAAGGTGAAAAGGGAGACCTTACAGTACAGATGCCTCTGTGGGTGTAGATCTAACAATGTGGACAAAGCACCAGCCATAAAAATGCAGGGAGAGTGAAAGTAGCATATGCACAAAAACAGTCAACTGTTTTCAGAAATCATGATTGATAGTAAAGTGTTATGTTGACGTTCTAAGACTGTTGTGTGCATGCCATGGAATAAAGCTAGTGAGCAATCATGGGATATTCTAATATTCTAATTCCATGTGCTTGAGAACTAGGATTCTTGGTGTGAAAGAAAGGAGATACGCATATACTACAGAGGAGATGAAGTAAAAGCCCTGTAGTCTTGGATTTGAATTGGAAATGACTATGACAAGGTATTTTATTTTTAAACATAGAGATGATACATAGATAGATAGTAAATACACACATACATACATATGTGCATATATTTTCCTAGCTCTCTCCACTGAAGAAGCCCTTAATAGTGACCAACCCAGTGGCAATAAACATCCCTAGCACCCAGACTGTGGTCTTGAAATAACATTTGCCATTTAAGAAACTAGAACTTCTTAGAGAAATGGCTGGTTCCAAGTCTGGGGCAAGAAGTCAGTAAGATGAGCTGGAACTGTAGAAGACAGCAAGGCAGCTACCAGTGATTTCTAGAGTCACACCAAGAAGACTCAAGAGCCACTGGTCAAAGTGGCTACCCCTGGTCAAAGATGGGACAACTTGAGCTCCTATATAAGCATGAGAATTTCAATGGGTTGAAACTCATCAAATATGTTTAAATTCATGAGTTTATAACATTTTGTCTAATCTAGCTGGTAAACTTTTGAAAATCAATATATTATCTTAAAAGAAAAGCATCAAACATTTGTCTTAGTTTCCCATATGAGCTATACCACTAGATAACCAATTAGTAGATGAGAGGGAGTATCTTCTTATGCAATCATTCCAGATAATAAATGAAAACAGAATGATAGAATTAGAACATCGCCATTCTTCACCACCCCTGTTAGGCAGGGACCAAATCTGCAGGTGGCAGACACAGGCCAGGAGGATGGTTCCCAGGAGGGGAGAAGCTGGGGCGGGGTGGGGTGGGGGAATGACTGCAGGAAAACACAGCTAACAACCACTAAAAGCAGGAACTTGAGGTTTTGAGGCACACACACACCTGCGGAGCTGCAACTTTGTTACAAGAACACCTGTCAATCATGTATATCAGTCATCTGGTAGCACCCCACATCTCCTTATAAGCCTTTCCCCAGACCAGGGCAATATAAAAGGAAACCACCTGGGGGTCCTCAACGTCTTTCTCCACTCATGGAGACTGACCCGTTCCTCTCTGGAATGTACTATTGATTCGTATAGCTCCCTTCTTTTCTGCAACAAAAGCTGTTTGTGTAGAATTGCTTCCTGTCTGTTGTCACTGTGTCACACTGGCCCTGCTTGTGATTTTTCCCAATGAGGAGCCAAAGAACCAGGACGACAGTCCGCCAAGAGGCCAGACCTGACCCCGCCACGCCCTGCCCCCTTCCCCGCCACCATGAATGAATGGATCTAGGCAAAATGCATCACATCTGCCAACATCAAAAACAAGGGGCAATCAGGCCCTTGAAAGAGCACAGTCCCACCTATGATCTGCCAGCCCTCGAGACTGAACCTGAAGCTGGGGAAGCCTCTGGAACCAGCTGCCAATTTATAAGAGGACAAAAAACAGAGGAGCATGTCAAACTGCACCATAAGTGCACAATCTGCAAAATCCAGACTGGGGAACACTGCATGCGTCACCTGGCCCAGGTTCCTCAATAGATAAACTGCAAAGAAAATGAATAGATGGAGGAGAAAACTATAAGTTAAGCAAGAGTTAAAATGGATATATATTTTTTATACATATAAACTTTTTTAATGGGCCAAACTATAGTATTTAGAGCTACACAATTTTATTAATTAATCAAAAAAAATGAAAAGAATGTATTAATATAAAAGCCAACATAGTGATCACTTTTGACACTTGCAAAGTTCTAGCACAATAAAAAGGGTTTAAAAGTAAATTAAAAAGTAAAATAAACACTTAATAGTTATATTTAAAAGATTTTTGGAAAAGAAATCCACTGTGATTATGGATGTGATGTGGGAAAACCCTTATGATATCCATCTACAAATAAAAACGCCTAGAAGTCTTGAAACTTGTGCACCAAACCACCAGCTCTGAATTGGGGGGGTGGGGGTGTCGACTGAGGGGCTGGGAGTAAAAGGGTGTACCCAGGAGGCTCAGGACAGGAGCACAGTCACATTTTGCTCAATTTATTTTTACACTGTTTGCATTTTTACAAGCAACTTTTCATGTATTATTCATATAGATTAAATGACTCAATCAATCTGGGAGTGAGTGAGTGAGCTAGCTAGTGCCTGAGCAAGAACATGAGTGAGTGAGTGAACAGATGAATGGAGAAGGGGAAAAGTACCCCGATATGATATGCAGATCCTTATAATAAACAGTGAATCACAGGGGGGGAAAAAATAAATCATGAAAATCTGATCAGCCCAGACATTTTAGAGCTTGCATGTTTGAAGACACTGAAACCCCTACTCACAGACTCAATGAGATTATATGCTAAAATTTTAGGAATGAAAAATTTATGGGGAAACTTGATGATGGACCAGTCAAATATGAATTCAGAACCAGATATCACCTTGAATGATCCCTGGGCCCGTCCTAATACCACCCCGCCTGCCCTCCAGAGCCCCCCAGTCATGAGCTTCTACCAAGAAGTCTTGCTGCTTCTTTAAATTCCATGATCCCCAAAGTATTTGAAAGCACATCTCTGCACCCACCCAGAATTAGTTCTTTGCAAACATCCTTTTTAAAAACAGAACCAAACCCTCCAACTCACCACCCACTGTCCAAATTTAGAGCAGAGCCACAGTCTTTAAATATTGAAGCAATTAAAAGGAAAAAAACAAAAAAACTCTACCTTCAACCAAAAATCATCATATGCAACTCTGGGAAACCATGTTGCCAGATGCTTGTGAGAGGGAGAGTGTTCTGTTAAACTTCTCTTGGCCTCAATCAGGTCCCTCATAAAATGGGTGGAAAAATCATCATCCACCTCACCAAGGCGTTATGCAGACAAAATAAAATTATGTAAAATAGTTAGTACACTGCTAGGTAGATAGCAAATGCTCAGTAGGTGTTTGCTGTAGTTTTAATTTTTTTTATTGAAGTGTGTTTTAACCATACTGCCTAGGGTTACCTGGTACCTGGCCCTGGGATGATTAGGATAAGTGGCTAGTAGCCCCCAGTATGACAGTGGCTGGGAGTGTGGGCTTAATCAGCTGCCCAAAAAGGGAGCTGACTGGCTGCTAGCCAAGCCCTCAAAACTGGGTCAAGACAGCATCTTAAAAACTATATTGTGGTTGGGCGTGGTGGCTCAAACCTGTAATCCTAGCACTCTGGGAGGCCGAGGCGGGCAGATTGCTCAAGGTCAGGAGTTCGAAACCAGCCTGAGCAAGAGCGAAACCCTGTCTCTACTATAAATAGAAAGAAATTAATTGACCAACTAATATATATAGAAAAAATTAGCCGGGCATGGCGGTGCATGCCTGTAGTCCCAGCTACTTGGGAGGCTGAGGCAGGAGGATCGCTTGAGCCCAGGAGTTTAAGGTTGCTGTGAGCTAGGTGACGCCACGGCACTCACTCTAGCCTGGGAAACAAAGTGAGACTCTGTCTCAAAAAAAAAAAAAAAAAAAAAAAAACTATATTGCAAGGAGAAAGTCACATAACATGAAATCATTTTAAAATGAAAAATTCAGTGGCATTTAGTGTATTCACAGCATTGTGCAGCCACCCCGTCTGTCTAGTTCCAAAATGTTTTCACTGTCCCAAAAGAAACCCTGAACTCATTAAGCAGTTGGTCCCCACCACCTCGCTCCCCAACCCCTGGCACCCCCGGGCAAGCACCAATCCACTCTCTGTCTCTGTGGATTTACCCATTCTGGATACATCATGTAAGTGGAAACACACAACGTGTGTCTGTTACCGACTAAATGATGTCCCCCCCAAAATTCATATGTTGAAGCCCTAAATCCCCATTGTGACTGTATTTGGAGACAGGCATTTTTAAGAGGTAGGTACGGTTAGATGAGGTCATGAGGGTGGGGCCCAAATCCAACAGGACTGGTGTCCTTATAAGAAGAGAAAGGGACATCAGGGAGGTGAGCATACAGACAAAAGGCCACATGAGGACAAGCATGAAGCCACCACCTGCAAGCCACAGAGACAGGCCTGGGGGGAAACCAACCCTGCCACTACCTTGCTCTTGGACGTCCAGCCTCCAGAACTGTGAGAAATAAATTTCTATTCTCTAAGCCATCCAGTCTGTGATGTTTTGTTATGGTAACCTGAGCACAAAGACCTTTTGTGGCATTTAGCATAAGGCTTTCGATACATTGTAGCAGGTGTGAGATTTTCACTCCTTTTCCTGGCAGGATAATATTCCATCATATGGATAGACCATGACAATCTTTACTCATTCATCTGTTAGTGGATATTTGGGTTATATATATATATATTTCTACCTTTGGACTATTGTGAATAATGCTGCTATGAACATTCATGTACACATATGTATTTGAGTGCTCATTTTCAATTCTTTTACGTATATACCTAAGAATGAAATTAATGGGTCATGTGGTAATTCTATACTTAACTTTTTCAGGAACCACCAAATTATGATTATTTTTAAAGCATTCATTTCAGTGTCTATTCAGTACAGGGCGCTGTTTGGGGGAGTCTAAATATCTATGAACCATCACCCCTGCCCTATAGCCAATTGCCTGTGAAAATCATTCCTCCAAAAGGAAAGAAGTGGTTAAAATTTCCGATGGGTTCTTGGTTTTATTCACGATGAGTACCTAGGAAAACTCCTGACACTTGAAGCTTGAATTTAAAAGTAGCTTTTACCCCCAAATATTTATACGTCAAATGTTTATGAGCAAATAAACCTATTCTCTTAAGTAATGTTGATACTTTCTAAGTAGGTCAGACTTGACCTTGTACAGCAGCAAATTAATAAAATATATCTCTAGACCTTAAATCATACATATGCATGAACACCTAAATGCACAGTGGTGGAAAGCCTGCTGGGGTCATTGCTCAGTTGGACCCACAGCTAAGCAAAGGCAGGTCAGAGAAACAAAAGCAGCAAGCGATGAACAGAGATCGTAGAAACACGGATGACAAGAAGACAAGATAGGCCCCGAAAAACAAAGCCAGGGCATAGGTTCAAAGAGCAGAACAGCACAAGAATGCCAGGATGTGGGGAGGACTTCCCAGGTAGGGAAGGAGACAGGGTTAAGAGATGAGAAAGGAATGTGAGCTCCGTGCCCTTGCCAATATCCTTCACGGCTAATTACACCCTGACAGCCTATAAATTCCTCTAATAGTTTTCAATGAAGAAACTATTCTTCTACCCACCCCTGCAAATATTAAGCAGCACGGCTAGTTTAGACTAGCTTCCAGAATCACCCAAATGGTGTTGATTATCAATGGTGGGTGTGGACAAGGGAGAGAACAAGAATGCATTCTTCTGGGAGCCTTTTTGGCAAAAATCGCCATGTATGGTAAATTCTAGATTTCCACACAACAAATGTCCTTATTTCCCAACTGAAACAAATACCTGAGGACTCTCTCTCTCCCCACTCACCACCACTCTACCATCCCTGAGATTAAGACCCACATAATAGCTAAACTCTCCAACCAATGGACCTTCAGAGACAAGGGATTTCTCTCTCTCTCTCTCTCTCTCTCTCTCTCTCTCTCTCTCTCTCTCTCTCTCTCTCCCTCTCTCTCTCACTATGGAAGGGTTCCAGTTTCACACATGTCAGCTAAAAGATAAAAATTGAGTGTTTCAGAGCAAAAAGCTCACTCATCTCCAACCAGCTGCTCCTTTCATGGTTCCAGATGAAGGCGATAATACAAAGCATTTGCACGGCACCTTTCGCCTGCAGCACTTTACAGACATGGTCCGGGAAAGGAGGGGGCGAGAGTGGGATGACAGATCCCCTTAAAAACCCTACAGCTCAGTTCTTCAGGTGGCTAGTCTACACCTTGACTGTTTCAATAAAGCAGAAGCCAGACAAAAGCATGTTCAATGGAACTAGTTCCAGAAAGAGAGTGAACTATCTGTGGGGCAAAAGAAAATAATAAAATATGCATCAAGTCCCCCAAAAGAAAGGCCCATATCTGCTAAAGGTCATTGACATTGGAGTCAGGCACACTTGTTTCAGTTCTTATCCTGCCACTTCCTGCCTCTGTATCCGTTAAAAGCATTACTATTCCCACTGGGAAAATGGGAGAAATAACACCCCCTACCAGAGTTAAGTGAGTCAGCGTCCAGCCTAGTGGCCAGTAATGGTGGTGGCAGTAACTGTAACATGCCCCATATCGATGACCCAACTTTTAGAATAAAATTTATGATGTATATAGGACTAAATCTTTCTAAAATATTGAATAGTTTGGGGATCCTTGAAAATGTTGAAAAAATAATAAGTATTTTGCATTTTTTTAGCAGTTTGGGGATGGTTTCTTAATAGTTTTTACAGCCTTTGCAATTAATAACAGGGTATTAGTGCTGTAGCGTTGGGGGGTGAGCCAGGGCACTTCCAAGCCACTTATGTGAGGATACCTAGGTATAAGAGATGTACCATCTGTCACCACGCTCAACACCATTATTTCCTTTTGGGCATGGCCTGGGAGGTGACATCATTTGTGGAACGAATTTCTCCAAAACACGGAAAGACTTCCTGAGAAGTACTGATTTAAGGCTAAGAGTCATTTGTTGCTTTCATGGGAGAAGATAGGGTTGAAGAACATTGAGGCTTACAATTGTTCTCTCATCAGCAGAGAACTCCGGCATGTGAAATAATTTTTTAACATTGTAGACTCAGTACCAATCTCTCTCCTTAAATACAACCAATCAAATTGCACCTGCCCAGAGAATGTGGAATGTCCGACTATATATGTACTGGTGACTTCAAAATCTCTATCTCCAGCCCAGACTTTGCCTGTGAATCCCCAAACCATGAATCCCACGTGGGCACCTCAATCTCATGTACCCGAACCTTGTGATCTTCTCCCCAAATCCAGGACCATCTTCCCCTCCTCCTCTGTATCACTCAGTGCATCTTCCTGTATCTGATTTTGTTGGGGGGAAACCGAGGAACCATCCTTGGCTCCGTTTTCTCCATCTCCCTGACATCACAGCCAGCTCATCACCAGCTCTGGTCCATTTGCCCTCATATAACAAAACAACCGGGTCTCTTTGCTTCTCTGCAGTTCAACAGCACCAAGCTACAGCCCAATATCTGATGCATGAACTAGTCCCCCTGCAACGTCCTTGGCCTGGCCTGCTCTCTTTCCCACAGTTGCCAGAATAATCTTTTCAAAATTCAAAGCTCCACCTTAAAACCCACTTTGGTTTCTCATTGTCTTCTGGAGAAGAAGCCCCTGAGCCTGGTCTAGAATACCACTGTGATCTGACCTCACAGGCACTTCCCCACCTTGAGTTCCAGCCAGAGGACTTCAACCATATGCCCACGGGTGTCAAAGGGTCTTACCCTTTCATGCTTGCCCCCCTCCCCCAGGAGCTCTGTTTCCTGAAACTTCCCTTCCATCTGGACAGTTCCTACTGGTCCTTCAAATCTCCGTGCAAAATCTCTCCCCAGAAAACTGTATTGGTCAGATTCATTGGTCTCACGTGGTTCCCTATGTTCATGGGTTCCTTCATAGCTCTGCTCTGGGTCGGCCTTTATTCCATCCCTGTCATGCCCATGGCACTCTCTGCTGCGCCACTAGACATGAGCTCGGTGACAGCAGGACTGTGGCTGGTCTGCCCACCACTGCAACCTCACCACTGAGCCCTGGTAAAAAAAGTAGGCGCTTGGTAAAAACAGATGTTGAGTGAATGAATGTGAAAAGGTACATGACACATCTAATAGGAGGATAGGGGAAATTTAAGTGTAAATCTTAAAAAGGGTCTGTAGGGCCAGGCGTGGTGGGGCACACCTGTAGTCCCAGCTATGCAGGAGGCTGAGGCAGGAGGATCGCTTGAGCCAGGTTCCAGCCTGTAGTGTGAAATTATACTGCCTGTGAATGGCCACTGCACTCCAGCCTGGGCAACATAGTGAGACTCCATCTCTGAAAAAAAATAAAATAAAAAATAAAAAACAGGACTTGGAAGACAAAATCCCAGAACATGGCAAAGGAAGGTCAGAGGGGCTCTTGTTCTCCAGGGAAATGCCACAAAGATCCTCATCTTTGTCACTCTAGAACATCCTGTAGGAAGATAAGGTGCAAAGGCTCTCACCACTCCCAATCACAGCTGGCAAATGGAGGGTTGGTAGTGAGGTGGGAATGAGTAGACAATAACGAGGAAAACACTATTGCAAAACATTCTGGAGCCATCACGAAAGAATGTGAACGTGCCACAGGACATCAGAATATAGAAACTGGACTTGTCTATAGTTTCCGAAAATGAACAAGGATATTTTATAAATACCCATGCATTTTATATCCCTTACAAATTGTATAGCACCTTCTCCATCTTAAAATCTGGTGGAAATTTCCAACGAATGGGGAGAAATAATGCTCAGCCTTCCTCAAGGTGTCCAAGGAGGTGAGACTAAGCAGAGGTTCTGGGATGTGTTGCCCAGGCCAATCATGTTTCCTAAGGAAGGTGGAAAGAGAGCTACCCTGCCCCATGAGCAGAGACTAGATCTACTTCCGGCTGAGAACGGCGGAAGTTGTTCACCCAAATGCTGAAGACTCCAGACTCCAGTCATGCACTTTTCTGTTTCAGTAATTATTCGTTCGAAAGAAAAGAAAGAGAGAGAGAGAGAGAGAGAGAGAGAGAGAGAGAGAAAGAAAGAAAGAAAGAAAGAAAGAAAGAAAGAAAGAAAGAAAGAAAGAAAGAAAGAAAGAAAGAAAGAAAGAAAGAAAAATGAGCATTTCTCTAGCGTGGGTGCCTGTGTTTACCACAAAGCTGTGAGGCGTCTTGAAGGAACTGAAACCCTCACAGCGCAGGAGAAAACCGCCCTGCAGAAAAACTGGCACCGAAAAGCGATCGTTCAGTTCTTCCCAGCACTAGAGGTGAAAGTTTGTTTCTTTGTTTACCTTTAAAACTTCAGCTTTAAAGCGATCCATATGATAATCTGACGTTGCCTTTCCAGTAGAACAAGAGCACTCTAAACTCCAGCTTTACACACAAAATGAAAAATGGATGTGTGGCTTCTCTCGCCCTGGCTCGTAAGATTGAGAAAATGTTCGAAAACTAGATCCCACGAATTACACCCGGTGTTGCCATGCACTCAGCTTTCTCTCACCCTTCTGGATGGCTCCGCTTCCGAACCCCCCACCCGTATTACCACCTTCGCTACCTGAACCACCTCCAAGCCAACACAGAGCCCTCTCCTTCTAAGTTCCCTAAACTTTCATCTTTACCCCTCTGACATTTTCTTGCCTTGGCACAAGCCCTAAAGCTCTCAGGAAGGTTCACAAACAGTAGGTGTCAGCCTAAGGGTTAAGAATCCAGGCTCCCAGATGATAGTCATCAGTATATTGTTCTGGAAAATTAAATACACCTGGGCCAAGTTTCTTAAGGCTGTACTCTTTGGAGATGGTTCAATTTTTGAAAAAAGAAGAAACTGTTAAAGAATGTGAACTTCATTTCTCACATATATTTTCCTGGGCTTCTTTTCTTTATCTGTCTCTCTCTCTCTCCTTTTATTTTTTTCTTTTGGCATTTCATTATGTTTTGGGTTTTCCCCAGATTTTGACCTACCCTGTCCTCTTTGACATATGAAAAATGTCCTTGCATTTGGCCATCTTAGCAGGAGCATCAGATGACAAAAGAAACTGCTCATTCAAGAAGTCCTGGCAGCACTGCTGTTAGACTCAGACTAATCTGTCTACACAGACCTCCAGAGACAAGGATGAACGGCACGCGGTAACTCAACCGCGGGGCACATGCATTCAGGAGAGCTTACCGAATGCCTGCTATCCACCAAACATGCTTGCACTGAGACTCCGAGAAACTAATGAGGACTAGTTTCTAGTTCTTGAGGAATTCGCCTCTGCTGGGAATGACAGGCTAGGACACAAGTGGGCACAGGCTCACCAGAGGAGTGGACACATGTTCTAGAAGGAAGGCCGGGAGCACAAAACCGGGAGAAGAATGAGAAGGGACCTGGGGCTGAGGCTGGGAGGGCAGGTGGGTCACACCTCCCAGCCTCCCTTGCAGTGGGTGTGGCCCTGTGGCATGTGAGCAGACATGGTGTGCCCACTGCCAGACCTGCCACCAAAACCCCCAGAGGATCTCTTCATTGCCTCTTCCCTTCCAGCTGGAGGGGATGGCGTTGACCTTGGGGTGGCCCCGGAAGCCCAGTGAACACAGCTGAGCCTCCCTGAATGCCTGCACAGACAAGGCCACGCTGGGGACCGGCTTACTCCGAGTACTGTCGCACGAGCAAAAACTAGCCGATTGGTTCTGTGCCATTTTATACTCTGGGATCTGTTTACCATACCAGCGATGCCTGCCCTACCAACGTTGGCCTCTGCTGCGCTGGTGGCAGTAGGGACGGAAAGAGACAGTCGAGAGACAGCTCACTTCAGGTGCAAGGTGAGAGTCAAAGACGGCACCAACATGCCCAGCCTGGAAGAAGGGGATTGTGAGCCCAGTAATCTGAAAGAACAACCATGGAAGGGGAAGGTTTTAGGGAAGGGCAATAAGATCCATCTGGGGCCTGCAGGAGTTGGGGTGCATGCGGGGGACCCAGGTGGAGCTGTCCAGCAGGCAGTGAGGATGACTGGCAAGGGCCGTAACCATAGCAACGGGTAGCGGCGCTGCACAGACGGCTCCAGAACAGCCCAAGCTGCCCAGGAAGCTCCATTGGTACTTCCCTCAACGTCAAAAATGTCAAGGATGTGCCAATTGTGTCAATCAATTATTTAAGATATTATTGGTGACCTTTTAAGGTGAACGAGCTATAGGTGATAAATCTTCCTGGGCTTAAAAAAAAAATCTCAGCTCTGCCACTTACAAGCATAGCAAGAAACGTCCTCTCCCGGGGCCTCTGCTTTCCTCCTGTGGGAAATGGAGACCCCTGTCTTGCAGTGTGGTCTCCAGGAGTCGAATGGGGTAATGTCATCACCAGCCCATCACACGGACTCGGCACCCCTATGTGTGATTACTATAAGCCATTCTTTTAGTAGTGACAAGAGCCAACATTTATTGACTTATTCTAGGTGTTCTACCCGATTCACTCACTTAATCTTGATAACTCCCCTAGGTAAGTGCTACCATTTTCCCCGTTACAGAGATGAGGACCAGACCAGAGAGGTTAAGCTTGCTCAAGGTCACACAGCTAATGGCAAAGCAGGCAGAGTCTGGCTCGTGGGCTCGTTCCTGCCACGTGACAGGCCCACGGCAGAGCACTTGTCCTAACAAGGCCTAGTCCTCTCGGGAACACACTGTCCCTCTTCCTGCTCGGCCCTGACCGGGGCTGCATCTCCGGCGTCTGTAAGCACGTGCACAGCGTGTCACTGAGGACCTGCCAGGGGAGCTGGCAGGTCTTGGCAGGCTCCCAGTGCTTATGAGAACCTCCACTCGTGCTTGAAGGGCAGTTTCACAATAATGGGGAAAAGTCAAGAATTCCAGAGAAACAGACGCCGGTCAGGCGAGGGAGAAAACCCAGGGCTTGCAGAACGCTCTTCATTTTCCAAAGCGTGTCCGCAAGCTGCATCTCATCCCACTGAGGGACACTGGGACACAGGCCCTGCTAGGATTCAGTCGGGGAGCTAGCAGGAATGGGAAGAGGCTGTCTACTGCACCGGGTCTCTCTCTCTCTCATCTGGACCATCACGAGCCGGAAGGACAGGTGTGATGGAGAGAGGGCAGAGGTGGGTCGCCTGGGCAGCTCTGGGCTTGGCATCGATTGCAGGACTCGCCCCATTTGGAAATGGCCCTACTGGGACAGGAGCCTCCTGGAAGGCTGCCCCACTATCGTTGCCATCTGTCTCTCCCTTCCAGGCTGCCCTAGTGCTTGTCACCCTCCGGGGACCGAGGTGAGACTGGAGCACAGGCTCTGCTACGACGTACTGAGTGTCAAAGCACCGAAAGGCTGGAAGCAGAGCTGCAGGAGGACGCTCGCTTGGAGCCACGCCGGGGCTGGGGAAGCTCAGCCCACAGTGCTCCGCCGGGTGGCACAGAAACTCCCAGCAGGAACCCTAGGGTGCCATGCAGCCTCTACATTATCAGCAAGTGGTTTCAAAAGTGGAAAGTCGGGAGCACTTCTGGGCAGTTTTTGACCCCGTCTGCAGGGCGCTCTGCAGGACCCAAGCTGGCACGGGCACCTCCCCTGACGCCAGTCCTGGCCACCATCCCCAGCTGTCACCATTGGCATCTGAGGGGAGCCATGTGTGCAGTTCTCCACGGTGCCCAGACCACCCCAGGGCCCCCTGGGGACCCTCTCCCAGCAACAGCCCGATTCCCAGGCCTCGGTGTCTGTCATACCCCACCCTCCTCCTCCTCGCACAGCCCATCAGAGAACTCACAGGGCTGGCAGAGCACTTCTGCCATGAGCATTTAAAAAAGCTGCGCAGGGCATTGGGAGAGTTGATATTCACAATATGTAAGACCCATCGACTGAGGCTGTTCAGTTTGGCGACAGGGAAGCCAGGCCCAGGAGGTGGCAAGACTTGCAGGGAGTCACAGAGCCATCAAGGAAACCCCATCACCCTCCAGCAGGACCCGGATGCTCAAGCGGCTTTAATAGTCTCCCGAGGTCTAGAGGAGAGACATTGCCTCTTGTTTTTTAATCCTTCTGAAGTGAACGATCACTCAGCTCTCGTTGGTAACAGCAACTTCTTCCCTCACCAAGGCCGACTTCGAGGCCGGGAGAACTTAGGCTCAGAGAGGAAACGGCATTTGGTGATGAACAGGGGTCGGGTGACCAATCGCCCTGAGCAGAGGCGTGGAGATGCGACTTCCTCGGACACTTAGAGGGGACCCGGAGTGAGCAGGTCAACGGGCTGAAGCGCAAGGCAGGTGAAAAAGAATGGTGAGAGGGAGATTTGAACGACATTCTTACAACTATTCTTCAGAAATAATTAATTCCCATTACATTAATATGTATGCAGGGATTTAAACCCTACCATGTATCTTATTGCAGTTTTAAGAAGTCTCCACCCCAAGAACATTGGCAGAGCTAGTTCAGATTTGGTAGATGTCCCCTAAAAAATTTCCCAGATGTTGGAGCTCTTCATAAAACGCATGAGCTGCTGACAAAGTAATGAGCTCCCCGTTGCTCAGTGCATCCAAGCAGGGGCTTAGATGACAATCAGGCTGGAAGGTTGGGGAATTGTCTACTTTAGTGGGAAGTCCACATGACTTTTAAAGAGGCTCCAAGCATGACAGACTGTGGTCTCTTGGGTAAGAACTAAGGATCCACCTCAGCTTGAGCCCCATCTCTGCCCCTTACCAGCTGGGAGACCTGGGCAAAGTAGCTACCCTCTCTGTGTCCCAGTGCCCTCCCTGGAAAAATGGGGACATAAGTCAGTGCCTCCCTCATAGGGTTGTTGTGAGGATTAAATGAGTTCATCCACTAATATATCAAGGGTCTTAGGCATAATCAATGTCAGGTCAGTGTTAGTCACTGCTGTTAGCATGACATTGTTATTATCTGATGGACTCTGACTCCTCGTCTTTCACTTCTAGCATCACAGGAACCCCCGTAAGGAGATGGCACTGAAGGGGGCTATGGGACACCAGACCAGGCACAGGACACTCAGTTTCCTTCTGGTGACTCAATTTCTTTTTCTTCTTATCAAAATGAAGCATAAGACAAATGGAAAACAAAAAGATGAGACACAGGTTTTAAAAATTAGTATCCTTAGAAAACTATCCTTTAAATACAATTAATCACCCATTACGCTAATTAATTAACTAATTATATCGATACCTATGCAGAGGTGTAAGTCTCATCACGTGTAGGTCTATCTGATTAGATAGAATCCAAATGCGTTTCCTCCCTCAGCCCTTTGAGCAGCTGAGTAGAAATTCAGACGGGGACCTTTCCTGTGCTTCCGCCCTGGCTCCCTGGTGCTGCATTTTTCAGAGAAGTTTGCCTTGAACTTCCACGCACTGACTCCCACCCCCTGCAAATTTACACACAGAGCACCTTTGTGAACAGAGACTGGGCCAGGCAGGGGCACAGAGAGCGCTTGTCAAGCCAAACAAGTAGATTCATGTGCGAAAATCCCCCAACTGCGCTTACAGATTAAATTGGAAAAAACTTTCAGCTGCTTCTGGTTGCAGATGCCACTCAAAATATTTTATTGGGTGCCTGTGCCTTCAGCACATGGAGTGCCGGTGCTTACAAACGGTCTACATGTGCAAACACACAGCCCGGTGGTCCTTGAGAGGCGTGTGGCTTCAAGAGTCCTGTGTCATCCTATGGTCATCGCTTTTGTGCGTATTGCTGTATAAACATATCCCGGTCCACGGTGTGCTGCATCGGTGATGTGCCCACAAAGTTGAACAAGGTTCTGGTGGCAGGGATCTTGGATTTTGTAATTTTACAACACTAGATCCTTGAATGCCTCTGGCAGTGGGGAGTTCATCACTTTGATGGCAGCTCAAGCCTTTTTATAACGAGCTCCCCTGATTGGGGAAGGAACGGCTGTAGACCTGCACTGTCCCAAACGAGAGCCACTGACCACTGTGGCATTGAACACTTGAATTGTGGCTAATCCAAATTAAGGTGTGCCATAAAATACATACCAAATTTCACAGACTTAGTGCAAAAAAAAAATAGTCAAATAACTCATTAATAACTTTTTATGGATATTATATGTTAAAATGATAATTTGGCTGTATTGAATTAAATAAAATATATTAATAAAATTTCATTTGTTTCAATTTACCTTTTTCATGTGATCACTAGGAAAATTTAAATGACGCACCTGGCTCCCATTATATTTTGATTGTAGTGTGGTGACACGGAGTATTTATTAAAATCAGAATCTCATAGAAGCAGCCCAGGAATCTGCATGGTTAACAAGCAGCCAAGTGATTGAGTTCACTGCCATTTGGAGACTCTCTTTGCAGAAACAAAGAGGGACCTGACCCATGAGTCAGAACACCAGGATTCTAAACCTCATTCAGCTCCTCTTCCTTCCTGGGCATCAGTCTCCTCATCCACAGAATGCAGGGCTTGGATTGGACCTGGAAAGCTGTTTGATTTAATGCATCCAATGCCATTGATTACACACTGGCCGTATGTCCACCAACCCATGAACCAGACCAGCAGAGACCCCCAGACACTGAGTGGGCCCAGACGGAAAACAGAGTTCGGCCAGTGTGACCTTAGGAAGGCATTTCCGGTCTAAAACCCCAGGTATTACAGAGGACTCTGAAAGGACAGGTCACCTGGGGGCTTCCCAAGGGACTGCAGCTGACTCCAGCTGAACCAGATGGAACCTCACCTATGTCAGCATCACCATCACTGCCACCAACGGACCAAGGACCTGCTGTGTGTAAAGCACAGCCCCTCGGCAGGTCTGAGAGCAAACTCAGACCCTCAGGCTGCCCTGAAAGCGGCCACGATTCCATGGACCGAGCAGTGGCAGAACCCATCCCATCCCAATGCCGGCCACTTGATCCAACTGCCTACCCATTCAGCCAGAAGAATTTCTTTTCAGATAGACAGGGGGGAACCCAATCTTTTTTTTTCTTTTTTTACTTTCTAGAACTATCAATTTCACCTAAGAGGGCACTGACAAAAGTTGCCAACCCAGTCTTTTTTTGTTTTATTTTTTTTTATTTCAGCATATTTCGGGGGTACAGGTGTTTAGGTTACGTATATTGCCTTTGCCCCATCCGAGTAAGAGCTTCAAGCATGTCCATCCCCCTCAAATTGGCATTAACCGATCAACACTTACGTGCACATAAAGTAATAACATTGATCAGGTGTCGGGCAGATGGGAGGGGGGAGGAGGGGACGGGTGTATAGACACCTAATGGGTGCGGTGCCAACTCAGTCTTAAGAACCTTTGAAATTCATCTTCCTAATTGAAGAGAGGCTTTCCTTTGGAAAAATAATGGCTTATTCAAAGAAAGGATACTTATTTTTATTTTACATGAAAAATGTCTGGTATTGGGATATGGCTGGTGGTTTTATTTTAATAATGGTTGTGATAAAATTAATAGCTCCTAAAATTGATGAAGTGCCTGCTAAGTGTAATTAATAAGAAAATGGTAAGATCCACAGAGGCCCCGCACATGCTGAATTTCCAGCTAAAGGTGAGTAAACTGTTCATTCTAGACCAGTGCTGGCTTAAACTACTGAGGGGGTAACCAAAGCAAAAATAATGGAAGAAGTCAGAAGCTTGCATTGTTTATTCGGGGGAATGTGATATCCAGGGCTCCAATCACTGAGGGAACTAATCAGGTACCAAATCCTCCAAATATAATTGGTATAACTAGGAAGAAGATTATTGCAAACACAGGGGGATCTATGATGACATAAATTTGATCATCACCTAGTAGGGGTTCCTGGATGCCCCAGTTCAGCTCACATTAAGAGATTTAGGGAAGTTCCTAACATTCTGGCTCAAGGACCAAACTGTATAATGTACCAATATCTTTGTGTTTTGTTGAAAATAATCAATAATTAATGAACACAGGTAGAAGGGTAAAATGACTAAGTAAGCATGAAACTGTAAGTCTAAAGACAGAGGTTGAACCTCCTTTTAACCAAGCCTCAAGGTGAATAGTCACGTTAAATTGCAAATTCAAAGGAGCAGCTGCAGTTCTGCCAGGGCTTCCCAAGCCTTTTTTCCCTCTACTGCCGGAGAAGTAGACTGAAGTCAGGTGATTAAGGTATTTGCTGTTAACAAAACTGTCATGGGGTTGGGTACTACCAATCTAGTAAGAACTTAGT